>NW_023416322.1:747500-1495000 GCF_014108235.1 Myotis myotis
CACCGAGGGGCGGCAGGAAGGGGGCCCTTGCCCCAGGGCACCCTGTGCCCAGGGAGCGCCCTGGAGGCAGGCGGTCTGCTTGCAGAGTCACCGCGTGTCTGCTGCTCCTCCCAGCCGGCTCTGCCTGTGCACGGTCTGGTCTGGACTCCCCGCTCCTCCAGGCCAGCCCCCGGCTGCCTGTGCTGTCCACACCGCAGAGCTTGGACCCTGTAGGCGCGGCGCCGAGAACGCTCTCGCTGTGCTGCGGGCACCATGCCAAGCTCCTCCGTGCCAGGCGCCTCCCACGGCTGAGTGAGGTGCTCCGCTCGGAGCCTCACCGACGGGAAGCTGCTGCGTGGAGCGGCGGAGTGGCTGGCACATCGACGGATGGACAGGCCCCAGTCAGACCCTGGCCGCGTGGCGGGCACTCACAGGAACAGCTGGGCAGTGCCTTTTGAGAGACGGCACTCACCACGTGTTAGCGATTTGGCCTTGGCAGCGGCCCATCAGGAGGCGTCCCCTTTTTGCAGATGAGGAGACTGAGGCCCGTCTTTCCAGGTTGTGTGGGATGGGCATATGGTCTGTTCAAGGCGGTGGTCTCAGCCCCTCCCATCGCGGTCACGCCTGGACCCAGGCGCTGCCGCCTGCTCTCAGGGGCCGCAGACCGGCTGCATCGTGCTGGGCCGCCCGATGGTCTCTGGGTGTGGGGATGAGGCATTAGATTCAGCCGCAGGGACTGGGCGGGAGAGGCTTCGAGACGCTGCTTCCTAAAGGGGCTGTTCTGGCTGGCTCCCACCCACCCCTCCTGCCCACGCACCCCACCCCCACACCCTCTCCCTGGCCTCCCAGCCCCTGGCTCAGAGTCCTCTGGAGGGAAGCCAGCCCCAGCGCAGGGGTTGCGTGGTCGGGCCTTCTCTCCGAGCGGACGCCCTTCCCTTGCTAATGTGGCCTCTGTGTGGGAAGAGGTGCTCACGTGAAAGCATTTTCTTTTCCTGGAAGATGACTGTCTCCCTGGGCTGAGTGACAGTGAGTGTCCACTCGCCCCCTGCCCTTCCCGCAGACACACCGGACTCACGTGCTCCATTCCCGCCGCCCGCAGGCCTGCGCCTGTCCTGCCCGTACACTCGGCAGCTGTCGCACCCCATGCCCTCGGCACCCAGGTCTAAATATGGTCGAAACTTTCATTTGAACTACGATTGAAACTGCCTTTGGCTTCAAGGTCACTTAAACACCGCCTTCTCCTTCTGCAGGTCGAGAATCTTGCAGCACCTCAAATGGGGTCCCCGCAACTTCCTGTGACCGCAGGAGCCGCTGCTCTCGCACCGGGCCCTCAGAGCCCTGGGCACTGAAGGGTGCGGCGCCCAGCCGGCCAGGGGACGGGCTCTGGCCCGGGCTGGAGAGCCGTGGCGGGCGGCCCCGGTTTGGCCGTGGCTGGCGCTGTGGCCGCGTGTTTCGTGAAGCTGCTGTAGAGGCCTGGCGGGTGCTCACGGCGTGTGGGTGTCTTTTCTCCTTTAGGGCGACGTTCTCCTGGCTCCTGGAAGGGTGGGTGCTTGCACCGTTTGGGTGCTATGTGAGGAGGCTCTGGATCTTCAGTCTCTGTCTTAGGCAGACCCTCCCCGGTGCGCTGGGTGGGGCTGGGGCAGCTGCCCACGGCCATTGGCGGGGTGGGTCTGGATGACTTATGGGCCTCAGCGGACCCCACTGTCGGGGGGCAGGCGTGTGTCCTGTGGCTCACGTGGGCTCTTCCTCATCGCTGCTGGGCCGCCTCTGACACCTGCCAGGGAGGGAGGCTGTCCCCTGCCCCACTCAGCCTGCTGTGACTCCCCAGGAAGAAGGGGGCCCCCCCACCGCCTGGCGCGGACAGCCTCTGGTGGCGGTGGCTGCCCAGGGACGGGGCAGGACACGTTGCTTTCTCTGGCTTTCGGCTGAAGTTAGAGCTGCCGTTTGTGAGTTTCTGCCCTGTGAGGCCGCCCTTCCCGGGCCTCCCGCTGGAGGAAGCAGGCTGTTCTGCAGGCGTGTGTGTCTGTGTCTGCTGGCGTCTCTGGGTCGCGGCTTCTCCAGCAACCAGCCTGGGGTCTGGAGAAAACCCAGGGAACTCAACGGCCATGCGGTCCCTAGGGTGCTGGGGTCTCGGCGTCTGCCGCCTTCTCTCCGTCTGTCAGTCTTCTTACGCGTGTTCTGTACACAACGCCTGGAGGTTCTGGTTGTTGCCACCAGGAGGAATGGGGAGAAGCGTGGTCCGGTTACACCAGGGACTGCTATGCCGCTGTGAAAAGGAAAAACGTGCACCACTTGAGGCAGCACAGAGGGACCTGGGAGCATTATGCTAAGTGAATAAGTCAGTCAGAGAAAGACAAATATCACATGATCTCACTGGCGTGGAATCTAATGAACAAGCTGAACTAGCAGTCGACTCAGAGAGCAGGCAGACAGCTCTGGAGGGGGAGGGCTTGGGGGGTATGTTGAGCGGGGGAGGGAGGTGTTGGGGGTGTGTGAAGGGATTGAGCAAAACAGGAAAGAAAAGAGAGAACTCCTGGGCCTGAACAACAGTGTGGTGATGGGGGGGGGGGGGGGCGGGCGGGGCGGGGAGGGCTAGAGGGAATAAATAAATGGTGAAGGGAAAAATAAAATAAATGTTAAAAACATTAGATGGGTTTTTCCAACTGTAAACAAACAAACAAAACCCTCCCCGGTGGTTCTCCTCAACTCAGGGAGCAGTGTGAGGAGCTCGGTGGGAACAGGCCAGGCGAGCCGGGTCGGTGGGCAGAGCGGGGGTGGCGCTCCCACGTGGCAGCCTCAGAGCCGCACCGCCGGCTCCCTCATCAGTGCTCGGCACCGAACGCCCCTGCCCGGCGTGCCCAGGAGTTTCCGCTCACACAGCCGCTCTGCGGCCGCCTTCTGTTCCCTGATGTTCCAGGTGCACCGGTTAACAATGCGGATTTTTTTCAATAGATGGAGTTATGCATATGCTGATATATATGCGATTTGATATGTATGCTATTTTGTTGTATTGACAGCAAGCTCCAAAACTTCATATGTCAAATTTTCTGAAGATGTTAACATCATAGATATTTTTACACTTAAAAATGTCGAATTTTGTGCCAAAAAAAGCTTTGTGGGAACTTTTAATTCATTACTTTATTTTGAAGAAAAGTGCTGCTGAAAGCTTCATCTTAAGTATGCTCCATCTTAAGATACTTGTGAACGCTGGTTTAAATGCTTTAAAAGTGATGATTTCGATGTGAAAGATGAACTTCCAGGTCAACCGAAAAAGTTTGAAGACCAACAATTACAAGCATTATTGGATGAAGATGCATGTCAAACTCAAAAACAACTTGCAGAAAGATTAAACGTTGCTCAGAAACAATTTCCGATCATTTACAAGCAACAGGAAAGATCTTAAAGGAAGGAAAATGGGTGCCACATCAACTGAACAAAAGACAAATGGAAAACTGAAAAGTCATCAGTAAAATGTTGCTTCAACGGCACGAAAGAAAGTCTTTTTTGCTTCAAATTGTGACTGGCGATGAAAAGTGGATTTATTTTGAGAATCCCAAACGCACAAAATCATGGGTTGATCCAGGTCAACCATCAACATCGACTGCAAGGCCAAATCGCTTCGGAAAGAAGACAATGCTCTGCGTTTGGTGGGATCAGGAAGGTGTGGTGTGTTATGTGGTGTATTACCAGTATTTAGCATTTCTAAAACCAGGTGAAACGCTTAATACTGATCGTTACCGACAACAAATAATCAATTTGAACCACGCTTTGATCGTGAAACAACCAGAACGGACCAGGAGACACGACAAAGTAATTTTGCTTCATGATGACTCACCATCACACACTTCAAAACGAGTTAAAGACACGTTAGAAGATCCTGCCTGGGAAGTATGAACCCACCCGCCGTATTCACCAGACCTTGCTCCTTCAGATGACTGCTTGTTCCGATCGATGGCACATGTACTTTCTGAGCCGCACTTCAAAACATACGAAGAAGTGGAAAGCTGGGTCTCTGAATGGTTTGCCTCAAAACAAGACAAGTTCTATTGGGACGGTCCCACAAGTTACCTGAAAGATGGGGAAATGTGTAGCTAGTGATGGACAGTACTTTGGATAAAGCACTTTTGATGTTTCTCCTGAAATTGTTGTGTTTTCCTTGATTACAAAATCCGCATCATTAACCGGTCTACCTGGTACGTTCCTTGTGCGGCTGTGCCTAGGGCAGTGCTTGCTTGGCGCTGTGGGCGCAGAGACGGGGCCAGACGGGCTTGGAGGGGTCAGTCGAGCTGGGAGATGTGGCTACATGACGTGCTGAGCATAAACTGTGGGCGTTGTGCTGGGTGTGTTTAAACTTCCGTCTCCCCGCCACCTGCGCTGAGGGTGGCACAGCTCAGGAGAAAGGATTGTCCGAGGCCACTCCAAGCCCCCTTCTGGGACGAGCTGGGGCCAGAGCCCGGCCTGTTTCTCCCGCCGGCAGCCCGCGCTCCCCTCTCAGCTGCCCGCAGGTGCCGGCTTCTCCAGGGCTGACGCCAGGGGCCGAGTCAGGGAGGGGGCATGAGGGCAGGAAAGGCTGGTGCTGGCTGTGGTGGGAGAGGAGGTGTATGTGGGGCTGTGGTTACAGCGTCAGGGGGCTAAGACAACCATCGCCAATGGAGAAGTGATGGAGGTAGGAAGGCCTGTCCCCCACGAGGCTTCACGGACCAGGCTGGAGAGCGGGACTTCTTCCTGGAAACAGTGGGAGAGAACACCGTTTGTCTCTAAGGCACAGGCATGATATAGCGTGTATAGGAGTGGTACTTACTGTGTGTGCACAGGCATGATATAAAAATGTATAGGAGGGGTACTTACTGTGTGCGCACAGGCATGATATAACGTGTACAGGAGGGGTACTTACTGTGTGCGCACAGGCATGATATAAACATGTATAGGGGGGTACTTACTGTGTGCGCACAGGCATGATAGAGCGTGTATAGGAGGGGTACTTACTGCGTGTGCACAGGCATGATATAGCGTGTATAGGAGTGGTACTTACTGTGTGTGCACAGGCATGATATAGCGTATATAGGAGGGGTACTTACTGTGTGCGCACAGGCATGATATAGCGTATATAGGTAGGATACTTACTGTGTGTGCACAGGCATGATATAGCGTGTACAGGAGGGGTACTTACTGTGTGCGCACAGGCATGATATAGCGTGTATAGGAGGGGTACTTACTGTGTGTGCACAGGCATGATATAGTGTGTACAGGAGGGGTACTTACTGTGTGTGCACAGGCATGATATAGCGTGTACAGGAGGGGTACTTACTGTGTGTGCACAGGCATGATATAGTGTGTACAGGAGGGGTACTTACTGTGTGTGCACAGGCATGATATAGTGTGTACAGGAGGGGTACTTACTGTGTGTGCACAGGCATGATATAACATGTATAGGAGGGGTACTTACTGTGTGCGCACAGGCATGATATAGCGTGTATAGGTAGGATACTTACTGTGTGTGCACAGGCATGATATAGCGTGTACAGGAGGGGTACTTACTGTGTGCGCACAGGCATGATATAGCGTGTATAGGAGGGGTACTTACTGTGTGTGCACAGGCATGATATAGCGTGTACAGGAGGGGTACTTACTGTGTGTGCACAGGCATGATATAGCGTATATAGGAGGGGTACTTACTGTGTGCGCACAGGCATGATATAGCGTATATAGGTAGGATACTTACTGTGTGTGCACAGGCATGATATAGCGTGTACAGGAGGGGTACTTACTGTGTGCGCACAGGCATGATATAGCGTGTATAGGAGGGGTACTTACTGTGTGTGCACAGGCATGATATAGTGTGTACAGGAGGGGTACTTACTGTGTGTGCACAGGCATGATATAGCGTGTACAGGAGGGGTACTTACTGTGTGTGCACAGGCATGATATAGTGTGTACAGGAGGGGTACTTACTGTGTGTGCACAGGCATGATATAGTGTGTACAGGAGGGGTACTTACTGTGTGTGCACAGGCATGATATAACATGTATAGGAGGGGTACTTACTGTGTGCGCACAGGCATGATATAGCGTGTACAGGAGGGGTACTTACTGTGTGTGCACAGGCATGATATAAACATGTATAGGAGGGGTACTTACTGTGTGCGCACAGGCACGATATAGCGTGTACAGGAGGGGTACTTACTGTGTGCGCACAGGCATGATATAGCGTGTATAGGAGGGGTACTTACTGTGTGTGCACAGGCATGATATAGCGTGTATAGGAGGGGTACTTACTGTGTTTGCACAGGCATGATATAGTGTGTACAGGAGGGGTACTTACTGTGTGTGCACAGGCATGATATAACATGTATAGAGGGGTACTTACTGTGTGTGCACAGGCATGATATAGTGTGTACAGGAGGGGTACTTACTGTGTGTGCACAGGCATGATATAGTGTGTACAGGAGGGGTACTTACTGTGTGTGCACAGGCATGATATAGTGTGTACAGGAGGGGTACTTACTGTGTGTGCACAGGCATGATATAGCGTGTACAGGAGGGGTACTTACTGTGTGTGCACAGGCATGATATAGTGTGTACAGGAGGGGTACTTACTGTGTGTGCACAGGCATGATATAGTGTGTACAGGAGGGGTACTTACTGTGTGTGCACAGGCATGATATAGTGTGTACAGGAGGGGTACTTACTGTGTGTGCACAGGCATGATATAGCGTGTACAGGAGGGGTACTTACTGTGTGTGCACAGGCATGATATAACATGTATAGGAGGGGTACTTACTGTGTGTGCACAGGCATGTTTCAGATACCCATTTACATGACACGTATGCGCGGGCTCTGAGCCGGACGGCGACGCTGCGTGGAAAGGGCCTGGAGAGAAAGGGCCGAGGCGCCGCGTGCATGCTGTGCGGGCGGCTGTTGGGAAGGAGGCACCGAAGTAGAAAACCGCGGGTTAGTCTTCACTTCCAGGAACTCATGAGTGAGCCGCTGGAGCCCACTGACGCAGCTGTAGGCGCCATCCCAGGCTGGCCTGGGGGCCCTGCGTCCTCTGTGTCCGTCTGTGTCCGTCCGGCCGCGCGTCGCTGGGCCTTCCCACCTGAGTCCTGATGCCCCTAGAGCAGTCGGAGAGCTCACGCTGCCCAGGAGTGTAGGACGCGTGTGATTAGGCTGTTGAAGTTTGGCAAGTTAAGGTCTGTTTAGCTAAAGTGTGAGAATGAGGCTGTGTCCATATGGGCACTCTGTGAGGCGACAAAAGGGCTGAGTGGGTGCCACGGGGGCCATAAGAGCAGACTGTGGAGCGCTGGCGGTCAGCAGGCCAGGACCAGGGAGTCCCTGCCTCAGCCTCGCCTCTGCTGGGGAGTCGCCTGAAACAGAAGCACACCGGCCGGGCCCTGCCACTGCCACCGCGTGCTGGCCTCCGAGGCCGGCGGGGCCCTGCCACTGCCACCGCGTGCTGGCCTCCGAGGCCGGCGGGGCCCTGCCACTGCCACCGCGTGCTGGCCTCCGAGGCCGGCGGGGCCCTGCCACTGCCACCGCGTGCTGGCCTCCGAGGCCGGCGGGGCCCGGCCACTGCCACCGCGTGCTGGCCTCCGAGGCCGGCGGGGCCCTGCCACTGCCACCGCGTGCTGGCCTCCGAGGCCGGCGGGGCCCTGCCACTGCCACCGCGTGCTGGCCTCAGGCCGGCGGGGCCCTGCCACTGCCACCGAGTGCTGGCCTCAGGCCGGCGGGGCCCTGCCACTGCCACCGAGTGCTGGCCTCAGGCCGGCGGGGCCCTGCCACTGCCACCGCGTGCTGGCCTCAGGCCGGCGGGGTCCTGCCACTGCCACCACATGCTGGCCTCCGAGGCCGGCGGGGTCCTGCCACTGCCACCGCGTGCTGGCCTCAGAGGCCGGCGGGGCCCTGCCACTGCCACCGCGTGCTGGCCTCAGAGGCCGGCGGGGCCCTGCCACTGCCACCGCGTGCTGGCCTCCGAGGCCTGTCTGTCAGGTGGGCCATTGGGCAGCACTTCCTCTGCGTCCCTAGGAGTTCCGTCCCTGCTCCCGGCCTCCCGGCAGTTACTCCTGTCCTCACCCACCCCTGATGGGGCCTCGGCCTGGGCAGCCTCCGTGGCTCTGAATGTGGTGGTCATGCCTTTGCCTCCCGGCCAGCCCCTCCCCAAGATGCTGACGGTTGCCATGGTGGCGTCTAATTTTCCTTCCCTGACGGCGAGCAGCCTGCGGCCGTGGGCCCAGCACCGCACATCGACCCACCCTTGTCTCAGGAGGCTCAGCTCATCCAAGAGTAGTGTCTGCCCCATCTCCCCTCTGCGCTCCTCTCCCCTGAGCCTTGGTTTACCATCTCCGCCATCTGTGCGCCTGGCTTGGGGCAGGCCCTAAGGGCGGCTGAGCTGTATTTGCTGCAGCTCCGACCGCTGCCCCGCACAGTGGCTGCTCGTGGGCGCCTGGGGCACCTGGAGCCCAGCCGCAGGCTGTCAGCGAGGCCGTCCTTGGGGCCCCGGGTGTCAGGTGCCATGACGATGCCTTTAGTGGCCCTTCATTTCCTCCTTCCAGCAGCAGCTTGGCGTTGTTTTTCATTAATACGTGAGCGCCATGTCAGTCACCGGTGACTATACTTTCCGTCCTTAACGACCCGTCGGAAGAACAAGCGGCAGGCGCTGACTCCTGTGGAGGGAGAGGCTGGCAGCATTGCCTGCGCCGTGGGGCAAGCGGCACCCCTCACCTCCGGGCCTGTTGCTCTGTGCTCACAGGGAGGCCACGCCCCAGAGCCTGGAGTTGGGGGGGGGGGGGACGGTGCAGGGCAGGTGCTCCGCCAGCCCACCCGCTGCTGGGCCACAGCAGCCCGGGGCGAGCCACTTCGGCTTGTGCTGTGGTCCCGCGGGAGGAGGGAGCAGCTGCCAGAGCCCGAACCTCGAACCTCGGGGAACATGCTCCCCCGGCTCCTGCAGACCAGCTCCCCCAGGGGAGTCTCATCCCAGCTGCTGACGCCCAATGAGCGAGAACTGCAGGGCGCCTGCCTCACGCCTGGGCATGTGGAGGAGGGACTGACTGCTCTCCCTCCCTGAGCCGCCAGGACGTTGCTCCCGTGTAACTGCACAAAAGCAGAACTTCCTCATTACTGCCTTCTGCTCTCAGATACGGACACCTTTTCCTGCTCCGTGGGAATAAAAAGAAAGTTTTGAAAAGTCTGTCATCCATTTGCCCTATTTCAGTGAAAATAAAAAGAGCTACCCAAACTCTAGAAAAATGGCAGCAGTATAATTATTGGGTTGGCGGCAATTCCTATAAAAACATTAAAAACTCGTGGACAACACCTGACAGGATTTGGTGACCAGACATCCCCACCAGCCCCACATGCAGATGGGGACCCCCCAGCACCATTGGCTGCCGTGTTTCCATGGAGAAAACAGCGGGCTCAGGAAGGACCTGGAGGGGGAGCGCCAGAGGCTACCGCCCCAGGGAGTGCGGGGAGCAGGGGCCATGAGAGATGGGGTGTGCGGGCTCGGGGCTGTGGGCTGGGCCCCGGCTGAGAGCTCTCCCCGACGTGCCAGGACCGAGAACCCAAATGCAGCCGAGAGCCAGCGGGAGGAGGCGGTTCCAGTTCAAGGGGCAGAGGGCACGGCCCGTTTTCCTAATTTAGGTGAAAACAACAGGGAATCGGGAAGGTGGAAATGCTGCTGATCTGAGCGTCCTTTTAAAAACTCAGGGAAACAAGTTCACATAAGAATCGTGAACAAGCATATCAAGGTCGACGCCATTGGCGTTTCCATAAGAGAAAGGACAGAGGCCCGATACCCTCTCCCGGGAGGGTGTGCGGCAAGAAACATGTCAGAGACAGACCGACCACAGGCTCAGGGTAACATTTCGTAAATGAGGTAAACGATTTAAGATGATGTAAAGCATGAAAGAGGAAATTAGAATTATGGAAATTCAGAAACAAAGTAACAGAATTCAGGAAAGACTCTAAAGAAATTATTTTAGAAGTAAAAACTAAACTAGAAGAAATACAGGAAAAAATAAACCTCATAAATGCCTGAAAAGTAGGGAAAGTTTTAAAATGAAAAAGAAATATAGCAAGAGACAAAAGGGATTCGAAAGTGACAAATATCGAAGACAGGCCAAGAAGAGATTCCATATGATGGAGGGGCTCTTGGCAAACAACCAGCCGGACAGGGGGCCCACGACGCACTGTGTGGTGGGGAGAGCTTTGGCTTCCCTGGGGAAACGGTCCCATGTGGGTGGACGCCCCGCCCCTCTTGGCCTGTGGCCATTGCACATCCCACCAACCCCCATGGAGCGCCCCCCCCCCCGCCCCGCCCCGGGGGTTTGCACTGAAAGCCCAGGAAAGGGTTCTGGCCTGACAGCAGGCGTGTCCACCTGGACCTTCCCATGACTGCCCTGGTGCGGGCCGCACGCTGAGTCACCACCCAGCCCAGGCGCCTGAACAAACTCAACTTCTGGGCTTTGTGGGCCCTAGAAAGTAGGCAAGGCCGTCTGAGAAGGCGCCGTTCAGGAGGCCACCCCCCCCCCCCCCCCCGCGGGGCCTGGGCCGTGGCAGTGACGTCACAGCGGGACGACCACGGGGAACTAGGCTGTCAGAGGCCACTGTCAGCGGCTTTCTTGTCCTGCTTCCCTCACACCCACGCCTGTTTGCTTTTGCAGCCTCTCAGACGCTTTAATGACGGCGTGTGATCTTCAGGCCCTTTATTTGAGAGCTATTTTTGTCTCCAGCGCCGGTAGGGGAGCTGGGGCCAGCACTAAGGGTCACGGCATCCTTCGGCTGGTGGAAGGTGGTGTCCCTGGACTCCAGAGCCCCCACTGTTGCTGGCCCCTCGGAGCAGGCACTCTGGGGTGTGCCGAGATGGGAGAGGACTGGGCGCGGCCCTGATGCCGGGTGAGCACTCCCTGTGCTCTGGGCTGTGACCTGGGGCAAGACAGCGGCTGGCCAGGTCCTGGGCGCGGGTGTGGGTGGTGCTAGGTGGGTTCCCGGGGTTCAGGTGCAGGGCGCGTGCTGGCGGGCGTGCTGGTGGTGAGGGCACAGGTCTGCGTGGGCCTGGTCTCCCTTGTGCCGCACGCAGCCGCGTGGAAGAGACACTGGAACCTCCTGATGCGTAGCCGCCGCCTGGGGTCTCTGGGACTTGGTTCTGCGAGGCTGGGCGGCTCCCTGTGCAGCCCAGTGCGCTGTGAGGGTGAGAAGTCAGCAGGTGAACGCGCCGTCCGCCAGTCCATCTGCGGTCTCCCAGCCTCCTCCCAGCCGGTGGGTGGGTCCGCGGGCCGAGAGCAGAAACTGCGGGTGTGGGCGTGGCTGGGAGGGCGTGGCCCTAGTGGCATCCCAGACACGGGTGCACCCCTGAGCCTCTTCCCCCTGCTCACACTCCTGTGACTCTAACCTCCGCTGGGCTGATTGTTCCACAGACTCCGCTGCAGCGAGACGCTGGCTGTGCGTGCAGGGTCAGACACGGACTCCTGCTCACCGTCCTTCCCTGCAGAGCTGGGGAGAGCGTGGAGCCCCAGGCCCAGCCACGCCAGCCGGCTCCCGCACAGTCTCGCTGGTGGACGGCGGCTTCACGAAGGCCCGAGGAGCGCCTGAGCGGAGCTGGGCCATCCCTGGCCTGCCTGCGCCGGGAGCCCTGGAGGTCCTGGGACACTTCGAGGCCGTCTCTGTCTGTCTTTGGACGTTACACAAGGCTCAGATGTTTGGTAGTTTAATATGATAGATTCATGTGTTCGGAGGTGGCACCTGGACTGTGAGCAGGGAGGACAGGCTGTTTCCCAGGGACATGGTATCGGGGCGGTCAGAGGCCCCACCCCCGCATCCCTGTAACAGGACACCTTCCCCAGACCTTCCTTCCCACAGCATCCTGAGCCGGTAGGTCTGTGGTCTTTGAGGGGAGCAGGTATTTCTTCAGCTTTGGAACAAGAGGCAGCCTTTGTTCCAATGTCTGAGTGAAAGGGAAACGGGTTCATTGTTCAGTTACGGGCACTGTGTGAAGCCGGATCTACACCACGGCCCCAGGCAGCGGGCAGGGCGGGGAGTGCCCTGCGGGCAGCACTTCCAGTTCAAGGGCAGAACCCAGTCGTCAGGAAGCGCTGGCCTGCGCCCCCCGGCCAGGAGCTCACGTGCTGCGTTTTGCTGTTTGCATCGCTGGCCACCCGATCCCACAGGTTCCCACGCGCCCTCGTGGTCTGGTGGGCGTGGACGCAGGACTAGGTGCGTGTGGCTTTGCCGCTGCCGCCTGCGTCTGACATGTGAGTGCCCACTTCTTGGGAGCGACTCATTTTAATGGATGAATTCTTGCCGGGAAACGTGCCATGAATGCTCTTCCTCTGACAGGGAGGTAGGACTCTGGGCCTTGTGCCCATCCTTTCGCTTGAGGGGATGTCGGGGACCCCTGCTGCCCTCGCCAGGATGCTGGCCTCTCCTCCTGGCCTCTCAGGCCTGTGTGGGCATCTCCAGCTCCTGGACTAGATGGGGCTGGTGCCTGAACTCACCTTGGAGGCTGCAGCGAGAGGGCCCGTTCTAGTGAGGGGCCCCTGGGAGCATCCTTCCAGCCCTTCTGGAAGGTTCTGTGCAGGGAAGGCTGCCTGTGGGGTGCACGTGTGCGCGTGCATGTGAACACGGGCCTTCGCGGCCAGGGCCTCTCGCCACCCGAGGACTGACCGGCCCACGTGTCCCTTCTCGCCTCTGCTTTCCTTCCCCACACGAGTCAGGGCACCTTCCTCGTGCCTCCTGGGCCCGCCCATCCTGCTGTCCTTCTCACTGTGTGTCGTCGGGCGGGCTGGACGGGCGGTGCTCAGCGCTTGGTCTGGGGTGCGCCTCTGACTTCGTTACGACAGCGTGCGCTCTGCGTGCGTGGTCAGCCCTGCCTACGAGACCGCCGCGTCTTGCGTGGACGTATTAGCCGATTGCTGTTTTCCCGTTGGCTCCGTAGGTGCTGAGCGCTGCGGCGTGTCCAGGCTGTGCAGGGGAGCGGGGTTAAGCTGGGGGTGTCCAGCCGGACCAGCCAGAGCTCTTGCTGGGCGATGCTGTGTTCTTTTGAGTCATGGGCCTAAGAAACCTAGCGAGAGCTCCGGCCTCTCGCCGCGAGCCGCGCAGAACAGGCCCTCGCAGGTCGCCTCGGGCCCGTGGGCCTGTGCGGAGGGCCAGGGCTCCTGGGACCCAGCTGAGAGCCACTTGTCTGGATGTGACAAGTCCCTGAAGAGCTGGCTGGTAACTCGTCACCGGCATTTGGGGAGATAGAGGTGCTGGTGGCTGGACCCTCACCCGCTTCCTAGAGCAGCCTCGTCTCCCTGTGGGGTCAGCCAGAGGAGGCAGCCGGGCGGGCGGGCGGGCCCAGCTCTTCAGGTCGCTGGGAGGGAGAGCAGCGCGGGGGGTCCGTCCGAGGCCCGCCTCCCCCAGGCTGCAGTGGGCTTCGTCCGCACTGTATTTCCATGCATCTGGGTGTTCTGGGCATTTGTTACTGTTGATGGTCTCCTGGGACATATTCAGTTCAACTCTTAGTCCGTCCACTCAAGAAGCTGTTCTTTGATTTCATTCTAACCATGAAATATTCATTCCTGTACATACTTACAAAAAGTTCGTCATACCAGAAAAGAATATTCAATGTTATTTTAAATATTGACCATTTTCTTCACTACCCAATATCCCTAAATGAAAACTCCTCAGAAAGTGTTTATATTCCAAACTGAAGTTATTTGTAATCTCCTTTCTTTGAAAGGGGCAGATTTTCCCATCGCCCATTATCTCTTTATTCTTTCTCTTTTCTCTTTATTTACAACATAGAGACTGACTACCTGCTGTTGGTGAGGTGATTTAACTGATACAACGTAGCATACGAACTGTGAGGGGAACCTTGTTCTACCTTCACCCCTCACCTCCCTGTATTATCTGCAGGAATCCGTTTACACCGAAGAACTCCTGAGCCAGGCAGCCTGGGCTCCTGTCAGCGGGTCCGCGGGGGCCGGTTAGTCACTTGGGTGGGTTCTGACCAGGCCGTGGGCCTCTTTCCCAGTCGTAGGCGCCTCCTGTTTGGCTGGTAACCCCCGGCTTGATTTTGCCCTTCACTCTGCTCAGGCCCCGTCCCTGCCGCAAGCACACGCATGCTCTCCTGCGCCCGCCTCCTGCCTGCCGTGGCCTCTTTCCACGTCTGCCTCTGTTTGTCCAGCCGGCGTGCCCAGACACGCCCTCTGGGCTGTCCCGAGCTCTGCTGAGCGGGCAAAGTGCACAGTCCTTTCCGGCGGACACACCCCCGCTGGCCCTCCCGAGGCCGGAGGCCCGGGGTGGGGAGGCACTTTCATCCACCTGCCTGTCCTTGGCGAGCCTCTGCTGGCCCAGGGCAGACACTGTCCTAGAAACAACGCCTCCAGCCCGGTCCGGCTCCGGCCCTGCAGCCCTGTCCCCCAGCATGCCCGCCGGCTCAGGGGCCTCACAGCGCAGCGGGACGGAATGCCACGCAGGCACTGCCTGTGGTTTGACTTGTGCTCCCCGTAGACATTCCAGATCCACTGCACAGGAACGAATGCACTCAACACATTCCTCGGGCAAAATATATGCTCTCCTTGAGGGCTGAGCTGCTGTGGACGGGTTGTTCTAGGAAGACGCTGGGCTAGACCCTGCAGCTTTCTTCAGGCCTGGTCTAGGGGCTGCACAGCGGGGGTTGACGGCGGCGCTGGTCTCTTGCTACAGGTCTGGCCCAGGGTCTCCACAGGATTCGAACCCAGGTCTTCCTTCCATCCAGGCCACGGTGCTTGGTAACAGATGGGTGTTGAGTGAGTTTTTATTTCTCCAGCAGAATCAGTGGTGGTGCTTGGCACCTCGTGGGCACTCGCTGCTCAGCAGCTGCGCTGCCGGGCGGAGGGTCCCCTTCCTGCTCTGCTTCTCAGGTGGCGCCGCCTCCTGAAGCAGGAGGGCGGCCGGGTGGTGTGCTGCCGCCTCTCTGGGCTGCGTCCGGTGCAGCGCTGTCCAGGGCGGGCGGTGGCCATCAGGGTCCCTTCTCACTGAGCAGGAGGAGGGTCTAGTCCACAGTCTTTGCCCAGGCTCCACGGTCAGCTTCCCGGGGCCGTGCCACGCGGGTTCCATGAGTGAGCCCAGCACCTGCACATGCCCAGGTCGCCAAGGTTCTGCTCAGTGACCAGGGATGTGGAAAACGACCCTGCTTCTCAGGACTCACGCGGGCCTCGCAGATGAAACGTTCCTTGATGGGGCCCAGGTGTGCATCTACAGATTTAGCCCCGTCCATCCCTCTGCAGATAAAGGGAATTGAGGCTTAGGAGAACCAGTTTGGGAGAAAGACTTAGTCGTGAGTGAAGCGGAAGTGCTGTCCTGATTTCTTACGTATTCTGCAGCCAGAGGGTTCTCTTCAGACCTCTGTGGGACCAGTGGGGTAGGGTGGGTGTGCATTTTGTATTTGATTGACTGTCTGATGCCTGCTCTATGCTCAGTGTGCGGATGCAAGAGGCCTCGGTCGGAGGGGCTGGCTCTGAATGCAGATGCCTCCCTCAAAGGCTGCTGATTCTGACAGGGGAGGCACAGTAGGACGGTGTGTGCCCGGGAGACCTTCGGGTCTTCATGAGAGCACTGTGACTTCTCGTGGTGACAGACTGTAAGCAGGCTGACCCCGAGGACCGTGTCCCTGGGGGACACTTCCCTGGGAGGCGGATCGATGTGACTTAGCTGCCGTCCAGCCTCAGCAGAACAGCCGTTTCAGGGGCCTCCTGGGCGCCCTGGGCTCCGTGTCAGGCCCCCGGGGGCCTGGCCTCGGCTTCCTCGCGGAGCTCTGTGCAACTGCAGGCGGTTGGGCCGTGTCCTCGGGTCTCCCCGGGGAAACAGGCAACAATGCTGTCTGCTGTGCTGTGGGCTCATTACCGGAATCGGATGAGTAACGTGTGAAAATACTTTGAAAGCTGGCAGCTGCCCAATGTCGTCCTTTGTGACCACGGAGAAATTGAGTTTGGTGGACGTGGCACGTGTGTGTCTAGTCACGCTGGCCCCAGGTTTGCGTGCAAGGTTGGCGGATGCCTGATCACAGGCAGGGCGGTGGGAAGTGGAGGGACACCTGGGAGGGGCAGGCCGCGCACCCTGATGGCCAGGTCCTGGGGGCAGCACCCGAGCGCTGCTCCTTCAGTGGGAAGTGACGCTTGGGACTCGGGGAAAGTGAAGTGCCCTGGAGAGCAGGCGGTCACCGTGGCTCCAGGCAGGGGACTTGCAGGACACCTCTGAGGGGAGACTGACTTCGGGGAGATTAGGGTGGGCCGAGCAGTCGGTCCTTCTCTCTCCACCTCATCGGATTGGAGCCACGTGGCCTTGACGGAGAGAAGCAGGAGCCTCAGGGTCATGGACACAGACTCGTCTTTGGGCAGAATCGTCTGATTAGGTGAGAGCAGGGCCGTGGGTTCTTATTCTAACAGTTGTTCAATGTCTCAGCTTGTGGAAGCCACGGGGGGTCTGGTGGGTGAGGTGCTCTGAAGCGGACGCGGGAAGATGCTCTGGAGGATGGGGGCCTGGACCAGAGCATCGCCTCCACACCGACCGCCCGGCCCTGGTCGCCTCCACACCGACCGCCCCGGCCCTGGTCTCCTCCACACCGACCGCCCCGGCCCTGGTCTCCTCCACACCGACCGCCCCGGCCCTGGTCTCCTCCGCACCGACCGCCCCGGCCCTGGTCTCCTCCACACCGACCGCCCCGGCCTGGTCGCCTCCACACCGACCGCCCCGGCCTGGTCTCCTCCACACCGACCGCCCCGGCCTGGTCGCCTCCACACCCACTGCCCTGGGCCGGACGCAGGTCCCACACGCTGTCCCGCGCAGCCTGCTTCCTGGCACAGGGCTCTCCTCTTGCCAGGGTTCCCGCTCTCCTACCTGGGCGGCTCCGTTTGCTCTGGCTGTTCTCTCTGGCTGTGGCCTTTCCTGCGTGTCCTCTGTGGCCTCCTTAGACTCGGCTCCAGATTGAAATGTTGATGTCAACAAGACGCAGTGATAGGCGTGGCCGGGATGTCATGACGTCACACGCTGTCTGAGACCCGGGGTCCCCAGCCTCAGCTCCGAGTTCAGCTCTGGCCACCGTTTGCCTCGACCTTCTCCAGCGTGCTCACTGCTGCCCAGTGACTCCGTGTTCTTGCCGCCTGAGCTTAGACACGGATGAAACCGATTGCGAAGGCAGGGCCTTGCTCACTGGGTGCCCTGCATTTGTTAATTTCCTCACTTGCCACATAGACCTCTCGCTCCTGAACCTGGTCAGCTGCAGCCACACTTCCTCGGAAAGAACCGATTCCGGCGGGCTCCACCCTCCTGCTCCCACTGGGCCAGAGCCGGCGGCCGGCTGTAGTTTTCCCTGGAAGTCTTTCATAGGGTCCTAGCATTCTCCCGGGTTATTGTTCTGAAAGTTCGATATTTTGTGCGATTTTGGGATAATCTCTCCCTTTTTATAACCTGGCAGCAGTATAAGCTATTGATGCTTATTCTTCTATCTCTTTTTGTGATAGATTAATCCGTTCAGTTTTAGCTTCTGGTGATGCATGTTATTAGCATTGCTGTGGCTGGTCTTCAGCATTTGGTTGGCTGTTACATAAACACCACCTCTGCCTGCACGGAGAAGGCGCGCCCCCCTTGTTCCCGCGTTTCCTCCGTTGCACCCAGCTCCTCAGCCACAGGAAGCCCTGTCCGCAGGCTCCTCTCGTCTTATTCCTGTGGCTGGGAGTAGACGGCATTCACTGAGGGAAGTGGAACAGAATCAGCCTGGCTCCTGCCCCGGGAGCTGAGGTCAGATGAGCTGGACAGAGGAGGGAAGGACGGAAAGACATTGTCAGAAAATTGTCCCTATTCCAACAGGAGAGAAAATGAGTTCAGTTAATGAGTTAGGACACCTTCGGAATTCAATTAAATGGGATAAAGCGCAGGTGACAGCTGTCAAGACAGCATTTGTGCTAATTAAACAACTCAGGAGTGAGTCATAGCAGGCACAGTGGCCGTGCCAGTGGGGGAGGAGCGGGAGGGATGAAAGGTCAGAGGAAGTCGCCCTCTGATTGGCTGCATCTGATATCTGCCTCTCAGGGGTCCCATCCCTGGTTTTGTGGCTCTGGTTCTGGTCCTTCTCACCTCTCACTGGGCTGCCATCTTGCCCCTCCCACCCACCATCCACCAAGCTGCCATGGAAACCTGGTCAGTTTGCTCCGCAAACCCTTAGGTCGCAGGCATGAGGACGCGCGTGGCTAAGCAGCCAGAGGGCCGTGCCCTCGCTCTGGCTGCGTTCAGGTGCCAGCCCCAGCAGCTGCCCAGCCTCCGGTCCTGTCTCCTTGGAGCTGCACCTGAGTCCGGAGTGAGTCCTTCTGTGCCGCCTGCCCTTCGTGGGCGTGACCCAGCCCGCCGTGAGCCCAGCATGGCATCGCGTTGGAGCGCCGTCTGTCCACATGTGCGTTAGCTCTCAGACCGCGGGTGGCTCTAGTTTTCACGTCCTCGGTGGCAGTGCCTGCTGGCTGAGTGACAGCTGGTGGGGCTGGTCAGGCCGCAGGCCCCGCGGGGACAGTGCGCAGGCCGAGCGTCCGCAAAGGTCTTTGACTCTCCTCTGTGCCGGGGAAGGACACCTCTCAGCATCGAGGGGAGAGGACGGCCTCACTCGTCCTGGGGCGTTTCCAGGCTGGGGGGCAGGAAGAGTGGGTCCAAAGCCCCGGACCGGGGCTGTGACCGCGAGGGGCCCTGGCGTTTGCTTGGACTCTGAGACGCAGAGCCTTCTACCTCCCCAAGGGCCCGGCCAGGTCTGGCGGGAGCGGCAGGCCAGGTTTGCTTTGTCCCCTGGCATTGCTGTCTCCATCGGGGCCCCGCGCACAGCATGTGGGTGGCGGGACACGCCGACCTCTGTGGAACTCGGGGAGGGCAACTGCCTTTCGAGACCAACAGTGACCAAGAGGCAGCCCTGCTTTCCAGATCGGCAAAGGCCTCTTCCCACCCGGACGTTGTGCATTTGGTGGGCCACGTGCCATTTGATGCTACTTAAATTTTCCTATAAAATGGAATATTATAAATTGATTTTCTTTTGAAGTGGGAACTCTCAACATTAAAAAAATTATCCCCAGACGCTTCATCTTGAGCTCCCTGTGTGTGTGACTGTCGCAGGGCGGGGGCTGTGGAGTGTGACCCGGCGTACAGCACAGCGCGGTCCTGAGGTCGGAGCCCAGGGAAAGCTGCCCTGTGAGCGAGTGGGAACCCTGCGGCCAGCCGGGCTGTGAGGTGATGTCACCCGGAGTTGCAGGCCTTCAGGGTGTGTCGTGCTGCGGCTGGAGCGAGTGGTCGGATGCTGCCCAGGAGCGGGGACGGTCCGAGAGGTGACTCGGGCAGGACACAGCATGCACACGCCCATCGCGTGGGGCCCTTCCCTCAGAGTTACAGTTTATGGTGCTGATTCTACCGGGTCCTACATCATGACCCTCCCCCGCAGCACCGCCCTGGGCTGGACACCGAAGACAGGTGGCCTCATCCTTAGGGAGAGCCAGTCCTGTAACCAGAGTGGCCTGGACGGGGCGCCTGCGTGCCTGGGGGGGCACTGTCGCCCCTGCTCTCGGCCTGGCCTGTGGGCTGAGACCTGGGGAAAGGTGATGCCCGGTGATTTGCCAAAGTTGGAGGAGGCACGTTGGTGGAAGAACCATAAGAGGGTTGTTTTTGTGTCTTTCTTTTTCTTTAATTGCCTCTCAGCTGCCCTTTTTTTTTTTACTTTTTAAAATATGTTTTTATTGATTTCAGAGAGGAAGGGAGAGGGAGAGAAAGAGAGAAACATCAATGATGAGAGAGAATCATTGATCGGCTGCCTCCTGCACACCCCTCACTGGAGATCGAGCTCACAACCTGGGCATGTGCCCTTGACAGGAATCGAACCCGGAACCCTTCAGTCCATGGGCTGACACTCCATCCACTGAGCCACACCAGCCAGGGCTCAGCTGCCTTTGAGCAGAAGTGCCCTGGCATCTAGGAAGAGTGAGGACGCCTGCCCTCCCCTGAGGAAGCTGGTGGGGCAGGGTGTCCGTGGGGTGAGGGGTGCTTTCCTTTGGTTTGGTTTATAAATGTGGGAAGGGCGGCCCCAGAGGATAAGACTTTGTGGTGACGGGCACAGCTCTTGGACTTGGCCCAGAAACACAGGTGCTGATGTTTAGGTGAGGCTGTTAGGGATTGGCGATGCCGAGCAGCTCCATTCCCTCCTGGCCCGGTCTGTCCTGGGCAGACGGTGGGCGGGTGGGGGGGGCAGGTGGTGGCTGAGTGCCAGGTCCAGCGTGTCCCAGAGCCCTGTCGGGACCGGGCCTGGCCGGGCTCCTGCCTGGGACGTCCCTCCCTTTGCTGTCACCACAGGGGAGCCTGTGCTCCTGGCAGGGCCGCCCTCCCCTGCCGCCCGGGAAGTCAGGAGTCACCTGTCACAGGTGAGGCCACCAGGTGGAAGGAGGGGCACTGCGCCCAGGGCCACCAGCCAGGGGGCTGGCCCAGGACTGGGTTCCCGCGATGTGGCACTTCCTTCCACTTCCTCCGGTGCTGAGATGGGACGCTCCCGGCACCGGGTGGCTGGTCCTCCAGACCGCATCTACCAGTAAGTGCTCTGGCGGGCTCAGCGGCCCCACCCACCCCGCTCCCTTCGAGAACCGCACGGTCAGGAGCGTGTGCGGAAGGCGAGCTTCGCAGAGGCCGCGGCTCAGATGAGTGGCAGCACCCCACCCCCTGGTTGCCTGTGGGCGGACAGAGGCCCCGCTGAGATGTGTGCCCTGTGTGGTCGCGGGCTGGGAGCGGACATGGCCTTGTGGTCTGCTTCCTCCTTGGCTCTGGGGGAGGGGCAGTGCCCCTGCCGGCCGCCGGTGTCTGAGGACCTGAGCCGACAGCGCGCCTGTTGGGACTGTGCACGTGGGAGGAACCGGGGCCTCCTGCTCCAGGGGTGGTGGCCTGGGGCTCCCTTTGGGATTGTGCTTTGGGGCAGGGGACACACAGGGACTGTGGGAGGGCTCCGTGTGGGCGTGGAGGGGGGTGAGGAGCCGTGTGGTAGGCGTGGAGGGGGGGTAAGGAGCCATGTGGCAGGCGTGGAGGGGGGGTAAGGAGCCGTGTGGCAGGTGTGGAGGGGGGGTAAGGAGCCGTGTGGCAGGCGTGGAGGGGGGTAAGGAGCCGTGTGGCAGGTGTGGAGGGGGGGTAAGGAGCCGTGTGGCAGGCGTGGAGGGGGGGTAAGGAGCCGTGTGGCAGGCGTGGAGGGGGGTAAGGAGCCGTGTGGCAGGCGTGGAGGGGGGGTAAGGAGCCGTGTGGCAGGTGTGGAGGGGGGGTAAGGAGCCGTGTGGCAGGCGTGGAGGGGGGGTAAGGAGCCGTGTGGCAGGCGTGGAGGGGGGTAAGGAGCCGTGTGGCAGGCGTGGAGGGGGGTAAGGAGCCGTGTGGCAGGCGTGGAGGGGGGTAAGGAGCCGTGTGGCAGGCGTGGAGGGGGGTAAGGAGCCGTGTGGCAGGCGTGGAGGGGGGGTAAGGAGCCATGTGGCAGGCGTGGGGGGGGGTAAGGAGCCGTGTGGCAGGCGTGGGGGGGGGTAAGGAGCCATGTGGCAGGCGTGGGGGGGGGGGTAAGGAGCCGTGTGGCAGGCGTGGGGGGGGGGGGGTAAGGAGCCGTGTGGCAGGCGTGGGGGCACCGAGCAGGTGCCCGCTCAGCTCGGGTAGATGACGAGACTCCACCGCTCCATCTAAGTCCTGACAGAGACGCCACTCTGCCTCGGAGAACCTCCGACAGACACAGAGCCGGGGCTTTGCCGGTGTCTCAGGACGGGAGGCGAGGGCGCCCCAGGCTCCCTGGTTTCCCAAAGCTTTTCTCCGCCCTCCCCCGCCACCCCCGCTCCCCCCTCCCCCTCCCCCCCCCCCCCCCCCCGCATCCCGGGCCCCTTCCTTCTCCCTCACCGGCTCCTCTGTACTCACTCAAGGCCTCCAGACCATCAATCCAAACCAGGCCCCTCGTCACTGGAGCTGCCACGCCCCGCCCCTCCCGTGCGGCTGCTCTCTCTGGCTGGGAGTGGAAAGTGCAGGAGAGGAGCGGAGCTCTGGTGCAGTCTGCCTGCTGCTCCCCTGGCCTCCGCACCCCTTACAGCCGCACAGTCTGGTCCCCAGTGAGGGGAGGGGCACCCACACAGGGAGCGCACCGGGACGGCTCACCGGGACGGCTCACCGGGACGGCTCACCGGGACGGCTCACCGGGACGCTCACCGGGACGGCTCACCGGGACGGCTCACCGGGACGGCGCTGGTCTGGGCTGCCGGCTGAACCGTGTGACTGTCACCGCGTACCTCAGAGCATTGGCTTGGAAGCCATGGCACCCGTGTTGAGGTCTCACCTTCCCCTGCAGCCACCGAGCGACCCTGAGCAGAGCGTGTGCCTTTGCACGGCCGTGTCCTGTCACTGCAGCCACGTGGGCCCGAGAGACCGCGGAGGAACCTCCAGGCTCGCGTCTGTCCCGTCTTCCCCCAGGAACTGTCTCCACAGCCTGGCTCCCTGCTCTGCCTCCCTCCCTGGCCACCTGCGGGCTCTCCTTGCTGACGGGCCTTCTTTGTCCTTGTGGCTCGTCTTACCCCTTTCCCTCCACCTTTGGGTGACAGAGATTGTTGCTGTGACTTAATTGTCAGACTTCCTTTCCTTTAGCTTCCCGATCACTGTGTCTGAAAAATCATGGCAATGTTTTGCGATGGAGAGAACGATTAGGACTGGGTGGGCCCCTGGGGGGTGTCAGGCAGCTGGTAATGGTGGGGGCGGGAGGCCGGGCTGCCTGGGTGGTAATAGCTGGATAACATATCCCGGTTCTGGCTGAACCACCGCAGCTCCCACTCTGCCCACGGCTCCGCCCACTCTGCCCACAGCTCCTCCCACTCTGCCCACGGCTCCTCCCACTCTCCCCACGGCTCCCCCCACACCCCGCACACAGAAGAGCTGCCACCGGTTAAACATCTGATAGGCCAGGCCTTGCGCTGGGTGCTTGGGTCCAGTGGCTGCATCCGGTTAGGGGACACAGGGAGCCCAGGAATCAGACATAGCTCTGCTGTGGGAGACCCAGCTGATGGGGATCAGAGCCGGGAGGAGAAGTGAGTGCCTCCATTGCAGGCACTGTGCCACTCTCCTCACAGTGCCTCTGTGGAGAGAACAAGAACCCAGGCTCGGAGCCCAGGTCCTTTCCCTCCACCCGCTCCCCCCCCAAGAGTCTGTGGTCCAGGCTCTGACATGCCCACCGGGGGCCCTGGGCACAGCGGATGGAGCATCCGTGCATGATTTGCAGGCTCTTAAAAGAATCTCTGTCCGCGGGCATCATTCTACTGATAGAACTCAGTGAGGACAACTGGTGGCCAGGGAGCCTCTGAGGACTTTGGTTTCCATGCGATGCCCCGAAGGCTCGTGTGTGCCATCTGGCCAGCCAGGGAGTGAGGGCATCTGCTGGCACTCATGTCCCAACATGGGCGAGTGTGTCCCCTTAGTCAGGCGTGTGGGGAAGGGGGTGAGCTGTGTGGGGAGTGGGGGGAACTCCGGGGAGTGAGGGGAGCTGCGGGGAGAGTGGGGGGAGCCATCGGAAGTGGGAAGGGGAGGGCGGAGTGCGGTGTGCTGGGAGGCAGGAGGGGACCACTGTGAGGGAGAGGCCCCAGAGACCACCTTGGCCTCAAGGTCTGTTCACAGCCAGTCTGTCTGCGTTGTTGCCCTCAGAGAGACAGTGCACATTGAGAGAGCACACATTATGAGAGTGTGCATTGTGAGAGCACGCATTGTGAGAGCGTGCATTGTGAGAGCGTGCATTGTGAGAGCGCGCATTGTGAGAGTGCGCATTGTGAGAGTGTGCATTGTGAGAGCGTGCATTGTGAGAGCGTGCATTGTGAGAGCGTGCATTGTGAGAGCGTGCATTGTGAGAGCGTGCATTGTGAGAGCGTGCATTGTGAGAGCGTGCATTGTGAGAGTGCACATTGTGAGAGTGTGCATTGTGAGAGCGTGCATTGTGAGAGCGCGCATTGTGAGAGTGCACATTGTGAGAGTGTGCATTGTGAGAGTGTGCATTGTGAGAGCGCGCATTGTGAGAGCGTGCATTGTGAGAGTGTGCATTGTGAGAGTGTGCATTGTGAGAGCGTGCATTGTGAGAGTGTGCATTGTGAGAGCGTGCATTGTGAGAGCGTGCATTGTGAGAGCGTGCATTGTGAGAGTGTGCATTGTGAGAGCGTGCATTGTGAGAGTGTGCATTGTGAGAGCGTGCATTGTGAGAGTGCACATTGTGAGAGTGTGCATTGTGAGAGCGTGCATTGTGAGAGCGCGCATTGTGAGAGTGCACATTGTGAGAGTGCGCATTGTGAGAGCGCGCATTGTGAGAGCGCGCATTGTGAGAGTGCGCATTGTGAGAGCGTGCATTGTGAGAGTGTGCATTGTGAGAGTGTGCATTGTGAGAGCGCGCATTGTGAGAGTGCACATTGTGAGAGTGCGCATTGTGAGAGCGCGCATTGTGAGAGTGCACATTGTGAGAGCGCGCATTGTGAGAGCGCGCATTGTGAGAGCGCGCATTGTGAGAGTGCGCATTGTGAGAGCGTGCATTGTGAGAGTGTGCATTGTGAGAGCGCGCATTGTGAGAGTGCACATTGTGAGAGTGTGCATTGTGAGAGCGTGCATTGTGAGAGCGCGCATTGTGAGAGCGCGCATTGTGAGAGTGTGCATTGTGAGAGCGCGCATTGTGAGAGCGCGCATTGTGAGAGCGCGCATTGTGAGAGCGTGCATTGTGAGAGTGTGCATTGTGAGAGCGTGCATTGTGAGAGCGTGCATTGTGAGAGCGTGCATTGTGAGAGTGTGCATTGTGAGAGTGTGCATTGTGAGAGCGCGCATTGTGAGAGTGCGCATTGTGAGAGCGTGCATTGTGAGAGCGTGCATTGTGAGAGTGTGCATTGTGAGAGCGTGCATTGTGAGAGTGTGCATTGTGAGAGTGTGCATTGTGAGAGCGTGCATTGTGAGAGTGTGCATTGTGAGAGTGTGCATTGTGAGAGCGTGCATTGTGAGAGCGTGCATTGTGAGAGCGCGCATTGTGAGAGTGTGCATTGTGACAGCACGCATTGTGAGAATGTGCATTGTGACAGCACGCATTGTGAGAGGGCGCATTGTGAGAATGTGCATTGTGACAGCACGCATTGTGAGAGAGTGCACCATGTTAGTGCGCATGGTGACAGTTCATTGTGACAGTGTGCATCGTGAGAGCGCACGTTGTGACAGCGCCCATTGTGCTGTGACTCCCTCAGCTCATGGTGACAAAAGGCGTGCCTGCGGTGTCTGCTTCACACAGGTTTCCACAGAGAGCAGAGTGGTGGCTGGCTGAGAAGAATGGCCTCCCGCTCTGCTTGCTGCTCAGGGCCCGCTGGCACCCAGGTGCCGGGCCTGCCTCTCAGCCCCTGGTCCTCAGGGCGCCACTCTTCCTCTCCCCTTGGTTTCTCTTTTGACTTGCCCCTCCTTGTGCCAGGGCACTTGCGGCGACACTTGGCATAGCTGGTGGCACTCAAGATGCCTCTGAGGAGAATGGTGAGGCTTTGTCTCTCGTACCCTTTGACTCTAAAGGTGAGAATTGCTGTATGTGCAGAGAGAAGGCCCATGGGAGTCGGGCAGTGCCAGGGTCTGTGTGTGTCTCTGTGTCTCTGTGTGTATCTCTGTGTGTCTCTGTGTGAGTCTCCCTGTGTGTCTGTGTGTGTCTCTGTGTCTCTCTGTGTGTCTGTGTCTCTCTGTATGTGTCACCCTGTGTGTCTCTGTGTATGTTTGTGTGTGTGTGTGTGTTTCTCTGTATGTGCCTCCCTATGTGTATGTGTGTGTCTCCTGTATGTGCCTCCCTATGTGTCTCCCTGTGTGTCTCTGTGTCTCTATGTGTGTGTTTGTGTGTGTCTCTGTGTGAGTCTCCCTGTGTGTCTGTGTGTCTCTGTGTGTGTGTGCCTCTGTATGTGCTTCCCTGTGTCTCTGTGTGTCTCTGTGTGTGTTTCTGTGTGTCTCCCTGTGTGTCTCTGTGTGTGTGTGTGTGTGTGTCTCTCTCCGTGGGTCTCTGTGTGTGTCTCTGTGTGTCCCTGTGTGTCTCTGTGTGTGTGTCTCTGTGTGTGTCTCTCTCTGTGTGTGTACATGTCTTTAAAAATTCCGGCCTGGGAGATTGGTGCTGTTTTGTTTTGGGGTCACCTGTGAGCGTGGCTCCTGGGCATCCCAGATGGGGTGGTGTTTGGACTGTGCTTTGGGTCCACACGATGCAGAAAGAGCTTCACATTCATGTTGCTGCCTCGGAGAGGGGACTCTGAGGGGGGGCCGTGCTGCTACAACGCGGGACATGCATGTCTGCGGGGGGAAGTGTCTCTTCTGGAACCTGCGTGAAGACTCAGAGCCACAGCCCAGCCCCGTTCGCCCAGGTTGTTTCTCTGGTGAATTCGTGCACCAGCACCGCCAGCAGCACAGGAGGCCGGGAGCGAGCTGAGCGGCCGGGAGCCGGGGCAGGCTCGCCTGGAGGAGGGCGCGGCAGAACCCAGTTTGGTTGCCATTCTACTGTCTTGTCCGTGGCAAACCGAAGGGGGCAGTCATTTAAATGCACAATCAGGCTTATTGAGATGCAGTTCGCACACCGGGCCGTTCACTGTTCAGTGTGTGCCGTTCGGTGCCTCTCAGCCCCTCGCCCAGTGGTGCAGCCGTGACCCGATGGGTGGCAGAGCATTGCCGTCATCCATGAGGAAAGCCCGTGACATTAGCAGTCCCTGCTCTGACCCCCGGACACCCAGCCACCTCTGTGTCGCTGGGTTTGCCTGTTCTGGGTGGTCCTGGGCCATGGGTCCCATCGCACGCAGCTCCTCCCCTCAGCACAGTCCCCAGGTCCGGCTCCCTTGCTGCCTGATGTGTGACACCGTGTGACACGCCACCTTTCCTGCCGCCACCCACCCTCCATGGATGTGGCGGTGTTTCCCTGTGGGGCTGTTACGTGTGACGCGGCCACAAACATCGCGTGACAGTGTTGTGTGGCCATGTCTCTACTTCTCGTGGGAACTTCCGAGCAGCCCCTGACCAATGGACACAGCAAGCCAGCGCTGGCAAGTGGCACTCCTCCTGCAGGGGCCGCAGGGCTGTACGGGCTCCTTCCTCTCATACCCCCGTCAGTCCCGGCAGCTGCATGTGGACATTTCGGAAGCCTTCCGGGTGCACGGGTGCGTGGGAAGCCTGCCCTGCAGCTGCGGGCGGGCTGCAGTCGGGGCTAAGGACACCCCTGTAAGTCCCCACTGCCCTCCCACACGGGCACACCTGGGCCCTGGAGCGGCTCTGGGGGCAGCGCCCTCACAGTGGGTGTGGGGCGCCCGCCGCGTTCCCCTCCCGGGGCATTTGGGGAAGGTCACTGCTGAGCGTGGGCCTGGAACGGGTCCTGCTGCTGCGCTCCAGGCTGCTTTGCTCGATGCTAAATGAGGGAGAACGTTCCCCCAGGTCCCACTCAGGACCCACCTCAGGGCCACTCTGCCACTGGGCGCAGTCCTGCAGCGGGCACGTCCCATCACAGCGCGGGCACGGGTATTTAACCGCAGGCCGCAGGTCCTTGTTTCTCAGCTCTGTGCCCAGCCCCACTCTCAGGGCTGGGACCGCGGGACCACAGGCAGGTGCAGGCTCCGGGCGCCCCACCTGCTGGCCAGCCTCCTGGGGCTGACCTTGGGTACTGGGAGGGAACCCACATAAGAGCCTTGGGTGGGTCAGGACAGGACGGTGAGCACTGTGAGCCCTGGCCGGACGCCCGACTGTCAAGCACCTGTCACATTCTTATTAGTGTTCTGTGACGTAACCTCGGACATGCTCCTGCCATTTCTTTCAGCTTGGAGATCTCTGCTCCGTGACCCGGGGTTTCAGCACCTCTCAGGGCAGCAGCTTGTCAGGGAGTAACAGATGCCAATCCTGGCTGGTGATTTCTGGTACACTCAGGGTGCTAGGTGTGAGCGGGGCGCTAGGTATGAGCGGGGTGCTAGGTGTGAGCAGGGCACTAGGTGTGAGCAGGGTGCTAGGTGTGAGCAGGGTGCTAGGTATGAGCAAGGCACTAGGTGTGAGTGGGGTGCTAGCAGGGTGCTAGGTGTGAGCGGGGTGCTAGGTGTGAGCAGGGCACTAGGTGTGAGCAGGGTGCTAGGTATGAGCAGGGTGCTAGGTTTCTGCCAGCTTGTGTGTGTTTTTGGAGAGAGGACCCAGTGTGGCAGGAGACCAAGGAATGTGACAGGGTCTGGAGGGTGCAGGATAGAAACCAGGCCTGTGTGGACCTGAAGGGAGAGGCGGTGAGAATGCGGGCGGAGGTGGGGAGGTCTGGACAGGGAGCCAGGAGCTGGCCTGCCGTCCATTGAGTGCTGAGCCCTCCTGCATCCGTGCTGGGAGCGCCCATGCCTGTCCCTGTGTTTTTAGAGAGACACAGACAGTGGGGAGCAGAGATGCAGGGACCTCTACACTGCGCCCACTGTGGTCTCCTTTCGCCCCAGGAGGCCGTGGCCCTGTGCTGTCGGTGGGGCCTATCTGTGCAAACGGGCTTCCAAGTAGCTGGGTGGTGTGTGCTTCCTATGGGGCTCCCTCTGTGACACCTCCCGTTGGGATTGCAGCCTCACTTTCACCTACCCTGGCTGTCCTGGCCCTGGGGTCCCCCCACCAGGATCCGGGCGAGCGCTTGGCTGGAGCCCAGCTGCTGGGGGGGGTGGGGTGGGCGAGCTGCATGTGGGCTGAGTGCCGCCTATGCCTCTGGCTCACGCCAGTGCCTCAGGGTTGTTTCAGTGAATGACCTTTATTTTTTAGAGCGACATTTGGGTTATGGAACATTGGGTGGCGAGGACAGAGTTCCCACACACGCTCCTCCCAGTCTCCCATCATGGCATCTTGCTTAGGGTGGTGCGTTGTGACAGCTGAGCCAACACTGACCGTCACAGTTATAGTAGGTCCCCCTTGAGTTGACCATTATTTGCAGCCACTGCTTGTCCAGACTTCCTGTTTGCTTTTGAAGGAGCCGTGTCTGCGCTGCAGCTGCGCCCACGTGAGGGGAAGCAGAGCCACTGGAGCACTCGGCTCTGCCTCACACTGAGCTCTCCCCTGGCCTCTCCCCGCAGAGGGCGGCGGGAGTCTGACAGGTCCAGGTGGTGACGATTTGGGGGACTGTCACGCGGTGATGCCTGGCTGCTTTCCTGTTGTGATTTATGTACCAGGAGACACTACGATTCTGCTTATCGTTGCCTTCAGAAGTCAGGCTCCAGAACACAAGGTGGGAGCAAGAACATGGAAACAGCCCCGCGAGGTCTGACTCTGGCTGGGGGCTGAGGCCACCAGAGGCTGAGAGTCGTGTGCAGTTAGGTGGCTCCCCTGGAGATGGAGCCACAGGTAGACTGACCAGATCCCCTCCCAGGGGTCCCCAGCATTGTGGCAGCTTCCGCCAGCCATTTCCTTCTAGATGCTGGAGAAGAGGCCCCGATGTTCTGCAGGCCTCCCCCTTCCCCAGAAGCTCTGAGGAGATGTCAGTAGAGGCCCTGCAGTTCCTCCCAGCGGGGCCTCCTGAAGGCAGCACAGAGCCCCACGAAGTCTCACAGAGTTAAGTGGCCGGCGGTTCAGTCACCAGCAGGAAGCTCTGCTCGGGGTAAGCCAGGAATTGCAGGTGCTCCTGCTGGGTCCAGTCCAGCACCTTGATACCAGTCAGATGAGCTAAGGGACTCCATTCGGACTGTGCAGGTGGTAGCCGACTATGCAGGTGGGGGCCGACTGTATAGGTGAGGGCTGACTGTGCGGGTGGGGGCTGACTGTGCGGGTGGGGGCTGACTGTATAGGTGAGGGCTGACTGTGCAGGTGAGGGCTGACTGTATAGGTGGGGGCTGACTGTATAGGTGGGGGCTGACTGTACAGGTGGGGCTGACTGTATAGGTGGGGGCTGACTGTGCAGGTGAGGGCTGACTGTGCAGGTTGGGGCTGAGTGTACAGGTGGGGGCTGACGGTGCAGGTGGGCGATGACTGTGCAGGTGGGCCTGACTGTATAGGTGGGGCTGACTGTATAGGTGGGCGCTGACTGTGCAGGTGGGCGATGACTGTGCAGGTGGGGCTGACTGTGCAGGTGGGCGATGACTATGCAGGTGGGGGCTGACGGTGTGCTGGGGTCCAACCCCAGCAGGTCCAGGGGTCCCCAAAGGTGTGGACGGAGTCGGCGAAGAAGGAATGACACGGAGACAGCGTTCAGTTGATCAGCAGCCTAGCCAGGATCTCTAGCCAAGTTCTGGTCAGGATCTCCAGCGAAGTTCTGGTTAGGATTTCCAGCCAGGTTCTGTGTCCATGTTCTCTTGCTAGGTTCTCCAGGTTCTCCAGCCAGGTTCTGTAGCCATGTTCCCTCGCTAGGTTCTCCAGCCAGGTTCTGTCCAGGTTCTCCAGCCAGGTTCAGTCACCAGGTTCTAGTCAGGTTCTCTTGCCATGTTCTATCCAGGTTCTGTAGCCAGGTTCTGTCTCTAGGTTTCTGTGTCCAGTTTCTGTCCAGGATCTTTTGCCATGTTCTCTCCAGCAAAGTTCTTCTGTCTCTAGGTTCTGTGTAGGTTCTGTGTCTAGGTTCTGTGTGTAGGTTCTGTGTCTAGGTTCTGTGTAGGTTCTGTGTCTAGGTTCTGTGTCTAGGTTCTGTGTCCAGTTTCTGTCCAGGATCTTTTGCCATGTTCTGTCTCTAGGTTCTGTGTCTAGGTTCTGTATCTAGTTTCTGTGTGCTGTTGTCTTGTTACATCTGTATTTATACCAGTTGATTCCAATCCTATCAATCTCTATTCCAAAGGTTAGGGCGTTTCTTATTTCCATTCCAGGGAGTAAAGATTATGTAGCTTAAGCATGATTGTTCGTAGTTAAAGTGATTAATTACCCGCCTGGCACTTAGTTAAGGGGTTTTATTCCCTCCCTAACTTCAGGGGAAAATCCCTACCTGGGGAAACAACCTTTCTCAGAGAGGTGACCTTGGTTAAAACACATAGTGCCAAGAAGGTGAGCAAACATATTAAGAACAGTATGCCATATATGCCAGGTCCCTTGAAACAGCAAGGATGGACCGGCTCCCGGCAACGGTGCAGGTGGGCGATGACTGTGCAGGTGGGGCTGACTGTGCAGGTGGGCGATGACTGTGCAGGTGGGCCTGACTGTATAGGTGGGGGCTGACTGTATAGGTGGGAGCTGACTGTGCAAGTGGGCGATGACTGTGCAGGTGGGGGCTGTTTATATAGGTCGGGGCTGACTGTGCAGGTGAGGGCTGACTGTGCAGGTGAGGGCTGACTGTGCAGGTGGGGGCTGACTGTGCAGGTGAGGGCTGACTGTGCAGGTGGGGGCTGACTGTGCAGGTGAGGGCTGACTGCAGGTGGGGGCTGACTGTGCAGGTGAGGGCTGACTGTGCAGGTGGGGGCTGACTGTACAGGTAGGCAATGACTGGTGCTGGACCCCTGGCAGCACCCAGGCTGCCTCCTGTCCTCTGCAGGCGGATTCTCCTAGCCACGGTGGGTGGACATGTGCTCATTCTGGGAGGATTCCAGTCAGGTGTGTGCTTGGACCTGTGCAGCATGGCCAGCCAGGGATGATCACACATGTGTTTGGCCATGTTCCTGCCGGGAGGAAGCACCTTCCCTGGGCGCCACGTGTAACGTGACCTTGCTGGGTCCTGAGGTCCTGGCACTCAGGTGAGGTGATGGGTGAAGGAACAGGAGTTGAAGGCCTGTTGCCCAGCTCGTCCTGACTGCCCCGGGTTCAGGGAGGACCGTCAGGTGAGCATGCAGGTGCCGAGCAGGAGGGCCTTTGAGGGCGCGCAGTCATGAGCCCGGCCTCGTCCTTCCTGGCTGTGCAGCCACTGACATGTGACACACTGCGGGGCCCTGGCAGAGCTCAGCAGGGCAGTGCCCACCACAGTTCGATCTGACGCCCTGAGACCTGGGGGCTTTGTGTACCTGAGCAGTCGCCAGCTGCTCACGCCCCGCAGACCAGTGTGCTCACCGCTCCCCGCGGGCCGCTCGGCCCATGCTCCCGTGTGTTAGCACACACTGTGGGCAGTGCCCGGGAAATCCTGTGCCGTTTAGGATCTGACACCTGCTCGCTGGGCCAGCCTCAGCTCCCCATTCCAGCGAGAACCGTGTTCCGGTAACCACAGGAAACGCCTCCTGGCTTGGATGGCCCGCAGGTACTCGGGCCCAGTTCAGAGGACTGCGTGGGAGGCACGGCCGAGGGTCGCTGGGTGCCCAGCTGTGCCCGGCGTGCAGCCCAGCTGCGTGGGCCTTTCCCGAGCGAACCTCGCGCACCTGCATGTGTCCGTCCGTCCGTCAGCACAGAGCTGTGCGTCAGGCTGGGACCCGGCCTCTGTTCTTTTCCTCCACACATTCCTGGGTTGTTTGAATAGTGCACAGTGAGGAGTTGTTCCGATATTAAACACCAGCCTTACAATCAGGCAAACATCTTAATAAAATATTAGTCCATTCCTCCCTCCAGTACTTCCCTCAAGCGTGTGTGTTCCCTGAGTCCCCTGGGGCTCGCTCAGGGATCGGCCATTCACTAAGAAAACACGCCCCTTCCTTCCTTCTGGGTGTTGTTGAGGCTTTAATGTGTGCAGGCAGGTCTGTGAGGGAGACACTGCCGTGCTTGATGGGGTCCCGGCTCCCCATGAGGAGCCGGCGCGCAGAAAGGCCAGCTGGCCAGAGCTGCAGTCACATCCACACTCGCTGCATCCCAGTGACGAGCAGGTGAACAGGAAGCAGGAAGTTGTTCATTGGCCTGTTATACACACAGCTGGACGAGGTGTCCCCATGACTCCTGTGAAATGGGGAGATGAGCTGGGTCGCCTCCCCAGGCCGCCGGCCGCTCGCAGGCTGTGGCTGGGACACTCACATGCGTTCTCACCTCCCTCTTCTCCCCACAGTACGTCGGGAGCCTGGACGTGCCGCGGCCCAACAGCAGAGTGGAGATTGTGGCTGCCATGCGCCGGATCCGGGTGAGCGCTGGGCGCAGGGGGCCGGGACCCTCTCCCCCTCCGAGGGAAGCTGTTCTGAGTTGGGTGGTTGACCTTGGTTAGGCCAAGGTTGAAATGACGAGGGGCTGTGGGGGTGCCACCTCCTGCCTCCCGATCTGCTGCTTCCAAGCTGAGACCTGCCCCGGGGGTGGGCCCCTGGAGCGAGACAGAGGGGGGTGGCCTGCTTCCGCCCTGGCTTTAGGGGAAGCTGGACAGGAAGCTGTTCGTTAGCTCCGGACGGTGAACACATAAAGCCCTTTACTGGGGCATGTAAGATAAGATTTACTTGGAATTTTAAGAACAAATATGGGATTTCAACAAAATGTCCTGGTCGGTTCCTGTAGGCTCTGGAAGTGTGTGCGCCCTCCTGCGGGTCTGGAGTCTGGGAAACGTTCCCTGGCCCACGGCGGCCGAGCGGGAGCGAGGAGGAGGTGCCCGCGGGGCGTTGCCAGGGCTCTCACAGGAACGGGAGTCCCACAGGCTGTGCACTTCGCGGCAGGTGGGGCCGGGCAGGCGAATCATGGTGACCTTTTGGAGCAAACGGGTGTTGGTGGACGCAGCCTGGTGTGGGCTCTGCCTTTGGGAGGAACCCACCTCCCGTCACCTGTCAGCCGCGTGGCCGCGCGCCAGCAGCTCCGTCCCTGGGATCTGCTTCCAGGGCTCAGTGAGCAGCTCATTAAATTAGAGGGAGAATTAAGGGGCAGCAGCTGTTCGGTCTGCTGTCCAGTCGCTGTAGACCGGCCATCCCGCAGCGCGGACTCCCGTGTGTGCCATCCACCTGTCGCCGCGGGCGCAGCGCCCTGCCCCCCCACCCCCGCCCCCCCGGAGGCCGTGTTGGTGAGGTCACAGCTGCTGAGAGTCAGGCCTGGGCTCTGGGCAAAGGGCTGTTGCTGACTTTGTCCTCTTCTGGTGAACGGTGCGAGGCCCAGTCTGGACAGGACAGGGTGGGTTTGGGCTGCTGGGCGCTTACAGGCTCACAGGATACAGGCCCCCAGCCCGGCCAGGGAGCGGCCAGTGCCCGGAGCACAGCAGTTAGGACGGGGGTGCCAGCGCTTTCATCCGTGCCAGGCGCTGTGCCCTGCCCGCCCTGTAGTGCCGTCTCTTGGACCCTGTCCGCACTCCGCACGGGATCGTGATGGGGCAGGGCGGGGGTGCAGCCGCCCGAGAGAGGCGCCGGACTCCCCTTCTGCATGGGGCTCCCACAGGCGTGGCCCCTGCCTCCCAGCTCACACTGCAGTGTCCGCGTGGAGCTAAAGGCACAGCCTTGGGCGCCATCACTGGCCCCTCGTCCGGACGTCAGTGTTTCCCACAGCGGGTCTGGCTGTCCTGGGCTCGGGGGCGCCCCAGGGCCTGAGCTCTGACAGAATTCACACGTGTGTGTTTGCCGTTCCCCCAGGGGCCCGGGAAGGCAGTCCGTTCCACCCGTGGGCAGGGCCCTCTGCCGAGCTGCCCGCTGCGTCCCCGCCCACAACGTGTGCCTGCCGTGTGGGGGCCGGTGCCCTTTCTAGACAAGAAGGGGTTCGTGGTGCGTCTGTGGTGAATTCCCACTGGAGAGGAAGTGGATTTTGGAGCTGCACGTGGGATGCAGGCAGGGCTGCTGTGCCGCCGGCCCCGGGCGGCTGTGGGCTGCGTGTGTCTGGCGTTGGTTGGATTTTGGTTCCAGCAGCTCCTCGGAATTGCTGTCACCTGGCCATCCTGGCTGTCAGCGGTCTGAGCGTCGCCCTGAGTGTGCGGTGCGGGACTCCGGGACTCGGTGCCAGGGCTGCCGTTTCCTGCTGTGAGCAGTGACACAGCTGTGAAGTGACATCTTCGCTGGCATGAGCACTGCCTTTGAATTGATTGCTTATATAACTAGAGCTTAATTTATGAATTTGTGTGAGACCTGTATGCATAGAAGTTTCTGTCGAGTTTTATGTTATAACAGACCCCTGGCCACCACCTTTCTTGGTAACAGCTTTAATACGAGGCTTTGCGGAGCGCGCGCTCGCCATCTCCCAGACGCGGCGGTGCCTGTGGCTCCCGCACACAGTGCGAGCCTTCAGCGCTCCGCTAGGCGTGTGCATCAGCCACAGAAACCTGCCCGCGGCCCGCACCCCTGTGCCCTGTCGCTCGCACCTGCCTGTTCTGGACGTGGCAGACACAGGGCCTCAGACAGCCCTGACCTCGGCGTCCGGCTCCCTTCACCGGGCACCATGTTGCCGAGGTTCAGCCGTCAGGGCTTCCGTCCGTGCCTCGTGCTGCTTGTACTGAGTAACGCTCCCCAGTGTGGACACCGCACCTATCTCCTCATTCAGACAGTAAGTGGCGCAAACTATTTTCTGTGAAAGAGGCTCAGACTTTAGGTTCTAGGAGGCTCTTGCTGTGGATGGAGCCACGTGTGAGCGGAGGGTCACAGCTGCCTTCCCAGCCGCGGGAGCCGCGGGAGCCGCGGGAGCCGCGGGAGCCGCGGGAGCCGCGGGAGCCGCGGGAGCCGCGGGAGCCGGCGTGCTGCCTCTTCTCTGCAGGGATGTGCTGGCTTTCTTGGATGAGCAGACCCTGTTCCAGGCCCAACAGGCCCTGTCTGCGTGCAGCTCGTGTGCTGGTGGTTGGGGTGGAGGTCGGGGAGGGACAGCAGCACGACTAGTGTCCCGGGAGCCTCAGCAGAGCAGACCGCCTCGGAGCGGGGCCGGCGCTATTTTATACGATGGCTGGGCAGGCCTCAGGGCTCCGGTGCCATCTGAGACTCTAGAGATGCGAATGAGAGAGAGAGAGAGAGAGAGAGAGAGAGAGAGAGAGAGAGGGGAACTACCAGGCAGAGAGAACAGTGGTGCAGGGTCCTGGGCAGGAGTGGGCTGTGCAGCCAGGACAGAGTGGTCGCTGTGGCTGCGGACGCAGGAGGAAGCGGGACCGTGGTGATGATTCTAGGAGTTCACACCCAGGATCACACCGCAGGCGAGTCTGGTTCACTGCACAGCCACCGGATGCCTGACCACACGTGAGGAGATCCTTTATCTTCCCCGAGTCTGCGCCAGGCTGGGGAGCCACTGCAGGAGCAGCCCTTGTTCTGCCCATTCGGCTGAGTGAGGCGGGACCGATGTCCAAACCGGGCGGAGCTGCCGAGGGCACTGTCGGCTACAGAGAAGCCGGAGCGAGAGTTGGTTGTTACAGAAGCCAAACAGGCGTTTGCTCTTACAGAAGGGGCCTTTTTGTCCTGCAGCCACTGGCGTGCGAGGGGAATAGAGCAGTGCCGTTTCCGGGCCGGGCCCTGCCCCCGCTCTCTGTGCTGGTCCGCAATGCCTGGGTCCTGGGAAGCCAGCCTGCTGACCTGTCCCCAGCCTGCTCGTCCCGCCCCAGGGCCCGCTCGCTCATGCCCCTGCATCGGCGACAGGCTGCACCTGCCCACACACTGCTTTGATGACTTCTGTGGATTAAAGATATAATAGGGTGTCCCCAAAATGTACGTATACTTTAACAGCTGATAACACACTTCATTTTCACTCCTTTTGAGGTTTAACTGATTTGAAATAATGGGTGAAGCCAGACTAAGTTTTGAACAAAGAAAATTTATCCTAAAGTTCCACTAGACTGTTTTTTATGGGGATACATAACAGGTAAAGTTGACAGTACACAACCAGCAGCAGTCGAATTGAGGGCACATGAATACTGGACGAAAGGACTCTTGATGTTGCGATTCCATTGCTTCATGTTATCAGGAGTGCCTGGGCCAGAACGGTCATCAGTTTGAAAACAGGCTTTGACCAAAAAAGTATTCATTTTTGTAGATTTTGAAAATTAACTGTATGTTAATAAACATTGACTTAAAAATCATTCTTAGTGTGTATACATTTTGGGGACACCTGTATGTACACACACACATACTATTTACTACTTTCACCATCTGTGAGTACAACTCAGTGGCCTTAAGGACATTCACAGTCCCCGTACCCATCACTCCGGTCTGTGCCCCAAACCTTCCATCACCCGACATAAACCTGCTAAACGAGAACCGCCCCCTCCGGGCCCGGCGACTGTCTGCTCTGACTGTGACTGAGCCTCTTCTAGGCTCCTCGTGCCAGCGAGTCTCACGCCGTGTTGTCCTGCGTCTGGCTTACTGCACGAAGCGGGTGTTTTCCAGGACCGTCCGTGTTGGAGCCGCACCAGCTTTCTTTCCGTCTGTGGCCGGACAGTCCTGTGTGACATTTGGCACACAGCATGTTACATGGACATTGGTGTGTGGCTGGTACTTCTGGGGACAAAAGCAGCGTATTATTTTTTAAAGTTATTTAACTTATTTTAAAAACAGGTTTTATTGTTAAAAGTATTACATATGCCCCCGCTTTTACCCCCCAAAAAGCAGCGTGCTATGTAGGACAGGGATGCGCAGCCGGAAGGAGGCTGAGTGCTCAGCTGCCGGGCGGCAGCCTCGGACCCGTGAACAGTGGCCACTCCTGTGGTGTCCACAGCTGAGCCCACTTCCTGTCCACTGCCACCCAATTCTAGTCTCCAAGGTCCCCGCGAGCAGGCGAGGCTCCCTGCAGGCGGTGGGGTGCCGCCTCAGTCCTCGCAGAGCCGCTGGGGCCTCGCCGTGAGCACGGTCGCTGCGCCAGGCTCCATGCACAGTGCTCCCACGCGTGTGACTCGATCAGCCCACCTCACAGATAAGGAGACAGAGGCACAGACAGGCCAGTGGCTCGCCTCAGATCACGGAGCTGGGACTGGGACTCAGCGCGGACGAAGGCGCGGCCACAATCGCATGCTCCGGCTGAGGTCCGGCGGGGCGCTGCCGGCCTGTTACAGCGGCGCCCAGCCCTTGTCTGTGTCCCCGACGGTGCCTTCTCCGGTCTGGGAACGCTGCCAGACGGTGCCCAGTGCTGGATGTAAATAAGGCCATTATTGGGTTTTTATTAACTTCTCTGTAGACTCTGAGGCTCATCTGTCCTGAGAGACACCCATTAGGACGGCCCAGAGGCCCCTCCAGTTCAGTGTCAGCAGCGGAATCCATCGTTTCTGCAGCCTCCTCTCTGCTCTGAGCCTCTCCCCTGGCGCTTCTTATTGTTTCTGATCTCGTCGGAAGGCAGCTGATCCATCAGGATCTCTGGAAATGCAGGGCACCTCCGACTCCTCTCTCAGCAGCTCCCACGCTAGTCGCCTCACTGTATTCCTCAGGCACGTCTCCCTCCAACCCGGCTGGACAGGCCTGGTCTGGGTGCTGCCGGCCTCAGTGGCCCTGCAGACGGCTGCTGTGCGGGAACTTGCCCGGCCTCCTCCTCCTCGCCGCCGCCTGGGTCAGGTGGAGGTGGTTCGTCACCTGCAGTTGGAGGCTGAACGCTGAGCAAGGCGTGGCGCCTCTGCCTGGAAGCACCCCTTTCCACGGTGGCGCGAGCCTGTCCTCAGGTGTCCTCACAAGCCTTTGGGCTTCCCTTCCTTCTAGAAGCTTCCCTCTAGAGCCCTCTGTCGTGTCATTTCCCCATTGGTACAGGCCATAGAGGAGCGAGGCTCAGCCCACACTCGGCCTCTCTGGAGGGTGGAGAGAGCAGCTGTCCTTGTGGGACCAGCGGCTTCCAGGACTGGGGCCGTGCGGGTTGAAGGCACGTCTGGTGCGTTGAGGCTGCGTGCCCAGGTCCGCCTCTGTGGGCCGGGCTGACCCCACCTGGCGTGCAGCTTACACCCCGAGAGTCCCCCACTGGGGCGTGGGCTGGCAGCTGTAAGCATGGACAACCTGGGCTCTCCTGCCAGGGGTCTGAAGGGGCAACCGAGCAGGGGCAAGCGCCACCTCCAGGTGAGGGCCCATACCTGCCCCCCGCCCTCCCCCCGCCACCCCCGCAGGTCCTGGGGGCCCAGTGAGCGGAGCCCTCTCTGCCTTTCCTCCTCAGCACCTGCCCCTCTGGCAGCCTGCCCGGCTCTCTCTTCCCATAATCCCTCAAACCGGACGAGGCGTCCTGGTTGCCTTGCACGTCTGGTCTTCATTTAGCAGGTGACACTTAAGTAAGAGTTTGTCTGCCTTTAAACTGCACAACCACACCTTGCCCGGGGCGGGGGTCAGCAGCCAGGTTGCTCTGAGAGAGCTGTTGCTTATGATTTTCACCTGAGTCCATTCCCAGACACCCCTGCGTTTAATCGCACAGCCGAGTGTCAGCGCCTGGTCCCTGTGCACACAGGGCCGCGTGTGCCCGTGCAGTGTCCCTCTGACCTCACGGAGCACACGGAGCTGCCGCACTCGGCTCTGGGCCAGCACGAGGCCCGTCCTGTCTCTCTAGAACCTTCAGTGGCTCCCCAGTGTCTGAGCATGAAGTCCGGTCCGAGTCCTGAGGGGCGGCAGGGCCTCCCAGGCTGGCCATTTCCCATCACGGCACGATTCTCCGAGTGTTTGCTTCCTTTTTGTTTTTCCTTCCTCCTCTTTTGAAAAAGAAGCTTTTTAACAGCCTCAGGCTTACAGGCTCTCCGCTAAGGGCGTGCAGACGGTTCCTTGACCCCAGCCGCTTTCGCTCCTGCTGCACCTTGAGAGGCGGGCGCGTCTGTTACAGGGAGGCGGCCATGTGGATGGCTGCTGCTAACTGAAGCCACACGGTAGCTCCTCAGCTGTCCTTCACGTCCCTTTTCGGTCCCCGGGTCCCGCCGAAGACGCCGCATGACATTCGGTCACCGCACCTCCTTGGGCCCCTCTTGGCTGTGCCTCTTGTCGGTCTTCTCTTGTGTTTGGTGACCCTGGCCGCATCGAGGCGCCCCTGCCAGGCCGGACTGCCCCTCAGTGGGGTTCGCCTGCGCTTTTCTCACTCAGAGCGAGGTCATATGTTTGGAGAAGGTGAGGGCCTCTCACATCGGGGTCCACACCGTCCGCGTGCCTTGGCCCTGGTGATGCCGGCCTTGAGCCCTGACCGAGGCATGTCTGTAAAGCTGCTCTGACTCCTGCTCCTTCCACTGTCCTCTGGGGAAGCAGGCACACTGCGGGCCACAGACAGGCCGCTTCTGTTTGGAGCCCGTGCTCCTCTCCAGGGGGTGGTGTCAGAGCCAGGATCGGGGGGTACTGGTGTGCGGTGTCTGCTTCCCGGTCCCCAGCTGACAGCTGTGTATGCACATGGCTACCAGTGTAACCATCCGTAGCCGTGCCGAGTTCCAACCCACACCTCCAACCCTAATCCATCACGCGTGAGTCATTCCAGCCTCCTCCCCTTGCTGCCTGTCACTTCCTGTTCCAACAGTGAGAATCTCCCACCACCCACCTCCACTCACGCACCTGCTCGGCCGCAGTGCAGTGCTCAAGGCCCGGGAGCCCTGGCCGCCCTGTGGGAAGCCTCGAAGGCCGCGTGCACAGGGCTTAGGTGGGGGGCCTTTGCCGGAAAGGGTCTGAGAGGCTCACCCGTGTCCACGGCTACTCAGGTGAGATGCAGCGTGACGTGGAATGGTGGCAGCCCAGCGGCTGTGGAATTCTAAGGCTTTTGACACATATGCTGCCAAATTGCCCTCCCCTCCCACATGCGGGGATGTGTACAGACCTGCGCAGGCGGTGGACAGCGGATGCGGGGTCACCAATGTGAGGGCCTGTTCCTGCTCAGCGGGGCCTGGTTCTGGCCTTGTCGCTCCCCAGGTCCGAGATGCAGTGAGGTGTGTACATAGAAGCTGCTGCGAGCACAGCCACACTCAGGCAGCCTCGAGGGAGCAGAAACGAGAACGTGTTTGTTTGAGGGGCAGTAGGCTGGCCCCTTGTCCGCGTCCCTGCTCTGCCGCTATAAGCAGAGGATGCCCGTGTGATCATTGTATCATTTTGCACTTCTCTGTGGCCTGTGGGAAGCTGGCCCAGGAGTCTGTTCCACAGACTTGTCGTAATGAGAGGACCCTCCGGTATTCCTGGGGCTGGGCTGGGGCAGGGCCGGGCCTGTGCAGCCTCTTTGGGCCATTTCATAGAGCTCGTCCCTGGGGTTGCGGGTCCCTTGCCTTGTCGAGTGGGATTTGGAGGGTGCCGGCAGCGCTCGCGCTCCACAGGGCCTGAGACGCGACTGGCAAGCATGGAGAATGGCTGAGCTTTTCCGGCTTTGGCACAGATGGCCGTCTGGTCAACCAGGTTCGTGTGGGGAACAGCGGCAGAGGGGCTGCACTCAGGGGCGTGTGTGTCGAGATGCCTCAGGATGGGCACCTCTGGGGGTGCGGACAGAGCAGGCGGTGCTGGCTTAGTGCAGCAGGGCCCACCTGCGTAGCGCTTCTGGGTCCCTAGAGAGGAGGGGCCGCACTGGGACCCCTGCTGACAGGACCCGAGCTGCCCCAGCCGAGTGTCCGCCCGGAGTAGGACCTGCCCGTACCAGGGGATTTCAGGCAGCTGGGTGGCCTGCTTCATTCACCTTCAGCGTTTCCGTGTCGTGGACTGAGCCCCGCAGCGTTCACCTGGGAAGGCCCCTGACCCTGCACCTGGCGGGCAGGGGGCACTGCTCTGGGCTCCTGCCCCAGCTCCTCTGCTCACTGCCTCCTCCTCCCGGGAGCACTCCCTCTGCTCCTCTCCGAGCCTCCTTTCCTGGGCCTCCTTCCTGCTGGAAGTGCCTTCCGTGCCAGCTCTCTGGGGCAGAGGGAGGCGCGGCCCAGCTCCTTCCCTGGTGTCCAAGTTTGCGCCTGCTCCAGGCCCCCGGGGGTGCACAGGAAGAGGCCCCTCGCCCCCAGGGCCCCCACTGCTACTCCTGGATTTGCTGAGTTTCTTGAGGATCAGTGTTTGGGCTGCAGGGGAAGATAAGGGATTCCAGAAATTCCTGCTGCTCTGGCCCAGATAGCTGGCAGACCCCTCTTCCCTGCCCCCTCTCAAGAGGCCAGGACAAGAGGGGTTGACTGCAGGTCGATCCTGTCACTGACCTCTGCATCTGTCACCGACTTTTCATCTTCTGATCAAGATAAATATTGGCCTATTAATTTTAATAATGATCATCATTATTTTTGTCTTTGCAATTACACTGTTCCTTTAGCCTGACTGCCCTGTTCATTTAGAATGAGGAGCTCAGGCCAAGTGCTTGCCTATGTCCTGTCGTGTGGCTGGTGCTCAGCTAACTGCCCCTTGGACGGGAGGGACGTCCCTTGAAGTGAAGGGACTTGATTGAGGTGTTTGATCAGCTGCAGCCGCCAGTCTCCTGTTTCCTGGACGACCCAGCCCAGTGGCTCTCAGTGCGGCCCACCCGGCACCGTCCGCTCCCTGGGACCTTGTCAGGAACGCAGTCTCAGGCCCACCAAGACCTGACCCTGACGCTCGGGGTCGGGCCCAGCACCTGGGTCTGTGGGCCCCCTGACTGCTGAACGGCCAGCGTGGGAACTGCTGGTCTGGGCCATCCACTCAACTTCTGAGACCCTCCAGGACGTGTGTGGCCCGGGTGGAAGTTCCTGCTCTGAACAGGGACCTGCTGTGCGGGACGGGCCTCAGAGGAGGGTCTCGGGAGCGGGCGGCTCTGTGGGCTGGTGGGGGGAAGGCCTCTCAGTGGAAGACCCCGTGGCCGAGGCTGGGTTGACGTGGGCGGTTAGCAAAGGGCCTCGGGGATTGCAGGTGCCGAGCTGCCAGGGACCGGGGCACGGATGTCCCCGATGGAGCTGCTGGGGACCAGGACACGGATGTCCCCAATGGAGCTGCCGGGGACCGGGACACGGATGTCCCCGATGGAGCTGCCGGGGACCAGGACACGGATGTCCCCGATGGAGCTGCCGGGGACCAGGACACGGATGTCCCCGATGGAGCTGCCGGGGACCAGGACACGGATGTCCCCGATGGAGCTGCCAGGACTGGGACACGGATGTCCCCGATAGAGCTGCCGGGGACCGGGACACGGATGTCCCCGATGGAGCTGCCGGGGACCGGGACACGGATGTCCCCGATGGAGCTGCCGGGGGACGAGGACACGGATGTCCCCAATGGAGCTGCTGGGGGATGAGGACACGGATGTCCCCAATGGAGCTGCTGGGGGACGAGGACACGGATGTCCCCGATGGAGCTGCTGGGGGACCGGAACACGGATGTCCCCAATGGAGCTGCCGGGGACCGGGACACGGATGTCCCCGATGGAGCTGCCAGGACTGGGACACGGATGTCCCCGATGGAACTGCTGGGGGACCAGGACACGGATGTCCCCGATGGAGCTGCTGGGGGACCAGAACACGGATGTCCCCGATGGAGCTGCTGGGGGACCACGACATGGATGTCCCCGATGGAGCTGCTGGGGGACCAGGACACGGATGTCCCCGATGGAGCTGCTGGGGGACCAGAACACGGATGTCCCCGATGGAGCTGCTGGGGGACCACGACATGGATGTCCCCGATGGAGCTGCTGGGGGACCAGGACACGGATGTCCCCGATGGAGCTGCTGGGGGACCAGGACACGGATGTCCCTGATGGAGTTGCTGGGGGACCGGAACACGGATGTCCCCGATGGAGCTGCTGGGGGACCACGACAGGGTGATCCCGATGAAACTGCTGGATCTGTGTCCTGCAGTGTCTATCGGGTCTCTCCGTCCTCTTGGAGGTGGACAGGGACTTCGAGTGGCTTTTGCGCTTCCTCTAAACCAGAGTGATGGGGAGACTGGGCCTCTTGGAACCCCTGGGCAGCCCTGCAGAGCAGAGCGTGGGCGGCATGGGCGCTGTGAGCCCCTTGTGCTCCTTCTCTTGCCCCCGGAGCGCGGCCCCCAGGCGCTCCAATGCTGGGGTGTAGTTGAATGGACCACTTTTAACCTTTAAGGGTTTGTGGCTAAAACCCATAATTCTGGGTTTCAGGACAGTTTGCAGCATGCTAGCTTAATTGCTGGATTTACCCACCTGGAATTAAGAACTATGGCTTCTGTGTGCAAATGCTGATTAAGTGGGATGCAAATGACGGCTCTGGCCCTGGAGCCCAGGGGGCAGCTGGCGCACCTGGCGCACCTGGCTCAGGAGGCAGAGCTGAGGTGGGGCCAAGGGCTGAGTGGAAGCTGCTGGGCACAGGGACGTCACCATGCGAGACCTCAGGGGACCTGGTTCACCCTTGGCCTCAGTTTTTCCATCCGTGAACCGGGGGGCGGGGGCATCCCTGGCTCGTGCCATCCCCTCCCAACACCTGATCCAGATGTTGAGGTGCTCTGGAAGGATCCGCCGGCTGTGCCGACGGGAAAGCCTGCCTTTGCATGTGTGTGCATGCGTGTGCGCACAGGTGTGTGCGTGTGGATCTTACAGGTGGCTCTTCTTATGATTCATGCCATCGGGCCCAGGATTCAGCATTTTATGTCTTTCCCTGAACTTCCTTCTGTATGATGGCACAGAAATAACACCAAGCGAGGAATGGTACAGGCATCGCCAAGGTCCCCTGTGTGCGTCTCGACTGTCAGTTAGGATATAGATACCGTGTGGGACTCCTGTCCCCTCCCGGGCTGTGCGCTGCCCTGGCCTCGATGTCAGGTGACCGTTCCGTCGCTCCATCTGCTCACTCCCTTTCCTGGTGGGTGTCCTTCCGCTGAGGGGGAGAAGGAGCATCACACGTCCCCATACCGCCACGCGGCCTCCACGCCAGGCTGAGCGTCCTCACTTCCCGAGTCTGCAGCTGAGCCTCCTGGGAGCACCTCTCATTCCCGGCAGAACTGGGCTCTGTGCTCACTGTCTCACTTGCGCGCACACACACTCACATACATGCACACACGCTCACACACGTGCACACACACACTTGTGAGCATCACACGTGCTTCCACCTCCTTGGTTCCATTGGCTTTTCCCGCCGACTGGGCCTAGAGCCCTCCGAACACAGCGCAACAGGGAAATGCGGCCCACACCCCCATTCAGATTTGCTTTGAAAACAATGGGTCCCTAGAATAGACTCATGGGTAGTTTTTTCTCTTCGGGAATCTCACTTATGGTCTTAAAACTCCATGGGGCTTTCATGTTTGCAATTTTGGCACAAGATGGTGTTTAATTAGCTTAGGGACAGTTTCTAGAAGTGCTTGCTGTGCCTTCTAGGGCTAGACACCAGTGTGGGACCCAGGTGTTCCTGGGACTCAGGCTCACCTGTGAGCTTGTACCTGGGCAGCCACAGGTGTAAGCTTCAAGTTGGGAGCAGTGCTGAAGCGTGTGTGCATGTATGTGAGTGTGTGCATATATGTGAGTATGTATGTGTGTGCACAAGTGAGACAGTGAGCACAGAGCCCAGTTCTGCCGGGAATGAGAGGTGCTCCCAGGAGGCTGTTGCAGACTCGGGAAGTGAGGACGCTCAGCCTGGTGTGGGGGCCGCTTGGCGGTATGCGGACGGGCGCCGGCGGTTTCTCCTCTGGGCCTGGGTCTCACCTGTGAAGGAAGAGGGATAAACGAATGGTCTTTACCATCCTTTCCACCTCCAAACACTGTGGCTGAACACTCCCCCGAGCCCACAGCTCCCGCTCTCACGGGGCAGGGCGTGCTAGTGTGCAGACAGCTTAGCTCCTGGGAGGCGTCGTGGAGCCGAGCGCAGGTCTCCGGGCCCGGGGAGCAGAGCCACATGTTGCACAGACTGTCCAGCCGCCAGAGTGCCGGGAGGGGGAGCCTGAGGGAAGGGGCTCTCCACCGGGTCTCCACCATGCCCTCCGCTGGTGAGGAGCGGCCAGCTAGGCAGCTTGAAGTCCTTTCCGACATGTGCATTTTAAAACTCACGCACTTTGCTGACTTTCCTTGTGTCTTGATGCCTGAGAAGGGGAGTGGAGAGGGACTGATGGTGCTGCCCTCTGGAGACAAGGTCCTCGGTGGGACGGAGTGAACCCGAGGGAGAGAACAGCACGGGAGGCACGTTGCTCTGTGCCTGGTCTGAGGGCAGGTGTGCGGAGGTGCACGGGCGCCGTGGGATCTGAGCTGCGTGGGTGCTGGGCCCGCCTGCTGCGGGGCCACGGGGGCCTGCTGGCTTACAGAGCAGCAGCAACAGCCACGGCACACACGCTCTGACACCGATTGGGCGTGCTCATGGTGATCTGCGCGGGCACCCTGCCCAGCATCGGCCACGCTTCCTGCCACGGATGGGGGTCAGTTTATCTCTGGATGGTAGGATGGAGGTGATGGCCCCAACTTGTCCCAGGACCCTGTCCTCCTCTTCCCACTGAGCGCCTTCATTTGTCATCTCCGCTGCTGTGGACAGCGTGGCTCCGCGTGGCCCACCTGCAGCCTGTCCCGCGCCGCAGGCTCCGCACGCCCCGTCCCACGAGGAAGCTGTTGGTGCCGCGCCGGGCGACCCGCCCACCCTGTGTGCTCACTGCTGTCACCCGCTCTCATCCCGCCAATGGGGTGAGGGAGCCCGTTGGGCCCCTAGCTCTGGAGGTGAGGGGGAAGGGGGAGCCTGTAGGCGACTTGGACCTCTGCTGTCTCTGTCAGCTAGGCTGTCACATGGAATCCCACGGACCAGGTGACAAGCCACATTTTAAAACCATGCTTTTATTGATTTTAGAGAGGAAGGGAGAGGAGGGAGAGAAACATCAATGATGAGAGAGGATCATTGATCGGCGCCTCCTGCACGCCCGCTACTGGGGTTCAAGCACACAACCCGGGCACGTGCCCTGACTGGGAATTGCACCGTGACTCATAGGTCGACACTTAAACACCGAGCCATGCCGGCCCGGTGACCGCCGCATTGCTTTGCCGCCGTCCTGGAGGCTGCGGGTTCAGGTCAGGAGTCAGCGGGCTGACATGTGGGAGGCCTCTGGGGTGCAGGCGCCACCTTCTCTGTGTCACCTCTCCCGGCACGCCATGGGGCGAGGGCGCTCTCTCTTCCTCCTCTTAGAGGCCATCGGTGCTCTCAGGTGGGACCACTCGTACACTTCATTTAGCCCTCAGGACCTCGGAGAGCCTCTCTCCAGGTGCAAGCACTTCGAGAGGCGGGCCTTCACCATGAGCTTTGGGGACTCTGTTCAATCCATACACTCGCTTACTGGCGATTCTTTTTCAACCTCTGACGACAACGAGGCCCTTGCTTCCAGGTGTGAGCATGCAGCGGGCAGTGGCTCTGCAGACGCACGCTTCTCTTCTTTCTTTGCATCTTTCTCGTGACTGTTTGGGACCGAGGGGACACCACTCTCTCTCCGCTCACGCCATTCCCTCGTCCACAGATAGCTGACCGTTTCCTGGTTCAAGGGCAAAGTCTGGGTTTCTCGACACCTGACTGTTGAGAGTGCTGGGCCCGGAGTGGCCTCTGTGGGCTGAGCACTGTGCCCTCTGCCAATAGGTTGCTGTGTAGACACTGAAGACTCCGCACATTATTCCAGGCGACTTGGTGCAGAAGCAGGAGCACAGCCTGCTCACGGTCCCAGGTGGTGTGGCAGCTGTGGGCCCCTGGAGGAGCAGCTTGGCCTGTCCTGTGAGTGACCCTCCCTGGCCTTGCTCCCTTGGGGGCTCTTTGTTTCACGCTCGAAGGGACAAGAGAGGGGGAGGTCGCTCACCAGGCTGCGCGGGTGTCTGTGGCTGGTGGGCGGGGCAGGCCTCTGTAGACCTACCTTCTACCCCACGGCCTGTCCTCTGGGATGGGCACGCGGACACTGCTGGTGCTGGGACTTAACGGTGGCGTGATGAGCACCCGAAACCAGCTCTTCCAGCCAATTTCCAGAATTCCATCCGGCACTAACTGTAGTCATCAGCAGTACGTGAGATCGCTAGACTCAGTCGCCTGCATAAGCGCACACTTTGCTCAGCGTCTCATCATTTCCGCCCCCGCCCTGATGGCAGCCCTGCTTTCTGCTTCTGTGCGAGCCTCGTTGGGTTCCCCACAGGGGTCGTGCAGGCTGTTTCCCTCAGTGCAGTGTCCTCGGGGTCCATCTGTGTTGTTGCGAACGGCAGGGTCTCCTTTTGCCAAGCTAATGTGTGCTGTGCCACCGCGTGTGTGCACACACCACTGCTTCTTCTCACAGACACGTGGTTGTCTCCATACATTGTCTGTTGTGAGCATGCTCAGTGAGCCTGGGAGCCCGGCACCTCTTCAAGGTCCTGACATCGTTTCCTTTGGATAAATACCCAGAAGAGGGTCAGGTGGGTCATTTGGATGTTTTTAGTTTTATTAAAAAATATACTTTTATTGATTTCAGAGAGGAAGAGAGAGATAGAAACATCAATGATGAAAGAGAATCATTGATTGGCTGCCTCCTGCACACCCCCCAGCAGGGGATCGAGCCTGCAACTAGGGCATGTGGCCTGACTTGGAATCAAATGGTGACCTCCTGGTTCATAGGTTGATGCTCAACCACTGAACCACGCCGGCCGGGCTATTTTTAGTTGTTTGAAGAAACTTCGTAGTGTTTTCCACAATAGCTGAACCGATTTCCATCCCCAGCCACAGGGTATAGGTGCCCTTATCCACACCCTGGCCAACACGGAGCTTTTTTGGCGATAGCCATCCTGTCGGGTGCGAGGCTGTGTCTCATGTGGTTTGACTCGTGTTTTCCTGAGAGCTGGTGACATCGCGCACCTCCTCGTGTGCCTGTTGGCCACGTGTCTGCTTCTGTGGAGAAACGTCTAGTCAGGCTCCTTGCCCATTGTTTTCATTGGGTGAGAAGCTTCTTGCTATTGAGTTATAGGAGCTTCTTACATAACCCTTAGCAGGTAAGTGGTTTTGAATGTCCTCTTCCGATCCATAGGTGGCCTTCTTGTTTTTGTTGGCTTTCTTTGCTGTGCAGAAGCATTGAGTTTGATGTAGTCTTACTTTTATTTTTTGTTTTTGTTGCCTAAGCTTTTAATGTCATATCCCAAAAAATCACCAAGGCCAATATTAAGGATTTTCCCCCTTAATGTTTTCCTCTAGGAATTTTATGGTTTCAGGTCTTTACGCCTTAAATGTATTTCCAGTTGATTTCTTGAGTACGGGGTAAGAAAGGGCCCAGTTTGCATGTGGCTGTCCAGGCTTCCTAACACCATTTATAATAGACTGTCTTTTCCCATTGTATGTTCTGACACTGTTGTTGAGCGTCACTGACCATATATGCTTGGGCTCTCCCTTCTGTTCCATTTGTCTATGTCTGTTTTTATGCCAGTATCATACTGTCTTGACTACTATAGCCTTGTAAAGAGTTTGAAATCGGGAGTGTGATGCCTCCAGCTTTATTTTTCTTTCTCAAGATTGTTTGGACTATTTGGGGTTATTTTTGGCTCCAAATGAATTCTAGAACTTTCCCCCTATTTCTGTTCATGTCTAGCTCTGAGCTCTCTGAGGAGCACTCCAGCCCGGGATGGGGTGGACAAGATCAGCCATGTGTGGCAATGCCAGTCACTGGGCGAGCTGGAAACTGCCCCCTGCAAGTCTGTTCCACGACTACTTTGAGTTCAAGGGACAGTTCTGACTCCTGAATAGTGTGGGTGGAGCAGTGTGGAGGGTGCCCGCGCCTGCCCTCCGCCCCTGCCCTGAGGGTCCGGTACACTGGGGAGTCTGACCATGGCCCTTGGGTTTGTTCCATACACATTGGCACACCTGGCGGCTGCCCACACAGCCTGGTTTCCTGTGCCGGAGCCGCCCTCTCTGACATTCCGCTCCTTTGTCCTGCCCTTCAACCTCTGGCAGTCACCCCGGGAGCTGCCGCTCAGGAATTTCTGCATTAAGGGAGGAGACTCCCACTGGCCCTGTGCAGGCATTTTTGCTGACAGGTTGCTATGGCTGGAGTTGCCAAATCCAAGAAGCTGACCTTTCACCCTCACCTGGGTCACGTGCTTTGGGGAGAGGGGGGATGTGCCAGTGAGGATGCCCCGGTTCCTGTCCTCACGGTTGACTTTGGTTGACATTCAACTGCCCCATGTGCCGTCACACCTGACTAATTGGATTGTTTTAAATCCTCTGGATGAATGATGAGCTTTCTTGACTCTGGTCAGGCCGCCTGGAGTCGGTCCCGGCTGGCAGTGTGGTGCCAGCTTCCCTGGCCGATGGCCATGCCCGTGTACTTTGCTGCTGGCCCCCAGCGCTCCCTGGAAATGCCAGGCCGGAGCCCTGGAGAGGCGCTGCCGCTGGCCGCGCTGAAAGGCCGCTTTGTGCTGGGAACGCTCCTGGGGATCAGAGTGACGGGCCCGACACGCACGTCCTCCCGCTCCGGGCCCCTGTTCAGACCTGACACCAGCCTGTGCAGCACCGGACGGGGCTGGGAGGCAGAGGTTGTGGTCCTTTCCCTGTGGAACCCCAGGCTCCTGGTGGGCACTGACGTGGGCCCTGACGCCCCTGAGAAAGCTGGCTCCGGGGGTGCCGGTGCGGGGCGCCTGCTCCGCGGTGCGTGGGCAGGGCTCCGGCTCCGTGCCTGCCAGACGGGCTTCATTCCAGCCCCTCGCTCGCTCAGCAGGCAGCAGCTCCCCCCAGGCTGCGCGGGCCCTGCAGCGGGAGGCGGCACGGCCCCTCACCCGCCCGCCCGTCGTGGGGAGGGGAACAGGATGCGGGCGCGGGGCTGCGCTGTGCCCCGGTGGAGGTGCGGCCACTCAGCCGGAGCGAGAGGCAGAGCGGCTCCAGGTTCGCCTTCTGTTTGGAAATGAGGCTCAGATGCCCGTCCTTCCCGCTCTCACGCCCGTAGCCTCCCTGTCCCACCGCCCGCTCACCCCCTTCTCACCTCCGCGCTGCCTTTATGGTGCCGGGGCCCCTCCGCCCGCCCGGCACTGTGCGTCTCCTCCATGGAGACTGGCCCGCGGGCTGCTGGCTGCGCTTCCGGGCCCTCATTAGTCACAGCTTCATTCCTCCCGCCCCGGCGGCCGCCTGCGGTGACTGATTCACCACGGTTATTCTGAATTCCTGAAAAGGTTTTGGGAAAATGTCACTATTTCCCCTCCAGTCCACGTGAGCGAGAGCTTGAACACCAGACAACTTTAAAGTCACAGACCTCGCATTCCTCAGTCGGTCCTGCTCTCCTCTCCCTCCGCGCTCTGCCCCCGGGAGGCTCCCCGGGACGCTGGCCTCCAGCAGCCCTCAGCCCGGAGCAGGGCTCTGCGGGCAGGACCGCCCGGCACCCGGGCCCGATATGCCTGGCTCCTCAGGCTCAGGCAGGGCCTTTGCAACAATGAACAGATAAAAGGACTGAGATGATAAAATACGTCCTAATGGAAACTCGGGAAAAAAGGAAAAGTAACTCATGGCCTCACTCACCACCCGTGTTGGTTAGCATGTGGGTGTCCTCACCAAGTCCCTCTCTCATGTGTGTTCTTTTTAAAAAATAGATTTTTATTGATTTCAGAGAGGAAGGGCGAGGGAGAGGTAGAAACCTCGATGATGAGAGAGAATCATCAGTCAGTTGCCCCTGCACCCCCCTACTGGGGATCAAGCCCCCAACCTGGGCTAGTGCTCTGGCACGGGAATTGAACCATGACCTTCTGGGTCATAGGTTGATGCTCAACCATGAGCCACACCAGCCAGGCTCACGTGTGTTCTTTACATGATTGTCGTTTGTTCTTCCGCCGCCCTCCTGTCTGAGTGGGTGTCAGCGTGTCCGCCCTCCCTGGGGCAGCAGAGGAGGCCAGGGAGGCCCCCAGCGCTCCTCCTCTTCCTCCCGTCCGCACCGCACAGAGCCCATTGACACCGTGCACCCCGCCCCTGCACACCCCCTCCGCTCGCCCCTCCGCTCTCCACGTCCCTTTCTCGTCCTTCCTCACTACTTTGAGCCACGGTGTCCATGTTCTCTCACCTGCTGGTGACCTCCCTGGGCGGCCTGGGTGGTCCACCAGGAAGGGGAACGCCTCTCCGTCCCAGGGGGAGCAGGTAAGCGCCCCGGCCGCCGGCCAGAGCACGGGCGCGCCTTCATCTTAACCTGTGCCTCTGCTGGGACCTGCGTGCACGCTCTGCCCTCCCGCCCTCCGTGCCGTCTCTGATGTGGTCAGCACTGCCGGCAGGACTGTGGCTGCGGATGCATCACAGCTGATGCCGAGTGACAGGGGGCCCTTCCCGCCAGAGCACACGGGTCAGGGTGGTAGTCCTGCCGCACGGCCGGGCACCAGGACCTTCACGTAACCTCATTGGCTTCTCAGACGTAACCATGAGGGAGGCAGTATTGTACCTCTTGTTAGAAAGAATCTTAGAAGTTCTAGAACTAGAGTTTCCCTGGGAGCAGGTAATATATTTTTGTTTTAATTTGTTTGGTTTTTGTTAATCCTCACTGGTGATATTTTTTTCTATTACTTTTTTTAGAGTAAAAGGGAGGGAGGGAGGGAGGGAGGAAGGGAGAGAGAGAGAGAGAGAGAGAGAGAGAGAGAGAGAGAGAGAGAGAGAGAGAGGAATATCCATGTGAGAGAGACACATCGATTGGCTGCCTCCGGCACGCCCCCACCAAGGCGGGGGGAATCAAACCTGCAACCCAGGTACATGCCCTTGACTGGGACTCAAACCCGAGACCCTTCATTTTGCAGACTGATGCTCTAACCCTGAGCCACGCCGGCCAGGGCAGTAACACTTCAACCTTTAGTGAAGACAGGAGTAGGGGTGAGGTGGAGTCTTTTTTTTTTTTATAAGTGCCAGTCTTTATTTCCCACCTTCTGTATTTAGAGTTCTCTTGAGTAGCTCAAGGAGAATGCTCAGATACAGATGGAAATGTGCAATGAGTAACATTGTTGCCTTGTAGCATTAAAATACTTTAAAAAAATTGTATAGAAGAATTTGTTATCTTTTGAAATTCTGTTTATATGCTAGGACTATCAGTTATTTTTGAGGTCTCCAATGTTTATATGTAGTCTACCAAACATAATGCATTTTCCCTTTTGATGGCACTTAATCCTCTCCTGCCTTTTTAAGGCCTATCATAAAACAGTACAGCTAAACATGTCACATATACAGCATCCTGAGCTCTGCCATTTTATTACCTCACATAAATGCAGAGCTGCACTTCACCTGCAATTTTCTCTGAAAAAAAAAAAAATAATAATGGCACGTGAGTAAATTAGTTTTATGGAACCACAATAAAAAGACAAAAAAAAAAAAAAAAAACCTCATGAAAAATCAGAAACAGTGTACTTTCTAAGATATTGAAAAGCCAAATTGAAAATTTTTATTGCAGAAATTGGAAAATGTATCCTGCTATTGAACATGTAATGCCACATTTAGCCTAATTTCATTATCCTTTAGTCTTGTTATTATTTGTGTGTACATTTGTCTAACAATGTTGAATATATAGTTGGAAAAGAAAATTAAACTTTTTCATTTCTTGATTCCTTAAAAATGCATGAAGATACTCAAATTATAACTGTATCTGAATTTTCATGAATTTCTTTAGATTGTCCAAAGTCCTCCAAAAAGACTGGAAATAAAATAGATATACATAGAATCCTGCATATAATATTCTAAAGAATTACATATAATGGTCCTTAAAGTTTTGAAAAGTCTTTAAGTTCAGAATATGTACTTCAAAACAAAATATTCATTCATTTTTTCCAATAGAAGTAGACATAGATTTAGCTATTGGTGATATAGATTTATCTGAAAAGTAAAAAATATAGTTTAAAATTTAAATTTAATCAGATTTCATGTTTGTTCTGCTCTGGTTGCAATTCTAACCCTAACACATCTCTGAAGTTGGCAGGGTTCCCTCTATGAGTGCTCATCTTTGCCAAGTTCAGCTCCTAAAAGCCCATTATGTGGGTCATTTTCCTCATGGTGAGTCATGGCCCCCAGTACCGTCCTGTCGCCAGATGTTGTAAATGTTTCCTCCCACGTCCTGCGTGGTTCAGGGTTCAATATCTGGAAGAGGAGCCGCACACAAATGAAATAGAAAAGACAAGAGATAATTTGGAAATATTGGGGGACCAGGCGGGTAAGTCCAACTCAAGAGGAAGGACTTCCACCCGTGCTCAGTTTGCACCGACCTTTTATAGTCTGAGGTAAACAAGGCAGTGGTTACCATAGTTACAGTTCTTGTGAGTTTCACCTGTTTTGATCATGTTTACACTCCCTGCACTTCCCTCAGCCCATTAGCTTCCCAGGTAAGATCTGGGGAGTGTTATAAGGTCAAGCCTAATTATGCTAAGAGGACTGAGCCCTCTAAGCTGGGACTTGTTTGTGACTTTGCCAGCAGGCCAGTCCGAGGCTCAACCCTATATCAGTTTCCCACATCTCACCCTTTATTATTATTATTATTATTATTAACTACTATAATGAAAATAAAACTTAAACATCAAGAACAAACTCTGGCTATTAAAACAATAACAAAACAATGCCAATCCATAACCCAAAACATTTTAAAACTTAAACATAACATTTTAAGAACAAAGAATATTCAAATCCCAATTTCAATGTCCAACAGTTCTGAGTCCAAGTTTCAATGTCCGACAGTTCCTTATGTGTACATCTCAGCAATGATATTTCAGTTCTGGATGGTGGACAAATGATGACAATGCAGGTCCGAACTTCTCTGGTTTGATCCTGGGCAACCTGCAGTGACACACAGCTGCTGACTGCTAGCATGGCAAGGCGTCTTCAGCGTCTTCCATCCCTGGATTGGTTTTCCTCTTGTCTTCATGGCTGGAGAATTCCTGAGAATTCCTCTCTGTTGCAGGAATCCACATGCTCTTGAAGTTGTTTTCTGAAAATATACAAACCTATTCTCGACCGAAGGTTAATAAAGGGAATTTAACTTGGGGTCCTTTTTATATTTTCCCAAATTATTTTCCTTTGGCTTATTTTGACACCATGTATGTTTTTTATGGGTGTCTGGCTGTGGCTGGGGAAGGGGAGGGGGCAGGTCTGAGGACAGGCGCCCAGCTGGCAGGTTCAAGACCTGGAGCTGCTGATCGAGAGCAGGACTTGGGTGACTGAGGCCCTGGGTGATGCGCAGAGGGCAGCGGGGACCTGGACTGAAGAGGGGCCGTTAGAGAAAGGTCTTTTTGTGTGTGTTTTAAAAAATATCTTTTCCTGTGGCCAGGTAGGTACCCAGATGGTCTGGCCCCTGTTTTTATTTGTGAATGTTATATGATCTCTGTTGTCAGAGATTCGTGCCTCCCTTCATTGTCATCGGCTCGGCTGCCGGTGTTCGGGCCAGCGCTTCTGCTGCACCTATTCATTTCTTTATTTTGCTGTGACTGTCCCTCTGTCCGTCTGCCCGCCCGTCCCCAGCACATTGTCCCAGAGAACAGTAGCTAAGTGCATCGTGCTGCACAGCGATTGCAGTCAGCAGGCAGAGTCAGCATGTGCGGGGCTGAGATGCCCACGATTTGATAGTCAAAAGGGTCAAGAGCAACGGTTTCTGGCAGGATCTCCCCCCCCCACCCCCCCGCGCGCTTGACCCTGGGCAGGTCATGTACTGGGTCTCTTGGCCTCCGTCTTCCCAACTCTGACGTGAGCGGGCTGGAGCTGTCGGTCTGTGGTAGGTGAGGGGCTGTGTGTCAAGGGGAGGGCTGGCAGAATGGGGGTGGCCAGCGCCCCCGCGGGAGAGACCTGCCTCGGTGTAGCAGCCAGACTGCTGTGGGGCAGCATGTGGGGTCAGGGGTTTCTGAGGCTCTGAGGCCACTTCCTGGGAATGGTGTTTGATGCTAAAGCAAACGTGAGGCCTACGTGCTGGAACCGGAACCGTTTCCCACGGCGTGGTCTTGGCTTGGCGCTCAGTTCCCGAAGCTCATCCGGAGGGGCCTCCACACAGGAGCCGGGCACCTGGCCCGGAGGGTCAGCAGCGCCACCGTCCGAAACAGGAAGGGCATTGCTGTCCTGCCCCCTCCTGCCCCCTCCTGCCCGATGCGTCAGGATCGGGGTCCCCATGCCCAGAGGGGCTGTTGGAACCTGTCAGGAGCTGAACCGCATTTTCTTTCTCCCCGTCCATCTCACCCGGACGCCTCCTAGTCTGCCTGGGGGAGGGCCCAGCCAGGCCCAGTCTCCTCTCCCCTCTCCTGGGAGGATGTGGAGGAGCAGGCCCTGGGCAGCTTTGCGGGTGCGTATTCCACGAGACATGGTCCGGACTCTTTCTTTCTCAAGGGCGTGAACAGCTAGGCCTTTCTGGACCCGGTCGCAGGGGTCGTTTCTTCTCTCTTTTGCTTCCCAGGCTCCGGTCTTCCCTGGCTCCCGCTCTCCACCCCAGATAGATGCCGGGTTTGGTACCGGGCCTGCGGGCTCCTTCCTTCCCTCCAGCCCCCACCTCCCCCCACCATCCAGAGACCTCCTGCTGCCCAACAGCACCTTGTTCCCCATGAAACGCAATCCCAGGACGACTGCGGGGAAGGGTCTGGTCCCCGCCTCGACCCTGCACGTGGCCTCAGAGTCCATCATGCCACCGGACTCTCCACGTCACAGTGATTGTTGGGTTCCAGCTATTTTCCAAATGGAAAGTTGGATGACAAAGGATTCATAATTGAAGTCAAACCTTTCGCTATATGGTGTGCGTTTTAGGTAACCAACACCGTGTGCCTGGCGTGGGGCAGAGTCTGTGATGCAACATACACATGTGGATGGGCAGGCAGTCCATGTCCCCCGGAATAAGAGAGGCCATTGAGACTGAAGTTGCACATGCTTAGTTCCGAGACTGACCACATCTGACCTTCAGACTTGATGCTGAGTGGCCTGTGTGCGTTTCTGTGTGTTATTTATGGGCTTTGCTGCTGACCTGCGAGCTGCTCTCGCTGGAGTCCAAGAGGAGCTGTGGACGGTGGGTGCTCCGGGCCACGGCAGTCACAGGGCCTCTCCTGGGGCCTCACCTGGAGAGTCTCAGCAGAGAAGGGGCCAGACCACTCGTGTGGATTTCCTGTGGCCCCGCAGCATCACCATGGCTCGGACCACGTGGAGACCCACACACGGAGTGTCTCTCTGGAGAGCCTCGGGCCAGCAGACGGGGGAGGTCATTGTGGGTGCCACTCACTCACCCCAACCCACCAACACAAATAGACCGTCAGCACTCACCTCGTCATTCGCTGTGGAGTCAGAGGCCTCCTCACACGCACCTTCTCTTTAGGGCATCCCATCAATGCGTTTCCTCTGTCTTGACTTAAATTCAACTCTTCTAGTTTCCTTCTCTATCAACACCCGCCCCCCCCCCCCCTTTCATCACGGGGTGGTGGACAATGGACGTAGCAGCAGTTTCTATGGTAACGGCGTCCAAGCCGTCTCCTTGGAGAGCTGTATAAAGACCTCCATCTCCAGACCCGCAGTGCAGCTGGAGGCCGCAGGCTCTCGGGGCATGGCCTCCGGTTTCCTTTGGCTCCCGGGGCCATGGCACTTTGGGTAGAGACTTAGATTCCACTAAGCGTGGGGGTTGGTGGGAGCAGGAGTGCGTTTCTCAGCCCAGCCCGTGGCCAGGTCGTTGTCTGGGTCCAGCAGCGGAAGCCCAGCCAGTCCCGCCAGGCTCCTACCGTGAGTGCAGACTCGGTGAGCTGGCCACTCTGCCATGTCTGAGGAGAAGCCGGGACGGGACACTGGGCCAGCTGCTGGCCGCTCCGCGGTGCTCTGCGGACGCACCGTCTGTTCCACGGATGAGGCAGACGCTCCGGCAGCCGAGCAGACGAGCCTCTGGTGCGTCCGGAGCAGGCACAGGTTTCCGCGGGCTCCGTGGCCACAGGCACCTTCACGCACAGGCCGTCACTTACTCCGCCCTCTCGGTTCTAATAGGAGCTTCTGATGAAATGCTTGCATTCTAGTCTCTAAGTTTTTAAAGTCAGGACCTGATGGGGCTGGGATTTCCAGCGACCAGTGGTTGGAAATGATCCCAGTCATCCCGGTGTGAACGGGTGCGCGGGGCCGTCCATGTGGCTCACGCCCTCCAGCACACACCAGGCTGACCCTACAGGCGCTGACGCTTTTCACCGGAGATACTCTGATCATTGTCGCCGATGGGCCAGAACCCGCCAGGCCCCCGCTGCCCCCAGGAGCGCAGGCAGCTCTCAGCGTGGCTCCGTGCCGATGTGGGCCCTGGGAGATCACCTTCGTGGCTTGCTAACAGGACTGCCTGGGACGATGAAAGCAGCTGCCAAGGGATTTGAAATGAGCTCCAGGGCAGTGCCTGTGGAGGAGCAGGGAGGGAGCTGAGCGTGCGTTGGGTGGGCGGGGCAGAGCTGGCGCCCTCTCCTTGCTTGCCAGGAAGGGCAGCCTGTTGGTCATCTGCAGGCAGGAATATGGGGCCTCCAGTGGGCCATGCAGGCGTTCCCTGCAGAGGCTGATCCCTGAGTGGCTACAGGAGAGGTGAGGGCAGCACTGTTCATTGTGCACACAGGTCACGACCAGAGACCTCGGTGCCCCGGGACCTGCTGCCAACACCGTCTGCGGTGGGGGCGTGGTGTCCTCCTCCTGCAGGGGAGGAGCCGAGGCGGATGAGTCCCAGGCTCATGCTGCTGGCAACCCGATGCTGGGCTTGGATCCAGATCTTTCTCCAGCCCTTGTTCTGCCCGATCTTCTTGCTTCCTCTCAGGGAGGCTCTCTGTGGTCCATTTCCATTGGACACTCTGAGCTGCTGCCCAGTGGTCTTCCTCTGGTGCCTGTGGAAGTGGTCAGAGCTCCGGACAGACCGGAGTGCTTCCCCCATAACACCCCTCCCCCCAACATGCTCCCCTGATAAAACCCCTCCCCCAATATGCTCCCCCGATAAAACCCCTCCCCCGACATGCTCCCCCGATAAAACCCCTCCCCCGACATGCTCCCCCGATAACACTCCTCCCCCGACATGCTCCCCCGATAACACTCCTCCCCCGCCATGCTCCCCCCATAAAACCCCTCCCCCGACATGCTCCCCCGATAACACTCCTCCCCGCCACGTGCTCCCCTGATAACACTCCTCCCCAGACATCCTCCCCCCATAACACTCCTCCCCGCCACGTGCTCCCCTAACAACACTCCCCCAACAGGGGGAGGAGTGCCTCGGGTGGCGAGCAGGTCAGGTGGCCCCTGAGGTGAAGGACTTTTGCGGCGTCAAGGTCACTGCGTGGATGTCAGCTCATAAACAGGGACGCAGACCGTGCCAGCACTTCCTTCCTCTGGGGCCACTGGGCAGACACCAGGGGGGCCAGGGCGGAGGAGCGTAGAGTGGACCGGGCCAGAGGTGAGGACGGGCAGCCGGCGTGGCCGGGCCAGCGTGAGCGTGGGCGTGCGGCTCTGCTGTCCTGAGGCTCTTCCTGCCTGGCCTCCAGATGACCTTCATCTTCTCAGGGGCCGTGTTCTCCCAAACGGTCTTCGTTCCCCTCGCGCTCCCGGGAGCCGCGGGTGGTTGGCGGCTGGCCAGACAACCAGGCTGATGTGCGGGCGACGGACTCACTGCTCTCCAAGCGGAGCGTGTGAAGCGACCGTCTCTCGGGGCCACGTGGCTCACCCCATCCTGCCAGGTGGCCCTCACCTTCTGTGGGCCCGTCCTCCTCTCACACATGGAGACACACGGGTGGCTTTTTCATGGAATGACAGTGTCTCTCTCCTCTGAAGAGCAGAGCCATTTCTCCTGGGGTCTTGGGTCCCTTGTGCGTTGGCCTGCACCGAGGCCTTGGCTGTGGCGCCTGGCGCCTGGCGCGGGCAAAGCTGCTGTGGCTGTGCCTGATGTGGGAGCCCGCTCTCCATGGTCCTTCCACCTCAGTTCTCTTCTTGCTCCAGAGCACGTGGCGGGGAAGCTGGCTCTCGTTCAGCCTTTCCCAGCCGTCGGTCAGGAGGCTTGGGTCCCGGGGTGAAGGGCCCGCTGGAGGGGCAGGGATCACTGAGATGATGCCAGCTCAGCTCAGGCCTCAGGCACGACAGGTGCCACAGAGCCTCTGGTTGGAGGACACTTTCAGAAGGAGCTGACGGGAACTTGCCCAAAGCCAGGGGCCACGGGAGGGCAGTGGGCGTGGCTTCTCTGTGGGGATCTTCCTATAAGATCAGCCAGAGGAGGCTCATGAGCAGGAAGAAGCGAGGTTCCTGTCTGGTGCAGGTGTGGCAGGTGGTGGGGGCCCGGAGCCCCATCGCCACCGTGCTGCCGTGGTCTCCGTGGCTGTCATCCTGACTTCACATTTTCTCCCGGCCGCGCTGTCTCTCTTTTATCTGAATTTCAGACAGGCCAGTTCTCCGCTCTGTCCAAATTGATTGCCTTGTTTTGGTTACTTCAGAGCTGGCTGTGCACTGTCCCTGGCTGCCTCCCAGCCTCATTTCTGACCACACCCGTGCCCGTTTCCTGCGCAGGATGCGGGCTGTTTGCACTCGTGAGCTCTGCAGATGGGTCTCGGGCCACTGCGCCCAGCCCCCCAGCCCTCTGCGCCCCCTTCCTGGTCTCCCTGCCAATCCCTGGCCCTCTGTCCCCTTTGTCAGTGTTTATGACGCTGGGCCAGGATGGCCACACACCTGTCTTTCTCACTTGTCTGTGGCCTGTGAGATCAGGGACCACATCTCCTGCTTTTTGCATGCTCTGTGGTCAGGAATGACTCCCTGTCCCGCTCCTGGACCGTGTGGGACACGGGTGCTGCTGGGAGAGTTGATTCCGTGCAGCCCTGACGCTGGAGGCATCGGGTGCTGCCTGGTCTGTCCTCTCCCCACTGAGTCCACCTCTGCTCCTCTCAAAGCTCCTTTCCCACCTTGGTGTGTCTCCAGGTGGACACCTCAGTGGTCCCCGTGTCTCATATCCACGGCTCACTCAGCTCGAGGTGTGTCTGCCCATAGGCCAGGCCCACGCGGTCTGCGTGGAGAGCATGACCGTAGTGCCTGCCTGACCGGTCGCAGGGCTGGCTGACGGCTGACGTTCCAATGGCTGATGTTCCGGCATTCTGACAGGGATGACGTTCTGACGGCTGCTGAGTCAGGGGTGCACAGCCTGCTGGGTTTGACACGGTCAGTGACGAAGGAAGAGTCCAGGCGGTGGGTGTGTCGGTGACGTTTGGTGGTCCCATGGGACCTTCCCTCCGCTGTGAGCCTTGTGGTTGAGGTCTCTCCAGGGCTCAGGGCGGGAAGGGGCAACCGGCGGCCCGAGGGTCTCACCGTCTGGGATGGGCTCTGGGGTTTGTGCCCACATGGCTGAGCACACACGCATGGACTCTCACCCTTCCTGAGCTGGGTGTGCGGGACTGACTTGAGCTATGTGTTCCATCTTTGAAGAGACTCTCTCACATCCAGAAAGGCACCCGGGCTGTTTCTGGAGTTGCAGCCAGACTGCACGATAAGCACGTGGAGGACTGTGTGGGCGTCTCCGTGAGACAAGGTGACTCAGGCTCTGGGGTGGGAACCGAGGAGCCACCAGTGTCCGCGTTCGTTCCCTGGGCTGCGTTCCGTGGCTGCTGTGAAAGTGTCTTGTTCCCGTTTTATCTAATCGTCTGCTTTGCCTGCTGTGTCCAATTTCAAAAATATGGTTCCCTTGTCCCATAGCCTCACGGCCTGGCTTGTTCTTCCGTTTTCTTGTGGAATTTGCCTGCACCTGAGATTGTTTTTCTTCTTAGTTGAATGCCAAAAGTCATTCACGTTTACTTGCAATTATATTACGTTCTCAGCATATACATCCATGAAGTCAGAGGCTTTTAGAGGGTGTTAAGAAGCGTTAGAACATGGATATGCATGTGGACTGGGCTGCAGGGGATCTTCCTGAGCATGGTCCAGCTGCACCAGGCAGTGGGGTCACGCTTCAGAAAGAAATGCCACGCTTGCCTTTACCCCCATTTATTTGTAATTTTTGAATTCTGCACTTGTAATTGTGTTTTTCTGCTAAGAAATTAAGGCCCCTAAACAGCCTGTGGGTCCCCAGTCCCCAGCATGCGTGGCCCAGCGGCCTTGTGCAGATCTGTCCCTCGGGGTCCCTGTGGCTACTCCCTTTGAAAGTGTGGCAATGTGGTTTCCATGGAAGCAGTGGCGGGGGGTGTGAATGGGGCTCAGTGGCCACGAAAGTGTCTCTCGGCCAGTGAGGGCCTGGCTTTCCCTGTGAAGTTGCCACTGGCTGTGTCACCAGCACTGGCTGGCCGGAGACACCAGGGCTGGGAGGCATCCGGGAGGTGGGGACAAGGAGCTGGGGAGCTGGGAGATGCTGGCGTCCAGCCACGTTCTCACTGTCGCTCGCTCATGTGTGCGCGCGCCTGGCACCTGCTGGATCTGAAGCCATCCCCTCACGGCCTCACTGGGCAGCCCAGCAGTTCCAGGGCAGCCCTGGGCGCTGCTCAGACCAGGCCGTTGGCCTTGGTCCTCCTGGTCGTGGTTCCAGGACTTGCTTGTGTTGTCCCCACGGGTTGAGCCCTGCGGGCTCTATCTGTCCTTGCTGTGGGGCTCGGCCTGGCCAAGCGGGCGCATGAGGTCGGCCTGGCAGCACTGGGGAAAGAGCAGACTGTGGGCACAGACTCCAGGGCGAGGCTGCCTGAGCTGCCGAGGGTGGCACCCCCGCCTGTTTGTTCTTCAGCCCCAGCAAACCCGCGCCGACCCGGTTCCTCTCCTGCAGGACACAGGTGCTTCCTCCCGGGCACACCTGCCCCTCGCGCAGCAGGGCTGGGGAGAGGGAGGGCTAGTCCCGAGAGCCTGGCTCTGCTTCCCTCTCACTCCATCTCTGGTCCCTTCACCTCTTGAGCAGAGAGCGCGGTGCCCCAGGGAGGCGTGATGGCTGTAATACTAGGGTTTTGAATACAATGGGTGTTTCAGAAATCGATTTCCTTCCACGTCTGTGGTTTGCAGCAGAACCACAACCTGGTTGGAGAGGGCTGGTGACACCTGGCCTCCAGGCAGGTAGGGTAGATGCGGAGTGTCCGGCTGGAGAGCCCAGGCTGCTTGGGCCTCCTGTGGCCCCTTCACTCGGAGGCCGTGCCTAGCACCCAGCTGTGAGGAGGGGACTCCTGTGCGGCTCTGTCCCTGGGACTTGGTGCGCCCTCCAGTCGTGCTTCTCCAGGGGGTCCCGCTTCCCACAGACACCCCCCCCTCCCCCGTGCCACAGTCACCTTCAAGTTGCTTCCAGTTCCGAAAAGGACGTTTAGTTGCATTTTGAGTTTTTAAGATGCGGGTATTTAAACACTTGGCCAAGTTGTCAAAATGCAAGCTATAGAAAGAGTTAAGGTTTTAGGTACACAGGTGAGGAGCTGGCGGGGTCCAGCCTCTTGCCAGCCATGGGTGAGGATCTTGATTTACAAAGGGTCCTAGAGACAGGGGAACTGTCAGGGAGGTGGCCAAACAGGCCAAGGAGTTGGTCACCACAGGGCCTTCTAGAAATCAAGATGGGCGAGGGCCTGCTTTGTGGGCACCTGCTTCTAAGACCAGGGAGGTGGCACGGTGCCCGCAGCATTGCACTTCTGTCTGCTGGTGGACTTCATTGCCAGGGAAGTGGAGTAAGAAGGATGTGGAGGAGACGATGGCGCCACCAAGCACTGGCCCGTTCAGCGGAGACGGGTGGATAGGATAGACTGGAGCCAGGGTGGGAAGCGCTAAGCTGAGCTCGTAAAGCCACAGCAGTAAGAGTCACAGCCCAGGGCGGCTTGGGCTTCTCATGATATTTTCAAAGTTTTCATCTTGGTGGGGCATTTGGTACATTCCTATTGACACACCTAACAAGAAATGATTCGGTCTTAGAGGCACAGGCAACAAGCCGGAGGCCCCTGACCAGCTTGGGTGCTGGCTGTTGGGGAGGGCCGGGGAGGAGGGCCTGTGGGCTGCAGTGCAGGTCTTGGCTCTGGGGCCCGTTTTATTATTTTTAATCTGTAGCCCAGACGTCTGATTATGGAGTTTGGCAGGTGAGTGTTAGGTAGACACCAAGGTGGGGACCAGGTGAAAATGGGTAAGTGCTCAGAATGAGGTGCAGTGAGGAGAATGTAGAATTATGCCACCAGTTGTGAGTATGTGCACAGCGTAGGAAGTAGGCCACTGTGACAGAACTGTGGATGGAGTGGGGCCAGGCCGTCTGCAGTGCGGGCGCTGGGCTGTGCTTAGAGGGGCTCAGAGGGTGGGGTTGAGGCAGGACCGTCGCTGGTCAGGTTTCTGAAGACTCTCCGCCCCAGGCCTTCAGCTGACAGGCTGTGGGTGACGTGGAGACCCACCTGCAGATAGAGGACTTGGGAATGAAACTGGAGAGAGTCACAGCATGCATGACCTTTCGTGTGTGCAGCCCAAGGGAAGACTGGGCCACTCCGGGTCTTCCTGAGGCCGAGTCGCCTGGCGGACAGCGGCAGTAAAACCGCAGACGGAGTCGCTGAGGGGCGGCTCTGGGTTCCCAGGAGAGTGTCCACGTGGGCAGGACGATTAGGTCCATCCGGGGCCCTGCCTGTGGGCTGAGCAGCGAGCCGGTGACCGTTCAGGGTCCCTGTTCTGACCCAGAGTGTCCGTGTCCCTCGGGCTGTCTGTGGGCCTCTGTCCGGTCCGAGTCTGATTGTCCGCATTGCTGTTCCTTCTCTCCTGCAGTACGAGTTCAAAGCCAAGAACATTAAGAAGAAGAAAGTGAGCATTATGGTTTCAGTGGACGGAGTGAAAGTGATTCTGAAGAAGAAAAAGGTAGGACCTCTGAGCCGGGAGCTGGTGAGGGGTGGGGGCGCGGGCCCCTTCCTGTGAGTCCCGCTCTGGATGGAACCTCCCTTCCCTGCGGGTGGACCACCCCGCGGAGCCGGGTCAGGCAGGCCGTGGCAGGTCAGCCCGTGTCGTGGCGGCTGGCGTCCTCTCCTGTCATCCTCGCGCCCCCAGCACACACTGACACCTTCGCCTTTGCGCCTGGGTCTTGGGAGAGATCATGTCCTAGTGAGGACAGGCCAGCTCGGCGGGTAGGACAAGGGCGGCGGGGAGGGCGAGGGGCGGTGGGGAGGACGAAGGGGGTCGGGGAGGGCGAGGGGCGGCGTGTCCCCCATCACAGCCACTGCTTCAGCCGCCTCTGAAGTAGCCCCTGAGGTCCTCCGTGCTCAGCGTGCGGGAGGCAGGCGGTGCCGCAGGGCAGGGGTGTGGCCTGAGCAGGCCTTCCTCCGCGTGGTGACACCCGCGGCTGTTTTGTGTGTGGCTGTGGGAGGAGGACCGGCGGGTCTGGAACAGGCTGGGGTTGCTGGTGGGCGAGGGAGGGGGTGTGTTTCTAAAAGGTGGGAGGGGCTTGGCTGTGAGAGGGTCTTTCCGTCGACGCTGGAGGCGCCATCACTCAGTCCCACGCGGGCCTCCGGAGCCGCCTGCGCGACCCCGCCGTGGGCAGCCTCGGCCTGGGCAGCCGGGGCCGAGGGGTGCTCAGGGTGGCCGTCTCGTCAGCCCAAGGACTCATCTTCGCTGCCCTCCTCCGTGCCGTCCCTGCGCCGAGGGGCCGGTCGCCCAGACAGTGGGCGTTGAGAGGGTCTCCCGGACTGGAAGCCAAGCCTGCTCTCTCGCACCCCTTCACACTCCTGGGGTTCTGGGAGGAGTTTCGGGCTGCGAGCTGGGAAGTGAGTAGGAGGAAGTAGGACACAACGCACTGTTTATGAAGAACAAACCCCTTTGAAACGCACAGGCTGCAGGGCTGTGACCGCTCATTACGTATCGGACTGTGTGACCCTCCCCCATGGGACCGAGGCCCCCTGGTTCTTATGCGGGGACACCTTTCCTGCCCTCGATGCACACAGCACCCGCAGAGGTGACACCGTCACCAGGTGGGCGAAGGCGGAGCCAGAGGCAGGGCCTGTGACTCACTGTGAAACTCCATCCCGGTACCTCCTGGGCTCCACCTCCGCGGCCGGCTGGAGCAGGCGGTCTAACAGGTCTGCCCAGACCCGGTTCTCGGTTCTTGGACGCCAGGCTGGGGAGGGGAGCCTCGGGCCTGGAGCGCGGGGAGCGCGGGTCCTGCCTGTCGTCATGGAGGTCGCCGGACGGGCGGAGCCCGCTCACAGCGGTCAGCCTCCGTCCTCTGGGCTCCAGGACAGCCTGGGACCTGAGCGTCCCGCGCCACCTCTGTGTTTATAGGATGAGAGGCCGGGGGGCGGGACGTCGGCGTGTCCCTGTGCCCGGGGATGAGACCCAGTGACCCCATCAGGGTCCGGTCAGAGAGCCAGGCCGCGCAGCCCGGAGACCGGCGAGCAGGTGTGCGCCCCGGTGAGGAGGCGGCCTGGGCCTCTGGGGGTCTCTCTCAGAAAATGGCTTCGTCTCCTCGTTTCCACGTTTACTCCCTGTGGCTCCAAACCTTTCAGGCCCTGGTTGGTGTGGCTCAGTGGATAGAGCGTCAGCCCACAGGCTAAAGGTCTTGGGCTCGATTCCTGTCAAGGCATGTTCCTCAGTGGCAGGCTCGATCCCCCGCCCAACCAATCGATGTCTCTCTCTCTGTCTCACCCTCCCTTCCACTCTCTCTAAAACTCAGTGGAAAAATACCCTCCGGTGAGGATGAACCGAAAGCCAAAAAGGAAGCCTGTCCCAAGGGCAGCTTCCGGACAGACCGCGTCTCAGCTGAGCTGAGTCTGTGTCTGGAACTGGGCCTGATGCCGAAGGCTCGCACGTAACCCTCGGGGGCTGGGCTGGTATGGAGGCAGCATTCGGGGATGTAGTGGCGTGTGCGTGTGTGTGTGTGTGTGTGTGTGTGTGTGTGTGTGTGCGCCTCTGTGTGTGGGTCCGTGCCAGGTGTGTGAGTGAAGCTGCTGTGAGGTGGTTCTTCCTGGTGCCCGGGTGCCTGGCGGGCCCAGTCTCCACGGGCCTGAGCGGCGCCCGTGCACGGCCTCTGGGACCCGCAGGGCTGACCACGTGCTGACAGCGTCAGAGCAGATGCTCTGGTCTTGAGGCCTCGCCTCCCTCCTCACTCTCATCCGCGGGAGAGAGTGTTCCTCCCAGTGGCCTGGATGGCACTGCCTCTGGGGCGGGGCAGGGCTCGGTCCCCGCCTGGGAGTGGCAGCCAGTGCTTCCCCAACACATCGGGTGCTCCCCACACATCACGCACGGGGGTGTCCCTGCCCCCCGGTCCCACTCCTGGGCTGCTCCCCAGCAGCTCAGGGCCACCTGCGTTCACGGCAATGAGCACCTCTGCGGCGGCTGCAGGGTTCCTCCCAGCTGCGTCCCGCTCCCCCCTCACCGTGAGAGAGGAGGGGGCGTCTGCCTCCCCGGCCACTGGACAGCGTCGCGCGCCCCTGCCTCTCCGGCATCTTGACTGAGAGTCACCCCTGCTCCCGGGGAGACCCTCCTGAAGGGCCTGTGGGCGGGTGAGACAGCCCTCACGTGTCCTTGGGAGCCGTCAGCTGTGGCTCTGGAGCACACGTGGCCCGTGAGCACCTGGGGCCCGATGTGGGCACTGGTCCGTGGCTGAGGACAAGCTGGCTTATTCATGTGCAGTTTCTCTTGTTGCAGAAGAAGGAGTGGACGTGGGACGAGACCAAGATGCTGGTGATGCAGGACCCCATCTACAGGTAGGCGCTGCCTCGTGGCCGCTGCGCCCACCGTCCCTCCTGGCGCCACGGGGGGCACACAGTTTACACACCCACTGTGCCCGCGGGCCCGGGCCTGCGGACAGCACAGAAGCAGAGCCTGCCGGGGTGAGGGGAGTCTTTCCGCTCAGTGCGCTCAGGGCTGATCCACGCCGCGGGGTCCGGTGAGGCCTTGTCCTCGTGTGTCCGTTTGTCTTACTGGGATTTTGTAATCCGGTGCCTGAGGGTCAGAGCGAGAGAACTGGGTCCCCTCGCTCGGCTGCTCCCACCCACCCTCACGCTCAGCACGGGGGCTTTGGGGTCACTGGAAAGCAGGTCTCATGTGGGTCCCCAGAAACCACGTCCACAGCCAGGCTGGTGATTCCCACAGATCAGGTGACCGCCCCGTGCATCCCCGCCCCGGGAGCGGGTGCCCAGGAGGGAAGCACCCCACTCTCCCGGGGACCAGGGCAGCGCCGCCCCCTTCCCGTCTCCTCCCCGGGATGGGCGTGAGCTGTTCCTGCAGGATTCGTTGGCAGAGGGGTCAGGGCTGGGCCTCCGGTCAGCGGAGAGTCTCGGCTCGCGGGCCCAGGGAGGGGGGTGAGCAGGGCGGGTCTGGCCGTCACCGCACGCACTGCTCACATGTTGCTGAAATCATCGCGACGTTACTGTTACTTTTGCCACCGACTGGGAGGCTCTTCTGGGGACGTGCCCAGCTCTTGTGTTTCTAGCTCCCGGCCGCAGGGCGCATTCACTGGGTGTGTGCCAGCGGAGGGGGAGGTACGGGCATCGAGGGAGGGCCTGGAAATTGGCACCCGTGCTGTGGAGACGCGCAGGGGGTGAGGACGGCACCGAGAGCTTGGGGGCGGGCAGGCCGGGGCGGGGGGCGGGCGAGCCGTCCTGGGCGTGGGGAGAAGAGGGCTCTCTGGTCTGCTGCCCTGTTTGGTGTCGACGGTCAGTCTCGCCATTCAGCCGAAGGCGCGGGTGGGCTGGAGGGGACGTTTTCGCGAAGGAGAGGGCGGTCCCTTTACAAAGGGATGGGGAGCTCCTCGGGGGGAGGCGCAGGGCTGTTATAATGTGTCGTTTCAAGCATTTGTGAGACCTCTAACTAGACGCTGTCGTGCCCGGGCTGTAGGCAGGGTCCCGTGAGGGGAGGGGAGCACGGGGCCTCTCGCGTCTGAAAGGTGACACTCCACAAGCCACTGCCCTTCGGGGGCCTCCCGACATGGATGCTCCTCCCACACCCTCCTCCCAGCCTCCCCAGCCCAGCTCAGCCCTGCTCCCTGCCACTGGGTTTGGGAGAGGGGGGCCAAGCGCCAGAGGTCGAGAAGGACCCAGAAGGGCCAGCGTGTGCTGTCTCCTTCCCGCTCCGGACGGTGCATTCCGGCCCGCACCCCTCCCTTCTCCTGTGCTCTGGGTCACCCCCCGCCCCCCCAGGGAGAGCACGTGTCCTCACTGGGGAGTGACCCTCCCACCAGCCTCACCCCTTCCTCCAGGCAGGAGCCACTCCCCCATCTCCTCCTCGAGAAACCTCCAGCCGAGGCGGGAGGAGCCTCCACTGCGCATGCCGGCTGCTCCACGACCTCTGACCCGTCCCTGTCCCTGCCTGTGCCCCCTCAGGAGTCCCCACCGTCTGGGAAGGTCCTCAGCTGCCCTCCCGGCAGGTCTGTGTGTCCCTACCTCTGTGTTCTGGTCCTGCCTTCACTTGTCCTCCCCCCTCGCTCCCTCACTCCCCATAGACTGCTCCGCCCCCACAGCCAAGTCCTCCCCCTCTCCTGAGACCCCCCTCACCCCTGCCACCCGCTCAGGGTACCTCCTCGCAGCCTGCCTGCTGCCCAGCACTTGGCAGGAACCATGCCCTGTTCTCACCTCCAGACTCACTTCCAGGCCCTTCTGCGCTGCCCCCTCTTCTGTCTGTTCCCCTCTCGCCCACCTGAGTGCTACGGTGACCTCGTCTTTCCTGAACAGCCCTCTGCGCCGGCTGTGGGTCTCCTGACGGGGCACAGGGGTCTCTGCTCGGCCGGGTCAGTACAGGGTCCCCTCCTTCCTCCTCTCACCCCCGCTCACACGGCACCCTTCGCCCTGAGTCCAAAGCGCCAGAGCGCAGAGATCAGGCGTGGCCCCTGCTCGTGGTCCTCACCGCACCTCCTGCTGCCTCTGAGGGGCCTCAGGTAAGTGTCCAGGGGAGTGTGGCCGAGGACAAGGCGCAGTGACCAAGTGATGAGGCTCGTTACTGAAAATAAAGCAGCGAAGAGGTTACTCCTCGTCCCCCTCCACACGCCAGTGCACAGCCCTCGGATGGACGACGGCGCTCTGCACAGACCCGTCGGGGCTGCCTCCCGCGTCGCGGGGTCCCCTGCAGGCCTGGGCCTGAGGCTCTAAGAGGAGGTGGTTGGCCGGGAGCAAGAGCTCCCCGAGTGACAGGGAGAGGCTGCCTTACCTCAGGAGGCACAGGAGGGTCAGAGGGACAGTCTGACCACAGAGAGTGGGTGTGGGAAAGCCATTGTCTGGGAGGGGGACAGAAACGTGTGGCCTCAGTCCTGCCACCGGAGCAGCCACTTGTCCTGGGAGCCCGAGCACAACACCACGAAAGTGGGACACACATGTTTTGAGTACTGCAGTGCCCGAGGCCTGGACAGGCCTATAGCACATAGTAGGTGCTTCATAAGCTGCATGACACACTCGGCACGGGAACCTCCTGTTGGCTGCACTGACGTGCTCCAGGCACTGAGCCTCCCCCTGCCTTCGGGCCAAAAGCACCGCCGAAGGGAGACTGAGCCAGCGGGGCAGTGAGTGGACCCCGGTGGCCAAGCGGAGCGTCCGAGGGCCTCCCCTCAGCCCCCTGCGGCCTCAGGGCGCCACTGCCCTGACAGGGCGGGAGACGCAGTCAGGGCCCCACAGAAACCTCCCGTTAGCTGCCTTCCGGGAGGGGCGCTGCAGGGACGGCTCAGACCTGCCCCTCCACTCGGCCCCCACTTGCCGGTATCTCGCTCTGAGCTGCGTTGTTGTCTTGAATGAACAAAGGGAATCGATGTAGAATTTGGGCAAAGCCCTGGAGAGTCTCGGCTGGGACCGTGTGCGAGGCGAACGCTGTCCTGCCCTGGCCACTCTCCCCACCACCGGCATCGGCAGGGCCCTGACCGGCCTCGGAAGACCCGGGAGACTGCCCAGGACAACTCACTGCTGTGCATACTTCCAAAGTTGTGGGTGTGAGGACAGTTTATGGGCCCGTAGAGGGTCATCGAGTCCAGGTAGGACTGGGGCCGTGAGGGGGTCGCCTCTTGAGCCGGCGGGCCTGCCACCTGTCCCGCTGCAGGAGGGAGACAGCCTCACCTTCCTGACGCCGTGCTGGGCGCGTGGGCACGTGGTGTCGGCATCCTGTGTGGATGCCCACACACACCCTCTCGCATGTGGGTTCAGGTCACAGAAGCGGACAGGCCCATGTGGGAGAAGCCTTTACGGTCCAGGTGCCCCAGGAATCACATGGGGGAGGGGCTTGGCACAGGGCCTGGTCTCGCCCTGGGTGTAAGGACCACGTAATGGAACAGAGGAAGGGCCACTGTGTGACCAGGTGAGGGGAGGGTGCTCTGGATCTGGAGCTGCAGCCCTTGGTCAGTAGGATTGGGTAGGACGGTGTCTCAGTGTCCCCACGGCACCCGGGCATCCAGGCATCCCGCCCTGCCCAGTGCAGGCGCTGTGTCTCGGGCAGCCGGTGGGCCCACCTCTGAGAGCCCCTCCACGGGGCTTCCTTTCCGGCCAGACAGGCCGCAGCTGCGCAGAGGGGTGGCGGAGGCCTGAGGCCATGCGTGGAATTCAGGAAAAAGTGGGAACGCTGAAGGGATGCAGTCCTCACACCCGAGGCCCGAGGCCCCGAGCAGCGCTGCGGCCCCGGGGGAAGCCGGATGTGTGGGGTCTAGTGGCCGGTGCGCCAGTCATCGCCCAGGTCCGCTTTGAGCCCCGTGTCCCTGACCCCATCCCACCCCCAGGGTCTCCTGGGAGCCCGAGGCTGTCCGTCGCCCTTGTGTTTTCTGTGTTGGTCTCGTGGGAGCAGCCTCGGTCCTCGGCCTCGTGCCCACCGTCGGGTGCGTCGGTGTGCTCCGTGCACATGTGGTAGACTGAATTCATTTCTTCACTCTGGGCAGAATTCCCGGGGGTGGTGCATTCGTTCTGTAGGCGTTTACTTGGAACTGAGCGATGGATGAGTAAACCAACCCACCGGTCCACACACAAACCTCTGTTGAGCCCTGAGCGCGGCCCCGCAGGCCTTTGGGGGGTGACACAGGAGGTTCGCTGAGAGCGCACGGACGTGTGCGCTGCTGGGAGGTGACAGACAGCACACGGGGACTGTGAGAGCGCAGCATGACCCCTGGGACACGGGCGGGAAGTGAGGTGACCTGTTCCACTGTGCGGGGAGGGAGCTGCCTCAGGAGGTGCCCGGCCTCCTGCAGGCGAGCGGGTGGCCGTCCCGCTGCTGCTCATCGCCTTGTTCTTCGCTGGCCTGGGTGGGAGGCGCTGTGGAGGCAAGAGCAGCAGATGGGAAGGATGGCTGCGCGAGCTCCGCGGCTGCGTCTCCGGCCCTGAGTCGCCTGGACGCCCGCTTTGGGGGCAGGCGCTGCTGCGCTGCATTTCCTCCTGGGTGGCCGGACGTGCCGTCCTCATACCCAGGTACACATGACAAGTGTGTGCCCACGCCCACACGGACATCTGTCCCTGGGTGACGGGACCAGTCCCTCCCTGGCCTTTGTTGGCTGCTGGGGAGGCGGGGCCCTGAGAGACCACGGCTCAGCCTCCAGCCTCCATGGCCTCAATGCCTCTTGGCACCACCTTGCCGCTGAGGAGCTGGGGGAGAGAGCGGGGCCACAGCCCGGGCGCTCTGAGCACAGGGCATGGCCCTGGGTCGGGCACTGGCTGGGGACGCGCGAGCTCTGGTGATGGTGACTTTGCCCTGAAGGTCTGTGCTGACCTCCCTCCACGGGAATAGGGAGGTCTCACTGCCTTGGAAGCAAAAGGGTAACTGTTAGGGGGTGGAGGGAGGGGAGGGAGGGAGAGGGGCAGACTCGGGGAAGCCTCGCTGCAGCCCGCCCTGTGGGAGGGAGGACCAGGTCCTCCCAGGGGACGGGGCCCAGGACCAGCTGGCAGCCTGGCAGACCTTGGGCCTGAGGCCAGCAGGTGACATCACTGGGGAAATCTCCGAGTGGAGTCGGAGAGAATGAAAGCCTGGGAGTGTGCGGGTGTCAGTCCGTCCGCGGCTGCCGCCCACTGGGCGAGAGGAAGCTCCCCGGAGCTCCTGGCGGGAAGGTGTGGGGGTGCAGTTGGTCCGGGAGAGCAGGGGCGGTGCCAGTAGGACGTGAGGGAGAACCTGTCGCAGCTGTGAGCTTAGCCCCCGAGAGGGAGAGGCCGGCGGGACGAGGGCGGTTGCCGGGTCTCACTAGGCTTAGAACCAGTTGGGGGCTTCCTCCTCATGCTGGCGCGCAGCAGGACAGTGTAATAAGTGAGACATCCGTGTGGCCTTCCCCCGAGGAGCGCGGGACCGCTCCAGCGCCCGCCTTCCTCGCCGCAGCCTGTCCCGGTCACTCCGCCCAGAGCCCAGGCTTCTTTCCAGCCACGTGCGGTGCGGGCTGCTGGGCACCGCGTCCTCTGGGGCTGCGTGTAAACTTCGCGGTGCAGGTGTGCGCCAGGCACAGACGGGCCCTCCACCCTCGGGTGGCCTCTGTGAGTCCCGAGGCTGCCGGGGCGTCACAGCTGCCACGGAGGCAAGAAGAGGACCGTGGCCCGTTCGGAAGGGTGTGCAGTTGGCACTCAGGGAGAGACCGGAAGGACTTGTCCCTGAGGGAGTCCACAGCTCTGATTGGCTTTCAGAGGGAAATGGCGTCTGTGTTTAAAATACCCCTGTGCTGGCAGCAGGGGGGTGGCTCGGTGGAGGGGAGACACAGAGGCTGGAAAGATCCAGGCGAGCTAAGGAGCTGGACGCAGGCAGCAGCGCGGCCCTGGGAGTGGAGAAAGGGATGCACTTCAGAGATGAGCGCCAGGCCCTGGGGATGGAGGAAGGGCCAGGGGTCTTGTGCAGGATCCGGCCCATCCGCACACTCTCAGGAGAAGGAAGACACATCTGCCGGGGGCACAGCGACCTTGGGGAGCTTGGGAGGCAGGCAGGAGGCAATGCTGGGGAGGATGGGCCGGCCTGGAGCCCTGGCCGTCTGTGAACAGAATAGTTGTCACAACAGACCATGTGGCTCTGGACCGAGAGGCGGCTGCATTTGGGAAAGGGGTCTGTCCCCTTGAGGGGCCACCTCGTCTCCGGCTCCGATGGGGGTGGAACGGTTCCGGGCAGCACAGGAGTCCAGATGGGGCTGCTGCTGACTGCGGGGCCCTGTCCCGCGCCATTGCCCGTGTCACGTCTGGAGCTGCCTCTGCTCGCAGGGCGCCTGGCGCAGAGCGTTCCTCGCGGACGTGGCACCAACCACGTTCTCAGGGTTCCCTGTGCTTCTCCACAGGATCTTCTATGTCTCTCACGACTCCCAGGACTTGAAGATCTTCAGCTACATCGCCCGAGACGGTGCCAGCAACGTGTTCAGGTGCAACGTGTTTAAGTCCAAGAAGAAGGTAAAGGGACAGGCCTACCCCTGTGGTCTCCTGCTGGACCCAGTGCCTGGCGCTGACTCTCTCCCTGGTGCCACGGGTCTGGAGGCACTGCTGCCAGAGGGATGCCTAGGAGGTGCCACTCCCCTGGTGACGTGCCCTTTAGTCTCGTCTGCACTCTGTACCTCGTGACGGACGGACACAGGTTCCCGTCGGGTCAGCCTCGGGAGGGACACGGCTGAGCAGGGGTGGCCGCTCTTTGGCCCTTCCTCTCCACGCTGTCCACCGGTGAGGCTGCGAGGCGACACGTGGCGCGTAGTTTAGGCGTGGGGGTGACCGCGTGGTCCTGGGTGGCTGCCTTTGCACAGTAACCCTGATCTGGAGTAAGTGAACCTGGGCAGCTATGGGGCTTGCTTCCTCTTCCCCCTCCAGGCCCACACACCCATCTCGCCGCACCCTCTGCAGCCTGCACGGTGCTCTGTGGGTCACTGTACCCACGGCTCAGCGTCCCCGGCTATAAAGCCGGAAGGAAGGAGGTTTCCCAGACATACCGTAAGGCACTGGCACTGAGCGCCCGTCTCAACCTGCCAGCAGCTCCAGAGTTGGCGAAACCCATGTGACTTGGTTTAACCCAGCGCTTCTCAAACCGATGTGGCCATGGAATTGTGCCCCCCTGGGACGAGTCAGCACGGACCGTTCTGCAGGAGGGGTGTCGGGAGGACTGTGTGCCCGGAAGGTCCGTCCACCGAGCCTGGCCGCATCCACCACAGGCCCTCCGTGCCCTCCTTCGATGCAGTGACGTCTTGTGCGTCAGGCATCTGAGTAGGTCTGCAGGCGCCTGGTCAGGTTGGGGTGGTAGGAGTCACAGGTGACAGGCAGGGGCCTGGGCCTTGGGCCCGTCCCACCCGCTCCACAGAGACTACACTTTGCTGAGGCAGCTGAGCTCCTGTCCCAGGCGTCCTGCTTGATTGTGGGCCTGGACGGGAGAGGGAGGCAGGCAGTGGAGACCGCATGGCCGGGGCCCCGAGAGGAAGTGGGGGCTGTGTCAGCTGTGTGTCGCAGGCCATGGCGGGGAGGGGGGAGGAGCAGTGCCCGCATGGCAGGTCGGTGCTCTCCAACAGCTGCCGCAGAGAGGGAGTGCCCTCTGAGCTACTCAGGGCTTGGCCCCACGTCTGACGTGGTTTTGTTCAGAGACTGGGCCCCGGGGCCTTGGAGTTTATCAGAGTGACAAGTGGCAGGTTATAACTTACAAAGTGTTTTACTATCTGATCGTACTCGATCCTTGTAACGCCTACTGATGATCGATGTTTCTAACTCTCTATCCCTCTCCCTGCCTCTCTGTAAAAAATCAATAAAATATATTTTAAAAAAAAAAGACACAGATTTTCACCCGCAGTTTGCAGTAAATCGAGGCTCCGAGAGACTGAAGGACCTGCCCCGAGTCTCATGAAGAAGCACAGGTTCGGGTCAGGGAGCCGCACAGAAACCCACTGAGCTGGAGCCTGGGAAAAGGGACCTTTTGCTATTGGCTTTGCCTGCCATCTCCTTAGTGACACGGGCAGTGGGGTCGAGCCTGCTTCTGCCAAATGGATTAACCCAAGGAGATTCCTGCCACCCAGTGACAAAAAGTGGTCATCACTTCCCGGTCACTCCCAGCTCTCAGCTAATTCTGACCTTTGGCCGGTCTCCTGTCCCTGTGCCCTGGCCTGGGAGGCCTGGCAGCCAGGAGCAGCTTCTAGGCCCTGGGCTGCCATCAGACGTCTTGGGCTGGGAGCCCCTCGCTGAGCTATAGCTGGAGGGGCGGTGTCCACGCCCAGAAATAGAAGGGACTTGTTCACCAAAGGAAGCAGGGTGGGAGGCAGGGCGTCTGCCGGGCGTGCTTACCTTTCGGTCCGGGGAGAAAGCAGGTTGGGAAGAAGTTGTAAATGGCAGGTCACAGGAGTGCTTGGGGCAGGTGTCACAGGCACGCCTCTAGGTTGTGGGAGGTCGGCAGGGAGAGCTCTCGCCTGGAGCCTCACGCTGTCCGTGGTGTGGGAGAGCCTCACATGAGCTCCTCATTGCTGGGTGTTGCTGTCCCCATCACATCCATGCCCCATGTGGGCACCCATGGCAACTTCTCGTGCACGGTTGCCCTCACCTCACAGCTCCCTGTGGGGACAGGTTGTCTCTTGCTGGTTGAGAATGTGGGTCAGGTGTCGACCTTCCTGGAAGAGGATCACCCTGTGCCCGGAAGTCAGATCCACTATAAAACTGACCCCCTTAGTGAGCAACATTCTGGTGTCACCTCAATCAAATGATATGATCAAGGCCATTCAAGAACCTGCCAGGCATACAGGCCCACCTCCCAGCCTGGAGCCGAGGACCCTGGCTGCTCCTCTGTGTCGAAGCCACGCACCCTTACTTGCTTCAGGATCACAAGTTTGCAATCATGATAGACATAGGCCTCCATCTTTACTGAGGCTGACCGTGCATCCTGCCTGTTGATCCCGTGGAAATGGGGCCCAGGTGGGGGCGGAGCTTATCACTGCGACGGGATGGTCCACAGCTGCTCCCAGGCTCCATGCCTGGAACTCAGGCACCTGCGGAGAGTCCTGAGTGACAGGTATAGACCCAGTGAGCCTGGAGAGCGAATAGACACTCACTTGTGAGACCTGCCCACTGTTTCCTCGCTCCTCCCACCCTCATCACCGTCATCGTCCTCATCTTCCCAGGCACCTGCATTTTCGGCTTCCAATTACTCTGACCCCCAGGAGCCGTGCAGCAGAGAGCTGTCCCAGACAGTGACGCTGGGGCCATCAGGGTCCACATGAAGTCAGCTGCGGAATAAGGCTGATGACTACCATCTTTCCCATGTACACAGGGCTCAGATCCCCAGAGTTTGCAAGACCAGCTAACAACACGGTCACTTAAGATGAGAACAGAAAACAGATTCACGAAAACTGGAATTACAACTAAAATACAATAAACTACCTAAATAATCAATAGAAAACTCACAGGAAAGAACCGTGATACCCGAGGACTGAAAGTGGAGACCGCATAGAGACTGGTAGGGTGGGCGGAAGCCTGAAAGGGCTGGCCAGGTGCCCACAGACAGCAAATGAAGTCCTGGAGAGATATCCCAGCTGTGGGGGTTGCCACTGAGAACTCTGGGATCTAATCCCCAAGCTGAGCCTCCTAGCCGAGAGCATCACAACTGAGGAGGATACCCACATAACATCTGGCTGTGAAAAGGAGCAGGGCGCTGTCTGCCAGAGAGTAACAGCTGAAAATTCAGGCACCCTCTTAAAGGACCAACACACAAAATTCCTGTGGAACCACCCACCTTGTGCTCTGGCAGAGGGAGGGTAAAGTGGACTGGAGCTGTGAGAGCAGAAGCCAGGATTGTGGACTCCAGGGTTAGAGCTCAGAAGGCAGACACCCTGAGGCCACTTAAGAGACTAAAAATAACAATTAGCCTCCAGGCAAAAGGAGTTGCCCCACCCTGTTGAAAAAAATTCTCATCACACCTGAGGACGATTGCCTGGGGGGCAATTCAACTCAGAATCCTATCAGTCTATAGCAGGGGAGGGCAAACTTTTTGACTTGAGGGCCACCATGGGTTCTTAAACTGGATCGGAGGGCCGGAACAAAAGCATGGATGGAGTGTTTGTGTGAACTAATATAAATTCAAAGTAAACATCATTACATAAAAGGGTATGGTCTTTTTTTTTTTTTTAGTTTTATTCATTTTAAATGGGCCGGATCCGGCCCACGGGCCGTAGTTTGCCCATGGCTGGTCTATAGGCAGAGGCCATCTCTGGAGGCTTTGAGTCTTTGCCTGATCTAATTAGTCAGAAACAGCCTGTAACACTGTCCTGCACTACAGATTGACAGGCGTAAAGGATCTACCTAATACAAGCATGTCAAACTAGCGGCCCGCAGGCTGCATGTGGCCCACAACGAATGTTTTTGCAGCCCAGCCAATATATGGTATGTAAGAAATGTTTTAAAAAAAATTTAACTTAATTTTTACAATGTCCTTTTATACATAATCCTATGTAATAAAAGCCTAGGTGGTCCTCGCGCCCTCATGTGTGACATCGTCACAAGATGGCCACCACAAGATGGCCACATGCACAGCGGAGTCAGGGCTTGGCGGCCCCTCCACACGGTGAGGCCTGGGTGGTTCCGGCATCTCTGCTGCATTGCGCGAAGGAGGCAGGTCCTGGTGGAAGAGGCGGGTCACAGCAGGGGAGGACAGTTGTGGGCAATCGGGCTGGCAGGAGAGGACAGTTGGGGGCAATCAGGCCAGCAGGGGAGGGAAGTTGGGGGCAATCAGGCTGGCAGGGGAGCAGTTAGGCATCAATCAGGCCGGCTTGGGAGTGGTTAGGAGGCGATCAGGCTGGCAGGCAGAAGAGGTTAGGGGCAATCGGGCAGTCAGGCAGGTGAGTGGTTAGAAACCAGCGGTGCCAGATTGTGAGAGGGATGTCTGAAGAGTCCCAGATTGGAGAGGATGCAGGCCCGGCTGAGGGACACACCCCCTCCCTCATGCACGAATTTCGTGCACCGGGCCTCTAGTCTATATATATATAAAAGACTAATATGTTAAGTGTCCATCCAGGTAATGACATCATGTAGCAATGCCCGCTTCCTCTCTCTCATGACTAGCCTCCTTGCAGTTTCTTTAGCCCAGGAACACAACTTGCTTTATAGCCAGGTGGAAACATTTTACACTTTAACCAAATGTCTGTGAAGCATTTTCCATGCCTCATCTCATTTGATCCTCACAGAAGTCCTGGAATAGGTAGATAGGAGACTCGGTGGAATCCTATTTTCCTTTCATTAGCCAGAAAACAGAGATTTAGAAAGTTTAGAAACTTGACCCAACTGAAAAGATGTAGGAAATGATGGACCTTGAATAATACTTCAGGTTTTCTCACTGTGCAGAATATAGTCAAACACTGCTGCAATTAAATATTTTACCCTTTGTTATCCCTGCATGATCTACAATAATAATCTGCTTTGTGCTGATACTTACTGCTGTGTTGCTGACAATTACCTGAAAGAGAAGTTGGGGTGCTTCACTAGGCTGAAAAAAGTTTAGCTAAATCAGAAAGCAGATCTAATTAAGCAAGTTTATTCTATATATGTAAAAGGCTAAGTTGACTTGCGCATGTGCGATGCATATAAAGCTCTCGCTGGCACCAATCACCCACATGTGTTTCCATCTGTCATTGTTGATCATGAATTTGATTGCTATTTCTATTATAGAGAAAGGGCGATTAGCAATATTAAAATATTTTTTCTAATTAATTTCCTTTCAATGTGCATGAATTCGTGCACCAGGCCACTAGTTATTAATAACGAACTACAGTGTTCACTAATGACTGATTACTATAATCATGTTGCATTTATTTCTCTTACGCACCTTATGCGCAGATGCACTATTCTCTCCACTAATACTAGCAGTGAATATTTTAGCAGCCGATTGCCACATCATTAGTCTTGGACTGACTTGTTTGGTGTGCGCAACAGGAAATATTTCACTTTCAGATAACAAGAAAAATAGGTTTATTTGCGTTACGCTTATTAATTTGTGCAGTTATTCAGTGTCTGGTAAGTTAATATTCAAGAAAAATATTAATTTTTATTAAAATGTTCTATTATTTTATATTAATGATGACTCATTTAACTCAGCCCTTTGTATTCAGCATGTCTCTATCAAAATAAACCTATGTTTCTATGAAAATTGAAGCTTTTGTAGCCTACATAAACTTAAACCTTGTTTATTTGTCCTGTTTTAGCCTTTGAGTTTGACCTGCTTGACCTAATACATAATCACAAACCCAGACAGCTAAAATGAGGAGACAAAGAAACAACCCCCAAATGAAAGAACTAAATTCTCCAGAAGAAGAGATAAATGAAGCAGAGATAAGAAATTTATCTTAAACAGAGTCCATAGTAATGATTTTAAAGATGCTCAACAGTATGAAAACAGATATACTATGAAAAAGAACACTCTAAAATAAAGAATGACATAACACAAATAACACATTGGAAGGAATATACAACATATTAGAGGAAGCTGAGGATAGAATCAGTGAATTAGAAGAAAAAGTTGAAAATATCACTCAATCACAAGACCAAAAAGAAAAAAAAACAATTATAAAATGGTGACAGCTTAAGGGAGCTGTGGGACAACATAAAACGTAAAAATATTCGAATAGCAGGTGTACCAGAAGAGGCAGGAAGGTAGAAAGTGATAAAGAACATGTTTGAAGAAATAATGGCAGAAAATTTCCCTAACCTGGTGAAGGAAAAAGTCACACAAGTTTAGGAGGCACAGAGAACCCCAAGCAAGAAGGACCCAAACAGGCCCATGCCCAAATACATCATAATTAAATGCAAGATATTAAAGACAAAGAGAGAATCTTAAAGGCAGCAAGAGAAAAGCAAACTGTTACCTACAAAAGAGTTCCTATAAGGCTGACACCTGATTTCTCATTAGAAACTCTACAGGCCAGAAGGGAATATCATGTAGTACTCAAAGTAATGGAAAGCAAGGCTCTGACACCAAGATTACAATATCCAGCAAGGCTATCATTCAAAATAGACGGTCGAATAAAGAGTTTTCCATAAAAAATAAATAAATAAAAAGGTTAAAGGAGTACATCACCACCAAGCCAGCTATATAAGAATTGCTGAAGGGACTGCTGTTATGAAAAAAAGAAATAGAGAGAGAAACCTAGGATATAGAATTAAAATGGCAATAAATAAGTGCCTATCAGTAATATCCTTAAATGTAAATGGATTAAATGCTCCAATCAAAAGGCATAGGGTAGCTGAATGGATACAAAAACATAACCCAACTATATGCTGTCTACAAGAGACCCACCTCAGAACAAAAGACACACACAGGATGAGAGTGAAGGGACGGAAAAAATTTTTCCATGCAAATGGAAATAAATAAATAAATAAAAGCTGGAGTAGCAATATGCATATCCGACAAAATAGATTTCAAAATGAGGGCCATCACAAGAAACAACAAAGGTCACTACATAATACTAAAGGGATCAATCCAACAAGAGGCTATAACCCTGGTAAACAGATATGCACCAATATAGGAGCACCTAATTATATTAAAAAAAAAAAAAAAAAAACTTCTGAAGGACTTTAACAGAGAGATTGACAATAATGCAGTCATAGTAGGGGACTTTAATACCCCGCTGACTTCACTGGATAGATCTTCCAGACAAAAACTTAACAAGGAAACAGTGACTCTAAAGGACGCACTGGATCAGATGGATTTAGTTGACATTTATAGAACATTTCACCCCAAAGCAGCAGAATATACATTCTTCTCAAGTGTACATGGACCATTCACAAAGATGAACTTCATATTGAGACACAAAACAAGTTACTACACGTAAAAGAAAATTGAAATATATCAAGCATTTTTTCGGATCACAGTGGAATGAAATTAGAAATCAACTACAGTAAAAACACCCAAAAACATTCAAACACATGGAGGCTAAATAGCATGTTATTAAACAATGAATGGGTTACCAATGAGATCAAGAAAGAAATAAAAAACTTCCTGGAAATAAATAAAAATGAGCATACAATAACCCCAAATCTCTGGGACATAGCAAAAACAGTCTTGAGAGGGAAGTTTATAGCACTACAGGCATACCTCAAAAAACAGGAAACATCAGCAATATACTATTTAACTCTACAACTTAAAGAACTAGAAAGTGAACAACAAGAAAAGCTCAGAGTAAGTCGAAGGAAGAAATAATAAAGATTAGAGCAGAAACAAATGACATAAAGACCAAAAAAACAACAACAAACAAACAAAAAAACCCAACCAGTGAAACCAAGAGTTGGTTCTTTGAAAGGATAAGCAAAATTGATAAACTGTTAACCAAATTCATCAAGAAACAAAGAGAGAGGGCCCAAATAAATAAAATCAGAAATAAAAGTGAACACCACGACACCACAGAAATACAAAGGATTGTAAGAAAATACTATAAACAACTATATGCCAACAAGCTGGACAATGTGGATGAAATGGACAAATTCCTCGAAAATTACAATCTCTCAAAACTGAATCAGGAGGAATCAGAAAACCTGAATATGCCAATAACAGCTGAGGAAATAGAAGCAGTAATCAAAAAACTCCTAGCAAACTAAAGCCTAGGTCTGGATGGCTTTACTGGGTAATTGTATGAAACATTCAAAGAACTAACACCTATACTCCTCAAACTATTCCAAAAAATCCAAGAGGAAGGAACACTTCCAAGCTCTTTCTGCGAAGCCAGCATTATCCTGATTCCAAAACCAGATGAAGACACTACAAAGAAAGAAAATCACAGGCCAATATCCCTGATGAACATAGATGCTAAAATCCTCAACAAAATATTAGCAAGTTGCATCCAGCAATATATTAAAAAGATCATGCACCATGATCAAGTAGGATTTATTCCAGGAATCCATGGCTGATACAATATTCGCAAATCAATAAACGTGATACATCACATAAACAAACTGAAAGACAAAAATCACATGATTATATCAATATATGCAGAAAAAGCTTTCGACAAAATCCAACACCCATCCTATATAATAAAAGCCTAATATGCAAATCGACCAACTGGTGGAACGACTGGTCTGTATGAGGCACACTGACCACCAGGAGGCAGATGCTCAATGCAGGAGCTGCCTCCAGCCCAGAGGCCTCAAGCCGGCTGGTGAGTAGGCCAGCACCACCCCCCTATCGCGGGCCAGGCCTAGGGACCCTACCCACGCATGAATTTTGTGCACCGGTCCTATAGTTTTTGATAAAAATTCTCAACAAAATGGGACTAGAGGGAGCCTATCTCAACATGATAACGGCCATATATGACAAACCTACAGCGAACATCATACTCAATGGGCAAAAACTAAAACCCTTTCCCCTAAGAACAGGAACAAGACAGGGGATGTCCTCTTTCACCACTCTTATTCAGCATAGTACTGGAAGTCCTAGCCACCATGATCAGACAAGAAGTAGAAATAAAAGACATCCAAATTGGAAAAGAAGAAGTTAAACTGTCATTATTCATAGATGACATGATATTGTACATAGAAAACCCCAAAGACTTCAACAAAAAACTACTAGACTTAATAAATGAATTTGGCAATGTAGCAGGATACAAAATCCACACCCAGAAATCTATGGGTTTTTTATACAACAATAATGAACTTATAGAAAGAGAAACTAAAAAAAAAAAAAAAAAAAAAAATCCCATTTACCATTGCAATAAAAAAAATTGAGATACCTAGGAATAAACTTAACCAAAGAGGTAAAAAACTTGTACTCAGAAAACTACAGGATGTTGAGAAGAGAGAGAGGTAGATATAAACAAATGGAAGAACATACCATGTTCATGGATTGGTAGAATCAACATCATTAAAATGCCCATACTACCCAAAGCAATCTACAGATTTGATGCAATCCCTGTTAAAATACGAACAGCATATTTCACAAAGCTAGAACAAATACTCCAAAAAATTACATGGAATCAAAAAAGACCCCAAATAGCTGCAGCAATTTTGATAAGGAATAACAAAGTTGGAGGAATCACAATACCAGATATTAAGTTATACTATAAAGCCTCCGTAATCAAAACTGCCTGGTACTGGCACAAGAATTGGCATATTGATCAATGGAACAGAACAGAGACCACAAACATCAATCCAAGCCATTACGCTCAATTAATATTTGACAAAGGAAGCAAGAGCATACAGTGGAGTCGAGATAGTCTCCTCAATAAATGGTGCTGGAAATATTGGATAGATACATGCAAAAAAATGAAACTAGATCACCAACTTACCCCATACACAGGAATAAACTCAAAATGGATAAAAGACTTAAGTGTAAGTCATGAAACCATAAAAATCCTAGAAGAAACCATAGGCAGCAAAATCTCAGACATCTCTCATAGCAATATGTTTACAGATACCTCTCCTAGGGCAAAGGAAACTAAGGAGAAAACAAATGGGACTACGTCAAAATAAAAAGCTTCTGCAGAGCAAAAGAAACCATCAGCAAAATGAAAAGGGAGCCCACTGCATGGGGGAACAAATTTGGCAACGATACATCTGATAAAGGGTTAATATCCAAAATACATAAGGAATTCATACAACTTAACAAAAGGAAGACAGACAATCCAATTAAAAGTGGCCAAGAGACATATGAAAAAATGCTCAAAGTCACTAATCATCGGAGAGATACAAATCAAAACAACAATGAGGTACCACATCACACCTGTCAGAATAACTACCATCAACAAATCAACAAATGGCAAGTGCTGGCGAGAATGTGGAGACAAGGGAACCCTAGTACTCTTCTGGTGGGAATGCAGACTGATGCAGCCACTACAGAAAACAGTATGGAGTTTCCTCAAAAAATTAAATATGGATCTGCCATTTGACCCAGTGATCCCACTTCTAGGAATATATTTATTCTAAGAAACCTGAAGTTCCGATCAGAAAGGATATATGCACCCCTATGTTCCTAGCAGCACAGTTTACAATAGCTAAGATCTGGAAACAGCCCAAGTGCCCATCAGCAGGTGAGTGGATAAAGAAGCTGTGGTACATCTACACCAGGGAACACTATGCAGCAGTAAAAGAGAAGGCTCTCTTACCCTTTGGGACAGCACGGAGGGGCCTGGAAAGTTTCATGCTAAGTGAAATAAGTCAGAGAAAGACAAGTATGACATGATCGCACTCATATGGGGAACCTAAGTAACAAAATAAACTGATGAACGGAATGGACCCAGAGGCATGGAAGCAGGGAAGGAGGCGGAATCTCAGAGGGAAGGAGGGGGTGGGTGGGTGGGTGGGAGGTAATCAACCAAAGACCTTGAATGCATGCATGCATGGCCCATGGACACAGACAATAAGGTGCTGAAGGCCTGGGGTGGGGAGGGAGAGGATGGTGGTGGGCGGGAGGGGGTTAATTGGGGAAGAAGGGGACAAATGTAATACTTTCAACAATAAAGAATTACTTTAAAAAGATTCACGATTAACTAATTGCTCTTGGACCAGGAGCCAGAATCAGCCTCTGAATTGCGTTGTCTGCTTCTGCCTGGGCGCCCCTCACTCTGAGGACCACACCTGCCAGGAGGGAGGCCCAGAGGCAGAGCTGTTGCTGCGTCCTGGGCTAGATGGAGGGGTGGCCAGGGCTTTGTCAACATGAGTCAGTCGGTGGTTTAAAGAAACTCGTCTGTGTGTCCCGAGGGCAAGTGGTACAAGGTCAGTCTCCAAAGTCACCAGTTCCGTGCTTCCTGAGCTCCGGCTTCTCCGCAGTCGCTGGGAGCCGCCCTGCAGTCTGCGCGCCCCTCCTGCTCTGAAGACGCCTTAGCGGCCGCAGCAGCCTGGCCCACAGCTGGGAGCCCACAGCTGCTCTGGGTCACTAAGAGAAAGTGGGTTTTGGACAGAAGACTTGATCCATGGCCACGTTCTTTCCGGGCTTATGTAAAGCCAACCAGGATTTGTACAGAAATGATGCTTTCAGAGAACAAACAGTCAATGCCAAACCACAGCCAGACCTGGCGCTGGAAAAGGCTGCCTGTCCCACTCTCGGGCTCTGCATCATGCTGGCTGCCTGGCACCAGGCCTGGCCCGCGAGGTGAGCGCTGCAGTGCGGCCAGGGGATGGAGGCCTCTCTGTCGGGGCCCAAGGCTTACTCACTGCTCAGGCCTGGGCGGCAGGCGGCCAGTGGCCCGGGACACCGCCCTGTCCGCGACAGGTGGGCCCTCCTGGCCACCTTCAGGTATCTTCCCCCCAAAAGGCTCTGACACAGACTCCTGCGCCATTTCTGAGACTGGCATGCTCTGGCCTCGATGCCAAGAGGCCTCAGGAGCCACCTGGCTTGGAAGCAGCCGGCCAGCCTCGGGTCACACCCAGAGCGCGGCCTGGAGTGCTGCTCCGCGCGGATCCCAGTGCAGAGCGTCCTGCACACGACACCAGAGAGCAGAGCAGAATCCAGGGTGTGAGAAGCACAGGGTTCACGGTCACCCCACAGGGCGGGGCTCCTGGCGCCTCCCAGCCTGGGCGCTGCTTCAGCTGTCACTCTTCGGCTGTCACTCATCAGCTGTCACTCATCGGCTGTCACTCATCAGCTGTCACTCTTCGGCTGTCACTCATCAGCTGTCACTCTTCGGCTGTCACTCTTCGGCTGTCACTCATCAGCTGTCGCTCTTTGGCTGTCACTCATCAGCTGTCACTCATAGGCTGTCACTCATCAGCTGTCACTCATTGGCTGTCACTCATCAGCTGTCGCTCTTCGGCTGTCACTCATCAGCTGTCACTCTTTGGCTATCACTCATCAGCTGTCACTCTTCGGCTGTCACTCATCAGCTGTCGCTCTTTGGCTGTCACTCATCAGCTGTCACTCATCGGCTGTCACTCATCAGCTGTCACTCATTGGCTGTCACTCATCAGCTGTCGCTCATCGGCTATCACTCATCAGCTGTCACTCTTCGGCTGTCACTCATTGGTGGTCACTCATTGGCTGGTGAGGGGACTGTGGTGTCGCCACGGGGGTTGAAGGTGGGGTCACCGGGTGGTCACAGCTGACCCAAAGCTAGATCACCCCAAGTGCGAGTAGTCTGAGACTCAGGTGTAGAGTGACAGCCACAATTGAGGTAAAGGAACGGCAGTCCAAGGTGGTGCGTGTTGGGGGCGGGGTCAGAGAAGCGTGTGCTGAGCCCCTGCCTGAGCCCGGACTCCCCTCTGTCTCTGAGAGGCAGAGAGCGGACTCCCCTGTCACAGTGCGGGATCCGCCTTCCCCACGCCTGCGTACATCCCCCAGGCTTGGCATCGGCTCCCCTGAGTCCCTCCTCTCCTGGCCGTCCCTGGTCCCACCTCTTCAGGTTCCAGGAGGAGATTAAATAGCAAAACAAGGGAGAAGGCGGCACCAGGGGCGCCGGGTGCAGGCTCCCCAAAGCTGAGCGCTGCCTGCGTGCTCCCGGGCCTTGGGGTCTGGGGCTCCGCTTCTGCTGCTGCTCAGCTCCCTGGCACCGCAGCCTGGCGTGCAGGGCTCCGGGCCCTGTCTCCAGCAGAGAGCCTAGTCAGCAAAGGGTTCCCGAGAGTGTGGGCCAACCCTCTGCTACCCTGGAGGAGGCGTTGGTGTTGGCCGAGTCGGAGTGGGGTGTTTGCTCTGTCCCTTCCGCTGGCCGATGGTGCCGGGACTGAGGTGGCCTGTGTGCTGTCTGGAGTGTCCCAGGAAGGGACGGCCACGCTTCCCTGTGGGAGTGTGCACGTCCGAGCACCTTAGGTTTCGTCTCTCTCCTTGGCTGGCCCAGCTGCCGGCCACCTGTCCCTTGGACGTCCTGCTCCTACCCCAACCCCCTGTGTCCTCACCAAGGGTCGCTGCATCCTTTGCCTATGTCTCCTCTCTTCCCGCAGAGCCAAGCCATGCGGATCGTCCGGACAGTGGGGCAGGCCTTCGAGGTGTGCCACAAGCTGAGCCTGCAGCACACGCAGCAGAGCGCCGACGGCCAGGAGGACGGGGACAGCGAGTGGCACAGCCACAGCTCCGGGGACCCAGGTAGGCCGTCGCCACCGGGATTGGCAGGCAGGCAGACGCAGGCAGCCCCGCCGTCTCGAACCTAAAATGCTTACTTTCCCTACTTCTCTCTAGATTCCAAATTTTCCTTAAGGAGCATGTACTCTTGTAGCAGACAGTTGATGTGTTTAAACTGTCAAACAAGGAAGCCTTTAAGCGCAACATCAGGAACCACATTTTATTTTATTTTTTTTAAATATATTTTATTGATTTTTTTCCCAGAGAGGAAGGGAGAGGGTTAGAGAGTTAGAAACATCGATGAGAGAGAAACATCGATCAGCTGCCTCCTGCACACTCCCTACTGGGTATATGCCCGCAACCAAGGTACATGCCCTTGACCGGAATCGAACCTGGGACCTGAGTGCTGTCTGGAGTGTCCCAGGAAGGGACAGCCGCGCTTCCCTGTGGGAGTGTGCACGTCCGAGTGGCACATCCACAGGCCGATGCTCTATCCACTGAGCCAAACCGGTCAGGCAGGAACCACATTTTAAAGGCAGGGCTGCTGCTGCCAAATCTGACTCCCAAGACCATTCTGCTCCCATCGGGGGTAGAGCTGACCGCTGCCACGGGGCTTCTGCTCCTCTTTCTGAATTCCTCCGTCCGGGGAACCTCAGTGCGGACATTTTCCTGATAGCTTCCATTTTTTATCTGGAAGACAGACTGAAACAATTAGAAATAATAACTCCTCTTTGGTGGTAATTTCCTCAAATCACAGGACTGTACATGAGACTCAGCTAATGGCATTTTCTGAATCCCACTGCCCCTGGGGAGCATGTCACTGACTTTCTCCGTGTGGACATTTCCTGTCCATTTTAGGAAAACCCGTCAGGCCCAGTGCGGTTCCTGCAGTTTAGGATGAGAAGCAAAGCGCTGAGTGGGGCTCTCCCAGGAGGCCAGGCCGGGGTCAGGCGGATCGGCGGTGCTCCCTGCATGTCACATGGGCTTCTGCGACGACAGGAAGTGGCAGGGCCCTCCTGTCCCTGTGCAGATGTAGGTGTGGCCTGTGGGGTGATGTGAGTTGTATCATCAGGCGACGCACACAGGTTCATGTCAAGGGGGGCAGGTGCTGCGGTGTGGAGAGCCCGCGTGTGCAGGCAGCCTGGAGACTGGGCGGAGCTGCAGTTCGAGGCCAAAGGTGGTCTCCCTCCTCCTCTCGGGAGGTGGGCTTTGTTCCCCTGAGACCTCCACCTGATTGGGTGAGACCCACCCACCCCAAATGGGGTAACCGGCGTGACTCCCCGTCCGCTGACTTACACGTTAACCTCTCCTGAGAAACACCTTCTCAGCAACATCGGATAATGCTGGTTCAAAGCCACGCTGGCACACATCGCTAACCGTCACACAAGTGACACGCCGACGGTGTGGGGGGTGCGGGGCTGGCAGCCCACAGGGGCAGCTGAGCCTGGGCCCTGACACTTCTCAGTGGGCGATCACGTAAGCTTCCCTACTCTCTCTGGATCTTTCTTTCCTCATCTGCCGGGGGTTGTGAGACGATGCGTGTAAGTCAGCATCGTGCCAGCGAATAGCAGTGCGAACACGCACCAGCTGTTGGCGGCTTCCCCGTTCTGAGTGTGACCTACAGGACCTCTGCAGGAGGGCGCCCCTGGCCCGGGGCTGGCTGCGCAGTGCTTCACGGGGCGCCTCCAGGCAGGGCCCCGGCCGGGAGCGGGCCTGCTTCGAGTGTCGTGTTGGGGATACTGCCTGCCTTGGCGAGGAAGGCTGCCTCCTGCCTCCCGGTCACACATTTTGTGGCCGCACTTGCCTTGTTCCTGCCCACAGCCGTCTGGGGACACTCTCCTCTCTGTAAGCGCCCTCCCGGCGCATTGCCGACTCCGCCGGGTCCTCCGTGCTGTGGGCACCCCACACTCCAGCTGACCTGTTGGCGGAATGAGAGGCTCGTTTTTGTAAAGAATCTCCCTCCCACGTCAGGGAGCTTTCCAGCAGGGGGTCCCTTCCAGAGGAGGGGGCCGCCGTGGGAGCGGGCAGTGCGCCCCGCTGTCTGGGGCCTGTCGGCGTCCCTCTGGGCCTCCACAGGGCTTGGGCATGTGTCCTCGATCACTGTGTGTCCTCTCCTCCCCATCCTGCCCCCCCGTCCCGACCCGGGGCCGATTGCCAGTCCCGGGGCTGGGGGCCAGGGGCCGCTCTGCCCCGAGGGTTTCCTTGACTCCCAAGAGGGTTTCCTGGGAGAGGCCCCGTTCCCGGGGAGGCAGCCCGCCTCCCAGCAGCAGCCAGCCCCCCTGGGGAAGAAGAGAGCTTCCGGAAGATACCCTCGCCATCCCGATGGCTATTTATTGTACCTGTTACCTCTGCTGGACCTGGGCATCCTGCTCACCTGTGTCCCTGTCACCTGTGCCCCCCGGACCTGTTCCTCTCCCCGACACCTGCACCCCATATCTGTTCCTCTTCCCCACACACCTGTTGTTCTTCTCACACACCTGTTCCTCTCCCCACACACCTGTTCCTCTCCCCCACACACCTGTTCCTCTCCCCACACATCTGTTGTTCTTCTCACACACCTGTTCCTCTCCCCACACACCTGTACCTCTCCCCACACACCTGTTCCTCTCCCCACACACCTGTTCCTCTCCCCACACACCTGTTCCTCTCCCCACACACCTGTTCCTCTCCCCCACACACCTGTTGTTCTTCTCACACACCTGTTCCTCTCCCCACACACCTGTACCTCTCCCCACACACCTGTACCTCTCCCCACACACCTGTTCCTCTCCCCACACACCTGTACCTCTCCCCACACACCTGTACCTCTCCCCACACACCTGTTCCTCTCCCCACACACCTGTACCTCTCCCCACACACCTGTACCTCTCCCCACACACCTGTACCTCTCCCCACACACCTGTTCCTCTCCCCACACACCTGTACCTCTCCCCACACACCTGTACCTCTCCCCACACACCTGTACCTCTCCCCACACACCTGTTCCTCTCCCCACACACCTGTTCCTCTCCCCACACACCTGTTGTTCTTCTCACACACCTGTTCCTCTCCCCACACACCTGTACCTCTCCCCACACACCTGTACCTCTCCCCACACACCTGTTCCTCTCCCCACACACCTGTTGTTCTTCTCACACACCTGTTCCTCTTCCCCACACACCTGTTCGTTCCCCCACACCTGTGCCCTATATCTGTTCCTCTCCCCCACACACCTGTTCGTCCCCCCACACACCTATTTCTCTACCCCATACACCTGTTCCTCTACCCCACACAGCTGCTCCTCCCCCCCACACACACACCTGTTCTTCCCCCACACCTGTGCCTCTCCTCACACACCTATGCTCCCACACTTGTCCCTTTCTCCCACACTTGTGCCTCCCCCTACATCTGCTCTCCCACACCTGCGCCCCACCTCATCAGACCACCACTGCCTGATCATTGGTTTCTCCTTATTCCAGTGCCTTCCTTCATTGGACAGATGTTTGTCCAGTCCCCCGATGAGCCAGGCTCGATTCTGGGACACTGTAAGCGAGACAATGGGCCCTGTTGGCAAGGAACTCACAGTCAGAGTTGGGTAGGGACACAAACCAGTGACCGATCAAACTCGATCATTTTGGTTTGTGTAGACAAGCGGGTGAGGTGGGCCAGGGCAGGTGGACTCCGGGCAGGAGGCAGACGGTGCCCTGGTTCAAGGCACCAAGCCTGGAGCCAGGCTGGCGGCTTTGAGCCCTAGCCTTAGCAGCTGTGTGCCTCAGTTTCTTTATCTGTTAAATGGGGGTAATGACAGTGCTTGCCTCTTAGGTTGGTTATGAGGGTAAATGAGGTAATACATGTAAAACCCTTAAATTTAGTACATAGAACATAGTACGTGCCATTTTAGCAGTAATACTGCAATTTTGAGGCAAAAAGTAGCCATTTCAAGCGCTTTTGGACTGAGCTGATCACCTCTTGTTTGTACGATGCGAAAGAATGGCGTCTCTTGGTATTGCTGCCTGCTTCAGTCCTTCATGAAGACCCCATCCTTGCTGGGCCCCTCCCCACAGGCCGTTTGCAGTCCTGTGTGCCATGCCACCCGAGCCCCTTCCCCTCCTCACCACCTGAGCCGCTCGCTGGCTCTCCCCGCAGGGCTGCTGCCTCTGCCCTCTGCCCCGCCCACGCCTCCTCTTCCTCTCACGAGTGACACAGCCTCCTGCGGGCTCTGGCTTGTGTCTGCTGCTCCGTCCGGTGCAGTGAGAGCTCGGACTTCGCTTCCTCGTCTCGGTCCCGTAGGCTCTGTCAGATCCATCCAGGCTGCTTCCTAAGTCCTGTCTAATGGGTGACTGAACGCAGCCTGCCTCACGGCTCTCTTGCCCTTCGGGGCCTCTGCCCTGGGGCAAGGTCAGAGCAGGCTCTGGGGGCCGGCCTTGAGCCTCCCTGTCCTATTCCACAGTCACGCAACCCCTCCATCCAACTGGGCCTGACAGCCCCGGTGAGGCTGGGAGGCCCGCGCCCTGAGCTGATGCCCCCCTGAGCTGGAATGAGGTTGACAGGACTCACCCCTCTCCCAGGGTCCCCACACCCTGTCAGCAGAGACATCACGTCCAGGATGGAGGAAATGCCGTCTTTGTTCCTAGACTTTAAAAATAGACCCTGTCTCACTGGGTTGGGAGCAGATGGACTTGCCTGGAAACAGGTGAGGATGTTGGGCAGCTATGGTGTTTCCTGGCGTGACACAGCGACACTGCTGTGTCCCACCCCTTCCCGCCTTCCCTGTTGCCCTGCAGGCCGCCAGCTCCCTGGAGCCGAGAGGGCCTCGCCAGCTACTGCGGAGGAGACGGACATCGACGCCGTGGAGGTCCCCGTCCCGGGTAGCGACGGCCTTGACTTCAGCCGCGGGGTGACCGACCTGGATGCCGTGAGGAAGGATGGTGCCTCCCACACAGACTCCAAGGTAGGCAGAGGTGCCCGCTCACGGCAGGGTGACAGGGTCCCCGGGCTCCTGACATACCCAGTCCACCCTGAGACACAGCCAGCCAGTGGGTGTCACCCCGCCCTCAGCGCCCAGTGGCTGGCGGCCAGCTCGTCAGGGGCAGCGTCTGCGCCGTCTGGAGGGCCCTCTGTGCCCGTCCTCTGCCTGTCTTCCTGGCGCCCTTGCCCTGGAGTGGAGTGGCCTCCATCGGGTGTCCCTCGCCTGCCTGAGGGCCAGCAGCAGGGGTCGGGGGCAGGCGCTCCTGCAGCGACATCTCTGCTCAGGGCTGTCTTAGTGGAAGTGGCCGCCTGCCAGGGGCGGCGGGAAGGGACAGGAAGTGCTTTCCACGGACAGGGAGGACCTCCCAGCCCTCGGCTGCATCGGTGCCAACTTCCAACTTCCGTCCCTGGCGGCTGCTGCTGAGAGCAGGCGGGGCTGCAGCAGCCTCAGGGGGCCACGCCCTCGATACCAGCAGGTCCTGGGGTCCAGTCCAAGGACACAGCAGAGGAAAGGGGTGCTGCCTCCATCCGTCCATCCCACGCTGGGTGGTGGGAGCTGTGCTACATAGAAATAGGTCCCCCCATGTCTGGAAGCTGAAGGAACTCAGCCACGTGGCACAGTCAGAGGTGGGGCAGGTGAGGGGACGTGTCATTTCTGGTCCCATCACTGCGGAGCCGGTGCTGAGTGTCCGAGCAGGACTTCCTGCCTGCAGCCCCGCCCGGCGCCGCACCAGCTGCCCGGGCCGTCCACTCCACCCAGGCCACGCTCCCGAGCCCTTGGTGATGGGTGAGACCCCGCAGGTGCCCCCGCATAGCACAGCGAGTGAGGCCCCATGAAGCCCTGCCCAGGTCACACTCAGTCTCCTCTGCTCCTGTAGGTGCCGCCCCAGGAGCCCGTGCCCACAGCCTCGCCCCGGATGCCGCTGCCCCCGCCCTGTGCACAGGCCCCGGGCGCGGGCACGCCGCTGTCCTCGCAGCACCAGCTGCAGCTCCTGCACCAGCTCCTCCAGCAGCAGCAGCAGCAGACGCAAGTGGCCGTGGCCCAGGTCCTGCTCAGCCTCCTCCCCGCCGCCCGGCTCCGCACGCACAGGCTGGATGTGCCCCCCCACGAGGGCCCAGGGCAGGTTTAAAGTCAGAGCCTGTGGATCGCTCGGCCGGACCCATGCTTTTGGGGCTGGGGGCGGGTGGGGGGTAGGGCGCAGGGGCAGTGGTTTCTGTGTGTCCCGCTGAGCTGGGCTTGGCTGCTTGGCTGGATGTGGGAGGTGGGGGAGGTGAGTTGAGGTGACTGGGGAGGCAGGTGCTCCAGCCCCTCCGCTCCGCCTTGCTCATTGCTAGGGGTGGGAGGTGGCTTTGCAGTTAGGCCGTGACCTGAGGCCCCCTTCCAGGAGCTTAGTGTGAATTTGTGCCAGACGCCTTGGCAGAGACCTGCCCTGCGTCCAGCGCTTGTCCACGCGGTCCCCATGCCTCCGTCAGCGCCCCAGGTGTCCCAGTGGGTCTGGCACCCAACGGGCCCGGAGGTCACGCTGGTGGGAGCTCAGCTGTAGTGTCAGTCACAGCGTGAGGAGCTGGCTGAGGTCTGCAAGCAGAGTTGGTGGAGCCCGGAGGCTTGCCGGGGGCCGCTGGCTTGCAGAGGAGGGGAGCGAGTCCCCGTCGCTTCCTGCTTCCTCTGCTGAGGGAGCCCTCCGGCGTCCACATGGCCCTGGGTGGCCAGGAGTGGTGGGACGAGACCACTCATCCCTTTAAGGCCGACTGACTGCGAGGTTGAGCCCTGCAGTGAGGAGGGCGGAGGTGGTGGGAGCGTCCTGGGGCTGGAGGTGGGCTTGCTGTGCGCTGAGGGGCACGTGTGAGCCCGCGGCCCGGCGGGCGCATCCCCCAGACGGCGTGCAGGAGGCACCGGCAGCCTGGCCACACCGGGCGGCCTCAGCTGGGCCTGAGAGGACCTGTGGCACAGGCCCCGGGCGCCTTTGGCAGCCAGGCTTTGAGACGGGCATCAGCGGGCATGGCTCCCACGTGGTGTGGCCTGAAACGCCCACAGGAAGGAAGAGACTGCTGCCCAGGCTCGGGGTCGTGGGTGCGTAGACCAGGGCCACGCGTGCAGCCGGGGAACACACTGCCGCTGTCGGCGACAGAAGCCTTCGCTGGGAGTGCCGCGTGCTGACGGCAGCACAAAGCCTGGGCTCGGCCGCCCACCGCTCACCCTTCCCAGAAGTTCCGGCGAACACGAATCATTCAGCCTATCAGTTGCCAAGTAATTATTATTTATCCACGAGTGGGCGTGGGCGCGTTCCCGTCATGGCCTCAGAGATGCGCCCGAATCCGCAGTCACTGCTGAGGCCAACGAGGAGCCATTTCAAATGCACCATCTCCACAGCCGTGTGCACAGTGTCCGTGGGCACAGCCCACAGCCTGTGGCTTCCCACGGCTCACTGCCACCAGGACGCACCCCGCGTGCCAGCGAGGCCTCACCGCCGTCCTCTCCTCCGACGCTGGGCCTGGCCCACCTTCCGCTGCAGTCCTCCGCCCCTTTCTTCACCTGGGAGAGCATCTCCAGGGCTCTGCCCGGGCCCGGCTTTGGGTAAAGCTATGGTGTAAGGCACGTGGGTTAATAGACGGGCCTCCTGGCATCTCCCACACCTTCAAGCAGATGGACCCGCTGTGCGGGGTCTGCACCGGCAGCCCGCTCGGCCGACACTGCTGCCACCACGCTGGGGTCTTGTCATTGAGGGCCAGCGGTCCCAGGGCCGAGGAGGGTGTGCCGTGGCCGCCCACTTCAGATGGGCACATCTGGGCCTCCACGAGACCCTGAAGAGCCTGCGATAAAGACAGTTTCTTGCAAACACCTGCCCCCTGCCGGGGGGGGGGCTTGTTGCTATTTACACCCCCACCCACTTACCATCAAGGCGAGCCCATCTCTGCTCTTGTCATTGGCAAGACTCAGTCTCAGACCTCAGCCTCCGCCACTCCTGAATTGGCTCTGTGCTGGTTCAGACGGCTGCCTGGCCTTGAGGCACTGGGCAAAGGGTGCGTGCCCTGTCACCTTTCCAGGTTAGACCTCCGTCCCTCATGGACACAAGCCCCTCTGCCCACCTTCCCCACCCAGCATGAGGCTCGCCTGGCTGCCCTAGCTCCTGCTTCTCGATGTGCCAGTCAGGCAAGGCTGTGCACCGGGGATGGGGGGTGGGGGGGAAACCTGCATGGCCGCGGGTTGGGCCCACCTGCTCCCGGTGCTCTGGCCTGGCTGCCTGGCTGCAGTGGCGTCAGCCGCCTCCTTCCCGGTGGCTGGCTCCTGGTGAACTCATGAGGAGAAGGTTATTCTACTCAGTGTTGCTGCCTAAGACCTGCCCCCACCCGCACCCTGCGCTTGATGGGACCAGTGTGGTCCCGAGGCTCCGTGATGGCCTGCGCTGTAGTGAGTTAGAGAAATGGCGCTCAGCCACTCTGCACCGGCCTGTGGTAGCGTCTGTGCGTGGCTGCCCCCGTCCCAGCGCCCGTGCCCGGCCCCCTTGCATGCTGAGACGCCGGCCTCTGCCTGTGTGTCTGGGGTGGGGGCCAACAGCCATTCCCAGGCCTGTGCTCCCCGACTCCAGCCTGGCCCTGCCCCACTTCTGATGGAGGAGCTGGAGTCCAGGCAAGTGGGCAGTGGTCTGGCGCTGGGCGGGCTGAGGGTGGGAGCCAGTTTTGGGAGCAGCACAGAGGGAGGCCGAGCCCAGAGCTGGGCTGCATCAGGGACCTGCCCGGTGGTCTGTGCCAGAACCGTTGTCACCGGAGGCCCGCGGCCCAGCCAGGAGACGCGCGTGTCTGTACCAGGGCTCAGCATTCTGACAGGAAAGGGCTGGATGCAGTGCAGGGCGGGACGTGGGGACCGAGCACACTCCGTGGATGTTCAAGGCCCATCGGCCCGCCGGGTCGGAGCGCGGGCCCCAGCGGCGGTGGCTGGAGCCTGTCCCCGTGTGCGGGCGGGCAGCGGCTCCGCACTGGTTCCAGATGGGCAGCCTCACGTTCTTGCTCCAGGGTGGCGACACCTGGGTGTCCCCGTGTTTGCAGAGCGCCGTGCTCACTCCACCTCGTGCAGCTGTGCCCCGCCGGAGCTTGGCCACCTGCAGAGGAAGCTGCTCCCCCCCCCCCCCCCCCCCCCGTGCACCACATCCACCTGGGGGTGGGGTCATAGGTCTTCTGAGCCGCTAGGCAGCCCTGGGCTGGGAGATGGAGACAGTGAGGTGCAGGGAGAAGTGAGTCGCCTGCGGGAGCAGAGGGAGCCACGCGGGCCGCTGCAGGCCGGCTCTCCGGCTGGGATGTCCAGGTGCAGGAGCCCCCAGGTGCGGGCTGAGTGTGCAGAATCATCTGCTCTGTGCACTGAAAGTTGAGTCTCACATTTCTGTTTTGTCCTGAAGAGCCTAGAAACTGTCTGCTCAGCAGGCTCCTCTCAGCGACATGCCAGGCAGTAAGCCACTTGCAGGTGGAGTCCTCCTGTCCCTCCCACAGCCCCGTCCTGTTCCTCAGGACCAGCAGGTTTGGGGACTCGGGTGAAATATCTCTGTGCCTTGGTTTGCAAGGGAGATCAAGCCTCACAGGCCCCACCCGGCGCCTGCCCTGACCTCGGTTCACGGGCGTCAGCTGAGGCCTTGGGGTCGGCAGGTTTGCTTCAGAGGCCCCAGGCCTCCCCACTTCCCCCGGCCCCTCCTAGGAGCCATGAATGGAAAGTGGCTGCTGATCTCCTTAGTGGCTCCACTTAGAAGCAAGGTCAACCGCAAGGTCATGGCTGAAATCTGCAAGAGGGAGGCGGCCGCCCACTCAGAGGGGGTCTGCGTGCTGCTCTGGGGACAGGCTGTGGCTGCTGGGCCCTCGTTCAGATTGGCCAATGGGGTTGGGGCCGGGCGAGGGGCGGGGGGCTGCCGTTTTTACTTTTGGAGAAACGTGGGTTTTTCTGGCTTAAACTTCTCTTCAGAAATGCAGAGCCTTCCCGCCAGCTCCTCCGACACCTTCCCACTGCCCTCCCGCCCCCGCCCCCGCCCCCCCCCCCGTGTGGGTCTTTCTCTGCACCTTGGCCACGGCTGCCACGTTCACGTCACCCCCACAGCGACCCCTTAATGCCCTTCTAGGCACAAGGTCACCTGTGTGAGCATCTTCCTGCCTGGGCTCCATTTCCTCGGGCTCCTTCGTCTCAGTGTGTCCCACGGTGAGCTCTCCAGGAGCCGCCCGGGACACACAGGCAGCAGGCCCAGTCCGGGGGCCATAGACATAGAAAGGGATGGACGGTCAGGGGACGGAGCTGACACCACAGACATGAGGACAGACTTGGTGGGGGCCACCTCACAGTTTCGAAAGGACTGCAGGGGCTTCAGGTTCTCAGTGTTTGGGGGTGACTGCTGTGAGCTGCTTCTTGGAAACATCAGGATGACAAGCACAGGTGCCGCTTCGTCTGGGGTTGAATGTGGGGTCATGTCTGGTCCCTGCGAGCGCCCCGAGTTGGCATTCACGCCTGTCTTCTCCGCCCCCTCGTCTCTGCTTCCTGCTTCAGGTTCACTTGCTGAAGGACCAGCTGGCTGCGGAGGCAGCGGCGAGGCTGGAGGCGCAGGCCCGCGTGCACCAGCTCCTGCTGCAGAACAGGGACGCCCTGCAGCACGTGTCCCTGCTGGTCAGGCAGGTACAGGAGCTGGAGCTGAAGCTGTCGGGACGGAGCACCAGTAAGTCAGGGCCCATCTGCGGGCCCCTCGCTGCCCTGGGGTGGGGGTGGGGGGCCGTGCCACAAGTTCTTCCCCAGAAGCTCTTGGTGGTGCCGACCTGCTTGGCATTCCAGCCGAAACCCAAGGGTTTCGGGGTCCACCCGGGGAACCTGCACACCAGGACCCGACGGGTCTCAGCTGCTCCCAGCCCAGGCCCAGGCTGCCCGTCACCATCACCAGCCGGGTCCCCAGCTTCCCTGGGCCCTCGGCTCGCCACCAGGCTTCCCCCCGACACACCGCGACACACGCTCGTGGCCAGGCCTGGCGGGTGTGGCTTGCTGGTCTACCTGGGCTTTCCCTCACAAGCACAGAGAGCAGGAGGGCTCTCCCACAGGAGGTGGAGGCGCTGCTGCCGGTGCTGTGCTGCTGGATGGCGGTGCCTGGCGCCTGGCCTCTGTGCCCAACTGTCTCCTGGCCAGATCGGGAGGTGCAGCTCCACGCTGCCCTTGAGCCTCTGGGGCTGACGGTATCCAACTCAGAGATGAGGAGGTGCTGGCAGGTTGAGGACAAGAGGCGTAGAGCCAGGGTCAAACCGAGACTAATTACAAAACTAGTGCTTTTCCTGTGGCCCCAGTAGCTCCCCTGACGATCGCCTGGCTTCTCTAAAACACACCTTCCCAGGCCGCCGGAGATGGGGCCACAGGGGCTGCAGGGATGGCTCTGCTTGTACAGCCCAGGGCCCTGGACGGGCACCCCTGCACATCCCCGCCTGGAAGCCAAAAGATTTTATTTGTGTCCCTTGAGCCCTCCCCACGGTGGTTAGTCTGATCCCAGGCCACCCCGAGGGTCACCATGTCCTGCTGCCAGACTCCACCTGGACCTCATCCCCCACAAACCCCACCCGTCCGGGGTCCTGTACCCCCTCATCCCCCCCCGTCACCTACCCCCACCTGCACCCATCCCAGGGCTCCCCCCCTGCAGCCTGGCGTTGGCTGTGGGGTGGGTCGGGCTGAGGACCGTGCCCTGACCCTCACCCTCTGTCCGCAGTGGGGTCCCAGGACAGCCTGCTGGAGATCACCTTCCGCCCCGGAGCCCTGCCCGTGCTCTGCGACCCCACGACCCCCACTCCGGAGGACCTGCCTTCGCCACCCCTGGGCGCCGGCCCGGCCCTGCCTGCAGGCAGCCCCTTAGGTAGGCGCGACTGCTTGGTGAAGCTGGAGTGCTTCCGGCTCCCCGGGGCGCGGGGCCCTCCGCTGGGCGGCCTGGAGCTGCTCCGCTTCCGGGAGTCGGGCATCGCCTCCGAGTACGAGTCCACCACGGACGAGAGCGAGGAGGAGCCGCCGCGCCTGCTGCACGTGCGGCAGCGCCGGGAGCCGGGCGACAGCCTGGAGGACACGGTCGCCGTGTAGGGAGGCGGTGGGCCCGGGTCCGTAGCCGGGTGTGTTCTGTTTCAGAGCACTGGGTTTTGCTCCAGAGGGTGAAGTGGAAGCCATTGGAGTCCCCGAGGGGATCGACTACCCTCCCAGGCAGCAGCCGGAGGGCCGCCGGCCGTGCAGAGTCATGGCTTTGGGACGGTCCCCGAGGGCCCGCTGGCTCCTCGCCGTGTCTGTGAGGCCCGAGCCACGAGCTGCCCTCCACGTGGTCCGACGGGAGGGAGGCGCGCACCCCAGGGCCGTGTGTCTGGGCGCCAGGGCTGCCGCTGCCTCACCCGCCTCCAGGAGCAGGTCCCCTGCCGGTGGTGGTGGCTGAGCTTGGGAGTGACAGACAGGAGAGTCAGGGGACCTGCTCCCGGACGTTCTCTGCACCAGCGTGAGTGTTTCCTGGGAGACAGCCTGGCCTTGGTCAGGCCCTGCTGTGGGGGTGGGGACTGCCTCTGCTGCCACATCACCCTTCCCACGCCCCCCGCGAGTGAGCCGTCCACCTGAGGTAGAGGCTGTCCCCTGTCCTCTGTGTCCCCCAATGAACCCTCGCCCCACCCCTCTGCTGGTCCCTCCACGGGGCAGTGGTGGTCGGTTCTTACTGCAAAATACCCACCGAAGGCTGGTAGCTGACCTGCTATGTCCAGGGTCCGGAATCACTGCCACTTATCAAGACCCAGCCACGGCCCTGCCTAGGCTCCGTGGGCTGGGCCTCGAGCACACCTGCGCAGTCCTCTCACCTGAGCCACCTGGGCCTCGCCCACGCGAGACTGCTGGCGGCCGGGCAGTGGGACGGGCTCCTGTGCTGCCCGAGGGTCGGTCAGTCAGAGGGGGTCCTGAACCCTGACATGTCGGAGGCGGCCGGACCATCCAGGCGAGATGCAGCGGTCAGCCTGTGGGGCACCACGCATCGGCAGGACGTGTGTGTGTGTGCACGTGTGTGTGCGTGTGCGTGTGTGCACGTGTGGGAGGGAAGGGGCGCGTGTCAGCGTGTGAGAGTGACGGACAGGAAAGGACAGATGTCCAGTGTGTGCACCAGTCGAGAGGGAGGCCTGTGTGTTTGCTTCTTCTTCCAGTTCACCACTGGAGGTGGGGGCGGACCTCGAGGGAGGGAGGGAGCAGGGATATGAGACCTGGCACCCGAGGGAGGACATGGGCCACGGGGGCTCCGGAGCGGGTCGCCTTCTGTCCCAGAGCTGAGCTCGGGGCAGGCCTGGCTCTGAGGCCAGGGGCGGGGTGACGAGGTGGCCGTTGGACGTGATGGGTAAGGAGGGGACAGTTTGTAAGAGGGCCCTGAGGAGCCGTGGAGGGGACAGCATTGGGGACACGGCTCCCTGGCTGCTGCTGGACCCCCGACCCCCGGCCCTCCGAGTGCCCCTGGGACCCGAGGCCGCCGCCCCGCCCTCCCCAGGACGAGGAGGCAGCACCGGGTGGAGCTGGGACTTGGGCGATTGAGGGCCGGCCCTGTCCTCCTCCCGCCCTGCCTCTTGCTCTGAGCCCAGCCTGCTCTCCATCCTGCTCTGCCCCGCGTGGAGGACGAGTGGACATGGGCGCAGGCCTTGGGGTCCAACCCACGAGGCCTGCGGTGCGGACAGACGGACAGCACCTCCTCGCGGGGCCCCGCGCAGCCCTCGCCGCCTGCTTCTCTCCGCTGCCCCTGTGCGGGGCTCTCTTGCCCACTCTGCCTGGCTCCTCCCCCCACGGCTGTGCGGGTGGCCGGCCCACGCTCCAGACGCTTCCTTGTGTAAGTGCACTTACTCCGGGGCCGCCTTGCGCCTGCCGGCTCCGCAAATAAACCTTCTTCTTTCTCAACGCTCTCCTGCGTCCTCTTGCTCTGCTCCCCCTGCCCTGGCCCGTGACGCTCCCCGGCTGAGGTTCGAGGGAGAATTCACGTGGCTCGCGGTGGTGTGGACACGGACGACCTGCAGGCTCGCGTAGGGACAGCTTTGCTTCCCGGGGGGACCCGTGTCCCCGCCGGGCATGTCTGTCAGGAGGGAGGGGTGTTGGCAGGTGGTGGGTGGAGCCGTGCCCACAGGTGTCTCACCTTTTCTGCCTCAGCGTGGCGTGGAGGCAGCAGCCAGTTTGAGTGCTTGGGGAAGCATGGCGTCAGCTGTTCGGGGGTAAAGCTAAGACCACCAGGCGCCAGGAGCCCGCTGGGTCCCTGAGTAGATTTCCGTGTGGGGTCGGGCGGGGTCGGAGTGGGTGCACCTTAGAGAGTCTGCTCCAGGGCACGCAGGCTGGCTGCCCAGCCAAGGACTGTGGAGGGCAGGCGGGAAGGGACAGCGGCCGGCGAGTCAGCAGCCGGAGAAGCCAGACTTTGGTCGGCACTTTCAGCCACTTGGAAGGCAGAGGCTGGTGGGGGCGACGTTGTGGGGCCCAGGCCTGCAGGGAAGTCAGGGGCTCAGGGCGGCCGGTGGCCTGTGAGTGGGGATCAGGCGCACTGCGTGGCGCGATGTGAGGAATGGGGAGGCTTCACTGAGACGCCCTGCAGAGCGGAGCGGAGCAGCCGCTGGGGCTTGCTGGGAACACTCTCCGCCTCCCAGGTCCCAGGGAGGCCACACAATGCGACAGCAGCGAGCACCTGTCCTTAGGGTGAAACCCTGGACTTGGCACCTGCTGGACAGCGGGGGGAGGTGCCATGGCCCTGGGCTTCCTTCTTTTACCACACACTCTGCCTGTGACTAGGGTGCGGGGGGGTGGGGGGCGGGGAGGGCGTGATCTGGGCTGGCAGAGGACACAAGAGGGGTGGCAGCCATATCTCTCCCGGCTCCCACAGACCTGGGTGAGGCCCGGAGCAGCCTCCCTACCCGCCCCGCCCCCCCACACCCTCCCTCCAGGGCCTGTTGAGGGGTCATGGTGAGCAGCGAGGGTTCAGGGGGCTTTTCCATCCTGGGCACCGGAGGGCAGAGTGAGCACAGAGCCACTCGTCTGCCCCCAGGCGACCAGGTCCAGGGCAAGGTCAGGGCTACCTGGGACCACCAGCCCCAGAGTGGACAGGCCAGGGCCCGGCTGGAGCTGCAGGTCAAGGTGACTTCAGGCCGCTGGTTGGATGGGGGGAGGGTGGGCAGAGGAGCAGGCATGGGTATGGGGCTGGGACTGGGGATGCGGGCCCAGCTTTGCAGAAGGGAACCACGATGGTGACAGCAGGAGCGTGGTCAGCTTCCGGGGGCCTCCCGAGGACCTGCGGGGAGGCAGGACTGGGGTGGGTCTCACCCTCAGGCAGCCTCACAGACACCGAGGCCCTTCCCTGAAAAGTCCCCAGGGGCTGGCAGCACGGGTCTGGGCACCTCACTGAGAACTGCCATCTTGGCGGCTCTCCCCGAACCTTCTGTGGTGTCGAGATGGGGTGTGGGCCTGGGGTTGCTAGCTAACTGGTCGCCAAAGGGGATGGAACATGGATGGGACTGGACGGACAGCGGGCGGTGCCGGTGACGGAGACGACATGGAGCTGTGCTAACGGGTTTATTGGCCTCTCCCTGGAGAGCAATGAGGCTCTGCTGCCGACCGAGCCGCCCGGCTACTTGCGGGACTGGCCGCCGCCCAAAGGCAGCCTGTCTGCGGGCCGGGCCCAGAGCGCCTTGAGCTTTCGGTAGAAGACGCGGCAGCTGAAGCCCTCCCTGAAGCCGCACTTGATGTGGCTCTTGAGGGAGCACAGGGTGGGGTACATGCGGCAGCAGGCCGCGCACTTGAAGCCGGTCTGCTGGGCCGGGAGCCCCCGGGAGGCCCTCAGGATGTCCTGGGAGCTGATGTGGTCGGCGTCCCCATGCCGGGCCTTGGCCTCGCGGGGGCCGGGGTTCTCGGGGGAGGAAGAGGACGAGCGCAGGCTGTCGGCCGTGTCCTCCAGGAGGCAGCTGTCGCCCCGGCCCTCGTCCCGCGGCAGCTCGGGGAAGCCGTGGGCCTCCCGGGGGCTCTCCTTGTCCACGCACACGAAGTAGCTGTAAGGGGAGAACCACGGCCGGTAGATGGTGCAGCTCCGCCTCGGCTGCTCCCCATTCTGGGGGTCCCCCAGCATGCAATCTGCAAAGGAAAGGGCCGGGTCTGAGCCTGGGCGCGGGCGGAGGCGTGGGCAGCAGCAGGCGGGCGGGGGCCTCCCCATCTCCTGCTGGGAAGGTCGGTGTGATCGGTGGGTGGAGGCCCCCATCACCGCCCTGGCAGCTCCCAGGTGCTCCTCTAGGGACAGACAGATGGACGGCGCAGCAGCCAGCCCTGGACCTCCAAAGGCCCTTGTCTGCTACCAGGATGTGACCATCGCTCCCATCGCAGGTCCCTGCCACAGCCCAGCAGGCAGCCCTGGGAAGTGAGAGAGGAGAGGCCGGAGGCCTGCGCAGCCTGGGTCTCTGGGAGGGAAGACCAGAGAGGAGGCTGCCTGGGGAAGGCAGCACCTGACACCTGTCCCAGGGGCAGCCCCGGACCTTCTCCCACACCTGTGCCAGGGGGCTCACCTGGTGAGAGCACCACCCCTTGCCGCAGAGCGCTGCTCGGGTGCTGGGGCAGCGGGGCCTGCGCTGGGCTGGGTGCCTCCGTGGGGAACGTGGTCTTGGCAATGTCTGGGGGCAGAGGAGATGCTCTTGGAACTGAGCGAGGGTGGGAGTCCTCCTGGACCCACCAAGACATACCGCCAGGCCCCCCTCGGTGCGTCGGCACCAAGCGGCAGTGAAACAGTGGCCTCTCCTGCCCCCGCGAGGGTCTGGCCACGGTCCGTGTGGCTGTGACGTGGCCCCTCCTGAGGACAGGAGGAGAAGACTTCTCCTATGGAAACATCTCCCCCCACAGCAGGGTGCAGGGGACCCGCTGCCATCACCTGGGGGCGCTGGGGCTTGGATCAGAAGCTCCCAGGACAGTGGCCCCACTCGGTCTAGCCAGGTGTCTCCTGAGCTGGGGCCGCAGGTGTGGGGAGCGTGCCCCTGTGCAGGTCCTGTAGCACGACCTGGTAGAACCTCCCACTAAAGGCCTCAAACCCTGCATTTCTGTGGCCATCCTGGCAGGACCAACCTGGCAAGCTGGGGCCCCGTGGGGACATGAGGTCAGGAAAGGTGTTCAGGGCTGAGGAGGAGACCCGGGGCCCCGAGATGCTGAGGAGTGAGAAGCTCTCCATACTCGGACTGTTGCCGGGCACGCGGTCACACGCCTGCCCCAGGGGGCTCCGGGGTTGTCCGGGCGACCAGCATTCTGAGCACAGGTGACCTCACAAGTAGGTCCCAGCATTTCACCTCGGCCGGCTCACCCTCATGGTCTGTGGCAAGAAAGACTAACCTTTGTAGCGACGTGCCACCTGTGGCTCCTCGCAGCCGCCATGATGGAGGGGCCCGGCGCGAGGGGCACGCTGGCCACCCGGCTCCTTCATTACGTTTGTGTCACTGTCGCCCCAGCTCTGGGAACCTGTCCTCTGAGATCCTCCCTGCTCTTCTCCATCACCTGCTCGACCTCAGCCCGACCTCTGTCAGTGGTGTTCTGTCATTTTAGTTTCTGGGTTTTTCCCCCAGTTTGGGTACATTTTTTCCATGTTCTTTGGAAATAATTCCAAACTTATAAAAAGTTGCAAAAATAAAATTAGTACAAAGAACATGCATAGGCCCTGTCCCCAGATTCTCCTAACACTACCGTTTCCCCCGTTCTATGGGCCCCTCCCTCCCTCTGTGCAGGGCTCGCTCTTTCCTGAGCTGCTGGAAGGCCGCTCACCCACACAAAGCCGCTTTGTGCTCTAATACTTCAGTGCCGTCTCCTAGGGGAGGGGGGGTGGTTAAGTGGGGGTGCTGTCTGCTTCAGCAAACGGCCGGCTTGCTCCACACTACTCACTGCCAGCAGCCTGGCCCGCGGGGGCCGTGGAGGGTGAGGGGACAGGGCCTCGTGCAGGTCAGCTGGAGGCACCCCTTCTAGACCGTTGTGAAGGGTGGCAACTCGGTGCTTAGCCCCTGGCACGTACCGCGCTTTAGATCTCAAATGGGCACATTTGTGCCAAGGACGCGCCCCCGCTCTGGGCTGCCGTCCCGTCTGTGGTCATGCTCGGGACCGACTGTCTGCAGGACGGTGCGCTTCAGTGAGCCTCACCAGGGCCTGGGAACTGGTGGGCTGGGAGCTGGTGCCGGCACCTGGGCCAGCCTGTCATCTCACTCCACCCTCAGCCCCGTGTGGCACCTGCCCTGGCTCCCTGGCCCCTGTGTTAATTCAGACAGTTGGCATAGACGACCCTCCTAGTCTGGAATCTAGCGATTTGCGTGTGGAAAAGAGACGGCCCAGTACTGAGTGCTGCGCACGTGGCCATAGGACGTGGCGGTTGATCTGCCGCCGTGGCTGGGAGCTCAGACGCTGGTGTGAAGCAGCTGTGGGGCGGGCCCAGCGCCTGCTGCTCGGGTGGTTGAACACGGCTGTTCTGTTTAGTTGTTGAAAAGCTGACGGGGAGCTGGCCCCAAGGTCTGTGGTAGCTGCGGGGCCTCAGTCTCCTACCTCTGCCTGGGGGTGGCCCTGCTGGAGGCCCAGGCAGGAGGGCACGCACATGTGGTCCGTTTGCATAAACTGTCTCTCTCTTGTTTGCTCCCCACCTGCTTTCTGAGCCCTTTCTCGGTCGCACAGGTAAGAGACCGTCTTTCTTATGAATCACTGTCCCCAGACGCAGTGTGCATGTCGGGGTGTTGGGAGGGCCATGGGGTCCCCTCGTCACCGTTGTCTGAACCACCAGCCTCTGCGAGGGTGGGGCGGAGTGGGGTCATCAGTGAGCCAGCCCCCGTTGGGGAGAAGGGCGGCCTTTCCCGCGGGACCCCAGGGCCCTCAGACATCCCCGGAGGAGCAGGCTGTGTGCATTGGAAGAGGCTGGGCACAGCTTCTGCACGTTTCTCAGCCCACGGTGTAGCAGTTTTTAAGTGTCATGTGAAAACTCCACTGGGTGACACCAACTTACCAAATGCCGGCTGTGCCAGGGCCTGTGCCGGGCTTCACGGAAGTAAAACCACACAAGGAGCCCGTCCCCTGAGGAGGCAGCCTGTCGTCTTGGGGACACGGTCAGCGGGCAGGCTCAGGGCTGTGCCGAGGGCCTGAGGGGCTTTCAGTTCCTTGAGGGCTCGTAGCACATTCGGAGAGGAGCGAGGGAGAGCACAGGCAGGCCAGTGGCGCCTGGGCAAGGTTACTTCATGTTCATTAGAAAGTGTTTTTGAAAGAGTAGCAGCAGGGGCCCACAGCCGGCAGAGCGCTGCCGTGCTTTCAGCCCTGCTGGCTGCTCGGCACCGTAAGCCAGCGGGCGGTCCGGAGCCAGAGGGGCTCGCCCTCCCACTCTGGTCCAGACACCTCCTGATTTGGTGGAAACCGTCAAATGCCTTAGTCTCCCAGGCCTTCGCTGCTGGTTTGCAGATTTCATGATTACAGAAAATGCACGGGATGTGGGACGTGATCGGCAAATGACGCAGAAAACAAGCCACCTCCTCAGGAGGCCTGGAGGTGGAGGCCCTGTTTGGGCTGAGCTGGGAGCTCCTGCCAGGGGGTCTCCACCCCACGCCCCCAGGGACACCCTCCGTGAGTCCCCACAAGTCCCCACAGGGGTGCTTTTCCTGCACAGCGGTCAGGGGACATTTCAGAGGTCAAGACCGGTCCCTCGTGGAGGGAGGTCTCCACACCTCTTCCCACAGGCGCCTCCTGCCGCCCAAAGACCTTTAAAATGCGGCTTCCCAGGTCACTGGTCAGGAGGGATTGCTCCCTCAGAGTGCTCCCCGGCAGGACCCAGCAGCGCAGGCCGGGGAGCGCTCAGCCAGAAGTCCAGCAGAGAGAAGTGCGCCCTCACCTCAGCTCATCTGAGGACGGTCCAGCAAGGACAGGCGGGTCGCAGAGGTGCTGACCCGACAGGAGCCTGGGCCAACCAGACCTCTCCTCCCCAGATTGAAGAAACCCATGTCTGGCCGCCTACGGCGTGAGCCGGGTTTGCAGGGGCGAGGATGCCGTGGGAGTGTGGACAGCGTGGCGTGTTCTAGCCACTCTCATTACAAACCTTGAGCTACACGCTTGGCTTCCACACTTTTCCATCTGCAAAATGGATTCAGAATTAAACTCAAAGTATTTATTGGCCACCTACTGTGTGTAAGACCCAGGCCCGCTGTTGAAGATAGAGATGAATGAGACGTGGCCCCCGCCCTCTGAGTGGACTGTGCTAGCCAGAGAGGCCCCGAGGGAGGGACGGGCGCCAGGCAGGCTTAGGAGCTGGCAAAGCATCGAACGGGAAAATGGAGCTCTGGTTCCACCTCGGCTGTCAGGGCCCAGGCGCCTCGGCAGACAGCTCCTTCCCGCCCGCTCGCTGGCTCTCCTGGGGATGCGTGAGGACGAAGTGAGCTGGGGTCGTCCTCTCCCGCTTCGGGGAGCCTCTGCGGGGCTGGCCCACTGTCCCAGGTTCCACCCCGGGGGGTGCGGTCAGCGCCGACTTCCCTGGGGACACTGCTATGCACTGGGAAAGCGCCCACACCTGCCGCCTGCCCGTGCTGTCCAGGCCCGAGGCACAGCTCACACGTACTCTCAGCAACGCAAGAGCGCCCGTTCCGTGGCCTCATCCTGTTTCCTTACTCCCAGGGGCTCGTGGCCCCGGCAAGGGGACAGCCGTGAGTCTGGGAGGCAGCTTAAAGGGGTGGGTTAGCCTTTTCCCGCTCCAGCCGTCACCACTCACCGGGGCGGGGAGACCAGACTTTCCAGTCCCATGTCCCACCCAGGACCCGGACGGGGAGGTCCGGGGTCTTGCTGGCTCTGTCTTGGATGTCCCTACCTCCTCACACAGCCCTGGGCATGAGGCGGGGCGGGACACGCCGACGCGGGGTGCACGCCTCGCTCACTCGCCGCCTCTGTCTGTTCCTAGTGGGCCACAGCATGTTTGAGAATCCGAACGCGTCCCTCCCACCGAAGCCGCAGGCCAGCCACTCTGGGCCCCAGGCATCCCGGTCAGGGCCCCTGGGGCCCGTGGAGCCGGGCGGCCCGGGCCTCTGGGTGGGCAGCAGCCAGCACCTCCGGAACCTGGGCAAAGCCGTGGGCGCCAAGGTGAACGACTTCCTGCGGAGGAGGGAGCCCTGGGGCCTGGGCGGCGTGGGCGCCATGGAGGTCAACAGGACGGCCGAGGCCCAGCTGGCCGGCGCGCCCGGCGGGGAGGACGACGGGTGAGTGCCTCCCTCCCACCCCAGGTCCTCACTGCACCGCTCTGACCTCTGACCTCTGCACAAGGCTGCCACAGCCCGAAGCCACCGTGCTGAGCCGCTGAGCCCCAGGTTGCGACGGGGGGAGAGCGGGTGTGGTCCCGGTACGGGTGCTGCAGGGGAGCGAGCATACAGCTGGGCGGGGGCTCGTCGGGCAGGTGTGTCACTGTCACCCCTGCAGGCCGGCCCTGCCAGAAGCCGTCCCTCGGCTGGACCCGCCGCCACCCACAACCCGGAAGCGAACGCCCCGGGCGCTGAAGACCACACAGGACATGCTGATCTCGACCCAGCCCGTGCTGAGCAGCCTGGAGTGCTCCCCGCCCCCTGCCCAGCCCGGCCCAGCGGGGGCTCCACCGCCAGAGGCCACTGTGGACGTGGCCCTGCCCAATGGCGAGGCGTCCCTGTCGGTGCCTGACTTGATCCACCCAGATGGCTCGGGAGAGCCCAGGCTGAAGGGTGCCCAGTGCAGGAGGGTCTCCCCGCCCGGCCCCACCGAGAGCAGCGGACTCCAGCCCAGCCTCAGCCCTGGCCACCCGGCTGAGCTGCCACAGGACAGCAGCCCCTGCCCCGGGGCGCGGACCTGCAGCCTGGACAGCGAGGGGCCGCACCCTGACCTGCTGTCCTTTGAGTAGAGCCCCTGCACTCTCCTCCACCCTCACCCCCAGCTCCACGCACCCCCACCCTCAGCCCCCCACAGCCCCAGCAGAGCCCCACATCCTAGGAAAAGGATGGAGATGGGCTGGCCCTGACCTCATTCCTGTGGGCCCTCTGCTGCTGGCTGAGCCAGTGGACACAGCCACTGGCCCTGGGGGAAGGCCTGGGGGCATTCTCCCTGTCTATGCCACACACACCTAGACCCCCACACTCCACTCTCCTGCCTCGGGATTGGGGCCGGTCAGGAGTCGGGCTGGGTCAGGAATGATGGGTTTGGCTTGATGATGGGCCGAGACCCGGAGAGCCGGCCTCTGACCGCAGCTCTGCCAGGTCGCTCCTGTCCCAAGTCAGTGCAGGCCCCTGCTGTCCCATCTCGGGGGAGGAAGCAGAGCTGTCCTGGGAATTTTCTAGAGATTTTATATTTATACTAGAGGCCCGGTGCACAAATTCGTGCACGGGTGGGGTCCCTCTGCCTGGCCAGCGATCGGGCTGATTGGGCCATCTCGCCCAGTCCAGAATGGGGAGGCCGGCCAGGGGGAGAGGCCACAGGAGGTTGGCTGTGGGGCGCACTGACCAATAGGGGGCAGCTCTTGCATTGAGCATCTGCCCCCTGGTGGTCAGTGCATGTCACAGCTACTGGCCGGTCATCGGCTGTCAGGTCGTAATGGTCACTTAGGCTTTTATATATATAAATTTTTAGTAATTTTCTGGTAGAGGACGATGATAATAAAATGATCTGTTTGGTTTTGCTGGTTTGGTCTTTCCTCCCAGCGGGCAGGGAGCAGTTGGTTTTCTGAATCTGATGTGTCACCACAAGTGTGGGATCTGTGCGCCTGAGCAGGGGCACGAGGGGACCAAAGCCAGAGGCGGCGGCCGTGAGACTGCCAGCCTGGGACCCGGAAAGGGGATCCCCTAACTGGTCGCTGAGTACGTGTCCCTCTCCCTGTCCTGTTTCAGGGCATCAGCGTGATGTGCAGGTAAGACCGGGGAGGAGGCAGGAGGCAGGGAGGGGAGTGGCGGCTGGTCGCCCGGCCAGTGACTCTCTTCAAATTGAACGCATTCAGTTCAGTCAGTGGGACCCAGAGCTCACCTGGTGCTCCCTCACCCAGTGAGCCTGGCGTGGAGCAGAGCTGGCCTGAGGGACCCCCAGCTGAGAACTGACCAGGCCTTTTGCCTCTTCAACAGAAGAAAGGGGGGGCAGCAGAAGTGGGGGCGTGGGCTCTGCCACTGAGCTCCCAAGGGTCCCTGGCTCCACCCAGAAGTGTCTCAGCGCCATCACTGACCGCACAGCAGGGGGGCATCCCCCACTGACCGCACAGCAGGGGGCGTCCATCACTGACCGCACAGCAGGGGGCGTCCATCACTGACCGCACAGCAGGGGGCGTCCATCACTGACCGCACAGCAGGGGGCACCCGTCACTGACAGCACAGCAGGGGGCGTCCATCACTGACCGCACAGCAGGGGGCGTCCATCACTGACCGCACAGCAGGGGGCGTCCATCACTGACCGCACAGCAGGGGGCGTCCGTCACTGACCGCACAGCAGGGGGCAGCCGTCACTGACAGCACAGCAGGGGGCGTCCATCACTGACCGCACAGCAGGGGGCGGCCATCACTGACCGCACAGCAGGGGGCGTCCACCACTGACCACACAGCAGGGGGCGGCCACCACTGACCGCACAGCAGAGGACCCAGGTCGCTGACCGTGTGATGGAGCGTCTGGTCATGGAGACGTCAGGGACCTGATGGGACTCAGTGGCTCCTCGCCCTCATGGGAGGGGCCGCAGAATGGAATCTGTCAGTGAAAGTAGGAAACACCGGGCTGGTTTGACTTTGAAAAGGAGAAGAAAAAATCTCCACACAGAAGGTCCCTGCCAACACGGCAGGGTTTTATTTGGCTTGTGTGTAACCAGCCCGTGTCTGAGCACAGCCGCTGCCAGCCTGCAGCACGCCCGTCCCCGTTCCCGTGGGAACGGCCTCCTGAGCTGCTGAGGGAGCAGCTGGCCTGGCCCCTCCCAGAGCGAGGCCCCTCCTCATCCCCAGCACAGGATGGACGGACCCATTGGCCGAACTCAGAACCAGTCCAGACGGACCGCCTTGTGCGGCCTGCCCCGCACCTTCGGGCGTCTGCCCCCCTTCCCTGCGGGGTGAGAGCCCGGGGCCCTCTGTCCGCAGCGGTCCGAGGCCTTTGCAGCCACCTGGTGCCTTCCTGGGGGCCGGGCAGTGGCGGCGGGACTTCTCCAGAAGCTGAGTCTGGGAAGCGACCCCGTGGGTCACGCTGCAGAAGGATGAGACTGTGGCCGTGGTCAGCTGCCTGCCCCAGGCCTCCCTGACACCCCGTCCTCGTCCACCAGCAGCTACGAGTGTGTGGCTGCGACTGGCTGGGGGCTTTGGGCACCGGAACCAGGTTCCCTGCACCGTCCGCAGCCCGGCCTGGCGCTCGCCAGCGTCCCCTGAGCTGCGGCCTCTGGGCTCAGGCCTGGTGCCCGCTCTGCCGGAGCCCCGCCACGCCTTTCTCACACTGCCCACCTGCCCGTCGCCTCTGCTCCCTTCCTCTGGTGTTGCCGAACTGAGTTCACTCATCCTTCAGACTCCAGCCCAGCGCCCCTTCCTCCGGGACCCTGTCCTGGACCCCCACACTATCTGCTCCTCAAATACCCAGTGATGTAGGCGTAGCTGCCTCCAGCATCTCTCCCATGAGTCTCTGAGCTCCTCGAGGGCTAGGGATGGCCATGTCACCTCCATCTCTAGTTCCAGCCCCGCCTCCCCCTCCCCCCACACCCCCCTCGAGCACTCCCCCTCCCCACCCCCTGCACATCACAGAAGCTTGGTAATTGTGCGCTTTAAACGGAACTCAAGGAGCTTGTCATTTAACTGGCGATTCTGTGAAGATGCGCGCGCGCACACACACACACACACACACACACACACACACACACACACACGCTGCACAGCGTGGAGGAGCTGCACTCGGCCCGTCCTGGGTTCCTGCTCTGGAGCGGGGAGCGGAGCGGGACTGAGGGAAGCCACTTGCAAAGTGAGAAATGGCTGAGAGCCATGGGCCTTCATCTCCATCCAGCCAGAGCCTTCGTGGCCCCAATCTCTCGTGGGCACCTTGCTCATGGCTGGCAGGAGCGGGCACTGACGCCCACCTAATGTGCAGAGGCCACACTTGGGTGCCAGGCCCCCGGCCCCCCAGTCACTGCTTCTCCGGGTGCTCTGAACCCCAGTTCTCATTCTGGGGCTTTGCTGTCATTGGCTTGGCTACTAGTTGTCGAAGGCTCCGCTCGCCCAGTGCGCCCGTTCCCAGGTGCCCTCACTGCCCTCCTCCATGACCGGAAGGCGAGCCCGCAAGCCCTCCCTTCAGATGCAGAGACGTCTCCTTATGTTCACGCCATTTCATAGATGGGTAAACTGAGGCTGGGATAATGACTGAGCCGACTGCCCCACAACTGACCTAAGGCAGAAACCTAAAGGCCTGGATTTCAAAGACTTGGGGGGCAGGAGTTCCCCCATCACGCCAGCCAGAAAGTTCCAGGGGGTGTTTGTGGCCCAGAAGCATCTCATTCAATGGGACCGTCTTCAGAGGTGAGTGCAATTCCACCAAACCCAGAGTATCCGTGGAGGAGGGGACTTAGAGACCAGACCAGCCCCGCCCCTGACAGCAGAGGGAACAGGGCACATGTTGTTTATTCCACGCTCACCCATGCTCACCTGCGCTCACCCATGCTCACCTGTGCTCACCCATGCTCACACGTGCTCACCTGTGCTCACCCATGCTCACCTGTGTCACCCATGCTCACACGTGCTCACCTGTGCTCACCCATGCTCACCTGTGTCACCCATGCTCACCTGTGTCACCCATGCTCACCTGTGCTCACCCATGCTCACCTATGTCACCCATGCTCACCTGTGCTCACCCATGCTCACACGTGCTCACCTGTGCTCACCCATGCTCACCTGTGTCACCCATGCTCACACGTGCTCACCTGTGCTCACCCATGCTCACACGTGCTCACCCATGCTCACCTGTGTCACCCATGCTCACCTGTGCTCACCCATGCTCACCTATGTCACCCATGCTCACACGTGCTCACCTGTGCTCACCCATGCTCACCTGTGCTCACTCATGCTCACCTGTGTCACCCATGCTCACACGTGCTCACATGTGCTTACATGTGTCACGAGTGCGCTCACCTGTGCTCGCCTGTGCTCACCTGTGTCACCCATGCTCACCTGTGTCACACGTGCTCACCTGTGCTCTGTTCCCAGCAACAGCCCTTGCAGTCAGAGTCATGGTCCCCTTTTCTCAATGAGGCTGACAGAGGCTTAGGGAGTTCCAGCACCTTGTCCAGTCGCCCCACCAGTAAGGGACACAGTGACCCAGGGCCCCTTGGGGACATTCGCTCTTACGGTTTGAGTGTGAATCTTCTCTGTGAACTGCAGGGATGTAGCCCAAGAGCATCATGGGAGGATTTCTATTCATCTCAAACCACAGACTCTGCAATATGGGCTAGTGTCACCCTAGAGATAAGGCCCTCCCATGGGGGGAACACTGTTCTGTGGACACGGTGGTTCCCAGGGGGGAGCACTGTTCCGTGGACATGGTGGTTCCCAGGGGGGAGCACTGTTCCGTGGACACGGTGGTTCCCAGGGGGGAGCACTGTTCCGTGGACACAGTGGTTCCCAGGGGGGGGCACTGTTCCGTGGACACGGTGGTTCCCAGGGAGGAGCACTGTTCCGTGGACACGGTGGTTCCCAGGGGGGAGCACTGTTCCGTGGACATGGTGGTTCCCAGGGGGGAGCACTGTTCCGTGGACACGGTGGTTCCCAGGGAGGAGCACTGTTCCGTGGACACAGTGGTTCCCAGGGGGGAGCACTGTTCCGTGGACACGGTGGTTCCCAGGGGGGAGCACTGTTTCGTAGACACGGTGGCTCCTTGCTGTGCTAAAAAGTAGCTCCATACTTGCTTTCTTAGTGGTTGTCTGACCTCGTGTGGTTGGCTTGAAGCATTGTCGTTTCTGATAACTAATTTTTGCAAAAGGCAGCTCTCTGTGATGTATTTGAGATAAGTACTCTCCCATGTACTCTTCCTAAGATCATTGCACAAATAGGACATGGAAGAAAAAAATCAAAGACACAGCACGGCTCAGTCAGGAATTGCAGTGGGGAGAGGGGCGTCTAGAAAAGAAGGAAACTCCCCCAGATGCAGAAGGATGGAAGCCTTAGACGGAGGCGACAGAAAGACTCCCCAACAGGAGAGCGAAGGAGACACTCGCATTTAGACACGCGGCAGCAAGATGTAAGATGGTGAAGACGGACCATTGTCAAAGTTTCCAGAAAAGAAACTTCCCGGAATCAGACTGACATTAGACACCTCAACGAGAATCCAGACAAAACACTGCCGAGCCGAAACCGGTTTGGCTCAGTGGATAGAGCGTCGGCCTGCGGACTGAAAGGTCCCAGGTTCGATTCCGGTCAAGGGCATGTACCTGGGTTGCGGGCATACCCAGTGGGAGATGTGCAGGAGGCAGCTGATCGATGTTTCTCTCTCATTGATGTTTCCGACTCTCTATCTCTCTCCCTTCCTCTCTGTAAAAAATCAATAAAATATATAAAAAAAAAAACAAAACACTGCCGATACTTTTATGTATTTGAAAGAAAAGAACTTCAAACCTATATTTTACATTCCGTTAAATGACCATAAAGGCCCTAGCTGGTGTGGCTCAGTGGACAGAATGTCGGCCTGTGAACTGAAGGGTCCCAGGTTCGATTCCAATAAAGGGCACATGTCTGGTTGCGGCTTGATCCCCAATAGGGGGCGTGCAGGAGGAAGCCAATCAATGATTCTTTCTCATCACTGACGTTTCTCCCTCTTCCTCTCTGAAATCAATAAAAAATAGATTTAAAAAATAATAACGGAGTAGAAAGTAAAGGTATTATCAGGCATACAAGACATCGAAAGGTTCATTATTCAAGACCATCTTGAAAATATGTTTGAAGTTCAATTTTTCTTGATTTCCCAAGGACAGAGTGAAGGGATCTTTTTGGTCTTGTGAGTGTAGAATATTTAAAGTTTAAGTTGTTTCCTCTCCTCTGTCATTGTTTTCATTCTTTTTGTGCCTTTTTTTTTCCTGGCGTCTGAAGACTGGTGGCCTGGATTGCTACAGAAACCTGCTGCAAGGCAGGGGCCCGGGCCACCTGCAGGACATCCTCTCTGTCTATTTTTGTTGTTTCTTGGGCCTTAAGGGCAGTTCTTGACGCCTCCTGGAACTGCCGCTGGGAAAAGGCAGAGATCTTTTGGAAATACCCAAGAAGCACCTTCCATTAAAGGTGGCGTCAGTTTTTATGTCTGCCAGATTTTAAAGCAGTGAGCCTTTCCCAATTCTACTGTTTTAAGAGCAAGAAGTAAGAGCTGTTTGGATTTGGATATTTAGGGTTGGGGGGGGGGGGGCGAGCTTTCTGAGCCTCGTTTACTCCAGTGTAGGTGTAATTGTCTGCTGTTCTCCATGTGGTAATTTAGAAAAGACTTTAAAAAAAGGGGGGGGGGGGGGACAGAGAGTGGTGACACTCCTCCCTCAGACTTGTTTCCGGTGGCTGGGAGTTTGGCGAGCCCTTCCTTCTGCCTCTGCGAAGTCCTCAGCAGGCAAAGCATCATTTTGAGAAAAAACTGCCTCTTCCAGATCCATGAGACCAACATTTACAGTGAAACTGAAAATAAACAGAGGCAGAGAAAGCAGGGGCGTAATCAGATGGGATTTTTCTTGTAGGAATTTTGTTTTTTCTTTTTTTTTTTCTTTGTTAATCCTTATTAAAGGACATGTTTTCCCCATTGATTTTTAGAGAGAGTGGAAGGGAACAAGGGAAAGGGAGAGAGAGAGAAATATCGATGTGAGAGAGACACATCCATTGGTTGCCTCCCACATGCACCCCAACTGGGGCCGGGGATCGAGCCTGCAACCAAGGTTCATGCCCTTGACCGGGAATCAAACCTGGCGACCATTCAGTGTCAGGGCTGAGGCTCTACCCATGGAGACACCGGCCAGGGCAGTTGTAGGAATTCTTGATTTGTGATTTATGTTTTATTTCCAGTGTGTTTCATATCTACAAAATGTTAACACATCTGTGGCAATTTAAAAGCAAAATTGCCAGCATCCTTGTGCTATGCTGCCAGCTCCTATGTACAGGTTCTTGTGAAGCAGGAGCAGCGAGAACAGCAGCTGCAGAGGAGGCGTCAGAGGAGGCGCCGGAGGGCAGAACAGGCTCTGGGGGCGCTCGGGCCCCACGCAGCCGGGCCCCCGGCCTGGGGCCTGGCCTGCTGGGCTCCTGACATCGAATAACTGTTTTTCTAGCCAATAACTTTTTTTGCTTTTTTGTTTCAGAAATAATCATGTTTCAAAAAATACGCAAAAGCAAAGGGAAGACTATTGCATTGCTGAACAGAAGAAAAGACTGTATATGTTGGTGTTTTATACACATACCTGTGCTTTTTTATCAAAAGTGAAATCCTCTACCCATTGTTTGTGACCGGCTCGTTTCATACCCTGTTTATTTTCCCGTGTCATTACGTAATTACATTAGAAAGGAAAAGATAGGTGTTTGGAAATATCAGGGCGAGTGAGGATGAGTAACAGTCAGTGAATTCAATTGTTTCAATAACAGGGTACAAAGGCGGATTCTCATCATTCAGATGTGCCGTCAGAAAGCCGGGGGCGAGGGTGGCAGAGGGAGGGCAGTGTGCTCAGTTATAACAACTGAGACACTTTAAATATTTCAGAGAAAAATAAACAGTCACAGCAAGCCTGAGGCACCGGTTCTGGCAGCTTCCCGGCCCCAGCCGCTGCCCCCAGCCTTCCTCAGGCTCCTGTGCTGTTTCCTGCCCAAGGGCCCTGCCCCCGGGACTCTGCCCTGTGGCTGCATCAGAAGCTGATCTTCTCCAAACACCATCACATTGTGGGGCAGAGCGTCAGCATATGGTTTGGGGGACACAGGGTCAGCCTGTCACAATGGCAGAAATAAGTTTCAATAAAACAATTATAATACATGTACCAAACTCACCAAAGAGAGCATCATACATTGGAAAAAAGTTAGACCCAGCAATAGTTGGTCCACAGAAGACAGTTAACACAAAAGATTTTTAAAAATGAAAACAGGTATGGAAAATCTCATTAACCTGGAAAAGAATGAATTAGAAGGGAGCTGGGGTATGATGGGAAACATAACTAAAGGCAAAAAGTCCAAAGCGGCAAGAGAAACACTTCATAAACTAAAAGGAACAGAACACGGTGATGAAGGAATTATAAAAAGACACCCACTCACACAACAGGAGGACTATGGGAACAAGTCAGGCACTATCACTACTAACAGCTAAACTCCCTTACATAACAGGCTAAAATGAGAAACGTATTTCTCTCTGACTCTGATAGATCAAATAGATGGCAAATCAGAAAATCTACAAAAATGCTTGTTCCTCATGATCTATAAGTTTGACTACACTGAGGAGTGGGAAGAGAATGAGCTTTAAAAGGAACAGAAAAAACAATTCTTTTCAAACAAATGAAATAGTCACAGGATATTCACACACCAGGCAGCATGGAACCTCAGGTACCAAGTCAAACCACGTTCTCTCATCTTCATGCCATGTGGCATGAAATCCACCGACAGGAAACAAAGCAGACCCTGAAAAACAATTGCAAACGACTGGACAGTCCTTGGACTGAGGAGCACGTTTTCATGGCATTAAAAATACTTCAACCTGAACAGCAATAAACATATCCTATCTAATAAAAGAGAAACATGGCAATTAGCCATATGGCCGCTACCCTTCCCATTGGCAATTCAGTGAGATATGCAAATTAACTGCCAACCAAGATGGCGGCCGGCAGCCCGGCAGTTGATGCGAACAGGGAGGCTTGCTTGCTTCAGTGATGGAGGAAGCCAAGCTTCCCCGCCTGCCTTGCCGGCCTCACAGCTGCACTCTAAGCAACATTGTAACAAATATAGAAGCTAAACAAAACCCCAGGCTTCAGCCAGCAGGACCACAACATTGTTTCAAATACAGAAGGTAAACAAAGGCCGGAAACCTGCTTTCAGCAGCAGAGGTCTCATAGCTGGAGCTGAGCCTCAGAGCTAAAGCTGGCCGAGAATTAAAAAAAAAAAGGAAAAAAGGACAGGTTGGGAGCTTCAGTCACCCGCCAGCCTGAAAACGGCCTTCAGCCCCTCACCCAGGCTGGCCAGGCACCCAAGCGGGACCCCCACCCTGAAGGGGGTGTGACCAGATGCAAACAGCCATCATCCCCTCATCCAGGCTGGCCAGGCACCAAAGCGGGACCCCCACCCTGATCCAGGACACCCTTCAGGGCAAACCAGCCGGCCCCCACCCGTGCACCAGGCTTCTATCCTATATAGTAAAAGGGTAATATGCCTCCCAGCACCAGGATCAGCAGAGCAGCGAGGCCTCCCAGCACCGGAATCAGCGTGACAGGGGGCAGCGACCAAACCCCCTGATCGCCCTGCGGCTCTGTGTGTGACAGGGGGGAGCTCCCCAACCCCCTGATCGCCCTGCAGCTCTGTGTGTGACAGGGGGGAGCTCCCCAACCCCCTGATCGCCCTGCGGCTCTGTGTGTGACAGGGGGCACGGCCACAACCTCCCTATCCGCCCTGCTCTGTTCGTGGGGGAGCTCCTCAACCCCCTGATCGGCCCTGCAGCTCTGTGTGTGACAGGGGCAGTGCCCCAACTCCCCTATCGGCCCTGCTCTGTGAGTGACAGGGGGGAGCTCCTCAACCCCCTGATCGGCCCTGCTCTGTGCGTGACAGGGGGAAGCTCCCCAACCCCCTGATGGGCCCTGCTCTGTGTGACAGGGTATGGAACCCCAACCCCCCCGATGGGCCCTGCTCTGTGCGTGATAGGGGGCAGCGCCCCAACCCCCTGATCGGCCCAGCTCTGTGCGTGACAGGGGGTGGTGCTGCAACCTCCCTATCGACCCTGCCTTGAGTGTGACAGGGGGCGGTGCCCCAACCCCCCAATCGGCCCTACCCTGAGCGTGACTAGGGGTGGCATCGCAACCTCCCAATCCGCCCTGCTCTGTGCATGACAGGGGGTGGCGCCCCAACTCCCCAATCGGCCCTGCTCTGAGCCTGACCAGAGGCTGCACCTAGGGATTGGGCCTGCCCTCTGCCACCCGGGAGCAGGCCTAAGCCAGCAGGTCGTTATCTTCTGAGGGGTCCCAGACTGCGAGAGGGCACAGGCCGGGCTGAGAGACCCCCTCTCCCACACGAGTGCACAAATTTTTGTGCACCGGGCCTCTAGTTTATTATAAAACAATAAATACGGACAAGCCAGATGAGCTCAAAAAGTGAAAATAAATATCTATAAAATGGAAAACAATCTAACAACAATACCAAAAGGGAAAGAGTAACGAAACCAAAAACAGGCTTTGAAAAGACTGCTAAGGTGGACAGAATTGATTAACTTTAAAAAAGTGAGATGCAAATGAAATACAGAACGAAGGAGATATAACTGTAGTCACAGCACAGCTTTAAAAATATTAGGAGAAAATTATGAACTGTAGGCCAATAATTGAGAAAACAGACAAAATGGGTACACTCCTGGAAAAACCAAGAATGGCAAATTGGGCAAAATCATTGACTAAACTCATGAGAATTAAAGATATTTACATAGGTATGAAACATCCCACCCCTCTTCCCCAGACCTCAAGCTCAATTTTACAAGAATACTACTAAGCTTTCAAGGGACGAGAATCCTTCCCTTACACAGAGGTCGCAGGAAATAAAGCAAGGACAGACGCGGACGTCGCTTGTGTGGTTAGTATGCCTCGATTCAGTGAGTTATAGTTCCATTTGGTTTATGAGTTTTAATGCAGAAATCTTTTTTATATATATATTTTTATTGATTTCAGAGAGGAAGGGAGAGGGAGAGACAGAAACATCCATGATGAGAGAGAATCACTGATCAGCTGCCTCCTGCATGCCCCCTACTGGGGATGGAGCCTGCAACCCAGGCATGTGCCCTTGACCGGAATCGAACCCAGGACCCTTCAGTCCGCAGGCTGAGGCTCTATCCACTGAGCCAAACCATCTAGGGCAGCGGTTTTCAACCTGTGGGTCGCGACCCCTTTGGCGGTCGAACGACCCTTTCACAGGGGTCGCCTAAGACCATCCTGCATATCAGATATTTACATTAAAATTCATAACAGTAGCAACATGACAGTTATGAAGTAGCAACAAAAATGATTTTATGGTTGGGCCACAACATGAGGAGCTGTATTTAAAGGGCCAGCAGGCTGAGAACCACTGGCCTAGGGCAATGCAGAAATCTTAATGAAATGCTGGCCTCCTGATTCCACCAGTGTATTGAAGGCCACAAGCACGATGCAGCTAAGCAGGTCACGTAGTGTGATGCAGCCAAGCAACGCGCCGTCAGCGGCTTTATTGGTGTGACGTACACCGGACGCAGTGCCGCGGGGACAGGCCAGCACTCAGACGCTCCAAGCAGCTGTCGGAGGCTAGGTCCTTGCTCTCCAGGCCCATGTGCCCAGACCTTGAGTTGCTCAGTCTTCTAAGCAATCTCAGGGCGCCAGCGTGGCACCCCCGGCTCTGCACCCGCTGGCCGCTGGAGAAGTGCTGACCCCAGGGGACTGGCCTGGGTGCTCAGGAAGAGGAGCTCGTGACCACGGAGCTGTCGCTGAAAGAGCTTGAACTACGTCTTGTTCTCCTGATTTTGAAACGTCCCTGCCTCCAGGACTGACCACACTGCTCAGCCGTCCGTTCTCGAGACCTCCACGGAGCACGCCGTCTGTGCTGGAGGCTGCAGGCGCTGGGACCGGCAGCCTCCTTGCCCCTCACAGAGAGGCCAGGCCCAGGCGGCCCGGCCCGGCCCGGCCTCTGAGCGCGGCCGCCCACGGCCCGCACCTTCTCCACTCGGTGGCAGCCGTAGGCGCTGTGCCCAGGACCTCGGCGTGGCGCCCACGCCAGCTCCAGCCTCAGGGCTGCTCCAGTGTCTGGGACGGCGTCTCCCGTGAGGCCGCTGAGAGAGGCCTGGGGTAGAATGAGTCACTGGTCCCAGGTGAGACAGAGAATGCGGGGTGGGCACACCCACCTCATCAGGGCTCCATCGAACGTGTGAAGCCTGGCAGCAGCTCCGCAAACCCTTCAGGAGCACACGTGTCCACGCAGAGGACACGGGACACGCTTTGGTGCCCCTTAAAACCTGACTGGGGTCAGGAACCACACAGGCTCCCAAAGCCCCACACGTGTCACTGTGCACTGTCCCCTCCGTGCTGCCAGGTGGAGGGGGGATGACATGAGGCAAACCAGGGAGCAAGTGTGGCCAGGGCCACGCTGGGCAGGAAGGCCAAGACTAGAAAGGAGCAGGAAGGCGAGTGGCCCGAGCCGGGAGGGTGAGGGGGGAGGCATGGAGGGGCCGTGACCAGACAGTGCGGGTGCGGCCGCTGCAGAGGATGGTGGCTGGGGAGGCTGCGTCCCAACCGCTGGCTGATGGACGTGTCGTCACTCCAGGCCCCAAGTCCACCCGACTGGACCGGGTTCAGCGGAGAGGCTGGGCCAGTGCATGTTACCCATCCGACCTGGAGGGGGAGCTCCGTGCAAAGGCGGGCCGGTGAGCACCCTGGTCTGTGGGGAGCTGCCTGCCCGGGGGAAGGAGGCTGGCCAGAGCGCCTCTCACACACTCTGGAGCCCTGGGCCGGGGTGGTGACCGCGCAGAGGCTGGGGACACGACCTCTGCAGTCCCGGACCAGGACCGTCTGACCTGTCCCCCAGGTTCCGACTCCCCAATGCGCGTGTGCTGGAGCAGCAGGCCCGGGACAGCGGCCACCACGGCCTCTCCAACAGCTGGTCCTGGTCTCGCGGCGAGGCCTCCGCACTCTCCCAGTTCTCTGGGCAAAGCAGAGACGAGCCATGAGCCCAGCCCAGAGCCCCACTGACCTGCCTGGCGGGAAAGGAGGCCTCTCCCGGGACAGGGCGGCCTGATGCGCCACCATGTCGTCCACAAGGGCGGGCGCCGCCAGGAGCGTCCCTGGCCACTGGGGCCTCTATGAGTCATGCAGCAGCAGCAACCCTGGGCCCCCACCTGAGGTGGCCAGTTCTCAGGAGCTGCGGGGGCTGGGGGGGCGGGGGAAGCGGCCATGGGAGGCATTTCTCACCGTGGCCACCGAGGATGTGGGACGCGCTCTGCTCCGCTCCGCCGGGTGACCACAGCGGCCTGGGTGGCCGTCTCGCCTGGCCCTCCTCGGGAGTCTCTAAGGGTCCTCCTTCTGGACCTGCAGTTATTTTCTCGCTGCTGAGAGTAGTCCTCCCTCCCCCCCTCCCCCCAGCGGCTCCCAGGCCCCTGCCCTGGGTTTCCAGCTTCATCCCCTCTCAGGCTGGTGGGCCTGGCACGGGACCATGTGGTGGAGGGGACGGAGGGTGCCTCTCTGAGAGTGGGTTCCAAGAACAGAGCGGCCTCAGGCTGTGGCGGGAGCACCTCAGCCATCTCTGCACCACGTGTGGCTCGATGGGGCGCCTCTGAGTACCTCGTCCCCAGGACAGCGGGAACGAGCAGGCAGCAACCTGGAGCCCAGGGTGCAACGACCTGGAGGAACCAGGGTTGTGTCTCTCACCTTGAGACACAGCCCTGGCTCTTCAGACCGGGGCCACACGGGTGCCTGCCGCTCCTGTCCCTTTGGACAGCCAGTCTCAGGTCCCGGTGCTCCCGGTTGGCCTCCCCTACCTTTAGCTCAGTGGTTCTCAACCTTCTGGCCCTTTAAATACAGTTCCTCATGCTGTGACCCAACCATAAAATTATTTTCGTTGCTACTTCATAACTGTCATGTTGCTACTGTTATGAACCGTCATGTAAATATCTGATATGCAGGATGGTCTTAGGCGACCCCTGTGAAAGGGTCATTCAACCACCAAAGGGGTCGCGACCCACAGGTTGAGAACCGCTGCTTTAGCTGCTCCAGGAGTTCTTGTAACAATGCTCATGCCTCTATATGGTGATGTATTTCTCTGTGAAGATGTGCTAAGTGCAGACAAAGTGTTTAAACCTGTGGAAAGAGGGGTGTGCGAGTCCGAATGTTCTCACATGCAAACCAGGTCACACCTACTGCTACCTCTTGTGGGCAAGCCAGCGCTCATCACAGTCCCAAAGCTGACGGCTGCTTCCATGTCTACAGCGGCTGGAGAGACTGAGGTGTTGGCTGGGAACCGCATTTGGGCGTGGAGGCCTGGGCTGCAGCCACGGGCTAAGGAGAGAATTCACAGCCTCCCCGGTCCTGTGGGTCTCTGCGGGCCTCCCCGCTCTAGTGGGTGTGACTGACAGCGCACCTGGGCCTCCTGACGCTCAGGAGGCGCCCTTGCCCGCGGGAGGTCGCAGTGTAACTACGAGACCAGGCGGAGCTTTGTGCTGCGTCCTTGTTCCTCGTTGGAACAGGAGCTGCTGGTACGTAATTCAACCAGAATTTAGCTCACAGGCCAGCTGAGCAACCTGCTAACAAGAAACCGCCGGCATCACCAATGTTGCTCCAACCCCACAGCGCTGTCCACTAGGAGACGGGGCCAGCTAAGGAGAGCGCTCCCGCAGAAAAAGGCGCGATGAGTCTCTGTCGCCGTTAAACAGGCTCCGATTCCACAGAAATCTTAAAATGTAAAACGGGAGATTCAGAGACACTGCCCTGAGGTTTGGATTATCGGACAGACCCTCGTACCTGCGTCGGTGCCGAAGGATCAAATGGCCGGTCTTGGCAGAATTGAAAAGCCGGACCCCCACGCGCGGCCCGGCGGACAGGAGGCCTCGTCATTGACTAGCTGGAGACTTCAGGCTCCCGTCCTGTTTGTGGGGTTTCCTGAGGCCAGAGTCAGCCAGTGGGTGTCCCCGGATCGCAGAGCCAGCAACAGAAGGTTCACACGTGTCCTTGTCCACCTGTGGCCACGTGAAGTCCCGGAGTCTGAGCAGAGCCGCAGGGACGCCTCCGCACGGGAATGTTGTTCAAATCGGGGCCAAACCAGGCCCACACGTGGCACGTGGCTGGCCGAGTGGTTTCTGAAACCCAACTGTCACACAGCCTCTGTCCAATTCTTCGGTGAGTGACTCCACTGTTACCCAGCCACAGACATAAAACCAGAGTGTGGCACGTAGAACTATAACCTCTAGGGAAAAGCTGGAAGAAAACCTTTGTGAAGTGAGTTAGGCAAGAATTTATTAGGTACGATATTAAAGAGAAAATAGAAGAATTGGTCTTCATTAAAATTGAGAACCTCTGTTCTTTGAAATGTACTGTGAAGAGGATGAAAAGACAAGTCACAGAATGGGAGAAAATATTTACGAATCACCTACCTCATAAAGAACTTGCATCCAAAAAGAGGTAAAGAATCATCAAGACCCAACAAGAAAATAACACAAAAATAACTTAAATTGGGTAAAATATTTGAACGGACAATTTATCGCAGGAGATACATGGGTGACAAATGAGCATGTGAACAAATACTCAGTATCATTAGTCACGCCTGAAATGTAACCAAACCGCAGCGAAGCACCACTGCGCCTCGGGAATGGCGCTAAAATGGAAAAGGTGGCGGTAGGGCGTGTGTGAGCACCGTTGTCAGAGCTCACCTTGCCAGCGGGAATGCACTCACTTTGGAGAACGGCTTGGTAATTTTTTAAAAATATTAAACCTGCCCCGAACACTTGACTCAGTCGCCCCCACTTTTTCCTTGTGGGAGAAGTGGACGCATGTCCACAGACGGAGCCACAGACGTCCGCGGCTTCCGCTGTGTGGGCCAAGCGAGTAAGGGGCAGGCTCCGGCCCCCCGTGCTGCGCGTCTGGACCTGATGCGGAACAAGGCTGAGTGACGACTGTGGTTGAATGTATGCATGTTAGACTATGGTTGAATGTATGCATGTTAGAAAACGGTGACCCGCCCTGGAGGGAGCCCCGCTCAGCAAGAAGAAAGGACCCCTGATGTCTGGACCACAGGGTGAAGCCAGAAAGCAGCTGCCGGTGGCTGGGGGGAGGTCTGGGCGCTCTGTGTCTTGGCTGGTGATGTTTTCATGGGCGCATACTCATCAGATCGCACCGTTTTTCTTTTGTGTCACTGATACCTCAATAAAGCTGTAAAGATCATTCGTGAATGGAATTTATTTTTGCTCTAATATCAAATCGCACTTAAGTTCTTTTGGCTCTTGCTGTTTTCATGGTTGGTCTTTGGCATTAGATAGAACAGGTTCCCACGCCGGCTGCGAGCGCCGCCACGTCCGGCAGTCCCCGCTCCAAGGCTCCTGACGCTTGGTGCGCTGAGATGCCCGCATCCCAGTTATGCTGTGGGAACCCTCAACCCCTAAGATGTGAGGAGCACCCCGGGCTTTAAGGGCCCTTTAACCATCTTTGCCTGATGTCTTCAGTTGAGATTGGAAAGGGTGGAAAAGAGGACTCCTCAGGGTCTCTCTCCGATGGGTGTGCAGGGTCCCTGGTGGCACGGGAGGCGCTGTGCCTGGCCCACACGTGGCCATTGGTCTCAGGCTGTGACCAAGGTTGTAGGGGAAGTTTCATTTTTATTTGAACCAAACTTTACAGATAGTTGGTGGCAATGGAGCGTCTCCTCCATGCCATGCGGTGTGTCTGGATGCTTCTGAGACCTTGGCCTCCGGCGTGTCATGAGTTTGACGGCAGCAGTACAAGATGCTGTGGTAACTACTCCATGTGTGAACAGTAACCAGCTCAGGCTTACCCTACGGACAGGGATGAGCAAGCTTGCAAAGATGTAAATGCAGTGCTAACAATCTCCGTCACAGTGGTCCACTGGGCTAACCTGGAAGCAGCCCCAGTGTGAGGTTATGCACACATATAACGTATCCAATCAATGGCACGCTGAGCGATCCTGAAAGGAAGGTGTGTGGGCGTCTCTGAGGCAGTGAGCACAGCAGGCCGCGGGCGGCCACGGGTAACAGCCACGGTGTCAAACGCTTGCGTATCTTGCACATGAGGTCAGCAGAGACGGGCTGACTTACCAGGAGCCCTGATTTCTGAGTCTATCTGATAGCTTCTGCTTTCTTTTTATATCTTTCTCTACATTTGATTTTTCAAAAACAACAAAAAGGATTGATTGTTTTTCTTCCCAAACTCGTCTTCCCAAATGTCTCAGAATTTGAGAGCTGGAAGTGACTCTTAGGGCCTGTCCTCCCTGGGAAGACCCTGCAGGAGGCCGGGCCTCCCCCCACCCCCTCCCTGCAGCCTCCCTGGGGCTGGGGAAAGCCCCTCCCGTCACCATGTGGATCCTTCATCTCAGCTCAACTCCACTTGGACTCCATGGACCACAGGCAGCCCGGGCTCCCACACCTCCACTCAGGAAGCCACACGACAGTGTTGGCACATGGGTGCCCCCTGGAAGCTCGCTCAGGCTGCTGAGCAGGCAGTGTTTCCTGTCCGAGGTCCCAGTGGCCAGCGCCCTCTGTGCATTCCTTTACTGCTCTCCTCCCGTGCAATTCTTTTTTATAAATATACTAGAGGCCCGGTGCACAAAAATTTGTTCATTCAGGGGGAATAGGGGGTCTCTCAGCCCGGCCTGTGTCCTCTCGCAGTCTGGGACCCTTCGGGAGATAAGGACCTGCTGGCTTAGGCCTGCTCCCGGGTGGCAGAGGGCAGGCCCAATCCCTAGGTGCAGCCCCTGGTCAGGCTCAGAGCAGGGCCGATTGGGGAATTGGGGCGCCGCCCCCTGTCATGCACAAAGCAGGGTGGATCGGGAGATTGCGATGCCACCCTCAGTCACGCTCAGGGTAGGGCCGATTGGGGGTTTGGGGCACTGCCCCCTGTCACACTCAAGGCAGGGTCGATGGGGAGGTTGCGGCGCCACCCCCTGTCATGCGCAGAGCAGGGCCAATCAGGGGGTTGGGACGCTGCCCCCTGTCACTCACAGAGCAGGGCCGATCAGGGGGGTTGGGGCTCCGTACCCTGTCACGCACAGAGCAGGGTCGATCAGGGGGTTGGGGAGCTCTCCCTGTCACGCACAGAGCAGGGCCCATCAGGGGCTTGGGGAGCTCCCCCTGTCACTCATAGAATAGGGCCGATAGGGGAGTTGGGGCACTGCCCCCTGTCACACACAGAGCAGGGCGGATCAGGGGGTTGGGGTGCCGCACCCTGTCACACTCAGGGCAGGGCCGATGGGGAGGTTATGGCTCTACCCCGTCACACACAGAGCAGGGCCCGTGGGGGGGGGAGGGGTTAGGGCACCACACCCTGTCACACACAGAGCAGGGCCGATCAGGCGGTTGGGGTGCCGCAGCCTGTCACACACAGAGCCGCAGGGCTATCGGGGGTTTGGGTGCTGCCCCCTGTCACACTGATCCCGGTGCTAGGAGGCCTCGAGGCTCCGCTGATCCCGGTGCTGGGAGGCATATTACCCTTTTACTATATAAGATAGAGGCCTGGTGCACGGGTGGGGGCCGGCTGGTTTGCCCTGAAGGGTGTCCTGGATCAGGGTGGGGGTCCCCACTGGGGTGCGTGGCCATCCTGGATTGAGGGGCTGATGGCTGTTTGCAGCTGGTCACACACCCTTCAGGGTGGGGTTCCCCACTGGGGTGCCTGGCCAGTCTGGGTGAGGGGCTGAGGGCTGTTTTCAGGCTGGCGGGTGACTGAAGCTCCCAACAGCTCCTTTTTTTCTTTTCCTTTTTTATTCTGGGTCAGCTTTAACTCTGAGGCTCCAGCTCTTAGGCCTCTGCTGCTGAAAGCAGGTTTCTGGCCTTTGTTTACCTTCTGTATCTGAAACAATGTTGCGATCCTGCTGGCTGAAGCCCGGCGACTAAAGCAGGTTTCTGGGGTTTTGTTTAGCTTCTATATTTGTAACATAGTTGCTTAGAGTTGCAGCTCAGAGGCTGGCAGTGGCAGGTGGGGAACGTTGGAGTCCTCCGTCACTGAAGCAAGCAAGCCTCATGTTAGCTTCCAGCTGCCTGGCTGCCGGCCGCCATCTTGGCTGGCAGTTAATTTGCATATCACCCTGATTAGCCAATGGGAAGGGTAGCGGTCGTACGCTAATTGCCATGTTTCTTTTTTATTAGGATTTTTATTGATTTAAGAGAGGAAGGGAGAGAAGAGAGCAATAGAAACATCAGTAATGAGAATTATTGATCAGCTGCCTCCTGCACCCCCCTACTGGGGACCAAGCCTGTAACCTGGCCTCCTGGTTCATAGGTCAAGGCTCAACCCCTGAACCACACTGGCTGGGCTCCATGCTTCTCTTCCCTGGGTCAGTCCCAGCGTGGAAGCTGCCATGTTGCTGATCTAATGCAGCAAAGAGGATGGGAATGCAGGATGGTGAGAGCCCATGGCCAGCCCACTGCATGCCTGGCTCCTGCCTGGGCGCTTTGCAGCGTGACTCCTGGGTGACCACGAGCATGGCTCCGTGGAGTGGGGCCTGGGAGAGAGGGGACAGAGCCTGCTAACCATCTGGCTGGGCCAGGTTATTGATAAGAGGCTCCCGTTTCTCTCCCCACAGATGGGATGAGGTCACCCACTGTAAGGGGTTTTGCAAGTGGTACATGGGTGACAATGGAAGGTGCTAGCACAATGCTTGGCTGATAGAAAGCAGCTCCACCTGGCGCCTGCTGCATGCATGTGGGGGCGGTTGGGGAGGGGACCCCGTGGCTGTGCGCGCACAGGGACTGCATGGGGCTGGAAGGCTTTGTGTGGCCCTTGGAGGGACCTTGCCTGTACCCACTCGAAAGCTGCGGGTCCTCCGCTGGGACTCCCCTTTGGCACTCAGGCACCCCTCTCACTGAATGTGCCTTCACGGGAGCGGGGGTGGGGCGGGGGCCTGCGGCACCGTCTCCGCCTCACCGGGTCGCCAGGAGCTGGCAGATGGATGGAGGACAGCCCTGCCATTCCCCAGTCCCCGCTCCTGACAAGGCTCCTGCTCCTCCCGCTCAGGTCCCATCGCACCTGCGGTTCCATCCCTCAGTCACCACACACCACAGCCCCATTCACTTTATTTCCCAAACCTGGCACTGCGCTTGGTTGAAGGAAACAGCAACGAGTTCCCAGGGAGCCTGACATGCAGGAGGCTTTAAATCGTGGTTGAACTGCCAAGCGAAATAAGTCAGTCAGAGAAAGACAAGTATGACATGATCACACTCATATGTGGAACCTAAAAACAAAATAAACTGATGAACCGAGTGGGTCCAGAGGCATGGACGCAGGGAAGGAGGCGGAATCTCGGAGGGAGGGTGGGTGGGGGGAGGTAATCAACCAAAGACTTTGAATGCATGCATGCATGGCCCATGGACACAGACAATAGGGTGCTGAAGGCCTGAGGTGGGGGGCGGGGCCGGAGGGCTGGCGGGGGCCAATGGGGGGGGAAGGGGACATATGTAATACTTCCAACAATAAAGAATTTAAAAATAATACATTAATTAATAAATAAATAGTTGTTGCACAAGTGGAGCTGAAGGGTCTTCCTGATCCGTGTGACAGTGGAGGCGGCCGCTGGACAGGACGCTCGCCTGACCCTTGAGCCTGAGGAGCTGCAACGTGGTCTGCCTGTCAGTGACGTGCAGGGAGCCTGAGGCCGTCCAACAAGCATCTGCCTCTGCCTGTCCCCTTGGTAACGAGTATCTGTCCCTGCCTGTCCCCTTGGTAATGAGTATGTGCCCATGCCTGTTCCCTTGGTAACTAGTATCTGTCCCTGCCTGTTCCCTTGGTAAGTAGAATCTGTCCCTGCCTGTCCCCTTGGTAACTAGTATCTGTCCCTGCCTGTTCCCTTGGTAACTAGTATCTGTCCCTGCCTGTTCCCTTGGTAAGTAGAATCTGTCCCTGCCTGTCCCCTTGGTAACTAGTATCTGTCCCTGCCTGTCCCCTTGGTAACGAGTATCTGTCCCTGCCTGTTCCCTTGGTAACGAGTATCTGTCCCTGCCTGTTCCCTTGGTAACGAGTATCTGTCCCTGCCTGTTCCCTTGGTAACGAGTATCTGTCCCTGCCTGTTCCCTTGGTAACTAGAATTTGTCCCTGCCTGTCCCCTTGGTAACTAGAATTTGTCCCTGCCTGTCCCCTTGGTAACGAGTATCTGTGTCTGCCTGTCCTTTTGGTTTATTATGTCTAACTTTCTAAGTGACTTTCTCTTCAGCAGGATAAAGTGCGGTCAGCATAGCACAGAAGAGTTCAGAATAATGTCAGTTTCTAAGGAGAATCCTAGTACAGACTCACTTTCCTGAATCCGGGCCAGGGTCTGTCTTGCCTCTATCACAGTGGTTCTCAACCTTCTGGCCCTTTAAATACAGTTCCTCATGCTGTGACCCAACCATAAAATTATTTTCGTTGCTACTTCATAACTGTAATGTTGCTACTGTTATGAATCGTAATGTAAATATCTGATATGCAGGATGATCTTAGGCGACCCCTGTGAAAGGGTCATTCAACCGCCAAAGGGGTCGCGACCCACAGGTTGAGAACCGCTGCTCTATCACATTCTGCAGCGTCTCTTTTTTCTGTCTATTCTGCTTGCTCAGCACAGCCAGCTGGTCACCCCACCCATCCCGACTCAGTCTCCTGCCACCACTCGTATAAGTTCTCTAGGTCAGATTCGAGTCCCAGAAACTCAGCACCGGTCTTGTCCCGTTTCTGCTCAAAACCATCTGTGTTGGAGAAACCAAGATAGCTGCATAGGTAAACACTGGAAATAGCGGCCTCACACAACCACTCCAAAAATACAACTAAAAGACAAAACAGACATCACCCAGAACCACAGGAAGGCTGGCTGAGTGGAAATTCTACAGCTAGAAGGAAAGAGAAAAGCACACTGAGACTCAGAGGAGGTGCGGAAGTAAAGTGCAGAGGTACGGAGGCGCACGTGGAAAGGGCTGGCAACAGAGGACACGGTTGTCTTTTTCAATCAGGAGGGAGTCTCAAGCTTCCAACTGCTCTGAACTCCAGTTCTGGGTGAGTCTCTGGGGACCCAGACTCATACGGGGAGAAACTGGACTGTCTGGCAGCGGGCGGAACTCGAGGGCGGCTTTCTCTCAGAGGTGCTTGCAGCGATTACCAGGACATTGAGATGCAGGGCCTCTTAGGGCAGGGCTGAGGATCAGCCATAGCTGCTTGCTCCACCCTGTTGATTCCCTGAGACCCTGCCCCACCCAAGCTGTGCACAGAGGCTTTTGCATATGAAAGGCCTGGCCCTTCGCAATCTAAAATTACCTAATAAACTTCAGCTGGGTCAGAGAGACCCAGAACTTCCAAAAGAAGGTCCAAGGCCCCACAGCAGCTTGCATTGCTTCACAGCTGGGCCTCATCTGGGCACCTCCAAACCCCAAAGAAGAGGAATCTTTCCATAGCTCCTGTTGGGTAGCCTCAGGCAGAGGCTAAATTAGCACCTCCTTAGAGATCCAAGAGCCAGTGTACCCAGTGGTCAGAGTGGGACCATCCAGATTACAACTCCTCAGATCCATAAGGGACACATTCAGGGGGCAGGCTCAGTGAGCACCAAAGCCCCACTGAAGCAAGTCTTGCCCCTAAGGGTGTCTCCAGCACAGAAGTTCTCTCTCTGTAGACACAGCTGATTCTCACAGCCAATTGGCCTGGAGGTCAATTCCTCCCAGTGATACCTTCAGCAATCAAGGCTTAACTACAACAAGACTGTGCACAAAGCCCACGAAGGGGTGCACCAAGAGTGTCCACCTCAGGTAATTGTGGAGGCTGAGCCACCGGGCCCTATAGAACACCTAGCACAGAAAGCCACTCTATCAACACAGGGAAGCATAAAAAATGCGGAGACAAAGAAACAGGTCACAAATGACAGAAATGGATGAAAGCAAATGACAGGATATAGAGTTCAAAACCACACTTATAAGGTTTTTCAAGAATTTTCTAGAAACCGCCAATAAATTTAGTGAGACCCTCAAGAAATCTAGTGAGACCCTCGAGGTTATGAAAAAGGACCAACTAAAAATTAAGCATACACTGACTGAATTAAAGGATATTATACAGACTCCCAACAGCAGACTAGAGGATCGCAAGAATCAATCAAAGATTTGAAATATGAAGAAGCAAAAAACACCCAACCGGAAAAACAAAAAGAAAAAAGAATCCAAAGATATGAAGATAGTGTAAGGAGCCTCTGGGACAGCTTCAAGCGTACCAACATCCGAATTATGGGGGTGCCAGAAGAGGAGAGAGAGCAAGATATTGAAAACTTGTTTGAAGAAATAATGACAGAAAACTTCCCCTACCTGCTGAAAGAAATAGACTTCCAAGTCCAGGAAGCACAGAGAACCCCAAACAAAAGGAATCCAAAGAGGACCACACCAAGACACATCATAATTAAAATGCCAAGAGCAAAAGACGAGGAGAGAATCTTAAAAGCAGCAAGAGAAAAACAATCAGTTACCTACAAGGGAGTACCCATACGACTGTCAGTGGATTTCTCAACAGAAACTTTGCAGGCCAGAAGGGAATGGCAAGAAATATTCAAAGTGATGAATGCCAAGAACCTACAACCAAGATTACTTTACCCAGCAAAGCTATCATTCAGAATTGAAGGTCAGATAAAGAGCTTCACAGAAAAGAAAAAGCTAAAGGAGTTCATCACCACCAAACCAGTATTATATGAAATGCTGAAAGGTATCCTTTAAGAAGAGGAAGAAGACAAAGGTAAAGATACAAATTATGAACAACAAATACACATCTATCAACAAGTGAATCTAAAAATCAAGTGAATAAATAATCGAATGAACAGAATAAACTGGTGAATATAATAGAATCAGGGGCATAGAAAGGGAGTGGACTGACAATTCTCCAGGGGGAAAGGAGTTTGGGGGGTGAGGGAAGAGACTGGACAAAAACTGTATACCTATGGATGAGGACAGTGGGTGGCAGGGGTAAGGGCAGAGGGTGGGGTGGGAACTGAGTTGAGGGAAGCTATGGGGGAAAAAAGAGGAGCAACTGTGAAAATCTGAACAGTAAAGATTTAATAAAAATTTTTAAAAAAATCTGTGATTCCCCAATGTCTACAGATTCATTCTTCTGAGACCCAGTCATATTACCTCAAACCCACTCTTCCGGAAGTTGGTTTTCAAAGGCCTTTCCAGAGGCCAGCAGGAGTTATCTGCACTTTATCTTATATAATAAAAGCTACTATGCTAAGTGTACAGTCATCCATTCAACCAATCAAAGCATAATATGCTAATGTTATGCCAAGGCCACTCAACCACTCGCTATGATGTGCACTGACCACCAGGGGGCAGACAGTTGACCGTTCAACCAGTCACTATGATGTGCACGGACCACCAGGGGCAGATGCTCTGACCAGTAGGTTAACTTGCTGCTGGGTTCCGGCTGATCAGGACTGAGCAAGACAGGCTGTACAAGCCCTGGAGCCCTCCTGCGTCCCTCCCCGGCCCCGACTGTGCACTGGTGGGGTCCCTTGGCCTGGTCTGCACCGTTTCACAATCCGGGCTGAGGGACCTGCCCCCTCCAAGTGCACAAATTTCGTGCACCAGGCCTCTAGGGATCATATACTTCTAGACCTGACAACCCCGCCACCCCAGAACCTGCCCCTCATCCCAGGTGCCAACCTCATTCCGACTGAGCCCTGCTCAAACACCACCTTTGCATAGAGGCTTCCCTGCTCCTCCTTGTCTTTGAATTTGAATAAACCCATCTCTTCTGGAAGTTATACTTGACCTTTTTCTATTTATTTATACCTTGAGTCTCCTTAAAAAAACAAACAAAAAAAGCTACCAGCCAATGTGACTCCCAACCTATTGAGCATCGTCCTAAGAACCAGGAGGTCATGGTTCAATTCTCAGTCAGGGTACAGCCTGGGTTGCATACTTGATCTCCAGTAAGTGGCATGCAGGATGCAGCTGATCAATGATTCTCTCTCATCAATGTTTCCATCTCTCTCTCCCTCTCCCTTCCTCTCTCTGAAATCCATACACACACACACACACACACACTATCTAATAATAGACAAACATGGTAATTGACTGTACCTTCGCTACACTTCCCATTGGCTAATCAGAGTGATATGCAAATTAACTGCCAACAAAGATGGCAGTTAATTTGCATATGTAGGCACAATGCTGGGAGGCGAAAGGGGAAGGATGGAGGAAGCGCCTGCCACTGATGGTGATCTGTAACCCAGGTGGCAGGCAAGAGCCAGGGGGCAGGGCAAAGGCAGACCTGGGGGCCGCCTTTGCCCACCCCCATCCCGTGATCGGAGAACTGGGACCACCTTTGCCTGCCCCCAAGTCGGTGATCGGAGAAGTACCTGTATTTTTTTTTTAAAAGTACCTGTATTTTTAATAATTTCTTGACATGGTAAAAGAATTTTACATTATGATTCAAGGGTGGTGGGGTGAGGAGAAGGAGCAGCAGAACAATCCAACAAACAAAAAGGGAAACAGAAATGCATGGTGGAAGGGATTTGAAGGGTAGGTAGAGGCATTGCCCAACTAAAATGCAATTGGTTTGTTACTGAGTACTATTTATGGGAAGACAGCATCCTGACTCCTTCTCTATACAGCATATTGGGAGTAAAAATGATGCATCCAGGTGGAAATATGATTAGGGGTTGTAAGACAGACAGGGAAAGAAGTCAGAAATAGACACTGAGAGATTCACTGGCTGACTGGCTACAAATACTGACTCTCCAGTAGTGATAGAATAAAAAAGTGGGGGATATCTCTGGAAGATTCAAGAGATAATGGGCAACTCTTCTATGGTTTTGACTTGCCCAGCAGATTTCCACATACACACATGTACACACCTATGTTTGCATGCACACACATATACACATAACTGACTGCCCTCCCTGGAAGCACAGAAGAAGAATCCGCCCACCTTTGGTCCAGGCGCCAGTGCCTGTGGCTGGTTGCAGCCCAGGAGACGGACAAGCCACCCGCCGAGGTCCCAGACTGCAGCCACCCGGAGAAGCTGCCAGCCCTATGGTCCAGGGCGCCAGCGCCTGTGGCCAGGGAAACAGTTTCCCTCTTCTCCTACTGCAGTCATTACTTCAATATTCCCCTTCTGAATTTCTCTCCTGTGCAGCAACCCAACTCCACTTTTCATCAGAAGGATATGGAACAGAGAGAGCAGTGCTAAAAGCTTACATTTTTAAGCCGGTAAGGTTGGTACTTAAACATATAAATGGAAAACTAGAGTCCTTAAGGTCACAAAGGCTACAAAGGACAGGGACAGCGCATGGCCTATTATATCCAGGAATCCATATGGGGACTGAAAACTTTGCAATGATGACAATTAGTGAAGATCTGAATCAACTAAAACAGTTGACAGGGACAATTCTTCCATCTTTGAAAATATCTACATCTAATCTGTTTAAATTGATTTTCATCTGCATAATATAACACATTCTGACAAGACCACCACCACCACCAATGTGGTCAGTGTTGTGCCGATAACTGTTTAATAACTGAGGGGGACACCCCCCCCCCCGGAGTGCACAAATTTTTGTGCACCAGGCTGCTGGTATATATATAAATTTCCTCTTGGATTCTCCTTAAAACCTCCCCAGGACTTGGCACATTTTTTAAATTACAAAAGTAATGTCTGTACATAAAGTATTTATTTATTTATTTATTTATTTATTTATTTTAAATATATTTTTTATTGATTTTCTACAGAGAGGAAGGGAGAGGGATAGAGAGCCAGAAACATTGATGAGAGGGAAACATCGATCAGCTGCCTCCTGCACACTCCCCACTGGGTATGTGCCTGCAACCAAGGCACATGTCCTTGACCGGAGACGAACCTGGGACCCCTGAGTCCGCAGGCCGACACTCTATCCACTGAGCCAAACTGATCAGGGCTGTACATAAAGTATTTAAATGGTGCAAAGAAGTCACCCAGTGAAAAGAATGAACCCACAACCTTTTCTCACCTGAGGTCTCCCAGCTGTGACCACTATTATAAGTATATACCACCTGGAAATAGTATGAATGCACAGATAAAGCCATACTTGTTTTTTTTTTTTTTTTTTTTTTTTTCGTTTAAAAACATTTCTTTTATAAGAAGAGAGAATAGGCAGTGTCCTGGGTGGTCCCAGGTCTGCCTCTTGCTTCCAAAGTGTTTGGACAGAATGTCCCCCCCCCCCCCCCCAGGGACGCCCCTTCTCCCAGCCTCCGGCCACTCTCCTGTGTCTCATCCCGTCCCCACCTTCAGCACCACCTCTGGGACCAGCTGACACACCGGGTTTTGTTTTCTACCTTAACTCCTTATTGCCGAGCAACCATGGGTTCCCAAATTTGTCAGAATTATCCCATGCAGGTGGAGGCCGTGGTCAACAGCCTGGCCCCCCTGCCTCTGCGGGCCTCCCCCACCTCCCTCCCTCTGCGCTTCTATTTTGATCCTGATGATTTGGCTCTCAAGGGTGGGCCACTTCTTCAGCGAGTTGGCAGCCAGAGAAGAAGCTGAGGGCGCTGAGCGTCTCTTAAAGTTACAAAACCAGCGCGGTGGCCACACTCTCTTCCAGGACGTGCAGAAGCCTCCCCAAGATGAATTGGTAAAACTCAGGGCACCAGGGGAGCCGCCCTGGCCTGGGAGAGAAGCCTGACCCAGGCCCTTTTGGAGCTGCGTGCCTAGGTTCTGCCCACGCAGACCCTCAACTCTGTGACTTCCTGCAGAACCATTTCCGATGAGGAGGTGAAACTCATCAGGAAGAAAGATACCTGACTCATCTCCGCAGGCTGCGGGCCCCCAGGCTGGGCTGCGAGTTATCTCTTCAAAGGCTCACCCTCAATCACAACTAGGAGCTTGTGGAGCCCAGAGGCCTTAGAGGGGCCCCTCTGCATGCCCCTTCCTGCCTTTTCCCTGAGCCTCTCCCCAACTACTAGACATTCTTTTAACCATCCTGAAGTCCTCTCCTATGCATTGGACCAAATGAAACAATAAAGCTTTTTGAAAGAGGAGGAAGAGGAAGAGGAGGAGGCGGAGGCGGAGGAGGAGGCGGAGGCGGAGGAGGAGGGGAGGAGGAGGGGAGGAGGAGGAGGAGAAGGAGAAGGAGAAGGAGAAGGAGAAGGAGAAGGAGAAGGAGAAGGAGAAGGAGAAGGAGAAGGAGAAGGAGAAGGAGAAGGAGAAGGAGAAGGAGAAGGAGAAGGAGAAGGAGAAGGAGAAGGAGAAGGAGAAGGAGAAGGAGAAGGAGAAGGAGAAGGAGAAGGAGAAGGAGAAGGAGAAGGAGAAGGAGAAGGGAGAATAGATTCTTGAGGTATTCCAAGGCCCATTGGAATGACTCAAAATCATCTCTCGGTTTAAAAGTCTCTTAAAATTTAAACTTTGGGAAGGTTGTCAAATATACTTAACCAAAAGATTATATCAAACCTCTGTAAATCTAAGTAAAACAAACATATATTTTGTGGTACTAACTATAAAGGACATTAATCAAAGCTAAACTAGTTTTAATATTAAATATTATGATCATACCACAGAATTCTGCTTTATTTATATAAGTATTTAATCTTTTTAGGCCAATTAAAGATTGTATCCTAGTAATGCCATCTGGAGGCTAAACATTCACCACACATAACATACATATCACATAAAGACAATACACATAATTCAAATGACTAATTATTGCAGAGAAAATTCGAGAATTTTTTTTTCTCATTTGTCCTTGATGGTCCTTAAGACTGGAAAAGGGAGGGTGGATCCTACTGACCAAGCAGGAACATCTGCTGAGACTCCCAAATGCGTCCAGGGCTGAGTGAGCAGTGGCTCCAGTCTAAGAAGTTAACTAACAGTTGAGAGCTGGGCTGGGTTTGCTTTTTTTAAAATAAACTTAAAACTTTCACAAACGTTTATAGCCTCACAACATTTTACAAACCTTTCTACAACTTTCACAAACCTTCTTATCCACTCAGAAATAATTGTCCTTAGAACAACTTACTTTCTTCCTTTTCCCTCAAAAATGAATCTCCATGTTTCATGTCTTCTGTTCTCATAGCCATAAATTTCTTCCCCCTTAACTTGAACTTTTAACTCTTAGAGCCTCAATATCTAGTGATAATCAAAAAAGTAAACAACCAACATTCCTTAGATTGACGTTTATGAACACATTTTATTTATTTATTTATTTTTAAATATATTTTATTGATTTTTTTACAGAGAGGAAGGAAGAGGGATAGAGAATTAGAAACATCGATGAGAGAGTAACATTGATCAGTTGCCTCCTGCACACCCACTACTGGGGAAGTGCCTGCAACCAAGGTATATGCCCTTGACCGGAATCGAACCTGGGACCCTTGAGCTTGCAGGCCAACGCTCTATCCACTGAGCCAAACCGGTTACAGCTCACATTTTAAACACACTCTCACTTTTAAGAAATACCCCTTCAACAAAGCACAAGACATTACATCAACAGCTCCAAATCCACTTTACAGAATTTAGGCAACAAAAAGACAAAAGCAGGCAAACTTAAGACTTGTCCTGGAATCAATGTTTCAGTATTTCATGCTATTTCAGTATTTCATGTTATCTATATATTCAATAACTGTAATTAAAATTAACTAAAATGGAAAGGAATAGTTGAAATAAATTAAAGTGATTTGATTAGGTGGCTAAGGTTTTTTCTTTCTATTTTGATAAGATTTACCTTCCAGAGACTTGTATTTTTTTCAAAAAAAATGGCCCACACAAGAGTTCTTGGAATTTGCATTTCAAAGGTCCTGGGACTTTGGGACTTTGGTTTCAGAAAGCCAATCCTATTCCTATATAATAAAGAGGTAATATGCAAATTAACCATCACTCCAACACACAAGCTAGCCACCCCCATGTGGCCACAAGATGGCCTGCAAGGGAGGGCAGTTGGGGAGGACCAGGCCTGCAGGGGAGGGCCATTGGGGGGGGGGGACCAGGCCTACAGGAAAGGGCAGTTGGTGGGGACCAGGCCTGCAAGGGAGGGCAGTTAGGGGGGACCAGGCCTGCAGGGGAGGGCAGTTGAGGGAACCAGGCCTGCAGGGGAGGGAAGTTGGGGGGGGACCAGGCCTGCAGGGGAGGGCAGTTAGGGGCGACCAGGCCTGCAAGGGAGGGCAGTTAGGGGGGACCAGGCCTGCAGGGGAGGGCAGTTGGGGAGGACCAGGCCTGCAGGGGAGGGCAGTTAGGGGGACCAGGCCTGCAGGGGAGGGAAGTTGAGGGGGACCAGGCCTGCAGGGGAGGGCAGTTGAGGGAACCAGGCCTGCAGGGGAGGGAAGTTCGGGGGGGACCAGGCCTGCAGGGGAGGGCAGTTAGGGGCGACCAGGCCAGCAAGGGAGGGAAGTTAGGGGAGCAGTTAGGTGTTGAACAGGCTGGCAGGGGAGTGGTTAGGGGGTGACCAGGCTGGCAGGCAGAAGCGGTTAGGGGCAATCAGGAAGGCAGGCAGGCGAGTGGTTGGGAGCCAGCAGTCCTAGACTGTGAGTCAGACATCCCTCGCGGGGTCCCAGATTGGAGAGGGTGCAGGCTGGGCTGAGGGACACACACACACACACACACACACACACACACGCCTGTGCACAAATTTTGTGCACCAGGCCTCTAGTTATCTATAAGCCTCTTGACATGAATAGGAGAGCTTTGGGGAAAGTAAAAGGACTTGGTGGGCTTTGAATTATTTCTGGAGCCACACCTCTGGCCCTGTAAAGACTGCATTGTAAAGCAAGGAAAGTAGAAAAAAAGGTGGCAGAGTAAGTGGGTGCTGCATGGACATGCTCCCAGGACCAAACTGGAATTACAACTAAAATACAGAGAAACTTCCTGAATAATCAACAAAAGACTCCCTGGAGAGAGCCCTGATACCTGACAACAGAAAGTGAAGACTGCATAGAGACTGGTAGGAGGGGAGGAGGCACTAAAGGGCTGGCCAGGCTCCCACAGAGAGCAGCTGAAGTTCCTCAGAGACATCTCAGCTGGGGGCAGGGGGTGCCACTGAGAACTCTGAGGCCTAATCCCCAAGCTGGGCCCCCCAGCAGAGAGCACCAGACTGAGAAGGGTACCCACATAACACCTGGCTGTGAAAAGCAGCGGGGTTGCTGTCTGCCAGGAAGAGATGGCTGGAAATTCAGGCACCCTCTAAAGGGCCAACATATAAAATTCCCAGTCCACTCACCTTGTGCTCCTGCAGAGGGAGGGCAGAGTGGACTGGAGCTGTGTGAGCAGAAGTCGGGATCAGGGGCTCTGGGGTTAGAGTTAGGAAGGCAGACACCCTGGTTTCCTGTGCTGAGTCATTCCTCATGCTGTGGAGGTCATCTTTCACACACAGACATTTGCTATACAGGTGACCTTGCCTGGGGGGAAGACAGTTGAGCCACCCTATTGGAAAACACCTTGTCCCACCCTTCGGAGTAGCTCGGGTCCATTAAGAGACTGAGAATAACAATTAGCCTCCAGGCAGAAACAATTGCCCCACTCTTTTGAAAAAAAACCCTTGCCACACCCGTGGACAATTCAAGACAAAATCCTACCAATCTGCAGACAGGCAGTCTGTGGAGGCTTTGAGTCTTTGCCTGATCTAATTATTCAGAAACAGCATTTAACACTGCCCTGCACTAGAGATTGAGAAGCATAGCAGATCTACCTAATACATGGTCACAGACCCAAACAGACAGCCAAGATGAGGAAAAAAAGAAACAAACGAAAGAACAAGAGAATTCTCCAGAAGAGATCAATGAAATGGAGATAAGAAATGTTTCTGATACAGAGTTCAGAATAATTGCCGGAAGCCGGTCCATCCTTGCTGCTTGACACAGTTGCTGCAGGATAGAAACATCTGCACAGCATATGTTTCAAGGGACCTGGCATATATAGCATACTGTTCTTAATATGTTTGCTCCCCTAGCGCTGTGTGTTTTAACCAAGGTCACCTCTCTGAGAAAGGTTGTTTCCCCAGGTAGGGATTTTTCCCTGAAGTTAGGGAGGGGATGAAACTCCTTAACTAAGTGCCAGGCGGGTAGTTAATCACTTTAACTACAAACAATAATGCTTAAGCTACATAATCTTTACTCCCTAGAATGGAGATAAGAAACGCCCTAACCTTTGTAATAGAGATTGATAGGATTGAATCAACTGGTATAAATACAGATGTAACAAGACAGCAAGAAACAGAACTAAGAAGACAGAACCAAGAAGACAGAACCTACACAGAACCTAGAGACAGAAGAACTTCGCTGGAGAGAACATGGCAAAAGATCCTGGACAGAAACTAGCCACAGAACCTAGAGACAGAACCTAGCGAGAGAACCTGGCTGAAGAACCTAGAGGCAGAACCTGGCTACAGAACCTGGATAGAACATGGCAAGAGAACCTGACTAGAACCTGGTGACTGAACCTGGCTGGAGAACCTAGCGAGGGAACATGGCTACAGAACCTGGCTGGAGAACCTGGAGAATCTGGCTGGAGAACCTAGCAAGAGAACATGGACACAGAACCTGGCTGGAGATCCTAACCAGAACTTCGCTGGAGATCCTGACCAGAACCTGGCTAGAGATCCTGGCTAGGCTGCTGATCAACTGAACGCTGCCTCCGTGTCGTTCCTTCTTCGCCGACTCCGTCCACACCTTTGGGGACCCCTGGACCTGCTGGGGTTGGACCCCAGCAAATAATGATGGTGAAGATGCTCAACAGCATGAGAAAAGATGTAGTAACTATGAAAACAAAAATAAAGAATGACATAGCACAAATAAAGAACACATTAGAAGGAATACAGAGCAGATTAGGGGAAACTGAGGATTGAATCAGTGAATTAGAAGATAGGATTGAAAAAAATCACTCAATCAGAGAACGAAAATAAAAATAAAAATTTAAAAACAGGAGGGCAGCTTAAGGGAGCTGTGGGACAACATGAAACATAACAATATTCGAATAGCAGGAGTGCCAGAAGAGACAGAAAAGGAGAAAGGGATAGAGGACATGTTTGACGAAATAATGGCAGAAAATTCCCCTAGCCTGGTAAAGGAAAAAGTCACACAAGTCCAGGAGGCACAAGGACTCCAAGCAAGAAGAACCCAAACAGGCCCACACCCAGACACCATAATTAAAATGCCAAAAATTAAAGACAAAGATAGAATCTTAAAGGCAGCAAGAGATAAGCAAACTGTTACCTACAAAGGAGCTCCCATAAGGCCAAAACTGACTTCTCATCAGAAACCCTACAGGCCAGAAGGGAATGACATGAAGTACTCAAAGTAATGAGAACTAAGGATCTGACACCAAGATTGCTATACCCAGCAAGACTGTCATTTAAAATAGATGTTCAAATAAAGAGATTCCTGGACCAAAAAGAAAAAAAGGGGGGGGCTAAAGGAGTACATCACCACCAAGCCACCATTACAAGAAATACTAAAGGGACTGATGTAATGAGAATAAGAAAAAGAGAGAGAAACCTAGGCATACAGAATTAACATGGCAATAAATACGTGCCTATCAATAATAACCTTAAATATAAATGGATTAAATGCTTCAATCAAAAGGCATAGGGTAGCTGAATGGATACAAAAACATGACCCAACTATATGCTGTCTATAAGAGACCCACCTCAGAACAAAAGACACACACTGGATGAGAGTGAAGGGCTGAAAAAAAATTTTTTTCCATGCAAATGGGAAAGAAAACAAAGCTGGGCTAGCAGTACTCATATCCGATAAAATAGACTTCAAAATGAAGGCCTTCACAAGAGACAACAAAGGTCACTACATGATGCTAAAGGGATCGATCCAACAAGAGGATATAACCCTGGTAAACAGATATGCACCAATATAGGAGCACCTAAATATATAACTTCTAGAGGACATTAAGGGAAAGATCAACAACAATACAGTCATAATAGGGGACTTCAACGCCCCACTGACTTCACTGGATAGATCTTCCAGACAAAAACTTAACAAGGAAACAGTGACCCTAAAGAACACACTGGATCAGATGGCTTTAATTGACATATAAAGAACATTCCATTCCAAAGTTTCAGAATATACATTCTTCTCAAGAGCACATGGACCATTCACAAAGATAGCACACATGCTAGGACATAAAACAAGTCTCTACAAGCTCAAGAAGATTGAAATCATATCAAGCATCTTCTCAGATCAGTGGAATGAAATTAGAAATCAACTACAGTAAAAACACCCAAAAACATTCAAACACATGGAGACTAAATAACATGTTACTAAACAATGAATGGGTTGCCCATGAGACCAAGAAAGAAATAAAAAACTTTTTGGAAACAAATGGAAAAAAAAGCACATAACAACCAAAAATCTCTGGGACACAGCAAAAGCAGTCCTGAGAGGGAAGTTCATAGCACTACAGGCCCACCTCGAAAATCAAGAAAAATTGAGGACTCTTTCCCCCTCCCCACATGGGGTCTGTACTGTGAGATTCTTTCTCTTTCCCCACGTGGGAGCCTGTACTTGTTCTTCAATAAATTTCCACCTTTGCTATAAAAAAACAACAACAACAAGAAAAATCAACAATAAATTATTTAACCCTACAACTTAAAAGAGCTAGAAAGTGAACAACAAGAAAAGTCCAGAGAGAGTAGAAGGAAGGAAATAATAAAGATTAAAGCAGAGTGGATAGAACATCAGGCTGAGGACAGAAGGGCGTGTGGAGGAGGCAACCAATTGATGTGTTTCTCTCACATCGATATTTCTCTGTCTTTCCCTCTCTCTTCCACTCTCTAAAAACCAGTGGAGAATTATCCTTGGGTGAGGATTTAAGATATAAAAAGAAAACAAATAAAAACATATATATACATATAAAGATTAGAGCAGAAATAAATGACATAGAGACAAAAAAAAATACAAAAAATCAATGAAACCAAGAGCTGCTTCTTCGAAAGGATAAAATTGATGAACCATTAGCCAGACTCATCAAGAAACAAAGAGAGAGGACCCAAATAAAATCAGAAACGAAAGCAAAGAAGTAACCACTGACACCACAGAAATACAAAGGATTGTAAGGAAATACTATGAACAACTATATGCCAACAAGCTGGACAATGTCGATGAAATGGACACATTCCTAGAAAAATACAATCCTCCAAAACTGAATCAGGAAGAATCAGAAAACATGAATTGGTCAATAACAAGTGAGGAAACAGGAGCAGTAATCAAACACTACCAGCAAACAAAAGCCCAGGTCGAGACAGCTTCACAGGGGAGTTTTACCAAACATTCAAAGAAGAACTAACACCTACACTCCTCAAACTATTCCAAAAAAGCCAAGAAGAAGGCACACTTCTAAGCTCTTTCTATGAGGCCAGCATTAGTATTTAGTAATATTATTATATTGTGGGAAACTGATATAGGGTTAAGCCTCGGACTGACCTGCTGGCAAAGTCACAAACAAGTCCAGCTTAGAGGGCACATTCCTCTTAGCATAATTCGGCTTGACCTTATAACACTCCCTAGATCTTATCTGGGAATCTAATGGGCTGAGGAAGTGCAGGAAGTATAGCCATGGTGTAAACAAGTGAAACTCACAAGAAAAGTGTAACTTTGGTAACCACTACCTTGTTTACCCCTCACTATAAAAAGCTTGGTGAGGCCTGAGCACAGTGGAAGTCCTTCCTCTTGAGTTGGACTTGCCGCCTGGTCCCCCAATATTCCCAAATTATCTTGTGTCTTTTCTTTTTCATTTGTTGTGCGGCTCCTCTTCCAGACCCGAACCCTGAACCACACAGGACGTGGAGGGAAACACTTACGACATTATATCATAACTAAATAGTAATATTACTATTACTAATTCCAAAACCAGATAAAGACACTACAAAGAAAGAGAATGACAGGCCAATATCCCTGATGAACATAGATGCTAAAATCCTCAACAAAATATTAGCAAATCGCATCCAGCAATATATTAAAAAGATCATACACCATAACCAAGTGGGACTTATTCCAGGGATGCAAGGCTGATACAATATTCGCAAATCAATAAACATCATACATCACATAAACAAATTGAAAGGCAAAAATCACATGATCATGGCAATAGATGCAGAAAAAGCATTCGGCAAAATCCAACACCCATTTTTAATCAAAATTCTCAGCAAAGTGGGAATAGAGGGAGCATGTCTCAACACGATAAAGGCCATATATGACAAACCTACAGTGAATATCACACTCAATGGGCAAAAACTAAAACCATTTCCCCTAAGGACAGGAACAAGACAAGGATGTCCGCTTTCACCACTCTTATTCAACACTAGTGTTCCGATGCATGGATTCGTGCACATTGAAAGGAAATTAATTAGAAGAAATATTTTAATATCGCTATTCGCCCTTTCTCTATAATAGAAGTGTCAACCAAATTCATGATCGACAATGACTTATCGAAACACACACATGTGATTGATGCCAGCAAGAGCTTTATATCCTATATAATAAAAGATTAATGTGCAAATCAACCCAACGGTGGAACGACCGGTTGCTATGGTACGCACTGACCACCAGGGGGCAGACGCTCAACACCAGAAGCCCTGAGCTGGGCTCACAGCTGGTGAGCGCAGCTGCAGTGACGGGAGCCTCTCCTGCCTCCGTGGCAGTGCTAAGGATCTGGCTGCCGTGAGGAGTGGGCCTAAGCCATCAGTTGGACATCCCCTGAGGTCTCCCAGACTGCGAGAGGGTGCAGGCCAGGCTGAGGGACCCCCACCCCCCCAGTTGCACGAATTTCATGCACCAGGCCTTTAGTATATAGATAAACTTGCTTAATTAGACTTGCTTTCTGATTTAGCTAAACTTTTTCCAGCTCAGTGAAGCACCCCAACTTCCCTTTCAGGTAATTGTCAGCAACACAGCAGTAAATATCAACATGAAGCATATTATTATTATAGATCATGCAGGGAGAACAAAGGGTAAAATATTTAATTGCAGCAGTGTTTGACTATATTCTGTGCAGTGAGAAAACCTGAAGTCATTTTCAAGGTCCACCATTTCTTACTTCTTTTCAGTTGAATCAAGTTTCTAAATCTCCATTTTCTGGCTAATGAAAAGAAAATAGGATTCTGCCAAGTCTCCTATCTACCTACTCCAGGACTTCTGTGAAGATCAAACGAGATGAGGCATGGGAAAACACTTCACAAACATTTGGTTAAATTTTAAAATGTTTGCATCTGGTTATAAAGCAAGTTGGGTTCCTGGGCTGAAGAACTCCAAGGAGGCTAGTCATCGCTAGGGAGAGGAAGCCGGGCATTGCTACGTGACGTCATTACCTGGCACTCACAGCGACAATTTCCAGGCTGAGCTGGGCAGTGGGCCGCATTTTGCACCATGGGGTCTTGGCAGCATTGGCTGCGATTTGGTGGGGTGTTGCTCCTGGGTAGTGGCGGGGCCTGTGTCCCACTTGGGGCAAGCTGAGTGTTGCTTTGTTGGCTCCAAGTCCATGGTGAAGTTTATTTTTAAAAGGCCAGTGCACGTCATGGCAACTCCTGCATTGAGCGTCTGCCCTCTGGTGGTCAATGTGCATCATAGCTACCAGTCAGATGGATAGACACTTAGCCTTTTATATATGTAGACTAGAGGCCCAGTGCACAGAAATTTGTGCACTGGCGGGGGGGAGGGTGTCCCTCAGCCCCACTTGTGCCCTCTCACAGTCTGGGACCCCTCGGGAGATAACGACCTGCTGGCTTAGGCCCGCTCCTGGGTGGCAGAGGGCAGGCCCAATCCCTAGGTGCTGCCCCTGGTGGGGCTCAGAGCAGGGCCGATTGGGGAGTTGGGGCGCTGCCCCCTGTCATGCACAGAGCAGGCCAGATAGGGAGGTTGCGATGCCACTCCCAGTCACACTCAGGGTAGGGCCAATTGGGGGGTTGAGGCGCCGCCCCCTGTCACACTCAAGGCAGGGTCGATGGGGAGGTTGCGGCGCCACCCCCTGTCATGCACAGAGCAGGGCAGATCAGGGGGTTGTGGCACCAGCCCCTGTCATGCACAGAGCAGGGCAGATCAGGGGGTTGTGGTGCCACCCCTGTCACATACAGAGCCGACCGATCAGGGGGTTGGGGCGCTGCCCCCTGTCACGCACAGAGCAGGGCCCATCAGGGCAGTTGGGGCTCCATACCCTGTCACACACAGAGCAAGGCCAATCAGGGGGTTGGGGAGCTCCCCCTGTCACGCACAGAGCAGGGCCAATCAGGGGGTTTGGGCTGTGCACCGGGCCTCTAGTCTATATATATAAAAGGCTAAGTGTCCATGCTGCTTCAGGGGCCAGGAGGCCTCGCGGCTCCGCTGATCCCAGTGTTGGGAGGCCTCGCGGCTCCGCTGATCCCGGTGCCAGGAGGCCTCTCTGCTGATCCCGGATTCGGGAGGCCTTGTGGCGCCACTGATCCCGGTGCTGGGAGGCATATTACCCTTTTACTCTATAGGATAGAGGCCTGGTGCACGGGTGGGGGCTGGCTGGTTTGCCCTGAAGGGTGTCCCGGATCAGGGTGGGGGTCCCGCTTGGGTGCCTGGCCAGCCTGGATGAGGGGATGATGGCTGTTTGCAGCTGGTCACATCCCCTTCAGGGTGGGGGTCTCCACTGGGGTTCCTGGCCAGTCTGGGTGAGGGGCTTAGGGCCGTTTTCAGGCTGGCGGGTGACTGAAGCTCCCAACCTCTCCTTTTTTTCTTTTTTTTTTATTCTGGGATTTATTTACCTTCTATGGCTATCACTGGAACTGAGAGCCGGCTTTAGCTCTGAGGCTCGGCTCCAGCTCTGAGACCTCGGCTGCTGAAAGAAGGTATCTGGGTTTGTTTGGCTTCTATAATTGAAACACTGTTGCAGCTCCAGCTCTGAGGCCCAGCTGGCTGAAAGCAGGTTTCTGGGGTTTGTTTAGCCTCTATAATTGCAACATTGTTTTTTAGAGTGCAGCTCAGAGGCCGGCAGCGGCAGGCGGGGAACCTTGGCTTCCTCCATCACTGGAGCAAGCAAGCCTCCTGTTCGCTTCAGCTGCCTGGCTGTCGGCCGCCATCTTGGTTGGCAGTTAATTTGCATATCACCCTGATTAGCCAATGGGAAGCGTGTCGGAGGTACAGTTAATTACCATGTTTGTCTATTATTAGATAGGACTAGATGCCCTATGCAGCCCCAGGTGCCTCCTGGTCCCCTGGCCCCACCCCCTGCCTGCACCTGCCTTGGCCTGGCGCTGCCCACATCCACTGCCACACATCCCTGGTTACCTGGTTCCATGGAGGCCCCCTATCAATCGCCCCACAGAAGGTGGCCAGGGCCTCTGTCTTTGGGGTGATTGCGGAGCCTCCCACCCATCGATCACCCCTGGTGGTGGTCTGGGCCTCCCTTTATGGGGCGATCCATCACGGATGCCCCCCCCCCACCCAATTGATCGCTCCGCAGAGGGTGGACTGGACCTTCATCTTTGGGGCAATCACGGAGCCCCCCAATTGATCGCCCCATTGGCCGATGGCTTGGGCCTCCCTCTGCGGGGCAATCATGGGGCGATTGGTTATATTATAACCAATCACATTGCACCCGCCTTGGCTGGCCTAGCGCCAACGGGTGTCATAGCTTGGTTGACCAGACGGTCATTCCACAGTTCGGCTGTTCGGTCAAATTGCCACTTACACTTTTATAATTATAGATAGTACTGGGAGTCTTAGCCATAGCGATCAGATAAGAAGAAGAAATGAAACGCATCCAAATTGGAAAGGATGAAGTAAAACTCTCCTTATTTGGAGATGACATGATATTGTACATAGAAATCTCTATAAACTCCACCAAAAAACTATTAGACTTAATAAATGAATTTGGCAATGTAGCAGGATACAAAATCAACACCCAAAAATCAATGGCTTTTTTATGCACCAACAATGAATTCTCAGAAAGAGAAACTAAACAATCCCATGTACCATTGCAACAAAAATAATTAAAATACTTAGGAATAAACTTAACCAAGAAGGCAAAAGACTTGTATTTGGAAAACTACAGAATGTTGAAAAAAGAGATAGAGGAAGATATAAAAAAGTGGAAGAATATACCGTGTTCATGGATTGGTAGAATCAATATCATTAAAATGTCCATACTACCAAAGGCAACCTACAGATTCAATGCAATTCCTATTAAAATACAGCCCTGGCCGGTTTTGCTCAGTGGATAGAGCATCGGCCTGCGAACTGAAGGGTCGAGAGTTCTATTCCAGTCAGAGGCACATGCCCAGGTTGTGGGTTCGATCCCTGGTGGGGAACTTGCGGGAGGCAGCCAGTCGGTGATTCTCTCTCATCATGGATGTTTCTATCTCTCTCTCCCTCTTCCTTCGTCTCTGAAATCAATATAAATATATTTTAAAAAAATACAAGTTGCATATTTCACAGATCTAGAACAAATACTCCAAAAATGTATATGGAACCAAAAAAGACCCTGAATAGCTGCAGCAATCTTGAGAAAGAAGAACAAAGTTGGAGGAGTCACAAGGCCAGATTTCAAGCTATACTACAAAGCCACCGTAATCAAAACAGCCTGGTACTGGCACAAGAACAGGCATACAGATTAATGGAATCTAACAGAGACCCCAGAAATCAACCCAAGTCATTACTCTCAATTAATATTTGATAAAGGAGGCAAGACCTTACAATGGAGTAAAGACAGTCTCTTCAATAAATGGTATTGGGAAAATTGGACAGATATATGCAAAAAAAAAAAAAAAAAGAAAAGAAAGAAAGAAACTAGACCACCAACTTACACCATACACAAGAATAAACTCAAAATGGATAAAATACGTAAATGTAAGTCACAAAACCATAAAAATCCTAGAAGAAACCATAGGCGGCAAAATGTCAGACGTCTCTCATAGCAATGTGTTTATGGATATATCTTCTAGGGCAAAGAACACAAACAAATAAACAAATGGGAAAATAAATGGGACTACATCAAAATAAAAAGCTTCTGCATAGCAAAAACAACCATCAACAAAACAAAAAGGGCCCCCCCAGATGGGAGAACATATTTGGCAATGATACATCTGATAAAGGGTTAATATCCGCAAAAATATTCATTGTGGCCACATGCAGCCCTCGGGCTGCGAGTTTGACATGCTTGCTGTAGGTGTATTAATTGGAATGGGTCAGAATAGCCAGGATTACATGTTCTAACTGTTGAATTTCTCTGTGCACCCATCAAAGTTCTGGATAACTTTGGGAACAATTGCTGGCTCCTCTCTAGCTGAGACCAGCTTTTTTCCAAAGGGAGCTGTTAGAATTCCTATCTCAAGTTCCCTTAAGTCAGTGGTAGTAGAAGAGACAAAACGGGGAGGAAGCAGGGAGGGGAAAGGCGAGTCAGGACAAGGAAGCTCGGAAAGCAGAGGATACAGTGGAGAAGCTATAGAAGGGGGAAGATTGGGGTGTAGGTATTTATTGTCTTCAGAATAGTTCATAGACGGTCTCTAAAATTTCTTATTAATTTTTTAAAAGAAATTTATCTGTGCTTCTCCTTTGAAGCTTCTAATTTCCAAATCAAGACATGCTTTCCATTTATTCATTCCATTTATTTTAGAGCTGGCATTTTTCTAATTTTTGCATTCAAAATATTAATTTGGGTACCCAAGGACAACTGCATTTTGGCCATTTTTAGGAGGATATTTTCTAGTTAAATCTTCCCATTTCTGTAAAGCACTTGCAAGTAAAAGCTTCCTTTCAGGAGTATTAATGAGGGCTGGGGCCTGTGAGTTTCTGGCCTTTGAGGCACAATTTCCCATGTAAATTTTAGTGTGTTTGCTTGTGGTTTTTTTGTTTTGTTTTGTTTTTTGTTGTGTGTTTTTTATATCTGCAGAGTCTGAACAAATTTCTAGGGATATTATACAGTGGGTCAGTGTGCGGCTTATGGGTGGAGCTAAGTGAGACTCACCCCTTGAGTGGCACTGAACCCTCTTACACTTCTATCCCGGATAAAACCACCCAAGGCCTGGCAGAGCGAGCCTATGATATGAGCACTCCCCCAGAGGAGCCCGTTCATTTAACCCAGTGGCCGGCAAACTGCGGCTTGCGAGCCACATGCGGCTCTTTGGCCCCTTGAGTGTGGCTCTTCCACAAAATACTGACTTTTGCGCATGGGCCACGAAGTTTCAATCGCACTGTACGTGCGCGCCCACACATGGTATTTTGTGGAAGAGCCACACTCAAGGGGCCAAAGAGCTGCGTGTGGCTTGTGAACCGCAGTTTGCCGACCACTGGTTTAACACGTTAAGTGCCCAGTCAGCCACCGGTGACTGACACTATACTTTCCGTCCGGAAGACAAAACAGGCTGGGCGCTTAACGTGTTAATTACAGCTGAGTTGGAAGAGAGAGGGCTCTGCACTTCATGAGGAAGGAGATCTGACACAGCCACAAAGCTTCTTGTCACCTAAGCACACCTGAGGCAGGTGCCTGGAGGGAGGGTGTGCCCCTTTATCTTCAGAGCTGAAGGAGTTCAGCTCTCATTTATACAGCAAATTGTTTTGCTCAGACTCTCAGAAAGCAATTCTAATTGAAAAGTCCGAGTTAAAAACCAGCCACTCATTTTCCTCCTGTCTTGCCTTAGCCTGGGTTCTTCCTTTTTTCCACCTCAAGGATTTAAAAATACAGCTCAAATAAAGTCAGACCCTCTCCCAAAAGCAAGGGAAGGTCCTGGATCCAAGAGGCAACTCACACAAGTTCATCCAATGGGCCCTTTCCTGGATCCCAGCACTGAGTGTGGCTCTGAGGTGTGGTCCCGGGCGAGCTTCTTTGAAACCCTGCCGCACTACGTCAAGTAATGTTAACGGAAGAAACATTCAACCTGTGAAGAATTTTTGTGAGTTTATTTGAGCCAAACTGTTGACAATTCCCAGGAAGAAGAATCTCAACATATTGAGACAATGCCCTGGAGAATGGCAATTTTGCATTTTGTTTCATATATTACAATCGAAGGAGAAGACATACGTGGGTCACATGAACTCCACTGGTGATGGATTAGGGAGGCGGGAGAAAGCAGAGCGGGGAAGCCTCTGGGATTGGGTAAAAAGTAAAGTGATAGACACACACTTCTTTACTTAGGTGGGTACAGGATAGTGAACAGTCAACAATTAACTCAGTAAAATGAGGGGGTTTGTGGTCTCTGCAGAGTGGTGTCTATGCTTTGACGGGCCCGGGAAAAGGAAAGTTACTTTGACATTCCAAGGCTATGTTATCGCAGATGCAAAAAGACAACAGGCTCAGTGAAGGTAAAGGTTGGCCTTGTCAGGGAGGATACTGGCCTAGCAGGTGACCACCCACCATAAACTGCTTTTAGTTAAAGTTTAATTTCAGACCATCCTTTGTGGTGACTTTAGGTCTCTGAGTTTGCAAGACCACCATGCAGGCCTCCCCTGAGCTGGTCAGATGTGGCCCCTTTTGTCCACACAGGCAACCAGACAGGGTGAGGTGTGACGATACTGAGCAGATGGCTCCTCACCTCTGCACTCTGCACTACATAAGCACCCCACCTGGGACCTATGGAGGAAGAATGTCCAGCCTATAGAAATGTTGTATAAGAGTTTGAGCAAAATTGTGAGGATGTGCTCAGAAGTAAAATCTCAAAGGATTGAGGAAATGCTCTGCAAAATGGCAGTTTGCAGCTTATTTTATACTAGAGGCCCAGTGCATGAATTTGTGCATGGATGGGGTCCCTTGGCTTGGCCAGCGATCAAGGCCTATGGCAGGGGTGGGGAAGGAGGTGGCGCCAGGGGTAGGGGCAGGGGCGAGGGAGGTTGGCTGTGGGAGCTCACTGACCACCAGGGGGCGGCTCCTGCATTGAGCATCTGTCCCCTGGTGGTCAGTGCAACTCATAGCAACTGGTCCACTGGTCATTCCGGTCGTTGGGTCCTAACCTTCCCTTAGGCTTTTACATATATAGATAGATGTGAGAATCAAAGGAGAAAGTGTAGGGAGGATTACATGAAACCTTCCATTGCTGGTAAATAAAGGGGCAGGAGAAAGCAAACTGGGGAAATTTAAGGGCTGGTGAAAAGCGAAATGAGGAGGCACATTCTTCTTTCGCATGGGCGGTAAGAATAGTGACCATCTACCGCTCAAGGAGACAGTGTGTGGGGAGATTAACAGGGGGCGGCCTGTGGTGCCCAGCTCTGGAGCCTGCAGTTGTGCCTGCAGTGACCCGGAAAATGACTCTCCCCTCAAAGGTGGGTTACCTGAGATGCACAGCCGTGGAGGGGTCACTGAAGGTAAAGACTGACCTTCCTCAAGGAAGGTACAGTAGGACCTGAGGACCTACTCTGTCCTGCTTAGTTAGAAGCTTATGTTCAGAGCCTCTGGCCTCCATCCCCGGAACCAGACCCGCCCAAGCGCCGGCTTCCTGCCGGCTTCCTTCCGGGAGGGCGCAGGCTCGGCCTCGTCTCCGCTTCCGGCTTCCTCCGGGCGTGCGCGCTTCCGGCGTCATGGCGACCTGAGCCCGGCGGCGCGCGGCGGGCCCCTCCCTGCGGAGCGGCTGGCGGCGGCGGCGATGTGACCCGCGGGCGGCCTGCTGCCGGGCGTCGCGTCAGCTCCGTGTCGCCCTCAGCCCGCGCGGATGGCGGCGTCCGGCTGCGCGTGGGGCGCCGAGCCGCCGCGGTTCCTGGAGGCCTTCGGGCGGCTGTGGCAGGTGCAGAGCCGCCTGGGCAGCGGGTCGTCGGCGTCGGTGTACCGGGTGCGCTGCTGCGGCAACCCCGGCTCGCCCCCCGGCGCGCTCAAGCAGTTCCTGCCGCCCGGCGCCTCCGGGGCCGCCGCCTCGGCCGCCGAGTACGGCTTCCGCAAGGAGCGCGCGGCGCTGGAGCAGCTGCAGGGCCACCGGAACATCGGTAATGGCGCGCCCGGTGCGCGGGCTGCGGCCGCTGGGCGGGGCGCAGAGGTCCCTTCCCTGGGCCGGCGGCCGCGCCTGGGCCGGACCTCCCTGTGTTGCGCGGGAAGTTTCCAGCCCTTGCGTGGCGGGGACACGGGAAACGCTGCGGGGACTGGGGACGTCCCTGCTGACGTCGTAGATGCCCCTCGGCCCGTATTTAGTCCGCGTGGGAGCAGTGACGCCGTGTCCCGTGGCCCCTGTGCAAGAGTGAGCGTGCACACCGTGTGCTTTTAGCCTGTGGTTCAGACACGCCGAGAGGGAGGCCGGCACCGAGTACTGGTCGATCGGCCTGTGAAAACGGCCCTGGTCGTCACTTCCCCCGCAGCCTGCGAGGCTTAGCGCTTCGCCTAATGCCTACTTCCTGGTGAGCATCGTTTGAAGACTGGCGTTTTTTATATTAGCTTTTTGGAGAAGAATTTAGTATTAGTGTGTGTGTTTCAGGCTGCATCTTGTCCATGCCCACGGTCTTTAAGGGTGAATTTTTTTTGCAGTTTGTGCAAGCCTAAGGACTTGTCAAATCTGAAAGATGAGGTGACAGTGTCATCTTTAAAAGTCTCTTAATATTTAGGTAATAGAGTGCTATTTTGAATCAAGAGCCAATCTTCAAATTTTGCTTTTTCACATTGCGACATTCATCTTAAGAGTAGTACTTCATATTTGGATTTTTACTTAATTTTTTATTTTTTACTTTCGATCATTTTTGCTTGGTACCTTCAGTATTCGCTGAGTGCTTAGTGAAATACAACCTGAATTATTGTGCCACATTTAATATCTTTGAATAGTAATCAGCTGCTGAAAATAGTATCATCTTATTTTATTAAAAGAACCCAATTACCCAAAAAATCTTATTACAGTAGAAGCTTCCTTGCCAGAGTCTGATTTTTAAAGCATTACAATTTGTTTCTTTTCATAGTAACTTTGTATGGAGTCTTTACAATCCATTTCTCTCCAAACGTGCCGTCTCGCTGCCTGCTGCTGGAGCTCCTGGACGTCAGCGTTTCAGAGTTGCTCTTGTACTCCAGCCACCAGGGCTGTTCCATGTGGATGATACAGCACTGTGCCCGAGACGTGCTGGAGGCCCTTGCTTTCCTCCATCGTGAGGGTTATGTCCATGCAGACCTCAAACCACGTAACATACTGTGGAGCGCAGAGAACGAATGTTTTAAACTCATTGACTTTGGACTTAGCTTCAAAGAAGGCAATCAAGTAAGAAATATGTTCTGTCCCCCCACCCCCATTAGAGTCTAAGCTAAATGTCTTTAAATAGCAGAGGTGGTTTAGTAGAGGCTTAAGAGATAATTTCTAACTTCATTGATGAAATTCCTGGGGATGAAGCAAATACAAAAATTGTCATTGCCTGCATGGAAGAAAGGCCACGTGTTTGGGTCAGGTCGGGGCAACTGGTGTTAGGAGTAATTCACCTGTAAAATGCTTTTTTCTTTGAGCATTTGGTTACTTGCTGAATTATGGTGTCTGCAGTGCTGGGATCCTGGGAAAACACGTCTGTGGGTTCTGGCAAACTCCCCATTCATCTTGGTTTGTCAGCTCTTTGCAGTGCCTAGCAGGTAGGAGAGTCTGCAGAAACCAGGAGCTGTCTGGAAAGTATGCAGCTTGCCACCTATGAACTGAAGAGTTAGGGTAGCCAAGGACTGATTGTTTTGCATGCAGTTGCCAGCAAATACAGTGGTACAGGTGGGTGGATGGATGGAAAGAGCAGTTTTTACTGGTTGTAATGTTTACTCTTCTTTAGGATGTGAAGTATATTCAGACAGACGGGTATCGGGCTCCGGAAGCAGAACTTCAGAATTGCATGGCCCAGGCTGGCTTGCAGAGCGACACAGAGTGCACCTCGGCCGTGGACCTGTGGAGCCTCGGCATCATTTTACTGGAAATGTTCTCAGGAATGAAACTGAAACACACCATCAGATCTCAGGAATGGAAGGTAGCCAGCGCCAGTGCTTTGCTCAGGGTCCCTTGTCCCAGTTTCAGACTCTGAGGCTTATAGTGATTCTTGGTGAGGACTCTGCCTCACGCCCCCCATCCCCCACTTCCTGCACGGTGGCTCCCACAGCTGCTCCTCCCACAGCAGCAGGCGCTGCTAAGCATTGTGCTCACTGCCTGGGCTCAGGCCTGGCGTGGAGTCCGTGTAGGAACGACTGCCTCTTCCTGAAGAAGCCAAAGGGGTTTCTTTTGTTTAGTAACTTAGTTGTATACTTTAAAGTAATACAGCAGTATGTTATCCGCTAAATGCTATTTTTTAATTAGTTTACAGTTAATGCAGTTGAAGTATTTTAGTGCACAGCCTCATTGAATTCTGACAGCTCTGTGAGGAGGGTCAGAGGGATATTGGTTACTCTGTTCAAATGAACCAGAGACTCAGATGTGGAAAACCACTGGCTCTGGGTCATATGACTGTCCTCTCACCTCAGGCTCTGCCCACCGTCCTGCACACCTTCCTACTCGTCTGCCATGTGCACTTTCCTGGTAATGTGACTGCTGCTTACAACATGGTTTCTGTGGGAACAGGGACTGAGTTCCAAACCTCTGACACAGGAGTGAATTTTCTGTGTGTTCACAAGTTAAGAATTAACCTCAATATGTCTTCAAACACATTCTGGGGCTTTAATGTTGTGATGTTAGTATCCTTCAGGCTAGAGGTTTGGTAAATAGTACAATGTTTAGGAATTACTGGTTTTGATATTAAACATCTGATACAGAGTGTGTGGTTGTTGGGCCATTAGGAGTAGCAGCTCTTGGAAGGAATGTTTTAATCATCAGAAACATGCTGCCAGGTGAGTAGAGCCAGCACCACTCTTTGTCATTGGTGCTCCCTGCAACCGGGATGCCAGGTACCTTCCCTGGTGTCAGTGCAGATCAGTCCTCCCAGTCCTCCCAGGGCTTCCGCTGTCTAAGTCTTTGGACTGTTCTGCTTGGACCAGAGCTGGTCAGAACTGGGCCTCAGTCAGGCATTTTGTGGTGAAATTTGGAGGCGTGATGTGTACTTAATGGAATCCCCAGTATTCGCCTCCTGGATAAAAATATCTTTACAGATTTCATCACTTTCTCTAGAGGCAAAATTACCAAGTGAGTGTGAGCGTAGGCTCTGAAGTCATGCGATAAGGTTCAGATCTTGCCTCTAGAGCAGGGGTGGGCAAACTTTTTGACTCGAGGGCCACAATGGGTTCTTAAACTGGACCGGAGGGCCGGAACAAAAGCATGGATGGAGTGTTTGTGTGAACTAATATAAATTCAAAGTAAACATCATTACATAAAAGGGTAGGGTCTTTTTTTTCAATAGTTTTATTCATTTCAAACGGATCGGATTCGGCCCGCGGGCTGTAGTTTGCCCACGGCTGCTCTAGATCTTACTAAGCTAGTTATTTAGGTTCATGAAACCATGGTTTTCTTTCTGTAAAACTAGGATAATCCTGTTAATAAATGGCTAATATGCAATGGCAGAACAACCGGTCGCTATGACGTGCACTGAACACCAGGGGGCAGATGCTCAACGCAGGAGCTGCCCCCTGGTGGTCAGTACGCTCCCACAGGGGGAGCGCCATTCAGCCAGAAGGCGGTGGCAGGAGCCTCTCCTGCCTCCACGGCAGCGCTAAGGATGTCCGACTAAGCCATCAGGCAGACATCCCCCGAGGGCTCCCGGACTGCGAGAGGGCGCCGGCCGGGCTGAGGGGAAGAACACCATCACCACTCCCCCTCCCCCCTACACGAATTTTGTGCACCGGGCCTCTAGTCCTATACAATAAAAGCCTGGTATGCTAAGTGTCCGACAGTTCGACCAGTCGCTATGACGTGCACTGACCACCAGGGGTAGACACTCTGGTAGGTTAGCTTGCTGCTGGGGACTGGGCAAGACGGGCCAGACATGCCCTGGAGCCCTCCTGTGGTCCATCCCCAGACCTGATTGTGCACCAGTGGGGTGCCTTGGCCTGGCCTATGCCCTCTCGCAATCTGGGACCCTTTGGGGGATGTCGGAGAGTCGGTTTTGGCCTGATCCCTGCAGGCCAGGCATATGTCTCTAGAGCAGTGGTTCTCAACCTTCCTAATGCCGTGACCCTTTAATACAGTTCCTCATGTGGTGACCCCAATTTCATTGTTACAAATTGAACATAATTAAAGCATAGTGATTAATCACAAAAACTATGTAATTATATATGTGTTTTCCAATGGTCTTAGGCGACCCCTGTGAAAGGGTCGTTCGACCCCCAAAGGACCGCGACCCACAGGTTGAGAACCGCTGCTCTAGAGTATTGGGGTTAAAAAAGAAATGCCTAGTTCTTAACATGTGTGTGTCTGTGGGACATTTAGGAACTTTAGTGAACATGATACTGTCAGGTCTTTTTACTAATGTACGTACTTCCACGGTACTCGGAGAAATAGTACGTCCCACAAGGGTTTAGACCAGTGGTTCTCAACCTTCTGGCCCTTTAAATACAGCTCCTCATGTTGTGACCCAACCATAAAATTATTTTCGTTGCTACTTCATAACTGTCATGTTGCTACTGTTATGAATCGTCATGTAAATATCCGATATGCAGGATGGTCTTAGGCAACCCCTGTGAAAGGGTCGTTCGACCGCCAAAGGGTTTGCGACCCACAGGTTGAGAACCGCTGATTTAGAATGTGAATAATATAACAAATGCAGTTTTTAATTCGTGCCTTATTCTCCTGGATAATTTATTTTATTTCTATCTGAAACCAACTGCAGACTCATCACTGAGACACGGACTCACCCAGCACAACTGCATTTTCTCACTTCACATTGAGCTGCATTCTCATGTGGTTACTTTGGTGTTTGTTTGCTTACTCACCCATCAGTGGGTGCTGGTAGCAGGCCAGGTGCTGAAGTTAGGACACAAATAATTCTGCACAAAATCTCTTAAGGTCGGGAGTTCGAGGAAGAGGGGGTTTCTGTTGCATTTGACTTAGCAGCTAGTGCCTGGTACTTCAGGAAATACTGACTGGATTAAATAACCAAAGGAAGACTCTTCTCCCTCGTTTTAGGCAAACAGTTCTGCTATCGTCGATCACATATTTGCCAGGAAAGCAGTGGTGAATGCTGCAATCCCAGCCTATCACCTGAGAGACCTTATCAAAAGGTGCGTCACTTTTACTTCAACTTTGCTATTCACTGAAGAAATTTAGTTATTTCTGGTTTGCTTGATCATGTAGTGTGCCGCACTCAGCACGGCCAGGGGTGAACCTGAGAGGGGGCCAGTGAAGGATTAAAGAAGACAGAAAAGGGAATAAAGCTGGGGCTAGGTGGGACACTGCTCTCGGATGGAGAGACAGCTCCACAGCCTGCAAGCCGAGTCTGTATTTTATAGCCAGATTCCACGGGGCAAAGTAAGGGCCTGGTCAAGATGTTTACAATGTTCTCACGGGATTCGAATCTACTCAGTTACATGCACCTGAACTCTATCAAGCTTTGTTCTGGCAGCACTTGCTGCACCTCCCACAGCCTACCTCCCTTAGCCACCTGGGACCACAGGTTCGGACCGCAAGGTCAAGCTTACAACTATAGCCTTTGGCTGTAATTGTGCTGGGAGGGCTTTGCCCTCCAAGCTGGGACTTGCACGTGGCTTTGCCACGAGGGGACTGTGCCCTCTCATTAGTCCGAGGCTTGAACCTGTCCAAACACTGTAGTTGCTCTCCACAATGTAGAGGTTATTCTCCCTTAGAAATAAAACCTACTTGAAACCTGTATAGGCCAGCTTCTTATGAGAAACATAAGTGACCAAGTCTTTTACTAAACTTATTTTCAGAGGGACATTCTTTTGTTCAAGAGGAGTCTAGGGAGCAGGCCTTCCTGGCAGCGGAAATGGGTGATGGGCCGTGTGTCTTTGGCGTCTTGTAGCACTGGCTGTTCTATGTACTTAAAGAGTCTTTATAAACTTAATGACTAAGTTTGTTGTGGACTACCAAAAAGAGGGTTCAAGTGAGGTCATTATGTATTATACTTTAAATATTACCATTGAAAACTGTGGGGACAGAACAGTGTTTCTGATTCCTAAGTAGATCCAATCACAATAGATATATTAAAATAAGAAATAATGTGTATTATCAAATAGTTGATTTTTGACAGTTGATTTTTCACAGTTCTAGCATTTATGGTCCAGAAATGAATAAAATAGTATGCTGCAAAAGGATGGGTCTCCTGATCAAGTCATGGTATCATTGTTTGGAATATTGATCCTATAAATCTTCCAATTAGGTGTTTGTGGTTTTTATTTGTTTTATAGGAACTGGAGGTCTGCCCTTCAGCCAGTTTCCCCCAGTGGTAATTTCTTCCATACCTGTCATGCAGGGTCAGACCAGAAATGGATGTTATAATCCATGGACTTGCTTCTATTGTACCAGCTTTTCTTGTGAGACGAATTAAGTTTAAATAGCAGTTAGTAGGTTAGTATCTGATGTCCGACATCACATGTTGCATTTTATCTTGAAAAGAAGCAGTGTAATGCCCTAGCCAGTTTAGCTCAGTGAATAGAATGTTGGCCTGCAGACTGAAGGGTCCCAGGTTCGATTCCCATCAAGGGCCTGGGCTGTGGGCTCGATCCCCAGTAGGGAGCATGCAGGAAGCAGCCAATCTCTCATTTTCTCTCATCATTGATGTTTCTCTCTCTCCCTCTCCTTTCTCTCTGAAATCAATAATATATATATATAAAAGCAGTGTAAGATTATAGTATAATGGATTCTGTACAGATGAAACTGATGTACTATTGTACGCCAACTATAATTTTTTGTTTGTTTGTTTTTTGTTTGTTTTTTATTTTTATTTTTTTTTATTTATTGCTTAAAGTATTACAAAGGGTATTACATATGTGTCTATAATTTTTTTTAAATGGGAAAAATTATATAATGGATTCATGCTTGTAAGTCAGATCATCTAAGTTCTAGTATTGACTGCAATTTTTTAAATTATACAACTGATACTAAATTTGGAAGCTACAGAAAATTGTGATGAGGAAAATAAAATTGTACGCCCTCTAGTGTTAGCAGTCGGGGCGCTTCTTCTCGGTGCGTTTCTTCTCGGTGCGTTTCTTCTCGGTGTTTTCTCGTGTACGTGGTTGTGTGCCCAGGCGTGTTATTTGAACTTCTCTATGGAATTACACAGACACTGAGAACAAATGTGCAGCCCAGTGGGTCTCTCGGAATCCCTTTGTCCACCATTTAGGTCAAGAAACAGCTTTGCGGTCGCTCGCAAGTCCCAGGTCTCCGTCCAGGCCTCTTCCTCTTCCCCAAAGTAACCACTGCCCTGACTGCACGCCAATTGCCTCCTCGGTTCATTGCCGTTAATAACCCAAGTGTGCACCCTTAGACACTGTGGCTTAGAGTTCTTCTAAAAAGCAGGCCCTTTAAAATCTGTCTGACTCTAAAGGTCTGTTTCTACCTCCTACCCCTCCCGTGTTCCTGTTGAACAGCTTGGGCTGTTGGCTCAGCCAGTTGCCCACGTGTGAACTTTGCAGGCTGTGTTATGTGGGGTAGTTTAGCACGGTTCTCTGTTTATTTCTTGTAAATTGGTGGTTGCATCTAGAGGGTTTGAATTTTCAAGTAATTTCTGGCGGGACTGTAGATGGCACGGTGCTCTTTTACAGGGAGGCACCTGGTCACCTGTCAGTTCCCACTGTCTAGGCCAGGGGTGGGCAGACTTTTTGACTCGAGGGCCACAATGGGTTCTTAAACTGGACCGGAGGCCGGAACAAAAGCATGGATGGAGTGTTTGTGTGAACTAGTATAAATTCAAAGTAAACATCATTACATAAAAGGGTACGGTCTTTTTTTTTTTTTTTTAGTTTTATTCATTTTAAACGGGCCGGATCCGGCCTGCGGGCTGTAGTTTGCCCACGGCTGGTCTAGATCTTTGTTAGGGGTGTTCTCATTCCGTCATCTGTTCTTCCCATGGTTAACCAAACAACAGGGAAATGCTTGATTCTCTCTCTCGTTTTCATAATGTGGCAATGCCCTGTCCTCCAAAGGGATCATGCCTTCTTTGGAACTTAAAAGTATCTTTATGAACGAGTGGGTTTCAATATATCTGACGTGTATTTGCAGTCTTCTCATCGGAGCTGTGTCCTGGCTGTGGGACGGAACCTCTGCAGGTGGGCTCTGGCGGACCTTGTTACCATCTTCTGACAACTTCCTTGCTGTGACAGGCTGTTCCCCGTCACCTCTTACATGTCCTGCCCAGACCTGGAAGTAGCCATTTCTCCAGGAAGCCTGGTTTCTTTTAGAAGGGAGTGGCACTTTAAAATCACAGCCTGGGTATTAGATATACTCATTGGTACTGGATGGTATTGTGTCTAGGCCTTTTAAGGGGACAGACGCAGGACAACCAATAATGTCTTCTGTTTTACATCTCTATCTCCTTTCTTCTGTGTCAGCAGTTGTGGCTCTAAGCACAGAGGGGATGCAGAATTAGAATGTTTCTTGCCCACTCATTTGCTTTGTGTACAAATGGAATCGCTAAAACAGCCTCAGCACAAGGACGGCCATTATCTCGGAGCGGTGGCTGAAAGCCTTCTGTGTGCTGGGCTCTCCCGTCCTTCCCCCCATTTGAGTAGCACTTGTATCTGCACCAGCAGGTCACATGGCCGCTGCGTCCTGTCCTCTCTGCTCTGACACTGGCCTCTGGTACTTGTTGGCTCTGTTGGGTTAGTCTTTTCTCTGGTTCGCCAGGTCAGCTGGTGCTTTTCTGTGCTGCCTTCCACGAAGGTCCCAGCAGCGGGAAGGTTGTCCCTTGCCTCTGTATTTTGGCGTTCATCGGGGTGACCTAGCTTTGTTGTAGAAGTTGTCCATCAAGTTGCTCTATATTGTTGTCATTGCTACCAAGTTGCTCAAATTTGACATTCAGAAACCACCTCACTACTACCCTTTTTAATTGTATTATTCAGTCTGTTTAGCTTTCCTTTCACTTAACGTTATAAAGTGTGGATCACTTTCTCATGTATTTATTAACCTAAACTGAAACATTTTAAGTTGAAATATATTGTGCCCTAGGTTTGTATCATGATTTATTGAGCCATTTGATTATAAATGGCATCTCACACAGAGGAAGGATTCAGCGGTCACTCTCAGGGGATCAGTGCTGCGATGCACTGGTTTTGTCGTCAGTGTTTGCATTCCCAGGAGACTGATGGTGCTCTGTGTTTCAGCATGCTGCACGAGGACCCGGGCCGGAGGGCGCCCGCCGACGTGGCTCTGTGCAGCCCCTTCTTCAGCATTCCTTTCGGTACGTTGTGCATGGCTCTGTTCCTTTCTGGGTTGTTGGAACTAATGTATATTTCCAAGCTCCCCTGCCTGGTGTTCATCCATTTATTTGGGGAGCTTACATCTGACGATGTCATAACAAACCCCACAGCCCCTCACATCGAAGACCTGGTGATGCTCCCCACCCCGGTGCTGAGGCTGCTCAATGTGCTGGACGGTGACTACCTCGAGAGCGAGGAGGGGTACGAAGGTCAGTGCTACCTTAGCTGGCTGTTCACGTCTTTCTTAACAGGTCTGCCGGGGACCTCTCGCCCCGAGATTCTCGGCGCTTCCTGTCTATACAGTGAGGATGTTGAATTCTGTGATCGCTAAAATGCTCTCACTTTTTGATTCCTGCTATAGAGTGTGTCCCCCAGAGTTCCTGTGGCAAAGCCCTCGTCCGCAGTGTGATAGTATTTGGAATTGGAGCCAGTTCTGGTAAATCTGAGGCAGGTGACATGCAGAGGGCAGAGCTGCACCTAAGCCTGTCAGAACTTGGCTGAGGCTGGGGGTGAGAAGCAGCCAGAGACCTGGCTGAGGGCAGGTGTGGTGTGTTGGAGAGCAGCCGGTAGTTTGGTGTGACTGCACCATAGGATATTTATTAGGGGAGCAGTCAGTTTGCTGTGTTGACGGACTTGAATTTTATCCCAGAGGTCGCAGCCTTGGAACATAAGCTTGCACAGAGCTCTGGATCAGGCCCAGAGCACTCCCTGTTCATTGTTGAACGAGGCAGGAGCCATTACAGGTGTCAAGGAAGAGGGACTCAGACTTACGCTTCCCTACAAGCATTCTGGAAGCACAGTGGTGAGTGGGCTACCCAGAGCCAGACTCAAAATGTCATTTTCTTTGTGGACAGTCAAACCATTGCAGGCAGGGCTACCTTACCACCCTGTTTCCTGGAAAGTGTAAATCATTTGACAACGCTGGGTTTTGCATAGTTATCTGACAAATGAAACAAAGATAATTTATTTGAACCTGTGACGGTTGTTAGTACCTGTAGCCTCGACTTTTCAGGACATCTCATCTGAAAGGACGGCCGAGCCCTCAGCTTTGCTTTAGTCAGGCCCTTAGGGTGCAGTGGTTCTGTCTCCTGTTAATTTTCATCTTTACAAAACTCCGGCGTGGCTCTCTTGGGTAAACCTCAGGTAGACGACACCTGCTCTTTGCTATTTCACTATGCAACCCTTTCCTCATGCTCCTAAGTGCACCGAGTGTTTTAAATGTTGTTTGAATGTAGACACTGAGTCTTAGTGTTTAAGAGTCTCTCATGAATGCCTTTGTTTTGATTAGAAGGTCTTCGTTAGGTGACATGAAATGAGGTTTAGGCGAGTTTGCTTAGTTATCGTGTGTGGGAATAGTCTTGGTGGGGTTGGGTAAGGAAGTGAGATTCAGATCTTCCTGTTTAGACGAAAATAAATTCTCAATCAAGTGAAGATTAAAATATTAAAAAACAAAACATAAGACAAAGTAAGGAAAGAAATAGAACAGGGCTGGAAGGAAAAGGAGGGAGGGAAGGAAGACAGGTGGGAATAAAAGAAAAAAAATTAACTTAAAAGTCATGGGAGATTTTTAAAAATAATATTCCTGGAGCAGGAAAGGCCTCTTACAAGTTGATCACAAAACTCAGAAACAGTAAAATGGTAATGCAACAAATTTTACCCTGAGAAAGATTAAGACAAGTAACAATCTAAGAAGAATCAGACACAGCTCTTATCAGAGACAGAGGCCCTCTTAACCCACCCGGGAGGCAGTGGGCGAAGGACACAGACGGTCCCCAGGAAAGGGTGTGCCCAAGTATCTCCCGTGGATTTTGTTCTCGTTTATTGAAATGCTCGTTAGAACCACACTGTGATGTCCGTGACCCGGCGTGTTCACAGTGGGAACATCCTTGACGGCCCTCTGTGGGGTCAGTGCGGAGGTCACTGCAGAGAGGTCACGCCGGTAGGACTATGAAATGTGATGCTAACAGCTTCAATTCAGACCACGTGACCTGGCAGTTCCATTTCTAGGAAGGCAACTTAGAAATACGCAAATGAAATGAGACCTGTGCCGGCTTACCTATTATAGGTTGTTTAAATGTTGTTTGAATGTAGGTATTAACCTGCTTTTGAGCAGTAGGAGGCATATTTAGAGACTTGATCAACCATTCAGAGGGTGAAATATCAGACAGCCACAAAAACAAATAAGAAATTCATATAAGGATTTTGAAAGATCTTAAAGATTCAGTGTTAAGAAAGGGCAAGACTGGAATTTTTTACTTAAAAACGTCATATTTGCTTGTAGGAGCTTATGTTTATGGAAGAGATGATCATGCTTGTTGACTTCAGGGAGGGGCCGGAATGGAAGCTGGGAAGGAGGAGGAGGACTGCTACTTTCAGATTTTGGATTTTGAATCATTCAGATGTATTAGCTATTCAAAGTGTTAAAATACAAAAAGAAAACTTTTAAATGTATGAATTTATATTTCACGTAAGCTTAATTTTCAAAGCTATAGAGAGCAATCTCATGACTTAAATATGGATTCCCGAGTTCTTTGATGATGTACATTTTTTGAATAATGGATCTTGTTGTTAATTGTGTTGAGTGGGGCTGTGTTTGGACACACAGATGCTGTGGAGGACGTGCGGGAGGAGTGCCAGAAGTATGGGCCGGTGGTGTCGCTGCTGGTTCCCAAGGAGAGCCCTGGCCGGGGACAGGTGAGAGGCGCTCTCCTCGCTCATCAGTGCGAGACGACTGCAGTTCGCCCCATGGGGTTTCAGTTCTGCAGAAAATGTAGACAGAAACGTTGCTAGAGGTTATGAAGTTTTCATTATGGAGGCTTTGTTTTCTGTACTTTTTCTTTTTTTCCCAGAGTTCTATAATATGCATACATTTATCAGTTAGTATTTGTTTTTTTAAAAGGATTAATCTTCTTTTGAGCCATTGTAAATAGTGACACGAACAGAATCATGTGCAACTCTGACTCAGGTTCAGTACAAAAATATTTTGGCCCGATTTTGTTCTAATTGAGTAGAGTTAGAACACCATTTAGGTTATGTTCTGATTATAACAGAAATTACCAGCCATCTGAGTTCTAGTCTCAGTGTGACTAGCTTTGTGGCCCTTCTTAGTTGTTTTTTATCTATAAAATGTATGGGCTAAACCTGGGATCACAGAGTTTTCTTTAGAAACTGTGATTTTAAATTAAGTTACATGGCAAAGAAGATAGGAGAAGTCTTCTTCTGTCTGTAGTATTTTTATTTTCTGGAAAACTGAATATTGTTTTACCATCTCAGTTTCCCAGCCTGCACACCTTTGAAACATGCTCTGGGAAGTTCCTGCTGGGGCTGTCTAGTGCATGGGGGCCTGTCTAGTGCACGGGGGCCTGTCTAGTGCACGGGGCCTGTCTAGTGCACGGGGCCTGTCTAGTGCACGGGGGCTGTCTAGTGCACGGGGGCTGTCTAGTGCACGGGGCCTGTCTAGTGCACGGGGCCTGTCTAGTGCACGGGGGCCTGTCTAGTGCACGGGGGCTGTTTAGTGCACGGGGCCTGTCTAGTGCACGGGGGCTGTCTAGTGCACGGGGCCTGTCTAGTGCACGGGGCCTGTCTAGTGCACGGGGGCCTGTCTAGTGCACCGGGGCTGTCTAGTGCACGGGGCCTGTCTAGTGCACCGGGGCTGTCTAGTGCACCGGGGCTGTCTAGTGCACGGGGCCTGTCTAGTGCACGGGGGGCTGTCTAGTGCACAGGGCCTGTCTAGTGCACCGGGGCTGTCTAGTGCACGGGGGGCTGTCTAGTGCACGGGGGCTGTCTAGTGCACGGGGCCTGTCTAGTGCACGGGGGGCTGTCTAGTGCACGGGGGCTGTCTAGTGCACGGGGCCTGTCTAGTGCACGGGGGGCTGTCTAGTGCACGGGGCCTGTCTAGTGCACGGGGGCTGTTTTGGACACTGGGCTATCTTGGTGGGTGTGGAGGAGTCAGACTGGGAAAGAGAGTTCGGGGTGGAGGGCGCTGGCAGCTGTGAGGGTCAGTGTGCCCTCAGAGTGGGAGTGGGGAGAGCAGGTGAGATCACAGAGGTGTGGGTTGGCAGGCTGAGGAGGGAGGCTGAAGGTTTTGAATTGAGGACCAGTGTGGTCCGGACCTGACCAGGGAAGCAGGAGGGGCGTTCAGGAGGGTGTCTGCACCAAGGTGACAGGAAGGAGGAGTCTCCTGCGAGAGGACACCCGCGCTGAGACGCTTCCCTAGAGTTTCCGTGGAGAGGAGTGACAATCACTCGCTAGCCTGGAGCCCCAGGTCTTAGCTCCTTTCGGGTTTTGAGAATGTTTGTGATCCAGTCCCTCATCCCCTGACCTGGTTCAGCACAGAGGAGCCTGTCCCCCAGACGGACAGCCTCACAGGCGCTGCAGCCCTCTCTGCAGGGACCACACACCCAGTACAAGGACAGGCCGGGAGCACCTCAACCAGGTAAAGCCACTGCCACCTTAGTACACGCTTCTGTGGTCATGTGGAGCCAGCCTGTCCCTGGACTTGGGAGCACTTCCAGGTTGTAATGGTGTGAACTGTACGCCCACTTTATTTCTGCCATCAGTTCCGTGCCAGAGGAAAGGCTTTGTGCCGGAAGAGGGTCAAGCACCCAAACAAGTTTTCCGAGTCAGGATGTGGAGTCCTCCGTCCTACACCCTCTGCAGGTTTTTATAACCACACAGTCCTTCATCTGACACGATGCCAGCACGCAGTACCAGACACCTCGCACGGCAGAGCCGGGTCCTTCACCTCCATCCTCATTTATTTTTTAATTAAAAAACAATCCTCCTCTGAGGATATGTTGTTTTTAATTATTTTGGGAGGGAGGGAGGGAGGGAGTGGGGAAGGAGGGAAGGAGAGAGAGAGAGAGAGAGAGAGAGAGAGAGAGAGAGAAACGTGATGTGAGATGAAACATTGATCGGCTGCCTCCTGAATGCACTCTGACCAGAGATCAAACCTGTAACCTTTTGGTGTATAGAATAACGCTCCAACGAACTGAGCCACCTGACCAGGGCTCCATCTTGATTTCTTTCTTTCTTTCTTTTTTTAAAATACGTTTTTATTGATTTCAGAGAGAGGAAGGGAGAGGGAGAGAGAGAGAAACATCAATGTGAGAGAATCATCGATTGGCTGCCTCCTGCATGCCCCCTTACTGGGAATTGAGCCTGCAACCCGGGCATGTGCCCTGACCGGGAATTGAACTGTGACCCCCTGGTTCATAGGTCGATGCTCAGCCACTGAGCCACACTGGCCAGGCTCTATCTTGATTTTTTATTCCTACTGACTCTCAGGCCACCTCTCCCTTCCTCCTGACAGTCACTTTGAAGGTGATGTGTGCACCACCCAGGCAGTTCCTGCCGATATTTCCAGTTATTCCAGTCGACGCCCTTGCTCATGGGGTAGCATTGACACCTTCTATGTTCTCGTTCTGACCATGGTGGAAGGAAGCAAGGGGAGGCTGTGGGACAGTGTTGATAAGTCCACAGTAGTGCACAGTGATGTCCTCTGCCTTCACATGCACTCATCACTCACCCAGAGCAGCTTCGAGTCCTGCAGGCTGTGTGCGTGTTCAGTGCCTGCCTGCTCAGGTGGCTGCTTCTCCACTGCATTGAACTGACCTTTCCTGTGCACAGATGTGTTTAGGTGCCGAATACTTACACTGCACAGGTGCCTGCAGTGCCCACACAGTCCCTGCCCTGCAGGCTGCAGCCCGAGCCATCCAGGTGTGCGGAAGGGCCTGTGCTGTTTGCATAGGGAAATCGCTCACAACTCACTTCTCAGCACGTGCCCTCACTAGGCAGAGCAGGACTGTGTTTGGAGTTGCCTCCTCTTTTCGTGCCTGGAGGATGCTACGCTCTGCGGAGGTGACTGCTTTGTCCAGGTGGGAAGGGCTCCTGCGAGATGGAAGTGGCTGCCGCCTGAACTGCTGCTTAGACCCGATTTTTAGGAAAAGGTGCAGATGAACGTTGAGAACCTAGAAACTGATTTCCTTGTACTGTCGCTTGCTGCCCTGTGGAAAGTTGGTGCCGCGCCCGTGCTAGTGAGGTGGCTGGTCCAAGTCTCCTGGCGACCGAGGACACGCCGTTTCAGGCGGTTTCTCCTCCCTGGGACTCGGTTTCAGGTCAGACAGCACTTGGGAGCACTGATGCTGTGTCCTCCTCCAGGCTTAGGTCGGGTCAGATGCCCTGGAAAGGGAGCTGACCTTCCTTACTACAGTCTTGGCGTCCACACGTCTTTCCTCTTTCCCCCGAAAGTGGCTGCCTCGGGCGTGCTGAGGGCTCTCCGGCCTGCCGCCTGTCTGGCCGATCCGCACTGCCCGGCACTGCTCTGCGAACGGCACGAGGCTGTATGGCGTCACCCAACTGGTCTTTGTTGGATTTTCTGAACCGACTGAGCTCCAAGGGAGCGTTCTCAATCTTGCTGCTCAAAAATGTGGTCCACGGGCCGGCAGCATTGGCCTCCCCGGGGCTCCGGGGGCCACGTGGGGCCTCGGCAGAAGTGCCCCGAGAGCCTGGTGGGAGCGAGGCCATGTGTTCTGTCTCCGCAGGTCTTTGTCGAGTACGCGAATGCCGGGGACTCCAAAGCTGCTCAGAAGCTGCTGACGGGAAGGCTGTTTGACGGGAAGTTTGTTGTGGCTACGTTCTACCCGCTGAGTGCCTACAAGAGGGGGTACCTGTACCAGACCTTGCTTTAATCAGCAGCCTTGGGAGACGTCCTGCGTCTCCGCTTCCATTTTCTGGTTATTATATTCCACCCAAATGCAGGAGCACCCCTTCCCGCAGGGGGGGACACCTTGTACATTTGTTTCACCTGCTCACGGGCAGCTGTTGCTCAAGCAGCGACTGCACTGCAGACACGGGCCCCGCGCAGGACGGGCCTCTCCCCATCCCGGGAGGGTCCCTGCTGCGTGCAGCCTCGACACTCATTATTGCATGTGATCATGAGTCAGGTGACGGGCCGTGCCCAGCAAGCATGGACACGCCGTTGGAGTGGTGATGTCTCCTGCACAGCACTCCTGTGTCGTCCATGTCCTTGGCGGGTTGGGAGCTCCGTGACGTTACTCCTTGTCCACACTGAGTTACCATTGGTCTAGAAGTCCTGTATGCGAATATTTCTTTAAGGAGCCTGCCGTGAGCCTGGCTACAGGCTTTTAAATTAAGGCTTTTAAGCTGGAAAGCTGATGCTTGATGTTGCACAACCTGATGTCTGGTGTCTGCTCCTGTGAGTGCAGGTGGGGGAGTTAGAGAAAACCTGGGTTGGTCCTTTTCCTGTAAGTCCTGTGAGCTGATCCGTCCACACCAACCCATTCCCCACACAGCATACCGGTAACATTCAGGATGTCAGCTTGTTTGAGAATTGGCCTGTCTGATGGAAGGTAAATGAGAAACATTCCTGAGAGCCTCAGAGCAAGTGAGTCTAGACTGGGTTCCATTGAAATTTCTTAATTTAGTGGTTGGATCAGAAGGAAAGTTCTGCCCAGAGCGGCTGCCTCATTCCATCTGCGTTAGACCCGGGTGAGCTCATCTCTGCTGAATCTCATGATCACTGCTGCCTCCTCAGAGTGTTCTCCCTGTATGACGGGAACTGAGTGGTCAAAAAGAACAAGCTCAATGTTCAGTGAAAGCAGAAGAAGCAGTGGGCACAGGGTGGGTGAGGGGGTCTACTGTCTGTTCCCTCCTTCGCTGGCGGAGCCAGTGCCTCGCCCTCAAGGTCTGGTTTGGAAGTCAGGAAGGTGAGGCTGCCCAGGTGGGATTTGGAAGGAAGGAAAACTGCACTGAGGTCGGGGACATGGGGTCACGGGCTTCCTGCCACTTTACTGCAGATTGTCTTTAAGGGTTTAAACTTAGGGAACCTTTATAAAGCACTGATTATACAAAAAGGAGTCGTGTACAGAGTATGACCTTTTTGTTTCCTTTCCTAAATGAAATTGCTATTTATTTTTTCCTAAGGAATGTTCTTGTGTGTCTTGCCCACTGGAGCTGTGCAGGCCCCCGAGAGAGCCCCAGCGAAGCTTAAACTTCAGAGGGGAGTTCTGGGACCTGTGCAACAGCCACTGTTCCATAGTTCAGTTAGTCACCAAATTGTCTAGCCTCTTAGTGTGCACTCGGAAGCCCAGTTTGCATAGAGGCTGGTGTAGAATCTCAACGGCCGCGGCCTGGTCCCAGGGGAAGTCAGCAGGTCAGCATGGCCCTTCGGAGGAGGAACTCTTTCCTGTGCCCTTGCAGAGGCCAGTTAGTGGTTTGATTTCAAACACTAATTCAAGAGAATGAACCCGCATGGTGGGGCCCTAAGCAGTCCTGTGACACATGTTTGTGCGGGTGGTAGCTTCCCTGGTGATGAAATCCTGGTCCTTCTCTACCTGCCGATGAACAGTCCAGGGGGATTCTTTTCGAGGGCAAGCATTCTAGGTGAGCACTGAACCTCGCATTCCCCCGTCCCAACCACCAAAACCCAAGTCCTTAGAATAAACGCTGCAGTGGCTTCTGGCAATGGCTGCCTATTCCGCGCTGCGTCCTATAGCGCTCCTCTGTTCTCGTCTCAGTGCTGTGCATACAAACATTTGTGTGGTGTGTAACACACAGAGTGTCATGCAGAAGATGCTGGTAGATTATAAGGGAGCTGAGGGAATACTTGGTGAGCCTAAGTACCATTTATTGAATTAAATATTTTCTATTAAAGCCACAAAATTGAAAAAAGATGCCTCCTATGATTTAAATTATTTCCTAGCTCTTAGCCCATTACTACCAAAGACATTTGTATTCTTCTCACAGGATCAGAAATTCAGTCTTAGTATCTTCTTAAACCTCAACCAAATATTTTCAAAGATGCCCTTTTCATGATTATTTTAGGGTGAAATATATGCACAGATTTAGATCCTTTGAAATTATTAAAAACCTAGAAATTTTCTTTTTGAAAGGTGAGGGGTCATGTCACTTAACCCCAACCCTTTTGGGAAAATTTGATCTCAGGTAGTTTTTCTTTGCTGAATTAGCATCTGTGCTTCCTTCCTTCTCCCCCCCCCCCCCCCCCCCCCCGGCCCCCCGGCCCCCCACCCGTTTCTTCTTCATTGTTCATGGTTTCAAGGTGTGTTTTTGCCCAGACAAAGGCCTGTAACTTGGTTCTTCTATGGTGTTTTGGTTGTTTGGAGAGAGATGTTGAGGTTGGCAGGTAGCGCTTTCCCAGCTTCGAAGCGTCTGTAAGAAGCACCAGGCTGCACTCGCCCCTGAAGGAGACCAGAGACTCCTGCAGCGGAGGCGGCCTGTGGGCCTGGTGTCCCCTTGGGCCCTCCCCGCAGCCCTGAGAGCTCCCTCTGCTGGGCCCTGATCGAACTGCGCCCTACACCTTGGTCCTGGAGCACACACAGCCAGCAGCTGGCATGCTGGCTTTCATTCACTGTTGTAAAGGTCCATTGTACTGGGTTTATATTTAACCTTAGAGCAAGTTTATTTTAAGGAATGCTGCCAGAAACATTGCTGCGAGTGGGGAGAATGCCTGCCTGAGGCGGTTTTCCAATTATCCGGCTTTCACCTGCTTGCACTGCCCACCTCTCCTGAAGGCCACAGCCCTCACCTGGCTCAGGGCTTGAATTTACTGATCAAATGCAGGTCCCTGACACTTTGGCATCAGTTTCTTTTTAGATCTTATTTCTCACTTACCATTGGTAGGCCCGTCTTATATAACTTCTGCTACCAGTGACACCTGGCAGGGGGACGTGTTTGGTAATTTAATGGAAACCAACACCATCGTAACTGATAGCAGTTATAACAGTTTGTTTCTGGGTGAGAGAGTGGGGGAGACGTTCAGGAACTGAGGCTGGCATGCTGGGTACGGCTGCAGCTGTTGGGGGGGGGGGGCGCGGGGGCGCGCAGGTGGGATCACATCGGACTTAGTCTACAGGTGAGCAGGTGTCAGTTTTAAGCAAGTGCCTTGTTTCCTGGAAACACTGACGCTCTTTGGGCTGGAAGCTTCCCAGGTGGTGACAATGAATGGCACCCCTGGCTTTTCCCTGGAATAACCTTTGGGTGGAGTCACAGTAAAAAGTCCAACATTTCCTTGGTTTACCTGTTCGTGTGTGTGTAAACCTATTCATGTTTAACTTCCGCCAATGTTACACTTGCTGGAAAGCCAGAGCCACCTGGTAGCATCTGGTTCTCCCTCGGGTCTGGTTCCATGTCTACACTAGGCTTCCCCAGTCCTGCCCCGCTGGCTCTGTCGCAGCTCATGTCGTTTTTGTCCAGGGGGCACCTCCAGACCAGCCCGGGGCATCTTTCCCAAGGTGCTCAGTGACCCCTTCCCCTCCAGAGGGTCCTCTTTCCACGTGAGTGGCGTGCTGGCTTTCTCTGAGGACGAAACGCTGCATCTCCCCACAGGGAGCTTGCTGAGCCTCCCGTCGGGACGAGCGGCGCTGTCAGCAGCAAGGGCACAGGGCCCCTCGCTCTCAGCACCAGCCTCCAGAGTGCTTGCTCGGTGAGGTCAGCTCCCCTCACCTGCCAGGTGCACCCTGTCTGTTAGCTCCTGTTTCATGTTTGACTTGTTTAAATTGCACAATGACCAGTAGGTTCACAACAATGGTGCACAGTTGACAAGTGCTGTGAATATTTAAAAAGGCAAAGCAATTTTAACTATTTCTGCTGCAATTTTATAGGAGCAGGTCTTTAAAAAAAAAATGTACCTACAGGCCGGAGAGCACTGAGGCTTTTATTTCGCAGGGGGACCTCCGGTGACGGGCGCAGCCTGTGCTCTCCCACGGGAAGTTTTCGCCATCTCCTGCAGCTCAGCGCTTGGCTGTTCCAGCACTGCTTCTGCGATGACTGATTTAAATCTGCTTTACTTGTGCATGTTAGAGAGTTGTCATAACCATGACAGATGTGTTTGTGGCACCGTGAATGCTGGCATTCATGGGAAACTTCTGCCTGCGTGGTCCTTCCCACGGGGCCCGGTGGCTGGCACGGCGGGTGTCCTTGCGACACCAGAGCTCCCCGAAGCCACACATGCTTCATGATGGGGGTTCCAGCACTTTCACTTCAAGGCAAAGAGAAGCATTCTGTCTTATTTGCCTTATGACCATTAATCCTCGTGCAGAAAAGAGCTTATTTTGTTAATGAAAAGAAGCCACGTTTGGAATAAGAAGAAAAACCCAACTGAATTGTTAGTTCTGTTCCTTTCTGGGAAACCTGTGTAAACACTAGAGCTGTTTGTTATCAGGAACTCGGATCGTCAGCAAGAGAATTATGTGCAGGCACTTTCGTACCCCAATTTGGATTGTCTTCCGCTGCTAGGTGATCCCCAAATAGTGCGATGTCAGGACAGCAGAGCCCCCACCCCCCACCCCACCCCCGGTCTGGTGTGCTCTGCAGCAGTTACTGTGCTGCGTGGGCGCCAGAGCTGCTGTGGGAGCGCGAGGAAGAGAAAGATAAGAGGCAGCAACAGTGATGAGGGCACAACCGCTTCCTGGCTGGTGTCGGTGACCTTCCATGGAGTGTGTGACTGAGACGTGTCTTTTTTGAGGTCCGGTTTGGGGCCTGTAGCATAGTCCGTTACCTTCCTACACATTCCTCTATTGTTCACCCAGAAAATTCTTTTACGCGTGTGTGGAACCAGGTTGACTACCTTGTTCAGTTTGTCCTCATTTTTAAAATAAATATTTGGAGCCCAGCTTTTGTGCATTCCGTGCACGTCGATGCTCACGTAGCCAGGGATAGACTGCCCCGGGGGCGGCCAGCCCCACGCTCCCCTGCAGGTGGGGCGGGTGGGAGGGAGCAGTGTTTGTTCATTATGAGAAAGCTGAGCTGCACGGCTGCACACCTGCTTGCAGGGGCCGAGCGGCCATCCTTCCCGCAGGGCGACGCCCCATTCTGCACTCTTTGGGGGAAATCTGAGGTTCCCTGACAGTCCTTTATGTGCTCGCCACCGCATGCAGTCGGGTGGGAGGGCTGTGCTCACGGTGTGAGCTCCCTCCGTGGCATGTGACTGCTGGGCATTTGGTGAGAAGGTGTGGCTGGGCAACAGGCGGACACCCCGAAAGCCTGTGGGTTTGCCCTCGCTGAGAGCTACTGGAAACGGCGCGCTGCTTCCGGGCCGTGGTCTCTGTTCCTGGTGGCGTCTGCCTGTGAGTTGTTTTTCAGGACTGAGTGGGACTGAATGTCGCTGGGATCGGTGCCGAGAAGTTACTTCTCAGATCCCTACATCGATTTCTACTCGAGTCTTAAAACTGTTTTTCTTGCTGAGTAGCAAAGAGCCTTTATTTTCCACTTTTCCTACGTACCGGAAGTATGGGCTCTGGTTGCTGTTGAGTGTTTTGTGTGTAGTTTTTGCTGACAACTTTTGTGAACACAAATGCCTTGTTCAGTTTTGTTGTAAACTGACGCACCGTGAGATGCACTGTTGACACGCTTTCTGATGTTTGTTTGATAAGGGTGGTAAAATAAAGCTTAAAAATAAAGGAATGGCTTCGTTATTTCAACTCTTTTTGTATTTAGTGTAAGTATTCATGTTAGATTCTTTTTTAAAAAAATATATTCACAAACCCCAGTGGAGTCTCATTACTCATGGATTCTGTATTTTGTATTATTTTATTTTTAATATATTTTATTGATTTTTCACAGAGCGGAAGGAGGGGGATAGAGAGTTAGAAACATCAGTGAGAGAGGAACATCAATCAGCTGCCTCCTGCACACCCCCTACTGGGGATGTGCCCACAACCAAGGTACATGCCCTTGGCCGGAATCAAACCTGGGACCTTTCAGTCCGCAGGCCGACGCTCTATCCACTGAGCCAAACCGGTAAGGGCTCATGTTAGAGTCTTTGGACTCTAAAGAGACAGCAGATAGTTTCTGTGGAAGATTATGTGGCCTTAAAGTTAAGAAATTGGTTTTTTAATTCCTTCTCCTGCGTAACATTGTGACTTGAAGCACCGCAGTCCTCGGTCCCTTCGCAGCGTGAGCGCCCTGCCCTGCCCCTGCTGAGCAGACGCCAGTTCACACGGGCTTGGGACCTGCAGTTCTCTGTTCTCAGTCCCACAGCAGGTGGGGATGGGCGGGCTGCAGCACGGGGCCACTCCCTGCTTCCACGGCGTGTCCCATAGCTGCATGTGTACTTTATAATGTGTAGGATGTTACATGTGATGTGCATGTGTGTGCTTCAGTATCTTCATTTACATGTGAAATAGCAATACTGCTCAGATCAGTTCACAGGACAGTGGTCATTTAAGTACGAGCTGAAGGGAATGTGGCCGGAGTGGGAGGACCTGGGAGTCTGGGACAGGGGCTCTGTGCCCTGTGCTGAGATTGATGATGAAGTAGGAGCACTGTTGTGCTCCTGTTGGAAAATACTCACCAGACGGAAGCAGCGGTCACTGCTGCAAGAGGGAACCTTGAAGAGAGCTCAGTGGTAGACTATGGAAACTAAAGTTGAGTTCTTGCCTTTTGAAGGTGAAGCTTAGGAAAAGGACACTGCATTTTAGGTGGAAACGAGCCATTTAAAAGGTCTTGGACACCTTTGATCACCAAGGGGCCCAATCCTGTGCGACTGGCAGTTGGGAGACCAATCTGTCATTGTAGTTATTTTTATCTATTTATTTTTAATATATTTTATTGATTTTTTACAGAGAGGAAGGGAAAGGGATAGAGAGCCAGAAACATTGATCAGCTGCCTCCTGCACTCTCCCCACTGGGTATGCACCCGCAACCAAGGCACATGCCCTTGACCAGAATCGAACCTGGGACCCCTCAGTCCGCAGGCCGACGCTCTATCCACTGAGCCAAACCGGCCAGGGCCCATTGTAGTTATTTTTGTTTAGAAAGGCAAACCGTATGTTTAACTGTATGTTAAAACTGTTATAGGAGATGTCTGGAGAGAAAGGATCAAGCGGGTAAAGGCTGATCTTTAAGAATGAAAGTCAAAGTTCAGTTAAGCAGCGATCGAACAAGTTGGAATTGGAGGCGTGTGCTGGCCTGCAGAGCTGAGAGGCTTTGGGGCAGGCGGGTGGGAATTGTGCTCCGGGGAGGCTGTGACTGTTGTGGGTGTTCTCCGGGAAGCCTGAATGGAAGCCCACTTCCAGGAGGGATGGGAGGGCCCGGCTGGCAGCACCCGGCACCCGACTCCACCTGGCATCAGCGCGGCCTCACTCACACTTCACCTCTTGCTCCCTCTGCCTGACGAACATAAATCAATGTAAGTTCTTCCTGAGCCATGGAAAGTTGCAGACCCCGGCAGACGTTGGTGGGACTCTCCTGGGAGCAGTGTCCTGTCACCACCTTGTCACAGCCTGGAGTTTGGCACTGACCAGAGCGTCCCAGCACAGACACAGGCGGCTTTTCTCCTTGCCCCGCCCAGCGCCCAAGCAGGACTTATATTTAAAGTATCTGTGAGAATGTGGGATGCTAGTGTTTCGCAGAACACAGTTTGGGAAAAATGAGCTTAGATTGTGTATTTAAATGTGTCCCCTTTTGGTCATGTAGCCATTGTGAGCACTTGGTTAAACGGGTTTCCTTAGGGAGCAGTGCTGGCTGCATGTCATCCTGCGTCTGGGTGGCCCCTGGGTGGGGGGTGAGGGGAGCCACTCACTGCTTCAGGGTGATCCTGGGAGAAGGAACCCCTGTCACTTGCTAACAATGAACTGACGTAGTAGATTCTTAAAATTTTCCATTTCTAGTTACATCTTTTCCTATAAATTCCATGCTCAATGAAAATTTGCAAAAACAGTATGTTCCCTCCCCTCTCTTTTTATGTCACTGTGGGTGGGGGCGGGAGCGCAGAGGAATGGCAAGCTGAAATGGCATAGGTTTCAGGGCCTGAACTTGAAGAAACTGTTTTGATGGAATGTCTGACTTTAAGAGGAAAAGAAAGGGCAAGTAGGATCCAAAGAACCATCATAATTGACCGATGTCCTGGTGGTTCTTTAATAAAAAATAAGCTTTATTACCTAAAGTCCGTGACCAGTAACGCTTCTGACCACATGCCTGGGAGTGGTGCCAGACGGGTCCCCAGCCGCCGCTGACTGAGGCGCTGCACCCGCATGTCAGGCCGAAGCAGGAAGTGTCCTGCGTCCGGAGCAGAGGCGCTGGCTGTGTCTGGATTCTGCCTTCAGAGCAGGTGCGTGGTCGCCCCAGGCCACTGGCCGTTGGTGAGTATTCCTTGTCATCAGTGCTGTCCAGTTTGCATGTGGAGGTCTTGCTAACAGTCCCCACATTGCTCATTACGTATCATTAGGTTAATTATGATGTTTATAGACCTTAATCATACCTTGTAATTTTGGAGGTGGGGAGAATTCTGTTTTATGTTTTAGCCAAAAGCAAAGGATCATTTCTACTCCCTCAGAAATAACAAGCCTGATTCCCTTCAGAATCATTTTAGTGTTGTGATCTTATTTCTGTGTCCTTTCTCATGAGCTAAGTGACAGCCATTCCAGCCTGTATGCCCAGCACGGGCGAGTATTTCATCCCAGCGGGCCTGTGTGCACCAGAATAACCTGGTGTGGCTCAGTGTGGCTTAGTGGTTGAGCATCGACCTATGAACCAGGAAGTCATGGTGTGATTCTGGTCAGGGCATGTGCCAGGTTGCTGGTTCGATCCTGGTGGGGGTGGACATGCAGGGGCGGTCAGTCAGTGATTCTCTGTAATCATTGGTGTTTCTAACTCTCCTCTCCCTACCTCTCTGAAATCAATAGGAACATTCAAAACAAAACAAAACAAAACACAAACCTCACGCCTGGCCGGTTTGGCCCAGGTTCAGCATCACCTGTGAACCAGGAGGTTAAAGTTTGATTCCTGGTCAAGGGCATATGCCCGGGTTGTGGGCTCGATCCCCAGTGGGGGACGGGCAGGAGGCAGCTGATCGAAGATTCTCTCTCATCATTGATATTTCTATCTCTCTCCCCTTTCCCTTCCTCACTCAGAAATCAATAAAACATAAAACAACAATTCCCAAACTTCCTACTGGGTGTTCCACTCCTGCGGACGCCTCAGCCTCTTGCCCGCGCCTGGTCTGCTGCCAGCCCTGCGCTGCAGAGGGCACACGTCTGGCTGGACGGGGCAGGGGGGCACAGTTGGGGCGGACGCGGTGTGCCAGGTCTCCCAGGGTGAGAGGACCCGGGAATCGGGAAGCCGCCCGCCCTCGGGTTCTCTCTGAGTCGGGTGCTCTGGGCGCACCTGCTGTATTGCTGTCGGTCCCTTCCTGCAGCTGCTGTTCCTGTGGCCACCGCTCTGCGCCACGGGGAGGCGCGGGCCTGCGGCGCCCGGACTTCTAGACAGGAGAGACGCGCAGCCCTCTGTGCACGCTGCTGTGACAGCTGTGAAGCGCCGCGCAGGTTGCTGTGGCCTCTTCCTCTGGGGTGGGCAGGGCTTACAGCAGCGACCCCGACCCCGAGGGGGTGCCTCAGACCCAGTGACCACCGCTCCCTCCACTCGGGGGCGTGCAGTCAGCGACGTCCCGCCCACCCGGCACCTCAGTCAAATGTGCATTGCCAGCCACGTGTTTTGGAGCATCTTGGTCTCCTGCTTAAATGATCGCAGTGATCTCCCTGCCTTCAGGCTCCACTCTGCCCACAGAGGTACACACTTCCTCCACTTCTGGAAGCTTCAGTGGCTCCCCCAGGGGAGGCGGTGCTCCCCACACTTCCGTGGTCAGAAATCACCTGGGCTGCTGCATGAAGGTAGATTCCCAGCTTACTTACGCCTCTTCAGATCAGTGCATTTGTAGGAGACCTGGCCATCCGGGTTTTTACACAGCATTCCGGTCGCTTCCAGCATTTACCAGACTCTTCTTCAAGGGCCCTGCCCCGCCCTCCCAACTCTGCCCTGGACTGGGACCCAGGGCCCTCTCCTCCCGCACCGCAGCGTGGCCAGCCCCTGCTCTTTGAGCATCTGCCCACCTGCCCCGTCTCAGCCTGTGCCCTGGGCTGACGCAGGTCCCTCAGGGAGTCACGTGCTCGCGTCTGCTGGACTTCCTTCACACTGAATAGCATCTCTCTCTCCCCGCGGTATGTGGGGCCTCTAAGAGCCACTGTCCCATCCTCCAGCTAAAAGGACGCGTGTTAGGAATGCGACGTCATTTCTGCCCAGGGAGGAGGAAGCTTCAAACATACTCCTCTCTGTCTCCCGTCCTGAGCTTGTGAGGTAAAGTTGTCAGGTGGCGCTCAGGTGTGGACTCCACGGACGGGACAGCCAGAGAGCGCAGTTCAGCGCCCAGCAACGACACGCTTCCTGGCTGCAGCACAGGAGAGGGACCCGTGACGCCTCCCCGTGAGCGTGGCGTTCCGGCCAAGCGCACTGATGCCTGGTCCACGCCTGGTGTGACCGGTCAGTTCTGTTTCGCCGGAGATGAGTGAGCAGGGAGGCTGGGGGCCGGAGGCGGCCATGTCCCTAACGCTGAATCCCAGGGCTCCCCACAGTCAGCGCGGGGTATGGGGCCTGTGCTCCCTAGACAGCAGCCAGAGCTGGAGCTCTGGCCCAGGTACCTCCCTTTGTGTTCTTGGCAAAAGGAATTCTCCTCAGAATGGCTTCCATGCATTGATCCGTGTACCTGTTCGTGCATGTGACACAGTCATTTCCTTCTTCCTGTCCAAGAAAGGCTGGGGAGTCGGCTGGTGGGCTGACCCCAAGGCCACGGCAGACCTGCCGGCCTGGTCTCTGGCAGCCTCGCTGGGTGTCCGGGGACAGTGTCAGGGCGAGGGAACGGAGTCTCTTCCTTTCCCTGCCTCTTCTTGTTCATGCTTTTCCCCAGAGCATCGGGGCCTCTGCCAGCTTACAAAGGCCAAGGCACTGGGGTCAAAGACAGATGGTCAGATGCCGCCTGTGTGTGAGAGAGACGGGGGGTCTTGGGGCAGGGGTGGCCGTGACCTGGGCTGAGTGAGTGGTAAAGGGTCGTATGACTTTACTGCATCACTTACGTGACTTTCGCAAGAGCTCAGCTCCCCACGCCGTTTCCCCGTTGGTAACAGCAGTGTGTGTGCGTCACGCAGTTATGACTGAGCCGGCGGGAACCACAGGAAGGAGGCCTCTGTCCCTGCCCCGCCCCTGGCTGCCGCGTCGGGGCGAGGGCGGCTTTCCCAGCCAGGCCCTCAGCTTTCCTTGACTCTGACCCTGTGGGCTGCCACTCGTCCTGACCGTGCTCCATGGGAAGACCGTCCCGAATAGCAGGATTTTTCTGGAAAACCCACAGTTCTTATTTCTAATGAGTGCACATTTGGAAAACTCATTTCTATTTGCAAGAGTGGGAAAGCCACCAACTACATGTGTGGACTCGGAAACGTCCATGAAGGCTTTTGTTTCTCCCTTCGTGTTATTACTGTGTTTTTCCTGGACTCACACCTGTCAAGAAGTGACTCAATATAAACAATTTTTTCTTTGCCCTTTGCTGTTAGGGCAGAAAGGAAGTACTGCTGCCACCAAACTGGTCTCTCATACGAAGTTATTCTGGATTGGAGTTCCCTTCAGTGCAGTTTTACAAGTCCACGTGAAGACTGGGCGGGGTTTTGTTTGGGATTAGTGAGCCCTCATTTTGCTTATAGCTTACTAGAGGCCCACCTGGCGCACAAAATTCGTGCACGGGGGCGGGGGTCCCTCAGCTCAGCCTGCACCCTCTCCATTCAGGATCCCTCTCATAACCTGGGACCGCTGGCTCCTAACTGCTCACCTATCTGCCTGCCTGGTTGCCCCTAACTGCCCTCCCTTGCCAGCCTGGTCACCCCTAACCACCTCTGCCTCAGCCCCCGCCACTGTGGCTTTTTCCGGAAGGATGTCCAGAAGATGTCTGGTCTAATTAGCATATTACCCTTTTATTAGTATAGGTAAGTATTTGTCATATTATTCTCTACTTTTCTATATGTATTTAAAATACTCCAGAATATTTTAAGTGAATAAAAAATGGTCAAGTTGCAGAAAAATAAAAGTTTAGAAATACAACCTGGTAGGCTTGAAAGCAACAACATTTGCATAAAAGGGCATAAGTTGCAGTCAGCAGCAAAACTTGTTAGGATTGCTTGGTTAATAATCTTTTGTTGGAAAGGCGTGGTTTGGGCAAAGGAGAAAAGGAAACCAGCCCCATAAAAGGGAATGTCTGATTGGGCCGTTGCCGCAGCAGAGAGGGGCAGGTGTGGCAAAGGTTCAGGCTGTCCACAGGCAAGCATGTCTGTGTGTGTGGGACACCAAAGGACACCTGTCACACCTGAAACACTTTGCTAACACAATTGCGGAGCTCAGGGAGAATCACTGTAAAACTATTAGTTCCCTGACATATAAAATGTACATACATATAAATATACATGCACTCTTATGAGCTTCCCCTGCCCTCTACTTAATATTTGGCTATGGCCTTCTTTTCATGTCAACGAATTGGATGCACAGACATGAATTTTAATGGCTACAGTGTTATCCCTGACTTTGACATTACTATGGTTTACTTCACTAACCCTTTATTGTGGGGCAGGTTGTTTCCGGTTTCCCCTGGCATCAACCACTACAGTGAACATAATTGCTCATTTGACTGTTTACTTAGGACACAGTCACAGACATGGAACTCCTGGCCCAAAGCTAATTCACTTGAATTTTGATCCACATTTCCAAACTGACTTTCTAGAAAGTGCTTCTGTTTGTTTAGTCCATTGGTTTTAAATCAGATTACACTCCCACAAACAGGTTAAGAGAAAACTGTTCAATGCGCCTTGCGCAAATCGCAAACTCTTGCTGAACTTGAGCGACCCCGGGGTGTGGGACCTGGAGGATCCAGGCTGGAGGGTGAAGTCCAGGGAAGCGCGGGTGGCGCAGTCGAGGGCCCTGTGTGGGTGCGGGCGTGTGAGTGTGTGTCGCTCGGGTCCACGCTCGTGCACACACCCACACGCCCGCACTCCCGCTCTGCACCCTGGCCACCAGGAACCTCCGTGGAGCTGCTGTGAGCTCGGATGCATCCAGTCCAGCACCAAGCAAGTCTGAGAAAGGTTCTGCCACCAGGAACTTTGCGGAGTTCAGCCCGCTCGCCAGCCCCCGCCCATTGGTCGAGCCTTCTCGTCCGGACCCTGGCTCTTTATATGGATAGATAGCTGTGTGACTCGGTGGGGTGTTGCTGGAGGATGAAAACCCAGAGGGGCTGATGGTTAATGTACAGGCTGTGTCTCTGTTAACGTGGGTGTGGCTCGTTTCAGGAGCTGTTTAACCTGCCAGGTGTAGTTTTGGGGCCTGATTCACACAGCCTGTCCCCAGTGTAGCCAGAATTTCAAGCTATAAGTCTCTCTTGGATTGTGTTCTTCACATTTGGCTGCAACACAGCGGCATCATCTCCTAGATGGGCCCCATGCACATGCTCCACACACAGACTTCACCCAGCTCGTGCCCGCAACACGGCTGGAAAATGAAAGCGCTTGCAAGGTTAGAAAGGCTGGCCTCAGGGGACATGAATAGAATCCGAGAACCACATGGAGCCCCCAGCTGCCCAAGTTCAAAGGCCTTTTCTTGGTTCTGTCCCCCCAGCCACCCCCCCCCCCCCCAGCCCGCTGTGTTCTGAGCAGCTTCACACCGCAGTGCATGGGGAGTTCCAGCTGAGGGCAGGGACAGTGACCGTCCACAGGCCCCCGGGGTGGGGGCAGGTGCTGGCCACACCGAGCCTGCTGGGTGACTAACCTCATTCCAGCCCAGCCAATTGCATTCCATATGTAATTACACTTTCCTGCCCAAAGGCATCCATCCCTCTTAGTAAAACGGGCACCACACTAAAAGCATTCCTGATGGGACCATTAGGGTCGAGGTGGAGGCTCTGAACAAGAAGCCAGGGGAACCCAGTCATTGAGTTTCGGGGTGCCCAGTCTTAACGCTGCCTTTGCTGTTCTAGATGGAATCGTCTTTGGAGGGAGGCGGCGTGTGGGCCTTTGGGTACGTGCGTGCTCACATGTTTGACGAGGGATTGTGGCGAGCGAGAGAGTGGTATGTTCGTCTCAACCCAGAGGACTTGTTCCAATCCTGGGTGCTCTTCACATGTTACCACTTTCATGGTAACTGCTGGGAATACATCCAACTACATTTATTTTCTCTCCAGAGAAGATTCCAGAATCTCTTAAAAAGTATGGCCAAGATGAACTCAGCCAAGTCTGGGTGAAACGCCAGAAGGTCCCCGGAATGTCTTGTCTGAAGCTGTGGGTGCGGAGTGACCTCAGCAGGGCCGGGTGTGGTGAGTCAGGATGGCCAAGGAGAAGGTTGCTCCCACTCCCCAGGGTGGTTTAAAAGGCACTTAGAAACGTAAGGATTAATGGGCGCGGACTTCCTCTCTCTGCCTTCCGCCTTCCTACCTGGCCCTCCGTCACCCCTCCTCCCCTTCCTACTCTCTTTCGTACATTCCAAATGTTAACGCTATAGTAAAATAAAAAAAAACCAAGACAAAATTTTAAAAGAACAAAAGTTTTTGGTTTTTATGGGGCGCGGCTACAGTGCTTTGGCCAGGTTCAAGCCTCGGACTAATGAAAGGACAGGGTCCTCTCATTGCCACGTGCAAGTCCCAGCTGGAGGGCAGGGCCCGCCCAGCACAATCATAGCCAACGGCTGTGGTTGTGAGCTTGAACCTATGGTCCGAACACGTGGCCCCACGTGCCTTGTGCTAGAGTTCGGGTGCATGTTGTTGAGTGAGGTTGAAACTCACGAGAATGCTGTAAACAACTTGATCACGCCCCTACTTTGCCTCGTGGCACCTGCTATAAAATAAAGACACGGCTTGTGGGTGCCGGCGCTGTCTCCTCATCAGGGAGCAGCGTCCCACCGAGACCCAGCTTTCATTCTCTTGTCTGTCTTTTCTCAATCCTTTCACCCCCCCACTCAGGGTCACTGAACCAGGCTGAGCTGGCATGGCACATAAGGCGCCCTGGGGCTGAGTATGCCATGGCCGTGCTGGCTCCCCACAGTTTTTGAATTTTAATCTTTCATCACAGACAGGAAGGTAAGAAAGGAGACTCGGGCACCACCAACCGCACATGGACCTCCTGTGCTGTCACGGGCAGCAGGCCCTCCCATGAGCTTGCAGGAGAGCCAGTGCCGGGGTTCAGCTATGGCACCGTCTGTGAGCCCCATGTCACGCGGGCACGGCGAAAGGCTCCAGTGCTCTCCGTGAGCTCTGAGCTCCAGGGTGGCTGGGCCTGGGGACAGGGTAGGGTGTGGAGAACATGAGGGGAGTTAAGGAATGTGGGAGGGCGAGAGGGGTCCTGTAGGACCTCATTTTCACTCTGAGGTAAGAGCCAGGAGAGTGCTGAGCAGATGGCTGATGTAATTGCACAGATTCTTGAAGCTGCCACTGCCCTGAGAATGGCCTGATGGGCTGGGTGGAGGCAGGGGGCCTGATGGAGGCTGCTGCTGTCCCCCAGGTGAGAGGTGACGCTGGGGAGGAGTGGGTGAAGGAGGGTGCAGGCATGTTTGGAAGACAGAGCCCATGGGATTTATTATAGACTAGAGGCCCGCTGCACAAAAGTTTGTGCCCTTGGCGTCCCTGAGCCCGGCCTGTGCCCTCTCACAGTCTGGGACCCCTCAGGGGATGACCACTTGCTGGCTTATGCCTGCTCCCTGGGGGATCGGGCCTAAGCTGGCAGTCAGACATTTCTCTGGCAGCCCAGGAGCCCTCGGGGGATGTCCACTTGCCAGCGGGGAGAAGGCCTAAGCTGCAGTCGGACATCCTTAGTGCTGCTGAGGAGGCTGGAGAGGCTCCCACCACCACCGCTGTACTGGCAGCCATCAGCCTGGCTTGTGGCTGAGCAGAGCTTCCCCTGTGGGAGCGCACTGACCACCAGGGGGCAGCTCCTGCATTGAGAGTCTGCCCCCTGGTGGTCAGTGTGTGTCATAGTGACCAGTCATTCCCAGTTGTCCTGCTGTTAGAGTCAGTTTGCATAGTACCCTTTTATTATATTGGATAGATACCTGGTGCATGGGTGGGGGCCGGCTGGTTTGCTCTGAAGGGTGTCCCAGGTCAGGGTGGGGGTCCCGCTGGGGTGCCTGGCCAGCCTGGGTGAGGGGCTGATGGCTGTTTGCAGGCTGGCCACGGCCCCCAGACACCCAAGCTGCCAGTGGAGGCTGGCTGGAAGCAGGTATCTGGGATTTATTTATCTTCTACAATTGAAACTTTGTTGCCTTGAGCTGAGGACACAGCCGGGCCAGGGCAGGCGGGAAGCCTGGCTTTCTCTATCGCCGAGGCAACCAAGCCTCCTGCTTGCTCCAACTCTGTCTGCCAGCCACCATCTTGGTTGGATTAATTTGCATATAGTCACTCTGATTGGCTGGTGGGCATGGCTTGTGAGTGTAGCGGAGGTATGATCAATTTGCATGTTTCCCTTTTATTAGATAAGATTGGAGCTGGCAAGAAAGGTGATGGGTGGTGTCTCCAACAGCAGTCCTGTGTGTGGCATTCAGACTGAGTTGGGCACAGGATAGGTGCACATTAAACTCAAACATGGCCTTGACGTAGCGCTGAGGCCATGCTGTGGCTGGTTGTGGCCAGGTAGGCAGGCGAGGGGTTGGGGGTGCGCTAGCGTGCGGCTCGGTTTCCACGGGGTCGCCCCTGCAGACGGCACCGCCGGGCCTTAGAGAGTCTGCACTATGGACTGTACAGCAGCAGCGCTGACGTCGGCTCTGGCCCTTCTCTCAGACACCTGTTCTGTCCTTAGGCAAACCCCTTCGTTTTGGGGGAGACCCTGTTTTCTTATCTGTGAACTAAGGGAGGTGGACAAGATGACCACTAGCCTGTGGCTGGGGAATGGAATTTAAAGTCCACTCTCCCTCACCATAAAGGCATACTCCGCTGGGAGCATGGAGGCAGTTTATCTCTGTAACTTGCACACCAACACACTTCCCTACTTTCTCCCGGTCCATTCCATTCCGTTCTTTATGTTTTTCCTAAATTCCAGTCGGTCCCCGGGTCCATGGGCGAAAGCTCCCAGACCCGGTAAGTGCCTGGACTGACTATTTCCTCTGGCACAGACCTCTCACCAGAGGAAGCACTGCGGCTCCCAGTGGCCATCGGAATGGCAGTCACCACTCTTGCTCTGTGGGGCTTTTATTAAGTCAATGACTTGAACACAAGCTCCAAGATACTAAGACAGTTGATCATACAACCAAGACGGTTACTAAGTGGCTAGCAGGCAGGGAGCATGTGCAGCGTGCATGTTGGACAAAGGGATGAGTCACGTCCTGGGCAGGCCGAGCCGGACAGCTCAAGACTTCATCACGCTCTCAGAATAGCACGCGATGTAAAACTACAAATTGTTCATTTCTGGAATTTTCCATTTAATATTTTTGACAGTAACCGTGGAAATCAAAATGCATATAAGGAGGGACTACTGGATAGTCAGTTTCAAGGGGCTGTACTTTAGTGAAAGAAAAATCATTTCACAGGGTGTATTCGTTATTTCACAATATTTCAGAACACACCCTGAACTACAGAAAGTTGGAGTGTGGGAGGAGCGGTGAGCTACGTCAGGGCCATCTCCTGAGAGAATGAGGTATCATCCCCTCAGACAGTCAAGCCCAGTCCCTCCACCCATGTGTCTCCGGGAAACAGTGACCTCATGAGAGCTCAGGCCTGGCCTCGACCCCAGCCTGCAGCTGGGCAGACTCGGCTCAGTAGCACCTCTGGGAAAGCCTGGCCTTTCCTCAAGTGTAGGGGCTACCGAGGTGCCTGGTTCGTCCTTCCTGCCCCCACCCCCGGCCCCCGCCAGCAGACATAGCAGATGTAAGCATCCTTTTCTGAGCTCCCTGTCTTCCATTGTGAATACTCGCTTGCTCTTTGTTTCCTTTAACAATATTTCCTGAAAGTCACTCCATGTCGGTTCATTTCAGTCTCCTTTTTGTTGGCAGGTATATAGTACCCCATGTTTTCTTCCAGGACTTGTGTGATTCCATGTTTCACACTTAGATCTCTGTTGCATTTGAAGTTGTTCTTGTGAATGGTGTGAAAGATGGGTCTGGCTTTATCTTGTTCCAAGTGGTTACCCAGTTGCTCCATTTATTAAAAAGTTGAATTTTTGGTCCGAGATGCTCCTTTAATACACAGTCCTTGGGCCTATTTTGGGCCATCTAGTCTATTCCACTGGTTTGTCTATCCCTGTGCAGGTCCCAAGCTGTTTTAATTATAGAAGCTTCGTAGCATATTTTAATATCTTATTGGAGCTTCTCTTTTTCAGTGTTTTGCTAGCCATTCTTTCGTGTTTCTTTTTCCATACCACATTAGTATCAACGTGACTAATTTATAAATTTATAGTTTAACCAGGAGTGTAATTTATAAATCAACGAGGGTGGTTTTTTGTGTAAGAGCGTTTCACAGTTTTCCTCACATGGGTTTTGCACATTTTGAGTTAGATTTATACCTAACTATGTAATTTCTTTGTTTCTGTTGTAAGTGGGGTTTTCTCTACCATCGTGTCTTCTCTGAGCAGTTATTGCTCGTGTATGTGACAACTACTGCCTGCTGCCCTGCCGACGTCTTCGAGTGAGACTCGTCACTGATCCTCACAGCTGAGCTCGTCTCAGAGTCTCTGGAGTTCTCCAGGCACATGCTTGCGTCATTGGAGTCTGGGTGGTTCTCCTTTCTCCTTCTGATTGCACTAGTTGATATCTTCATGGCCAGAGGGAGCCTCGGGCTGTGCTTCCTCCAGCAGGCTCCTGAAAGGCCGCATAGACAAAAAAACTTTCAAAGGGTGGAGAACTCTCCGAGGGAGAAGTGTCTGGTATTTATCTGGCAAGATGACATGAAGGCCCTTCTTAGGCTTCGGTACTAGTGTGGACGGAAGGGGCCCATGCTGACCTGACAGCTCAGGGAGGCCTGCGTGGCAGTCTGCAAACTCAGAGACCTAAAGTCACCACAAAGGATGGTCTGAAATTAAACTTTAACTAAAAGCAGTGATGGTGGGCAGTTACGTCCTAGCCTAGGCTGGTATCTTCCCTGACAAGGTCAACCTTTACCTTAACTGAGCCTATTGTCTTTTTGCATCTATGATAACATCCCTGTGAAGTGTCTGGGTAACTTGTAACTTCCCTTTTCCCGGACCCCTCAGGGCACAGCCTAATGTGCCTGGGCGCCTGGGACAGAGACCACAGGTTCCTTCATTGTTGTTGTCATGTTAATTGTTGACTGTTAACTATCCTGCACCCACCTAAGTATGTGTCTGTCATTTTACTTTTTATCCAATCCCAGTGGCTCTCCCCTCCCTGCCCCCCACTCCACTTTCCTTTCTCCCGCCTCTCTAATCTATCACCAATGGATTTCATGTGTTAATGTAAAAAAACATTCAAACCTGTAAAGAATTTTTGTGAGTTTATTTGAGCCAAACTGTTGACAATTGCTGGGAAGCAGAACCTCAATGGATTGAGATAATGCTCCAGAGAATGGCGGGTTACATCCGTATTTATACATTGCAATCAAAGGAGGGACGTAGGTGGGTGACAAGAAATCCATTGGTGATAGATTAGAGAGGCGGGAGAAAGCAAATGGGGGAGGGGGGAGCCTCTGGGATTGGATAAAAAGTAAAATGGCAGACGCATACTTAGGTGGGTTTGGGAACAGTTAACATGATAACAATGAAGAAATCTGTGGTCTCTGTCCTGGCACCCAGGCACATTTTGTTGTGCCCTGAGGGGTCTGGAAAAAGGGAAGTTACAAGTTACCCAGACACTTCACAGGGATGTTATCATAGATGCAAAAAGACAATAGGCTCAGTTAAGGTAAAGGTTGACCTTGTTAGTGAAGATACCGGCCTTGGACGTGACTACCCACCGTAACTGCTTTTAGTTAAAGTTTAATTTCAGACCATCCTTTGTGGTGACTAGGTCTCTCAGTTTGCAAGACCGCCATACAGGCCTCCCCTGAGCTGTCAGGTCAGCATGTGGCCCCTTTTGTCCACACATGTAACCCACCAGGTCCCTTCCTTTGATTGCAATGTATAAAAATAGATGAGAAACCGCCACTCTCTGGAGCATTATCCCAATCCCTTGAGATACTGCTTCCTGGCAATTGTCAACAGTTTGGCTCAAATAAACTCACAGAAATTCTTAACAGGTTTGAATGTTTTTGCATTAGCATTAGAAAAAAAATTAGAAAAAAGGGTAAAAGTAAAAATTTGATTTTATCAAGTTTGTTGAAAATACTTGTGCTGGGCCCCAGTTTTACCTTTTTTCTTTTAAGCGCTCTGTGATCATGGTTCTGCGCTTTATCCGTGTTGGGTGTGGCCAGTGGCGCGGGCGGTGAGAGAAGTCACCACTGAAAGGACAGATGCTGAGAGGAAGCTTATTTTCCTTCCCGAGAAACGAAAAGGTCGGCACCCCGGGCAGGAAACAAAAGTGACTCCCACCTGTAAGAATGATGGCTACTGTTACTGCGAGGAAGGAAAGAAGGAGGGCGTGGCCTAAAATTGAACAAATACCAGAGGATGTCTTAAAAAGGATGTTTGCTTTCCAGGAGACAGTCCGACAGGTGTTCTAGGGAGGTGTCTTACCAGTTTTTTTTCAAGTCTGTAAAACATGCTTAGAGTAAAAGTTATGAAGAGTTCAGAAGAGGCTTGCTTGAAGGGGTGGGGGAAAGGGAAATTTCTACTAACTAGAGCAGCGGTTCTCAACCTGCGGGTCGCGACCCCTTTGGGGGTCGAACGACCCTTTCACAGGGGTCGCCTAAGACCATCGGAAAACACATATATAATTGCATATTGTTTTTGTGATTAATCACTATGCTTTCATTATGTTCAATTTGTAACAACGAAAATACATCCTGCATATCAGATATTTACATGAGGATGCATAACAGTAGCAAAATTACAGTTATGAAGTAGCAACGAAAATAATTTTATGGCTAGGGGTCACCACAACATGAGGAACTGTATTAAAGGGTTGTGACATTAGGAAGGTTGAGAACCACTGAACTAGAGATTCCTTGGTGCAAATTATCCCTAAACTGTGAGAAGAACAGGGAGGAGGGGAATACAAGAATGTAGCCTTGAGAGTAGCTTAACTTGTCCTGCCCAATGGTTTGAATCAGAGGAGCCAATAATCTTGTGGTTTTATTACCAGGTGCTTCTCATAAATTACTACTAATAATAGACAAACATGGTAATTAACCATACTTTCGCTACCATTGCCATTGGCTGATCAGCGCTATATGCAAATTAACCACCAACAAAGATGGTGGCTAATTTGCATGCTGCAGGCAGGGCAGGACAACGGGAGCCACCATCCAGGCCCCTGTGTTTGACCCCAGGAGCCGCCAGAAAGCCAGTCTGCATTCAAGGCGCACCCCGGGACCCAGGAGCCCGTTGGGGAGGTCTGCAGGCGAAGCAGCGATCAAGCTATGAGGGGAGGGTCGGGGGCTGAAGGAGCTACAGGAGCAGCTCTGGCCGGAGACTGAAGACTCTGGCCAGAGCGAGGAGTAAAGAGTGAAGGCTCCAGCCACAGCGAAGACTGTCCAGAGCGAAGATGGAAGGCGGTGGCCAGAGTGAAGGTCTGGGTCCCGGGTGCCAGAGGAAAACTGGTGCTGGCAGCCAGGGGAAAGAAGGCCTATTGCACGGATCTTCGTGCACCCAGCCTCTAGTTCTAGTAAATTATAAAAGGCCCCAGAAAAGGAAAAGAAAAGCCTTTTTCCTGTCCTTACAATTTGTTTGTTTTTTAGGATTTATAGAATGCCTATAGCACTGCAGACACTACCACCAGTTCCTTCTCATTAATCGTTTACTACACCCACATGGAGTAGACATTATTCTCACTTTATAAAGGAGGCAATTGGGGTTTAGCAAGGTTAAGTGACACATCTTGTAAGGGTTGAACTTTGATTTCAAATGTTCCCCAGTTTCCATTTTTCTAAGCCCTCGTGAATATCTTTCTCAAGGAGTGGGAAGAGTAGCCATCAGCGTATTTTTAGAAAGCAACTGTCTAAGCTCTTGCCTGCATCGAAAGTGACAGTGGTCAGTGGCGCTGGGGCAGGCTCCTGGTCTGTGCGCACGGCACCTGGGCATCATTCGCAGAGGGTGGCCCTTCCCAGTTGTCCTGGGAGGTGTGAGAGAAGGGCTGCTCCTGGGACCCGGGATCCAGAGGGGGGTGCGGGTACCCAGGTGTCCGGGAGCTGGACCGGTGCCTGACCCAAGAGGAAGCACTCAAACATCAAAAGTTAAGATTTATTTAGTATTTACTCTGTTCTATATTCATTAGTTGTGTTTCCTGGTTTAATCTTCACAATTTGTTTTTGCTTTTTTAAATTTAATTTAATTTTATTTTTTAAAATATATTTTATTGATTTTTTACAGAGAGGAAGGGAGAGAGATAGAGAATTAGAAACATCGATGAGAGAGAAACATCGATCGGCTGCTTCCTGCACATCTCCTACTGGTGATGTGCCTGCAACCAAGGTACATGCCCTTGACTGGAATCGAACCTGGGACCTTTCAGTCCGCAGGCCGACGCTCTATCCACTGAGCCAAACCGGTTTCGGCTTGTTTTTGCTTTTATTTTATAGATGAGAAAATTGATGCACAAGAGTTAATTAACTCGCCAGGGATCGCAGCAGTAACGAGACTGGAGCTCTGCAGGTCCTGCTCTCAAACCCTCCATTGGTCAGATAAATGCGTCAAGGTCTGGGATCGTGAGAGATGAGCGTGTTCAATTTCCTGAATATAAACTTACCAGCCTATTTACCCAGTGTTAATTTTTCTGTTTGTTTTTTTAAAAATCCTTACCTAAGGATATGTTTTTACTGATTTTGAGAGAGAGAGAGGAAGGGGGAGAGAGACATGATGTGCGAGAAACATTGGTTGGTTGCTTCCTGTATTCCCCCAGGGGGAACCCAACCCGCCACCTGGGTGTGAGCCCTGACTTGGACTCCACCGGCAATCCTGGGTCCGAGGCAGGACCCTCCAACCACTGACCCGCCAGGCCAGGGCGGATGTTCCTGTTTCTTTGATGCAGTGGGTGGTTTTGCAATTGACAGTGAATATGGGCCTGTTTCACCTAAGAATTCCCCGTGCCCGGGTTCTTTGTGTAGAATTAATCTAACGTGTTTCAGCGTCCTGGACTTCTTGCAAAACTGCGCGCGGTGCAACCCAGCCCCAAAGACAAGGCGCTTCTGCGGGCCCGTGCTGAGCCGGCAGCCGGCAGCGCCCCTGCCCAGGAGGCCGGGACAGGCAGCGGTGCACAGTTACAAACATGCCACGGTGACCTCGGTGACCTCGGTGACCTCGGGGCCCCCAGCCCGGGGGTGGGGGAACAGGCGCGGAGCCTACCCTGGCGCCCGCTCACTGCCTCAGTTTACCTCCTCTCTATGCTGGCGCGTCCGGCTCCTTTCCTGCCTGTGTGAGCAAAAGTAACGCGTCTCCTCCCGCGCTGGGGCTAAACCCACAGGACAGGCCAGCGGGGCGCGGCAGGGGGGGGGACCCGGAGGGGGGGCACCCGGAGGGGAGGGCAACCGGCGGAGGGGAGCATCCCTGTCGAAGGCCCTCGTCTTTTTTAACATATTTTATTGATTTTTTGCAGAGAGGAAGAGAGAGGGATAGATGAGAGAAAATCGATCAGCTGCGGGTAACCAAGGTACATGCCGCGGGGGCCGTGGGGCGTGGCCTCGGGGCGTGGCCTCGGGGCTTGGCCTCGGGGGCGGGGCCTCGGGGGCGGGGCCGCGTGTGACGGGCGCGTCGCTCGGAGGGTGAGTGACGCAGGCCCCGCCCCGCTCGCGGCGCTGACGTGTCTACGGCGCTTCCTCCTCCGCGTGGCCGCGTGGGCGCCTGCGGGGCGGGCTGGCGGCGGCTCCCCGCCCGGCCCTCCCGGCCCCCGCCCCGCCCCCGCCCAGCGGGTATAAGTGCGGAGCGGCCCCGCCGAGCCAGCCCGGGACGCCGTCGCGCCGAGGTCGGTCGCCGAGAGGCCCCGCCGCCGGGAGGGACGAGGCCGCCGGCGCGGGGCGGGGCGGGGCGGGCGCGGTGGAGCCGGTGCCCCACGTGGACCGGGACGGGCTGGGCGACCTGACGCCGGCCGCGGCTGGGAGGGGGTGGCGGCGCCGGGAGCGGGTCCTGACGGTGACAGCGGTTCCGAGGGCGCCGCCCGAGGACGTGGCCGGAGGTGCGTGGCGGCGGAGGGCGCCGCGTTGGCAGGGACCCGAGCCGCCTGGGTTTGGGGGGGCGCCGCCGGTAGGTCCGCGCTGCCCCGCGTGGCCCCCGCTGCGCAGGTGCCGCTCCCGCGCTCGTGGGGATCGGCGGGGAGCGGGGCCGGGATCGGCGGGGAGCGGCGCCCGCGTGGCTCGGGCGCGCTGGGGTGGGACCCGGACATCACAGAGCCGGGCCGGCTGGGCTCAGTGGCTGAGCTCGGCCCGCGGCCGGAAGGGTCCCGGGTTCGTTCCCGGGCAAGGCTGTACCTGGACCTGGTGTGTAGGCTCCAGCCTCAGCCCCAGCCCCGGCGGGCGCGGGGGGCAGCCCGTGGACGGGTCTCTGCCTCCCCTGCCCTCCCGCTGTCCGGAGCCAGCGGGCAGTGTCCTTGGTGAAACCGTAGATGGTTAGTCCCTCCCGCACCGCAGGGCGCTGCTTACCTGGGAAGGTTTGCCTTCTGGGCTCTGCGGGCGCGGGGGGCGAGGGGTCTCGGCGCAGGATCAGAGTTGTCTAATTTGCGAGGATTCATTTTCTCAAGCCTCGGAACTTGGGGAGGTATCTAAGGGCTTTTTGGAAAAGTTTGACTTGTATCTTAAAATGCCGTCATACTGTGCTTGCACGTTGAGGAGGCAGAGCCCTCTGCACTGTGAGCTGTGTGTGCACCCTCAGGTGGAGGGTCCAGCAGTGGGGAGCTGAGGGGGAGGACCTGGCTCCTTCCCTGGCTCCCTGCTGAGCTTCCCCAACCTCAGGAAAGACTGCGTTGCTTGGAAAATGGTTTAATAGAAACTCTCAGCTGCCTTTTTTACTTGGTAATTTTAAAGCTAAGTAATGGCACCCTATCTCCTGACACCTATAGAAAGGCCTTCTAAAACCTGTGCGTCCCAGGCTCCGTGCTGCCCCTTGCTCTAGTTTCCACCTGCCCCCCCTGGGGCCTCATGGAGCTTGGAGCTCGTGTCCTGGGCGCTGGTGACCTCTGAACTCCCATCTCAGACCGACCATGACCCGAAGTGGAGATGGATTCTCTCACTCTGAACACATCCCTACGTCTGGGCCTGTCCGTGTGTCCCCGCTCAGGACCAGGGACCACTGCAGTCGCTGCTGGATGCTGTGGTCCTCTAGGCCGCCCCAGAACCGCCTTCACCTTGGTGCTGAGCCCCGGCCACCTCTCCTCTAGGTGACTCCGTGGTTCCCTGACGGTCTGCTGGCCGCTTTTCCCCACACAGCAGCGAAGTGAACCTTTAAAACCCGAATCAGACCAAGATGCTGCCCTCGGCATCCGGGGCCCTCGTGAAGTGGCTCCAGCTTCATCACCCTTCGCGCTGTCCTTGAACAGCCAACCACGTGCCTGTGCTGCGGCTGCTGCACCTGGAGCTCCGCAGCTGGAGGCTCCTCCCCAAGGTGCTGGTCATTCAGGTGTCTTGGCAGAAGTCTCAGCGAGGCCCTGCTAACCACACCGGCTGGGGACTGGCTGCCCCCCTCCCCCTGCGGGCCCCCCCCCCCTTTTTCACCGTCCTGCTTTGCTTGTCTTCATAGCATTGCCTCGTCACACTCCTGACACTGCACCTGTCTCTCCCACGCTGGGGTGTGGGCGTGTGCAGAGTTGCTTGGTCCACTGCTTTGTCCATCACCTGGCTGACCGTGGTACTCATGATATCTTTGTCACACGAACTAATGGCAATGACAGTCCATAGTTTTCCTCTTAAAGTCTCCCGCAGTATCTGCATATTCCAGGACCTGCTGGAGGAACCTGCTCATGCACGTAGGTGAGAGGTGGCTGGGCCCTCGTCTGTCCTCCACCAGCGGCAACACAGGGAACAGCAGCAGCCTTAGCCCTGCGTCCGCTCCTGGAATGCTTTATTCACTGGGTTATGGTCATGCTCTTCTCACTGGCTGGACTTCTCTCTGTTCTTGTATCCTTGACAAACTTCATCCTCCAAAGCCGGACTCCGACAGTGGCCACCCTCGTGTTCAGGAGGCCGTCGCTCTGGCCTGGGGCGCACGTGCTTTTACACGAGAGCATGTAGGAGGGCTTCCTGGGTGCCGCGTGCAGGCTGAATGCTCAGCATGGCACTGGCTCATCGATCCTCTTCACCTTCGCGTGAGCACGCTCTCATCTTGCTTTGCAGATGAGGAAGATGAGGCCACTTGCTCCAGGCCACAGAGTTAGCAGATAGTGGAGCTGGGGCACGGCCCCAGCCGGTCTGACCCCAGAGCCCGCTCTGGTTAATACCCCCAACTGTACGTGAGGCCTTCACTGAGCGGCTAGTATTTCCTCTGCTTTTTTGAGAGATGCTGCCGATTGTGGAAAGGTCTTAGGTATTAGGGTCAGGGTTAAAATTCTGGGTTAGAATTCCTGTTCTATCTACGAGGTAAGTAGCCTTGGGCAGAGTAGTTAGCCTCTTTGAGCCTCATTTTCTCATCAGTTATAAAGATTATTTTATTTATGCCTTTGAACTTCTGTGAGGGAAATTTCATTGTTCCCATTTCACAGATGAAGGTACCAGAGTTGAATGGATCTGCTCATTGGCCCAAGCAATAGAGTCCCAGGAGTAAAAGTAGGTTCTGTTTGGTTCCCAAACCCATAAAGTCCGACTTCAGGCTGGAGTGTGTGCGGGGCCTCTGAGGACGCTGGTCCTGGCAGATGGAGACCGAAGGGAGGCGGTGGAGGGTGGTTAGGGTCTCGGCACAGTACGGTAGAGCTGTCCCGTGTCATCAGCAAGCCTTCGTTTTCATTTCATGGTCAAGCCTCAGTGTGGTCGCAGATCAGTGTGACTCGGAAAGTGTTTTACTGCGGGTGTCATTCCTTCACGCTGTCCCGTAAAGCTCCTCACCCACGGGCCCGGGCCTTCTCTTCCTCTCTCCGTTTCACTGACATTTTTGCAAAGTGAGTCAGCTACAAGAACATCAAGTGTGTCTGTATTCCTGACTGAACGCCGTGTGAATAACGTGTGTCTCTCGTGCGCACACACAGATACAGTCTTTGCCTGGCAGGCAGGGTAGCTCGGCCGTGAGAGCGTGGACCGAGCTGCCTCTGAGGTGGGGTCCCAGCTTTCCCAGCTCAGGGCCTGGCCATGTCTCTGGCTCTATTTCTTCCTGCAAAGTAGCCCCATAGCAGCATGGCAGTTGTCCTGCGGACTCGAGGCACCGTGTGTGCGGAGCAGTTAGGGTGCTGCCCGTGAGCGCACGTGGTGGGTGTGCGTGGTGCTGCTCAGGTCCTGTTGGAATGGCGTGGATGCCCCCTCTCGCCGTCCCCACGGTGCATACGGCGGGCGGTGTCCTTGGTGCCTTCCCTTCCGAGCTGAGCCGTCACTGCCCAGTGATGCCTTCACAGTGACCCGCCTGCTTCCTTGGCGCCCGTCGCCCGGTCCTTGTGCCTGTGTGGCCGTCCCTCGTGGCCCTGCTCGGGTTGGCCTCTGCGCCTCGGTTCTCTCTGAAAGTGCTGCTGCCTGTTCAGAGGGCTGCTGTTGGCTTCCAGGACTCTGGTTACTTAGTTTTCAGGGCTCTTGGCATTTGCCTCTAGCCCAACCCACATCCCTCCCGTCATCCACACAAGACGCCCACACAGGCCTGCTCCAGTGGCCGCCAGCTGTGCCTCCTCCTATCTCATCTGTGTCATCTGCTCGGCCCTCCAGGCACAGCTGTGTGCACTTCCGCTCTGAACTCTCCTTTTCTCTGTGAGGTGAGTAGGTTACCTACTTCCTCATTCTTTTCTAGCGCTGTGCCGATGAACATTTTGCTGTATTGTCACGGAATGCTCTCAGAAAACATTCTCTTACCCATTGCTGGTTCTGTGTGTATTGCATGTCCCCTTAGGGTTCCATTCTTAGTAAAGAAAATGCGCATGTTTTTATCCCTTTTTTGCAGAAGTTATGATTGAAATAAAATTGATTCTGTATGGTCCTGTCTTGAATTTTGTTGTATTCTGAATACAACGGAGTTATTGCCGTCACTAGAGATTAAAGGAGGACACGGACTGTTAGGCTGTCAGACATTCTTTCAGTGATGGCTGAGTGGTCAGAGGAGCCATACAGAGGAGAGGTAACCACGGGTGGCGTGTGCGCCGGGAATCAGTCTGTCGGGGCTCCTGTCCCAGCTCCGCCACCTGAGGGAGACCATGTGGTGGAGTGATTAGTGCAGTGCCCGGCATGAGACTCTCAGTGCTGTCTTACAACTTCGGGGTCTTCAGGTACTGTGAGGACAGGCCGCAGTCATGTCTTAACAGCAAGTTTGTTTACTGTACTTACTTATCATAGGAAAAACCTACCAGGTTTCATGGCTGGACTTTGACCTGCTGTTGATTTCTTTTCTCTTGTAGGTTTCTAGGTGCAGAAATCGCACCCCTGTTTTCACAAAGCGTGGCCCCAGGCATCATGAACGTCAGTGATCTCAGACTCCGCTTGTCCCAAGCTGGGCAGGAACACCTGCTGCAGTTCTGGAATGAGCTGGAGGAAGCCCAGCAGGTAGAGCTCTATGCAGAGCTCCAGGCCATGAACTTTGAGGAGCTGAACGTCTTTTTCCGAAAGGCCACTGAAGGGTTTAACCAGTCCTCCCAACAAGAGAAGGTGGATGCGCGGATGGAGCCTGTGCCCCGGGAGGTGCTGGGCAGTGCCACTAGAGACCAGGACCAGCTCCAGGCCTGGGAAAGTGCAGGTACTGGTGGGGCATGGGCTGCTCTGAGGGTAGGTGAGCTCCTCTAACACTGGACTCTCATACGCCCGTCAGCCAGGCGGCCTCAGAAAGTGACGATTGTGCTTGTTTTGCCAAGACCTGTGCAGTGTCTCCCGTGGTTGGTCCCTGCATTCTCTGTTCCTTCCGGTGCCGAAGCCGAGCCTCCTCATTCCAGTCTTCAAATGCCTCTGGTCTCTTCCTCCGCTTTCATGCTTCTAGGTTTCCCTTCCTGAAGCTCAGGTTGCATGTTTATGCTGCTTGAACGCAACACCATCCTCCGCTGGCCTGAGTGGTCACTGGCAACCCTGTCTCCACTGGTCCTCTGCACTGCTGCTGCCGCACATGTCAGCCTGGCCGGTAGTTAGCTCTCCGAGCCTCTGCTCACGCGGTCCTGCCTGAAGTGCTGGTCTTCGGGCCGCGAGGCCACCCCTGGAGCACTGCCCGTGGGGAGCTCTCGCCCTTCTCTCGGCCTCAGCACGCCTGCCCTCATCCGCCTGTGGTGAGGGTTGTTCTCGTTGCCTTCACTGCACTTCGGCTGCTGTAGAGCAGCGGGTCCTTGTCCTCGGCAGGACACATGGCACTTAGGACAGGGTTTTGAGCAATGAGCTGGTTGATGTTTGTTGAATGGCCCAGTGCTTTTTCTTCTAAAGCAGATCCTAAAAGCCGTCCCTCTATCGAGGACTAGGTAATGCTTTCGAGAATGACTCAGTAGCTCAAGTGTTGCTTTTTTTTTTTTTTTTAAATATATTTTATTGATTTTTTACAGAGAGGAAGGGAGAGAGATAGAGAGTTAGAAACATCGATGAGAGAGAAACATCGATCAGCTGCCTCCTGCACACCTCCCACTGGGGATGTGCCCGCAACCCAGGCACATGCCCTTGACCAGAATCGAACCCGGGACCCTCCAGTCCGCAGGCCGACGCTCTATCCACTGAGCCAAACCGGTTTCGGCGCAGTGTTGCTTTCTTGGTGGAGTTAAGAGCTGTGCTTTCTATGACCTTCTCCTCTGGAAGGAAAGGGTGGCTGAGCCCTGAGCCCAGGCCCGAGTGTCACATGTGCTCCGTCTGGTCTGGGCCTCGTTTTCTCAGTGAACAGACCGGCCTGGGTCTGTTCCTTCCTTTCTAATAAACATCACTGTACTGCAGAAGTCACATCAAATACCAGGGGTCCTGTAGGGAGAGGGCCTGGAGCCTCAGCAGACTGTCGCTACTCGCTCCTGCCACCATCCTGGGCTTGATCACTTCCATGCTTGCTCTTCTCGATGTGCGGTAACGTTACAGCTAGGACCTTACAGTCCGTATTTGTACCACACTGGCTGTTTTTCTTTTCCGTTCTTTGGCACTTCCTGCTCCTCACACACAATAAAGAAAGACACTGTCCACCTTCTGTGTAGCTCGTATGTTTCTCTGAGCTTACAGATTACCTGATTTTCAAACTGTTCCAAAGGGCCCCAGGGTTCCGCGCCCAGGAAACTGTCCCCTGACTCGTGTAGGGCGGGAAGCAGAGTCTACACAGGTGGGTCTCCAGCCCCTTCACCTCCCCCTGCCAGAGCAGTTCTGCTCGACCTGTTCTGTGTGTCTGATCTTTGCATGAGTTTTATTTAAAAGGAGTTAGAGGCCAAATCGGTTTGGCTCAGTGGATAGAGCGTCGGCCTGCAGACTGAAGGGTCCCAGGTCCAATTCCGGTCAAGGGCATGTACCTTGGTTGCGGGCACATCCCCAGTAGGAAGGTGTGCAGGAGGCAGCTGGTTGATGTTTCTCTCTCATCGATGTTTCTGACTCTCTATCCCTCTCCCTTCCTCCCTGTAAAAAATCAATAAAATATATTTTAAAAAAATAAAAAAAAAAAATAAAAGGAGTTAGAGATGAAAAAACATTGGCAATAGTCAGGAAGCTGCAAGGGCAGCTCTGAAATGCTTGGCAGCGACTAACCTCGCTTCGTGCCGAGAGAGTGGCGTCAAGATGGACCCTCTGCACAGAGATCCTGGAACCAGAGTGGTACCGGGATGCCTGCTGGCTTGGACTTGCCAGTCCTTCCTACTTCCCTGCGTTCTAAAGGCTGTGCCAACCAGAAGCCGCGCGGCCTCTCGTGCCCCGCGAGTATCCCAGCAGCCATGTTTCTCCTGGTAGTTTTATGGGGTGAAGTTTTTGAATAAACTCGTAGGGGAGTTGAGCTGTGACCTTGTAAAATGGACCATGAGCACTTGTCAAGGCTTCTTGTAACTTGAGTCTTTTTTACAACCTTCTTGTTGGAATCTGTAACAAGATTTTAAATTTCCTTTAAAATTAGACTGAACTCTGACAACCTAGCCTAGTATAAAAGAAGGTACAAAGCAAACTTCCTGTTGGCTTGCTGTCAGGGAACAGTGTTTACTGCGGTTTAAACAGGAGGGTGGAGAAGGAGACGCTTAACTGACCTGAATCCTTTTCCCTCAGCAGAAACTCCCACGTATGCGCAGCCATGACAAAGTGAGGCTCTGCAGGCAGTTGTCACGGGGAAGAGATTGCCGTTGGGAAGAGTATGATGTTATGTGTCAGAAAATAGGAGGTCCTGGTAGATCATTGTTACCCCATGAGTGGGGCAGGAGGGAGCAGTGTGCAGTGGTCCCACAGTGCCTGGCGCTCGGACGTGGTGATGGACGTGCAGCACTGGGTGCGAATCACTCCTGCCGGCTCTGTGCGTGCGTGACGCCCACAGTGCTGCTAGGTGCCGGAGACGGTGCTGTAAGCGAGGCCTTGAAGTGCTCTGGCCAGGTGGAGGAGCAGCCAAAAAGCTCGTCTCACAGCGTGAGCCCTTGACGGGGCAGCGGCTTCAGCCAGAAGTCACTGGGAAAGACGTGCTGGGAAAGTGTATTTGCTTAGTAAACCGCCCTTCATTTTTAAGTAACACCCTGCTTATACCAAGCACAGGAGAATCTTCCAGTGTCATGTTATTCTGGCAGCTTAGCATTTGGTATCAGCTCTTTTTGCCTGGGAGACATTTGGAACAGTCACCCTCAGGGTGGCTCTCTGCATGCGGTGCTGTGGTAGCAAGTGGGCGTGTTGTCTGGAAACGTGGTCAGAAGGTGCCCCTGAGCAGTTTCTGTGATTTAGTGCAGAGGGTGACCCTCAGGGCTGGGTCCTGAAGTGCTGACGTTTAGAGAGAGGGGAAAGGAGAGAGGGAAACATCGATGTGAGAGAGAACATCAGTCAGTTGCCTTCTGTACGTGCCCAGACAGGGTCAAGCCTGCAACCTTTCGGTATACGGGACAACGTTCCCACCGAGCCACACCGGCCAGGGCTGCAGTGACATTTTTAACAGATTGTTTTACTTTAAAAGTAGCTCATACCTGTTTTAGAGAAGTTGGAAAATAACTAAAAATTACAGAGAAATTTCTACCATCCCATAGTCCAGAGGTAAATATTCAGTGGTAATATTTTACAGCACTTTCTTAAACACACATACACAATTATGGTTTGTGTATAATTTTGTAGCCTGCTCTAAGAATTTGTTATTATGAAAAATGTCAAGCATATTTTGAAACAGATATTTATAGCGAAAAACAGTATCATGAACTCCCACACTCACATCACCTTGATTAAGTAATTATCAAACATTTTCGACTTTTGCTTTATCCCTCTTTTTCTTTTTCGGTGCTGTAGTATTTTAAGGCATACCTCCAACATCATGCTATTTTACCCTCATTGAGTTCAGCAGCATCACTGCTCACAATGTCACTTTTAAACGTAATGAAATTCACAGTAATCCCCCAGTAAAACTAAAACTAGTTCAAATAGAGGTTTCCTTCATTTGTCTGTTTAACTAATGTGCTTAACATTTTAGGGGAAATGGTTAATTTATAAAATCCTAGTTTCAGCTGTGATCAAAAGTTAAAGATGTAAAGTGTCTGTTCTGACTCCCCCCCATTCTCTCCTGGCGGAGTCGCCTGCCTTCCCCACCCTGTGCTGTTGGAGTGTCACGTCTCCACCTTCGCACCTGGCATCCTCCAGGTGAGACAGGTGCCCCAGTGAAGGTGTGTGAGAGGAGCTCATCCAAGCGGATGGTACCCAGGAAGTGGTAGAGCTGTGGCACGTCACTGTAAACCCTCCCGTTTTCTGTAAATTTTGCCAATTTTACTTAAGTTCCCAATGTACTAGTATATAAAAAATACATATGAAAAACACAGCCGGTGTGGCTCGGTGGTTGAGCCTGGCCCTGTGAACCAGGAGGTCACGGTTTGATTCCCAATCAGGGCACATGCCCGGGTTGCGGGCTTGATCCCCAGTGGGGAGTGTGTAGGAATTACCCGATGAATGATTCTCATCACTGATGTTTCTATCTCTCTTTCCCTCTCTAAAATCAATAAAAATATATTTTTAAAAAATGCATAAAGCACAAAGTTGGTAAGTTAGATGGACCCACATTACCTAAGGATCCTATATAATAAAAGGGTAATATGCAAATTGACCCTAACAGTGGAACGGCCAGGAATGACCGGTCGCTATGACATGCACTGACCACCAGGAGGCAGATGCTTAACAGAGGAGCTGCTCCCTGGTGGTCAGTGCGCTTCTACAGGGGGAGCGCTGCTCAGCCAGAAGCCAGCTCATGGCTGGCCAGCACAGCAGCAGTGGCAGAAGCCTCTTCTGCCTCCATGGCAGTGCTAACGATGTCCAACTAATGGCTTAGACCCGCTCCCAGTCAGACATCCCCTGAGGGTTCCCGGGCTGTCAGAGGTATGTCTGACTGCCAGCTTAGGCCTGGTCCCCCCCCGGGGAGCAGGCTTAAGCCGGCAAATGGACATCCCCCAAGGGGTTCCGGACTGCAAGAGGGTGCAGGCTGGACTGAGGGACCCCCACCCCCAGTGCACGAATTTTTGTGCACTGGTCCTCTAGTATGTAAATAAACAATAATTGATACCACTGCTTCATTCACAGAGTTTCTGAGAACTGTGTTTTGTAATCCTCACCTGAAGATAGGATATTTTTTCATTGATTTTTTTTTTTTAGAGAGAGTAGGGGGAGACAGGAGACGGGGAGAGAGAGAGAGAGAGAGAGAGAGAGAAAAGAAAAACCACATCGATGTGAGAGAGACACATGGATTGGTTACCTCCCATACATTAAGCCTGCAACTGAGATACATGCCCTTAACTGGGCTGACACTAACCACTGAGCAACAGCGACCAGGGCAATTTCTGAGAACTTTAATGAAAGTATGAAATTTAGGGAAGGAGAAAAGCCACCCCTCACTGCTTTCTCTCATCTAACACTTCCCAGCTCTTCCCAGCATCCACTCTGCCTCTTCTTCCCAGTCACTGCCTGGTGCCGAGGTGTCACCTTACCATGATGATGGGGTGGCTCTGAGACATGGTAGGCAGAGAGGTTTAAAAATATCAAAACTGAGGGCCTCTGTGGTTTGATAATAGTTTCATTTGTTTGCATTTGGATCTTAAATCAATCCTGAATTTATTCTTATTTGAAGAATAGTTTTTATTCAAGCATTGGTTATTACTTACTAGAGGCCCAGTGCACGAATTCGTGCACCAGTGGGGTTCCTTGGCCTGGCTTGTGGGTTCGGGCTGAAACAGGCTCTCCGACATCCCCCAAAGCGTCCTGGATTGTGAGAGGGCGCAGGCCAGGCCGAGGGACTCCACCGGTGCACGGTCAGGGCTGGGGAGGGACACGAGAGGTTGGCCAGCTGGGGAGGGACCGCGGAAGGCTCCAGGGAGTGTCCGCCCCATCTCGCTCAGTCCTGATCGGCCAGACGCCAGCAGTAAGCTAACCTACCAGTCGGAGCACCTGCCTCCTGGTGGTCAGTGCACATCATAGCGACTGGTTGACCAGTCGACTGTCTGCCCCTTGTGGTCAGTGCACATCATAGTGAACGGCTGAGTGGCCCTAGCATGTCATTAGCATATTATACTTTGATTGGTTGAACGGACGACTGGACACTTAGCATATTAGGCTTTTATTATATAGGATTGCTGAACATTCAGCTAGTGAAAACGGACAAGCTTCTAGCAGCAGAAATAAATCAGCAACAAAAAGACTCAGTTTCACATTCTGCTGCTGTGGATGATCCATTAAAAAGGCAGTTTAATCCATTTTATTGAAGTATAATTTATACACTAACATACTAGTCTTAGGAGTTTTAACAGATTTATACGCCCATGTAACCTGTCAGAAGAGAGAACATGCCCATCACCCAGCCTCCTGTCGTTCGCAGGCACACCCTAAGCTCACCCAGTCAGTGGGTTTCAGACCCGGGTCCTGACCTCAGAGTCTGGCTTCTAACCGCTGCACTGCACACGCTGTCCTCACTGAGGCTGCTTTTCTGTACATTTGCTGCATGGTGGCTGCCTAGGAGATTAGCGTGCTCGCGGATTGACCGATTAATGCTGAGTTATGTATGCGCTGGAGGTCATTGAGGAGCCTAGACATCTCCCGCCCCATCTTTGTCTCCGCTTGCCGAGGAGTCAGTACTCGTAAAACATGCGTAACATCTCTTGGTCGTCACCTTCCGGTGATCAGAAAGATGACCATTGGTTCATTGAAGTATATTACTTGGTGTTCGGTCCTTGGTTGGGTGTCTGTATAAATTAATTTTTTAATAATAAAAATGTTTTTATTACAAGAGTCACCACGATTAGTGTGGAGTCCTCGTTGGTTATGCAGAGGGCGGCCTCAGGGGCGGGCCCTGAAGCGCTGACGTGTAGAGCTTTCCTGACACCAGCGTTTTCTCTCCTAGGACTCCTCCACATTTCTCAGAACAGAGTGGCGGTTCTTCTTCTAGCCGGTGGGCAGGGCACGCGGCTCGGTGTCACATACCCCAAGGGGATGTATGATGTTGGCTTGCCCTCCCATAAGACCCTTTTCCAGCTTCAAGCGGAGCGAATCCTGAAGCTTCAGCAGCTAGCTGAGAAGCGCCATGGGAACAGATGCACCATCCCCTGGTAAGAGGCTCGTTGCGGGCCCCAGCATGTGAGCTGTATTCCTAAGCAGACATAGTTACTGCTGGCTTTATTGGGAGTTGTAATCACCACATGTGTGAAAGGTGACATGTATTGAGCCAGCAGGTGAGCACTGCAGCTTTAAGGAGCAGTGCGTTCTCCCCCGCGTCGACATCCTCACCAGAGTCCTTTGGGTGCAGTGGGTGCTCTCCATCTGGAAATCTCCTCCTCATTGGTGGTTTGTGTGTAGAATGTCTGAACGTTTGAATCTTTGGAATTTGGAGGCGGCTCTGGTTCCCGGTGCCATTCTGCTTTCTGTCTCCCCTCTCTGAGAGCGCTTAGGGCCTCTCCTCATCTCCAGGATCTGGAATTTCTTGACATGGTGTGGGTCTGTTTTCTGAGGGTTCTCTCAGCCTAGGAACTTGTGTTCTGAAGTTCTAGGTTATCTAGCCTTTCCGAACCCCCTCCCCCCGCCCCTCCCCTCCCTGGCTGAACGCTCCACTGACCTCTGCGGTGGGCCAGCCTGGGGTCTGGGGCCAGGCACCAGGTCTGCCTCCCCAGGGTCCTCCTGAGCCACCACCACGGTGGAGCTTCTGCTCTGCTCTTGGGAAGGTGTGGACGTAGCTCCTTAGTCTCTTTCCCCACAGCTTGGGATCAGCACGTTTTGTGGGGTGGCCCGCTGTGGGGGTGAGATTCCTCAGGTCCCTGATCCTGTAACAGCCCCATGTGACCAGCAAATACTCTGCTGGCTTCTCTGCCCATCTGCCTGGCCTGCAGGAAGAGGCCCCTGAAAGACCTTCCGGTCCCGCGGTCGAGTCTGGCCCGTGTTGCTTCCCACCGGCTCAGTGATTCCCCAGACGCCCGGGTCTTCCCACACAACTGCCGCTCCATCTGGGCCCCTGTGGGGACGTGGGAGGGACATGGCGTGCTCCGCAGCCAGCAGGACTCCCAGCTCAGGCCCCGGGGTTTGGCTTCCTTCTTTCCGCCCAGCTGCAAAGTTGTGTTTCTCTGCCACCTTCTAGATCCCACCCACGCCCTTGTGCCCGGAGTTCAAAATGCCCACGACAGTTTGTTAAAGAGACAGAGACCTACTGTGGTGGGGATGAGGCCATTGTCTTCATTGATTCACTCAGCACAGGTCACTTAGCTGAGTGTGTCCTCCAGGTGCTGGCTTTAGATTTGTCCTCCTCTGCCACCTGCGCTGGGGGATTCCTGTGGCAACAAAGAGTATAACTGTCCTTCTCTGATTTGACATGAAGGCGACAGAGCCCACATTCCATTTCCGAATTGTAGCAGGAAACCACCAGAGATCATTGGATGTATCATAGTTACCCTTTTCTACTTTGTTAAAATATGAATTTGTTAACGTAAAAACATTCGAACCTGTAAAGAGTTTTTGTGAGTTTGAGCTAAGCTGTCGACAACTGCCAGGAAGCAGAACCTCAACGGATTGAGATAATGCTCCGGAGAGGGTGGTTTTTCACCTGATTTTATGCATCACGATCAAAGGAGGGGTGTAGGCGGCTTCATGAGATTCACTGGTGATGGATTAGGGAGGCGGGAGAAAGCAAAGTGGAGGGGGGGGACTTCTTCCCTGAGCTTGTCAGGTTAGCATGTGGCCCCTTTTGTCCACAGGTTTTTAATTTAAAATAGACTTTTCACAGTTTCCAGCTCTTTCCTTGAGCTGGCTGCAGGCTCTGTTGCCGAGGTGTGCAGAGGCGTGTCTGACACCGAGGGGGGGAGGTGGTGGAAGAGGTTCCCCTGAGGGAGGCCAAGTGCTCTCAAGACTTCCTTTCGCTCGGGCCCAGACAAGGCTTTTTGTGCCCTAATCCGACGGCTCGGTCTCAGAAGACACTTTCCTCCTGCAGGTACATCATGACCAGCGGCAGGACGATGCAGTCCACAGAGGAGTTCTTCGCCAGGCACAGATACTTCGGCTTACAGAAGGAGAACGTCATCTTTTTCCAGCAGGGGATGCTGCCAGCTATGAGTTTTGATGGCAAAATTATTTTGGAAGAGAAGAGCAAGGTGTCCATGGCTCCAGGTCTGTGGCCTCGCTTGTTAATGGTGACTAGGAGTGGGTGACGTAGTAATTGAATTTTAATTTCCCTTTTAACGTGATCTGGATGTTGAAAATGAATGTTTTAGAATTTTTCGCAGTTTGGCAATGATTTAAAAAATGGACGTGCCTGCGGTGAGCTTCTTGCGAGTGTCTGTCCTGGAGAGAGCCTGTGTGCGCCCAGAGCACGTGCTCCCTCTGCCGCAGGTTGCTCCGCCGGGGTTTATCGGATCGAAAAATGGCCAGCCCCTGCAGTTTAAGAAGTAAGAGGCTGAGTTAGGGTTTATCGGTACCCTTGTTTCTTTCTTTCTTTTTTTTTTAAAATATATTTTATTGATTTTTTACAGAGAGGAAGGGAGAGGGATAGAGAGTCAGAAACATCGATGAGAGAGAAACATCGATCAGCCGCCTCCTGCACACTCCCCACTGGGGAAGTGCCTGCAACCCAGGTACATGCCCTCGACCGGAATCGAACCCGGGACCTCTTAGTCCGCAGGCCGACACTCTATCCACTGAGCCAAACCGGTTTCGGCGGTACCCTTGTTTCTTAAAGAGCATTGAAGTAATTGTTTGGAGCCGTTAAGTTGCCAGGGAAATGGCCTTAGTAGGTGGAGCCAGAGAAGGAGAGCACAGCTGCACACACGGTGCCCTCGGAGCCTCCGCGTCCACAAACCCGGGCTGCGTGAGCACAGCCCGAGCCATGACCTGGGTGTGACTCTGGGAGCAGGAGGCCACGCTGCTGGCTCCTGTCTGGATCTGTGGGGGGAGGGGAGGCTGGAAGGAGACAGTGGTGTCCACAGGGTGCTTTTGGCTTCTTCCTTCTTCTTAATTCTTGCTGTCAGTGGAAGAGCTTGCTGTCCTGAGCCCCCTCTGTGCTGTCTAATCCGCATCATGCTGTCAGCTGTGGCCGAGGTTGCTGACAGGACGTGAGGCAGCAGGAAAGGCAGAGGGAGGGGGCTTTCCTTGCACGGAGCTTAGGTCACCACTGACCTTCATGTGAGTCTGGTTTTAAACCAGTGACTTCACATGAAGTTTCCATGTGGTTTTCTCTCTGACATGGGTGACATCGTCAGGCTGCAAATGCAGTCAGCGCCAATCATACAAACAGTAATAAAACTTGGAAGTTGTGGGATGACCATTGTCTGATAAGCAATTTTGTGTTTCACCATATACTTCAGGCTGAATTGTTAAAAGGGCAGATTAAAGGGAAGTGTGGTCTCTGGGGTTGACTTGCTCATACAGTGACGGCTACTGACTCTGCTTGGACGTGTTTTCTTGGCCCACACCGAGTGACCTTCGGGTGACCTTCAGAATGGGTCTGCTGTGCTCTAAGGGCTGTCTCATTTCCCAGACGGGAACGGAGGCCTTTACCGGGCTCTGGCCGCCGGGGACATCGTGGGGGACATGGAGCGCAGAGGCGTGGTCAGCGTTCACGTCTACTGCGTCGACAACATCCTGGTGAGAGTGGCAGACCCACGGTTCATCGGATTCTGCATTCAGCAGGGAGCGGACTGCGGCGCCAAGGTGAGGCCTTTCTCTACGGCTCCCTGCCAGCGCCTCTCACAGGAGCCCGGCCAGCGTTACTGGGCGGTTGGAATATTGTGGAGCCATTCATCGCTCCAGGGATCTTACCCACCCACACCCACTCTTTCTCTTAACGTGGCAACGTTTGGTTCCAGAAGTTAGGTTGTACGCTTGTCCATCAGAAGTGAGAGTTTGCAGTCAGCACCTGGGAGGGTGGTCCTCCCCAGGCCCGAGCATCCACGGGCCTCTGAGCCGGCTGCAGGGCTGTGGGGACGAGAGGCACAGACAGCGGTCTTGGACGTCAGCAAGTCGCTCCTGGTAGGCTCTCGAATACGACGGGGTATGCAGGTTGGGGGTGAGGGCAGTTGGGATTAGTGATGTCTCGACTGGCCACAAACATGCAGGGACTAAGTTGGAGGGAGGTTTACAGGCGGTGCTGTGGGAGACATGCCTTCAGGGAGACAGACAGTCCATGGAATATATCTTGGAATCAGATGGACATGTTGGAAGGTTTAAAAATATGGATATAAATATTACTTTTCCTGGGAATCTGTAAAGGTATCAATTCCCACAAATTAAAGTATCACACCGTCCTGATCTAAGTCCCAGTGACTCTATTCTGGGTCCAAAACAGTGATAAAGCTTAGAATAAACATGGGAAGGCGGCCAGGAAATGTTGAAGGTGGTTGGTGAGGAGGAGGGGAGAGGTTTCGAGACAGACTATCAGACATTCAGGTGGATTGTGAATACTACACGTGAGGCCTGCGGTGCTGACCCAGGAGAAGGCGGCAGATTGACGTCCAGAGCCTGCCCAGTGCATGGAGGAGTCGCTGTGCGACTCACATCTCAGGTTTGGGGGTGAATGAGGATAAAGGAAGGTCTGAGAATAAAGGAAGGCCTCTCCCTAAGTTCATATCACAATCAATTTCAAATGTATTATAGAGTCAAATATTAAAAACTCCATTAAGATGTTAGAAGAAAAGGTAGAGTAATTTTATGTATTTAATTATTTAAATTCTTTATTGTTTAAAGCATTACATAAGTCTCCTTTTTCCCCTCATTGACCTCTCCCCAGCCTCCCTCACCCCCAGCTCAGGCCCTCCCCCCTCCCCCTCCCCCGTATGTCCATTGGTTATGCTCATATGCATGCATGCAAGTCCTTTGGTTGATCTCTTACCCCCCACTCCCACCCTCCTCTGCCTCCCCTCTGAAGATTGACGGTTTGTTAGATGCTTCTCTGTCTCTGGCTCTATTTTTGTTCATCAGTTTATGTTGTTCACTATAGTCCACATATGAGTGAGATCATGTGATATTTATCTTTCTCCGACTGGCTTATTTCGCTTAGCATAATGCTCTCCAGGTCCATCCATGCTGTTGCAAATGGTAAAAGTTCCTTCCTTTTTACAGCAGCATAGTATTCCATCGTGTAGATGTACCACAGTTTTTAAACCACTCATCTGCTGAGGGCACTTAGGCTGTTTCCATATCTTAGCTATGGTGAATGGTGCTGCTATGAACATAGGGGTAAGGGGGTTTCTTTTTCTCCACATCCTCTCCAGCACTTGTTGTTTGTTGATTAGAATAATTTTATAATATTGACATGAAGAGAAGGTCTTTCTGACAAAAACAAAATTAGATGACATAAATTTAAAAAGAAGGCTTGCCACAGAGACATGCCAGATCCCTGGTTGGAGATTTTCTGTTATAAAGATGTCCTTTCTCTCAAAATTTATCTGCAGTGTGAACCTGGAAGGGGTGTCAGCCCATTTGACCTCAGAAATGAGCAGGCAAGCTCCAGGCCTCAGTCTGTTCCAGGCTTGAGGGCTCCATCACCACTTCTCGTTTTAGTATCATGTCACATTATATATAGACTAGAGGCCCGGTGCACGAAATTCATCCATGGGGCGGGGGGTGTCCCTGCAGCCCAGCCTGCATCCTCTCAGCCCAGTCGGTACCCCTTGGGGGCAGTTGGACATCCCTCTCACAATCCTGGACCGCTGGCTCCTAATCACTCACCTGCCTGCTGGCCAGATTGCCCCTAACTGCCCCCCCACTGCTGGCCTAGTTGCCCCCAACTGCCCCCCCCCCCCCACCACCACCACCAGCCTGGTTGCCCCACGCAGCCTGCTGTTCAGTCGTTTGGTCGTCCCTCACTAACCCCCTGCCGGCCTGGTTGTAGGCAGCCATCTTGTAAGGGTGTGAGGGTTAATTTGCATATTACCTCTTTATTATATAGGATTTTTAATATATATATTTTTTATTGATTTCAGAGAGGAAGGGAGAGGGAGAGAGCGATAGAAAAATCCATGAAGAGAGAGAATCATGGATCGGCTGCCTCCTGCACGCCCCCCACTGGGGATTGAGCCCCCAACCGGGGCATGTGCCCTGATGGGAATCGAACCATGACCTCCTGGTTCATAGGTCGGTGCTCAACCACTGGGCCCTGCCAGCCAGGCTCATGTCACATTATAAAAGCAAACCCCTTAGAGTAGTTATGTTTGCTGGTGGCTAGGAACTATGATTGGTGCCCTGACTTTCATGAGTGTGCTGGTCTCCAGTCACTCTTCTCCATGCCCCCAGGTCTGTGTCTGCAACCAAATGGGACTGGGCTGCTGTGGGTCCAGTTCCTAGAGCAGCGGTTCTCAACCTGTGGGTCACGACCCCTTTGGGGGTCGAACGACCCTTTCACAGGGGTTGCCTAAGACCATCCTGCATGTCAGATATTTACATTATGATTCATAACAGTAGCAACATTACAGTTATGAAGTAGCAACGAACATAATTTTATGGTTGGGTCACAACATGAGGAACTGTATTTAAAGGGCCAGAAGGTTGAGAACCACTGTCCTAGAGGCATCAGAAACCACTTATTAATCTGTCCTCCCACCCTTTTCATTGTAGTAAAATGAAGACATACTTTTAAAAGCCGCCTGAGTTAGGGAGAGTCACAGTGCAGCAGTAGCATTCTTTGCAGTACTTTCTTACCAGGCTCCTGTCTTGTGAGTTAAGCTTTTTAAGGAATGAGAGTCTTGAGAATAGACTGTAGGGCGGTGTGGTTTGCACAAAGCTGAAAGGGCAGGACCATTGTGAGTTAAAGATCATTTTCTAGCGCAAGCCTGCCCCCCCCCCCCCCCCCCCCCCGCCTTAGGTACCCATCTCCTACCCTCAGGGACCCCGCGAGACTTGCAGCCAGGGGAGCAATGGGCAGCAGCAGCTTGTCCTGGGCCAGCTCCCTGAACCTGTCCCCAAGGCCCCTTTTCTCTCACTTCTCCATGAGCCAGAGCAGCCCGCCTGGCTCTCCGTGGGTGCTGCCCTTCCAGCTTTAACCAACGCCCTCTCAGGCACCCACACATTTCTAAAGCGGCTCAGGGACTCCGAGGCTCACGGGTTGCAGCTCAGCGTTCAGGGTTTGGCCCGTGACAGCAGAGCAGGCTCTGAGTTCTGCGCTGTCGTTTCTGAATAATGTAAGCTGACCTCCACCTTCGTGCGGCGTTCAGATGCTCTCTCTGTGGTTTAGACTTACAGTCCCTGGAGGTTAGTACTTGTCATGGAAGGACACCCTTCACCCTGAGATGAACACTTGGTGTGTGTACAGTGCACAGTGCTTCCTGCCGTTCCCATGGTGGTGGGAGCAGGGACAGAGAGGGGATTGGGAAACAAACCTTTTAAAGTTTGTTTTTCTAACGGGACGAGAGGAGTCGATTCCAAACCCCCGGGTAGTGAGCTGCCCACTGTGGGCAGGGAGGGGAGGCACGGCTGATGGATGGGATCACCTCCGAGAGGCCATGACCTGGCCGTGCTGTCCCCTCCAGCTCCACTCCTTTCCTTGGTAGAAGGCTCCTTTTCACCGAACCCTGTGCTCCTTTTAGGACAAATAGTGCAAGGACACAGCGGGCAGCCCGCAGCGCGGCCTCCGGGCCTCCTGGCCGTGGGAACCGAGCCCTCGCTCCTGCCTTCAGCCGCTGGCAGGTCGCGCTGGCTGTGCTGACTTAAGGAAAAGTTACCTCTTCTGATTTGCTTTCATCTATACTTAGCATAGACTCTTCAAACCGGGGACACATTTTTCAAAATACTTGGAAGCAGCTGGAACGTGAGTGAACAGGCAGAGCGTGCAGTCCCTTCAGCTACTCTATTGTGATCCTTCTGAGGCTCTTTGTATCAGCGGAACCCTGACTTCAGATTAGTTCTCTCACAGTTGTCTCCTGAGTAAGTTAGACATTTAGGTGAGTTGTGTGGGGTTGGGGTGGCGGGTGTCAGAAGTACCTGTGAGGTTTTTTTAATGAAATACTCCTACATCTCCCTCTGATTTTCACACACCCCTTTCTCTCAGCTCCCCAGCCTGGAGCCATGGACAGAAGGTCCAATAGCTGGTTTACAAACTTTCTTAAAGAATAGAACCTCTTCAGACAAAACCTAGCATGGGACACAGGTCAGTGGGGCGGGCCTTTCTGCCTGAAGTCGGAGTGGGAGCCAGTGACCTGCCTGCTGCCCCTGCCTCCCCGTGACATCCCTCAAAACAAGGAATATGCTGTTTCCATGAATGAAAATGGGGGGGGGGGGGGAGTCATTTTCAAATAAAATAGTGATTTGGGCAATATAAAACAAGAGGCAAAAGGCCTTACTTTTTGTCTTATGAATCTCAGAGAAATTTCATTCTATTTATACTCAAAGTAGCTGAGTGTGGTTAAGGACACATCTATACTATAATAGCCTAGGTGGTCGTCACGCCCTCACACTGTGATGCCCTCACACCATCACAATCCATCACCAGGTGGCTGCGTGTGCATTGCGTGCGCGTGGGTGGGCAGGTACTTGACACTGTGTGCGAGGTGTGGAGGCGGGGCCTGGCGGCCTGGGTGTCCTGTGGCCCCGCCTACCTCTTTGGGGCAATAGATTGCGGGGCTCCCCCCACACTGTGAGAGGGCACAGGCCAGGCTGGGGGACCCTCCCCCCCGAGTGCATGAATTTCGTGCACCGGGCCTCTAGTTAAATAAACATAAAGGTATTTGGGGGACGTAGGCTTCTCATTCAATTATTCCCAGTTCCGGTGATTCCTGAAATGTGTCCCCAGTTTGAAAAGTCTATGCTGAGTATAGACAAAATCAAATCAGTAAAGTTAAAGCTTTTCTCCAGCAACTGATTTCCTTAAGTCAGCACAGCCAGCGCCGACCTGCCAGCGGCTGAAGGCAGGAGTGAGGGCTCGGTTCCCACAGCCAGGAGGCCCGGAGGCCGCACTGCTGGGCCGCCTGCTGTGTCGGGGACTTGCTGCTCCCTGGGAAGTTAACGATGAGCCTCCCGTCCAGTTGGAAGGGAGTCTGTCAGAGACTGTGCAGGGGTAGGTGATGGTCTGCAGCTAGCGCCCCCCCCCCCCCCCCCCCCCCCGCCTGGTAAGTGCAAGTGCACCCGGGCTGTGCAATGGCGGTGGGCAGCGTAGCGAGTGCTTTTCTTCCTGTGATGTTGTCTGCCTGGGGCAGGTGGTGGAGAAGACGAACCCGACAGAGCCGGTGGGCGTGGTGTGCCGCGTGGACGGGGTGTACCAGGTGGTGGAGTACAGCGAGATCTCCCTGGCCACGGCGCAGCGGCGGGGCCCGGATGGACGGCTGCTGTTCAACGCGGGGAACATCGCCAACCATTTCTTCACCGTGCCCTTTCTGAGAGACATTGTCAAGTACGGCAGGGTGGGGCGTTGTGGATTGTTTGTTGCATGAGAAGTCGGGAGATAACCCCAAGTCCAGTCCTGCAGAATTCGCCCACTTCCTGGGGGTCACCTATGCCCAGTGACATGTTTCTGGCGCGGGGGGTAAGTGAGTTGGGTCATAGGAGCCCCTCCCAGGGCATAAGCTGAGGCACAGAGTCGCCCCTTTTCTTCTCTTCGCTCCCGCCAGTGTGCTAGGCCTTGTGAAGTGAGGGACAGACACGAACCCCGGCTCTCCCACAGCCGGACACTTGGGAGGGGCATTTGCCCCACAGCTGCTGAGCCAGGCCCGGGACGTGTAGAGGGGCGTCAGTCTACGGGAGCTGGTGTCGACGAACCTCAGGAGCCAGGGCCTTAGGGCGTGAGGGCAGCTGGGGCCGGGCGGAGCCTGCCCAGGTGTAGAGGGAAGGGCACGTGCTGTCTGACCCACCACGGGCCAGCTTCAGCGCCAGGACGGCTGCTCAGTCCGCCCGGCCCTCGGCGGTTCCCAGTCCACTGTGCTGCTTGTCGCCTCGCGCCTTCATCCGCAGTGACTGTTAGTGCTCCATCCCCCCCCTCGGACGACGGGGTCCGGGGGAGGCGTTGGTGTGACGGCCTCGGAGGTCTCCCCCCAGTGACCTCTCTTCCTGCCTAGTGTGCACGAGCCGCAGCTGCAGCACCATGTGGCTCAGAAGAAGATCCCGTGTGTGGACTCCCAGGGGCAGCGCGTGAAGCCCGACAAGCCAAACGGAATAAAGATGGAAAAGTTCGTCTTCGACATCTTCCAGTTTGCAAAGTAGGTGTCGCAGCCAGTAGGATGGACCGAGGGTCTCGGGACCTGCCTTCCTCTCCCAGGCAGGACGCCGCCTCCGCACACTCGCCGCCAGTGGCGGGTGCTGTGACGGCGTCGGAGCCCCAGGCCACGAGTGTGGAGTTGCGGGAGGCTCTCCTCACTCAGTGGTCGTCAGCCGTGGGCTCTCCGCCCTCGCTCTGGCTGAGCGACTAGCAGGCCCGCCAGAGAGTTGGCCCTGGGCTCAGGCGTCGCCCTGCCCGAGAGCCAGGGTCACAGGAGTGTGCTCAGTTCCCGTAGCTCCAGGAAACCGCAGAGCTGACCGGTATGAAACACAGACGACAGATCAGCTAAGAACCATCTCACCAAACACATTCCTAAATCGTCCTTTTTCTGCCCAGAAGACACTAATGGGATCTTTTTGCACCAAGATTTCTAGTCTTTGTGACTAGTTACTTCTTGGAGTCTTGGTCGGGGCTGGGTGGAGGCCCGGCGGTGGGGCCATGCCGGGAGCAGCTTTATTTGTAGTCAGGCATCTCCGTTTGCTTCCACGGCAGGAAGTTTGTGGTGTATGAGGTGCTGCGGGAAGACGAGTTCTCCCCTCTGAAGAACGCAGATAGTCAGAACGGCAAGGACAACCCCACCACGGCCCGGCATGCGCTCATGTCCCTGCACCACTGCTGGGTGCTCAATGCCGGGGGCCACTTCATCGACGAGAACGGCCGCCGCCTGCCCGCCATCCCCCGGTGAGCGTGTGCCCTGGCCCTCGCTCCTGGCCGCCTCTCTCTCGGTTGTTACTGCATCTTTAACCAAGCAGAGCATCCCTGCCTGGTGTGGGGGATGCCTGCTCCCCACAGGGATCTGCCGAAGCCTCGTGTTCACACACGTCTCCCGGGCGTGAAGTGACTCCGGCAGCAGTGGTTGGAAGGTGACCACTGGTGCCTCTGGGTCTGGCTGTCAGCAGCAGCTGTACCATAGGTCACTGCCCACACATCTGGGGGACCCCAAAACTCCCGCCACCCCTACGGGACACAGGGCCACCGTGGCAGCCTCAGGTCCTAAGAGAGGCGCCAGGAAGGGAAATGAATGCCACTGAGTCCCGAGTCCTCAATCTTGAAAAATATTACGGGATTTTAGAAGTGGAAACAAGGAGATTCTTATAGCTATTCAGCCGGATACAAAGGCCTTTTAGGCTAAATCTTATATTTTATGATCAAACCTTCACCGGCACCTGAAGTCCCTGCTAAGTCCTTTGGTTTCTGTGCTCACAAAGCATGTCCTGCCGTGTCACTTGTGCCCTCACGGGGTGGAGTGCTGGCTGGGTGCTCAGAGGTGCTGAGCACGGTTCGTGCTGGGCCTCCGGCGGCTGGTCTGGCTGTCACCGAAGGGGCCTGCTGAGCGTGTCCCGGCCAGGGCCACCGGCATGGGCGTGGCAGCTGTCCTTGCTTGTCTTGGCCATTGAGTTTGTTTTCAACCCTCCATCTCCTTTGCTGAGTTTATCCCTTACCATCCATCCTGCCTCCAGGCCCGCAGAGTTGGCAGTTCCCTCATTGTTGTGTTTGGTTTGCTCCCCCAGTAATGCTTCTTTGTTCCCACATAGCACTGGTGCGCACGGACAGCCCGAGGCCGTCACAGCCGGGGTCGCGGACAAGTAACTATCCCGCCTGCCTGCAGCATGGTGTAGGGCTGGCTTCTCCCGGAGCTAGTGTAGCGCTGCCGCGGGGGCGGGGCTTTGGTGGGCGCTGCTTCCTTGGTGGCAGGCATCTGTCTGGACACTAACTCAGCGCAGTGCATGCTGGGCACGGGCAGCATGCCGTACTAAGCCCCCACAGGCGTCTGCGCCGCAGTGAGCGTCCGCGAGTGCAGGTAAGGTTGGCGCAGGGGCCCTGCGGGAGCACCACACAGCCACCACGTGTGCTGGGGTGTCTCCTGGACTGGAGTCATCCTGAGGCCCGAGGGGGCAGGAAACTTCTTGCATTTGTTCTCATGCTAATAGCTCCCCATTCGGTCTCTCTGTGCTAGTATTAGTCACTGTCCTGCTCCTAAGAAAGTGTCTTGTTGTAAGAGCAGGTCATTTTTAGCTGGAGCACCCATGTCCTCTCCCCTCTGGGTGCTGCCAGCGTCTGAAAAGCTATGGTCTGTGTAGCTAGAGAGCGCGGCAGATGCTGTCGCACCCCCGCAGGGCAGGCCTGGTCTGGAGGGAGGTTGTGGAGACCCGGGGACTGTGCCGGGCAGGGTCTGGGCGGGTTCCCAGCAGCAGCAGAGCTCTGTGGTCGCGTCGCCGCCTTGCCACCTGCCCTTCGTCTTGCCCAGCAGAGGCCACCTGTGGCTGTCGGGTCTGGGACGTGGGCTGTGCCAAGGAAGGGGACTCCCAGAGCCGGCTCCTGTCCTCCAGGAGCCCTGGGTCTGTCATCTTTGCACCAAGCGGACTGGGTGCAGCGTCTGGAAGCAGCTGCCTTTATGATTTAAGAAATAGATTTTCGACCTTAAATTTCCTTCTCATTGAACCACACAGCTTTTAACCTGAAAAGTGAGTGATTCTTAATTATACAGCTGCAAACGTCCTCCAGCGTCTCAGCGAAGATACAAAAGGTTTTAGAGTTCTCCCTGTTCAGATTCTTTTCCCTAGTACAGTGGTTCTCAACCTTCCTAATGCCGCAACCTTTAATACAGTTCCTCATGTTGTGGTGACCCCCAATCTCATTGTTACAAATTGAACATAATTAAAGCATAGTGATTAATCACAAAAACAATATGTAATTATACATGTGTTTTCCGATGGTCTCAGGCGACCCCTGTGAAAGGGTCGTTCCACCCCCAAAGGACCGCGACCCACAGGCTGAGGACCGCTGCTCCTTTCTCCCTGTCCCCTTAGTTCTCTGTGGCGGGGACCTCTGTGATGCAGACGGAGATCATGCTCAGGCAGCTGTGTGTTCCTCGGGTTCAAAACTACCTCCTGATCCTGGCCCCCAAGTCCCTCGGCCTCAGGTTCAGGGTCAGGTTCAGGTGGGACTTCATTTTCCCACTTGGCATATGTGACCCTGAGCTGCCCGGGGGGTCTGCGCCAGATCTCTGGGGCTCTCGTGGTGGAACCTGACACAGTCTGCAGAGCCCTGTGCCCCACCTTTAAAGCACCTTTCCTCCGTCAGCCCGGGAGCCTCCCCACTCAGGCCGCAGGTGCTGTCAGCGTGCAGAGGCCCCGGGCTCCTGAGGAGAGCAGGCGTTTCCTGCAGGCTTGGGAGGGTCCCCGTGCATGTGCGTCTTCATCTTCCCCTGAGGATACGCTTGCTGACTAGAGAGAGGGGAGGGAGAAACACCGAAGTGGGAGAGAAACATCGGTTGGTCGCCTTCCTTACATCCCCGACCAGGGCTGAACCCGCAGCCTAGGTATGCGCCTGAGCAGGAATCCAGCCAGCTGAGCCACAGCGCGGTGCCTCAGCAGATGCTAATAAGCATCATTTTGTTGGAGGAAATGAAGGAGGGCAGGCACTGTGGAGAGCAGTCAGGGGAAGGTGGGGCCTGAGCTAATCTAGAGGATGGGAGGTGGAGTTCCTCACAGGGACCTGGTGGGAATGCCCTGGAGTAACCCAGAGTGGCCTGGCCAGAGAAGCGTGGCAGACGGTGGTCCTGGGAGCAGGACATGGGCACGAGCACCTTGAATCCAGCTGACGGTTCTGTTGGGGAAAGAACGGGCGTGGCCCACGCAGGAGTTCTGGGCTGGGCTGTAGTTTCAGGCCACGTGCGAGCACAGGGACGGAGAGGGGTCTCCAGGCGGCAGGAGGCCGGGCTTCTGTGCGCCTGGGGTCCTGTTGTAAACTCTTGACATGGCGAAAGCTCAGAGGTCTCAGGGCTTTCGATATGTTTTAACACTTCATTGCTTTGTGCCAGGTGATGGAGACTCTCAGGCTGGCAGGTGCTGTCGGTGCTGAGCGTGGCCTGGAGGAGCCGCGTGGTGACGGGCCTGCTTTCGCAGCCTCGCGTGGCTACAGGCACTTGGAACACGGTCATTGTGATGCGAATTGAATTTTAAAACTAAAATTGAGTTTTACAGTTTCAAGGAGTTCAGGTTTGAGTGCCCCCTGTGGCGAGTGGCTGCCGTACAGGCTGCGTTGTTAGTTAACGTCTGTCAGACTCTGCGCCCAGCTCTCTGGTGTGGCGAGGAGTAAAGTGACTGAAGGGTCAAAGCACCTGGGGACGTACCTGGACCATGTCTGTTCAGTCTGCTGTCCCTTCCTTGTCAAATTAAAACTTGGACGTGAGATGTCCAGGAGGCGATGCATGCACCGGCGGGCGAGGTGCGGCACGCCCCGGCTGTCTGCTGACCGTGACCGTGTCCGGGAGCCTAATCCTCAGGGCGCTTGGTGGTCGTTGGGGCTGCTAACAGCAGAACTCTGTTCTCACAAGCTTCTCAGAGGAAAGCCGCTCTGCCTTTCCCTCTGGCGGGCAGCGCGGGAACAGTCTGTGACATGTGGTCTCTCCCCAGCTTGAAGGACGCCAGCGATGACCCAATCCAGTGTGAAGTCTCCCCCCTCACCTCCTACGCCGGAGAAGTGAGTAGCTTTGCTTTTCTGCTCCTTTTTTAAAGTAGAGTCTGGTTCTGTTTCATGTTTAAGTGGAGCTGCCCTCACAGGACGGAGCATTGCGGGGACCCTTCCCTGAGAGCCGGTTCTGCAGAGCCGCCTTTGCTCTCGGCCCTTCCCCCGCCAGTCTATCCCGGCTCTGCCACAGAGCACACGAGGCTGGTTCCCACGCTTCCACATCAGTGCATGTCCCTTGGACATTGAGTTAGAACGGGCTTTTCAAAAATATGTGACCGCCTTGTTTTGTAGATAAATCACATGGCTCTTTTTACTTTACTTATCTATACTAATAAAAGGGTAATATGCTAATTAGACTGGATCAACCGGCCATCTTCCGGACATCTGACTTCCTTCCGGACAAGGCCATGGTGGTGGGGGCCGAGGCAGAGGCAGTTGGGGGACAGATCAGGACAGCAGGGGGTTAGGGGTGACCAGGTCTGCAGGGGAGGGCTGTTGGGGGCAACCAGACCAGCAGGGGAGGGTAGTTGGGGGCACAATCAGGTGGGCAGGGGAGGGCATTTAGGGGCATGATCAGGCCAGCAGGGGAGGGCCATTGGGAGTGACCAGGCCAGCAGGGGAGGGCCATTGGGAGTGACCAGGCTAGCAGGGGAGGGCAGTTGGGGGCATTAGGCAGGTGAGTGGTTAGGAGCCAGTGGTCCTGGATTGCGAGAGGGTGCAGGCCGAGCTGAGAGATACCACTCCCCTGCACAAATTTTGTGCACCGGGCCTCTAGTGTTTTATTAATTCTCACCTGAGGATATTTTTTCCATTGCCCTTCAGAGAGAATGGGAGGAAGAGAGGGAGAAGGAGAGAGAGAAAAACATCGGTGTGAGAGAAACACATCGACTGGTTGCCTGCCACATGTATTCCGACGGGGCGGATCAAACCTACAGCCCAAGTACATGCCCTTGACTGGGAATCGAATCCGAGGCCGATGCTCCAGCCACTGAGCCAGTGGAGGGTCTATTGTTCATAAACCTAGTGCTCTTGCTTTGAGAACCAGGGAGCTGGTTCTTCTAACCCAGCGGTTCTCAACCTGTGGGTAGTGACCCCTTTGGGGGTCGAACGACCCTTTCACAGGGGTTGCCTAAGACCATCAGAAAACACATATATAATTACATATTGTTTTTGTGATTAATCACTATGCTTTAATGATGTTCAATTTGTAACAGTGAAATTGGGGGTCACCACAACATGAGGAACTGTATTGAAGGGTCGCGGCGTTAGGAAGGTTGAGAACCACTGCTCTAACGTGTGACGTATTTTCCAGAGACCCTGTCAGAGGCAGCCACCCCTCCCCCATGCTTAGCAAGTGCCCCGCGCTGGGGACGATTAAAGGAAGAATGAGTATCATCCTATTAACTTTAGAAATAACATTATAGTCAGAATAATTTTACTGTAGTGTGGTCTGTTCCGTGCTGTTATAAGCAGGTCATTAAGCCCAGTTTAAAGTGTGTGCCAGTCAGTCAGAGAAAGACGAGCATCACTCGACCTCGCCTTCATGTGGAATCAAATGAGCCAGATAAACTGATGACCAGAGGAAACACAGGGAGAAGCATGGACAGACTGGGATCTCAGAGGGGAGGCAGGAGAGGGTGGGTGGGAAGAGATCAGCCAAAGACCTGTGTGCATACGCATAACCCGTGGACACAGACAATAGGGTGGTGAGGGCGGGGCGGGCGGGGGGGCGAACAGGAGCAGCTGGAAGAGATAAATAGGGGAAAAAGAAGACCTATGTAATACTTCCAACAATAAAGATTAAAAAGATAATAAAATGTAAAAAAACAACAGAAAATAGAAACAAACAAAAGACACCGTCATTTCTCCACTGTCAGCTGCAGAGGTTTAAAGGGATTTGATGCCAACAAATTGCCAGGCCACTCACTCAGAGCCCCACCCGACTCCCTTCTAGACACCTGGGAGGATGTGAAGGTCAGCACGTCCCAGGCTTCCTTCAGAGACGGGTGAATGCCAGGCTGGTGTTCCCGGGAGCCGGGCATGGTGGCAACTCAGAAGAGAAGAAAAAACCCTGACTGCTTTATTTTCGATTTTAATCAGGTTCCTAATCCTCTGACCTTGTGCTAACTTTTTCTAAGTTTGGGGTTTTATTTTAAAGTTGTTCATGGCATAAGACAACTGCAGGCATACCAGGCCACCAGGCCACCGTATAGAGAAGTATTTCAATAAGGAAAAAGTGTGCACCAAATCGGTTCTTACTGACTCACCCTCTGCTCTCAGCCCAGCTTCTGTGCTGCACACCCTAAAGCAGGGGTCCTCAAACTTTTTAAACAGGGGCCAGTTCACTGTCCCTCAGACCGTTGGAGGGCCGGACTATAGTTTAAAAAAAAACTATGAACAAATTCCTATGCACACTGCACATATCTTATTTTGAAGTAAAAAAACAAAACGGGAACAAATACAGTATTTGTATTTGCATGTGGCCCGCGGGCCGTAGTTTGAGGACCCCTGCTCTAAAGCATGTCACAGCCCCGGCTGCCTCGCAGCCGCCGGCCGCCCCACTGTCGCCGTTTCCTAACCTCCATCTCGCCTTCCTCTCAGGGCCTGGAGGGCCTCGTGGCCCACAGGGAGTTCCACGCGCCTCTGATCATTGACGAGCATGGGGTCCACGAGCTGGTGAAGAACGGGCTGTGAGGCAGGCGCTGTCCTCGCCCCGAGAGCAGCTTCTCCTGGTGACGGACCCACGGGACCCGCAGGCCCTCAGGCTGCCTCCTGCTCTGCGAGCCCCTGAAGCTGCTGCACGGCCCCAGGAGCCGTGGACTGAGTTCAAGGCATTTCTGTGACTCTCAGCTCATTGAAGGTCTTATTTATATTTTTCAATTGTAGGATGTTCCCCAGCCCAGGGGACCATGCGTCCGGGACACATCCTGCCGCGTGTGTCGGGCAGGGTGCGCGCTCGGCCCTCGGCGGGGCCTGGCCCCTCACGGTGCACAGAGAGAGAATGTGCACTGCTCACGTCGAAGGGTTTCTATGGTACTGAAGGTTGGTTTTACTTTATCAAAAAGTAAACTTTTTAAAGAAAAGAATTAGGGAAATAAACTTTTAGTCTCTGTGGAGTGTCATTTGTACCTTGAGGACTTCATTCCGTTAGGAAAAGAGGGAACTTGGAAGGAACTTGAGATAATGCAGACAACAGGCTGCCGCTGTGGGAAATGGCAGACACGACGTCCCTACCCAGCGCCGGGCTCTGGTCAGTTCTCGCAGGGACAGGTCCGCAGGCGCATTGGCTGGTCTGGGGACACGTGCGGTGGCACAGCTGAGGGGCGGGGTGCAGGGCCAGCCCCTGCGTGTCCTCGCAGGACGTCTGGCTCAGTCCTGCCAAGGCTGGGGACCTCGTTCACCCCAGGGCTTCGCTTGCCCAAGCGCTCGCGGCACGTCTCCCGGGAGGTTAAACACTGTCCTCCCAGCATTTTTGTCTTCTTTGTTTCCGGCTAGAAGATTTTTAGAAAGGAGAATAATGTGGTTATTAAAACATGGACTGTAGATCATTAGTGTCTAAAATAAGATTTGCATGAAAGCATTTATTGACCAAACACATAAAATTAGCATCTGGATAAATGAAAAATTCTAAAGTCTGGCTCAGAAGTGATGGATGCCTTTCCTCTTCCCTGACCGGCTGTGGCGGGGGAGTCCTGGGAGGGCCCTGGGTGTGGAAGTGGAAGTCTCAGGCCCGGTTCTGGCACGCGATGCTGGTACTGGTGTCTACGCTCATTTTCTGTGGAGAGCCCTAACCATGTGCTGAGCATATTTTCTGTTTTATCTCAGTAACAGCCCGACTTTGCTGCTTTCCATCCCATTTCTCAAAAAGATTTGTGAGGTTTGCGTTCTCCATCTGAGCGAGCTCCTGTCCCCGCTTCTCTGCCAGGTTCCCCCACTGCCCCTCCCGAGCTGGGTCGCACGGCAATGGCCGTCCGGCAGGGACGGGTTTGATTGCAAGGACTGTGGTGGGTCTGGGTGCGAGGTGCTAGCGGTCTCTTCCTTCACAAGCCCTAGTCGGGAAATACGGAGCCGGGGAGATGCTCATGAAAATAGGAGTTAGCGGCCTTGACAGCTGAGTGGGATTAAAACCCAAGTGTCTCGACTCTAGGCCCTGCCTTCATGAGGCTGTGCTGCCCTGCCCGCCTCCGCACCCAGAGCCTCCTCACCCAGAGTCTTTGCACCCAGAGCCTCCGCACCCAGAGCGCTGCGCCAGCCGCAGCTGCAAAAGAGTAAAGGCACGAGGCAGTGCGGCCCTCCTGCAGCTGCCGGCGGAGGAGGATGGAGAAGCTGGGAGAGAGCAGGCCACATGACAGGCCGTGTGCTCAGAGGGGGCAGGAGGAAGCGGCACCAGCACCACGAGAGGCCAGAGGCCACAGTGAGATGCTGCCGCCAGGGCCATGCCCTGGGTGGTGTGAGATCAGGGGAACTGCGACCACCACGCAGCCTCTGCCCGCTTCTCTAATGTATAGGAAGGAGCGTGTGCGCGTGCACGTGTGTGTGTCTCTGTGGGTGTGCATGTGTGTATTTGTGTCTGCATGTGTGCACAAGTGTGTGTCTGTGTGTGCATATGAGTGTGCGTGTGGTTGCAGGGACTAGCAAAGCAGTTCTGGGAACAGCTAAGTCAGCGTTTGAGCCCAGAGCTGGGCTGTGTTCAGATGAGTGGCTGTGTCAGTGGGAATGTCTTTCTCACACCCCTCCCCCTTCTTACAGTCTCTGCACACGTGTCCACTGCTCGGAAGGCACACGGAGGTCCATGCGCTTGGCCGTGGAGAGAAGGGCCGGCACTAAATCAGTTCCGTTCATTGTGCTGTGGGTCGTGGGGCAGGGACCTGGGTCACGTGCTTCTGGGGAGAAGAAAACCCTTCGTACGGTTTGTGCCGTGGGGTACAGGTGGGAGTTGGAAACGCCACCCCCAGGCAGCAGTTGTCAGACTGCTTTGCTCACAGACCTTGTCTCAGTCAGAGGTGAGACGTCCTAGTGGCAGCCACACCGAAGGCCCCGTGTGTTCTTGCGATCGGCATCTGTTAGAAAGGGCGGCGTCTGCCTCCCATGGGCCGGCCTCCGCACTTCACTGACCTTCCCCAGTGCCGTTCCGGCTGGCTGCTGGAGGCTCCGGGCGTGGCGGCCGTGGCCCCTGCGTGTCCTCGGCAGCCTGGCTTGTCGGGGCTGCAGGGAGCAAGCCTTGTGGGGAAAAGGAGGTCGCGCTGGAGCCCGGGTGCAGGTGCGCGGCCGGTCCTTCACGCACTTCTGAATGCGGACAGGCTGGTTGTGAGCCAGCTGCTCCCGCCTGTCGCACCGCGCGGCCTGGGTGGCCCGTGCCGCCTTCCCGGGAGGCTGTGTCTGTGCAGTCGGGGCAGCAGGTGCCAATGCTCAGGCACTGGAGGAAGCTCCACCCGAAGCTCCACACTGCTACCGTCTGCGTACCCAGGGCCCACGTCCACTCCAGGCCAACACGTGCATCTCCCCCGCCCCCAGCTCGGCAGGCACAGATTGTCTGCTGTCAACACTCGCATCCCAGAAGGACAAAACAGGTCACGTGGTCTGAGCATTTTGCATAGGAGGCAACCAAGGACCAAAGAGAAGTGACCTGTGGCTAGTGACAAAGCGCAGACTAGAGTCTAGGTCAGCCAGACTTGGAACTGAGGGCTTCAGTTCACTGAGAGTAATTAAAGGTCAAAGTGTGGATCCAATGGTAGGAACTGTAGAAGGAGATGAGGAAAGGGAGAGTAGGATGGGCCCAGATCCAAATCCCAGAAAGTACAAACAGTATGGATTGTAGAAATTAGTAAAGTTCTTATTTTATACTAGTAGCCCGGTGAACGGATCCGTGCACATTTGAAAGGAACTTAATTAGAAGGTGGCTGGCAGGGCTGGGCGTGATGGGCTGGACACACGCTGGAGCCAACCCCCTGAGGTCCCTCCCCAGCCGGCTGCACCTGGGCGGTACCATGGCTCGAAGGGTGTCTGCAAAGTAGGGTCCCTTTGGCAGATGGGGTCCCTCGGCCTGGCCTGCAGGGATCAGGCCATAACAGGCTTTCTGACATCCTCGAAGGCTTCCCAGAGTGTGAGAGGGGCGCTCTGCAAAGCTGCTTTATACAGGGTGTGGAACGCAAACGCAAGTGAGCAGTAACCAGATTCAAGGCCGACAGTGCCCCAGCAACAACATAGCCCACGGCTGAAGGTAGAATCGCACGGCCCCCGCGAGGAATCGGGCTCCCTCTTCTCTGGTTTCGGGGTGCGTCACCCGAGAACTGCCACGGCCAAGTCACTGCAGCTCTGCAGCTCCAGCCTTGAGTGTCTCCCCCGTGGTGGTCAGTGTATGTCAGTGATGGCAAACCTTTTGAGCTCGGCGTGTCAGCATTTTGAAAAAACCTAACTTAACTCTGGTGCTGTGTCACATATAGAAATTTTTTGATATTTGCAACCATAGTAAAACAAAGACTTATATTTTTGATATTTATTTTATATATTTAAATGCCATTTAACAAAGAAAAATCAACCAAAAAAATGAGTTCGTGTGTCACCTCTGACACGTGTGTCATAGGTTCGCCATCACTGGTGTATGTCATAGTGACCGGTCGGATGGGTGGAGGGACACTTAGCATATTAGCCTTTTATATATATAGACTAGTGGCCCGGTGCACAAAATTTGTGTACATTACAAGGGGATTAATTAGAGGAAATATTTTAATATTGCTATTTGCCCTTTATGATAGAAGTGTCAGAGATGAAAGAAAATTAGCCAAATGTATATGAAAATCTTCCTCCTGTCAGAGTCTGGGGTGCGCCGTAGGACCCAGAGTCAAGTCCCCGCCCACCCATGCACACCTTGAAATTGCATGAGATCCAGATCCAGCTGGCCCCACTGTCAAGCCCCGCAGGGCAAGGGGTGCTGCTTCAGGTCCCCCATCAAGCCCCACTGGGTGGGGGGCAAGGACTCAGGTCCCCTGGCCCTGCCTCAGGTCCCCCGGCCTGGCCTCAGGTCCCCCGGTCCTGGTTCGAGGGTGTGAGGACGCGAGGGCATAGCGACCATTTGCATATTAGCTCTTTATTATATAGGATGCTCTCTCCAGACCTCCCTGCAACAAAAGTCCTTTGGTTCGTTTGGACCCAGAATGTCAGAACATGGCTACGCTGTTACAGCATGCAGGAGCGAGACCCAGAGGCCCTTCTCTGCTGTGATTAAAAAAAGTGCCTGGGTACATTTTTCTTGCTTTTACACTCTCAGAAGATTTATATAGGAGAATTCTTTTTAACTCATGGAGCAGAGCTTACCTAGTATTTACAAATCAACCCTTGACCCAAAGCGTAATGAAAATATCAATTTTCAGTTGGCAGGCCGAAAAAAAGTTCTATTTTAGACATCCTTATTTTTTCCAAGTGTGCAACTGAGATTATGATAGTTTCACATTTCTATAATTGATTTCTTTTTTACAGAGCGCCTGTGTAGAGCCTCAAACTCAGAACACCAATTTTATTTTCATTGGATTCTTTTCTCTGAAAACTACAAATTACATTTATGTTATTTCCCAAACCCGCTTCCTTTCTTTTCTCCATCCCTGGGTTCTCAAGTGATTGCTCCATGTGGAGACCCGACAGTAGCTGGTGCTGTGGTGCTGGTTGAAGTCCATATGTCTAACCATCTGTTTAACCAGGAACACAGACCAACCTGGCGGTAACCAGACCTCAGATGTATCTGCAAATAACGTATCTCCCTCTCCCAGCGAGACCTCCTCATCTGGCTTTCCATAGACAACGAGACTCTCGGGACAAGCAGGACACACCAAAATTATATCATTTACGACATTTGAAAGTGAAAAATTGGAAGTTTTACCAATATCCTGTTTTTGTCATTCCACAAAACGTTTTTGTGTGTGTGGTCGCCTTTTCTACTTTTTCCATTTTCTTTGAGACATTATTTTCAAATGTGCATTTTAGGGATATGATTATGTAATATTGTGTTTCAGATTTGGAGGCTTTGTGGGTTGTTTCTAGAGACCCTGTCTTTTCAGCTAACTTCAAAATAGAAATTGAAATGCTGGAGAATCGAGATTAGAGCTGGGAGGCCAGGCCGATGCAGTTGGCCCTCCGCAGCCTTCGCCCCTGCACTCTCTGGGTGTCTTTTGTTAGTTGCTTCTTACTTTCATCAGCATCTTCTGTGAGGGGTCAGGGGTCAGGACACCTGGGCTCTCACCTGCTTTGTGATGAACCAGAGCGACCAGGGCCGAGTCATGACTCCTTCCGGCCCCAGTCTCCTCGCTTGCAGAGTGGAGTGGTGTGTGTGTGCGTGCGTGTGTGTGCGTGTGCATGTACGTGTGTGCTTGTGAAGGACTTGGCTCAATGAGCTGCACGTGCACTTCTCTGTGACCCCGATAAATATTTCTGGTTGTGCATCTGAGCCTCACTCATCTGTGCTTTCAGCGTTTCCTGATGGCCTTTCCTGATGTCCGCTTCCTATGTGTTTCCATTATATGTGTTTCCTGCCTGTGTTGGGGCTAGTTCACATGGATCAGTGGTTGCTATGAGGCAGGTACTGTTGTAACTGCTTTACACTTTTAGCTCATTTATTCTTCACAACAACCCTCCAAGCTACGTATCAGGGATGTGGGGCTATCTTCTCTCTTTGCCTTTCACTCTAAAATTGTATAAACATTTTCCTCATCTCGGCTCTTCCTTTCCTCCAGGTGATCGTTCCGGCGCCTGGCAGCTGGCCTTTCACTCTCTGAGGGCGTTAGCACCTCACTCAGGATCTCCGCCTGCGGGGCCACCTTCCCGCCTGTGCTCCCCCTACTTGCAGGCCTTTCTCCCTCCCCCACTGCAGAGGCACAGCTGCTCCTCGGAGAGGGGGCTTGTCACCGAGCCTTTCCTCGAGTGTGGGAGGCACTTTCTGGCCAGGACATCTTTGGCGGCTTCATCCTGTCTGCCTGGAATTCCAAATTGTATTTGTTCCCCAAGACCCTGAAAAATGCAATTTTTTTCATGGAGCTCACCATCCATCTAACAAGAATCTTACAACCTAGACCTCATTCTGGGCATTTATTTTCTACCACATATTACAATTCCGCGCCCATGGATTGAATAAGACAAGAGGTTTGAGCCGTTGGGGGAGACCTCTGGCTGTTCAGCAAGGATGGGGAGGGAGGACAGAGGGAAGGGAGGGCTGCTGGTCAGGCCTGACATGGAAGCGAAGCTGTGCCTCCAGCAGCGAGTCCTGCAAAGGCCAGAGGGGTCCCTCCCGCTCTTCCCCTGGGAAGGGGGGCAGAGGCGCTTGCGGCTTATTGTCGTCATTTAGGGACACACCTGTGACAGTTCCCAAGTGGGAGCACGTAGCCCCTGAGAGGGACTAGGATACGCCGATGAGCTCAGGTTCGGGTCAGAGGGAAGGAAGTGGTCGTTGGGGGCCTGGAATGAGCAGAAAGAACACAGGGAAGTTATTCCAGAATCATAATTTTTTTTAAAAGAAGAAGAAGAATGCTTACAAAGGTCATCTGTAATGGAACCCTGACGGGTGAGGGTGGCTGATGCTGACCAAGGCCGGGCTCCACTGCAGGAGACCGACACGCACACCAGTGACGCCTCCCCAGGGAGAGGCGGCCACAGCCCGTCTTCGAGCCGAGGAAGCTGTGGCACAGAAGGCGGGTCCTGGGCGAGTCCGATCGGGCAGGGAGAACCTGGTGAATGACAACTATAAAGCGAGGAGGTGGTGGTACAATAAATAAAAACAGTTAAATACCCTCAATAAATATAGAGTCGGAGTTTGCCACACAATACAGAATATGTTGTTCATGGAAATTAACCTAAACCAGAAAAATAAAGCAGAAAAAAATACACTTCACAGATTTAGAAAAAGAATGTTTAAGCCCAAAATTAGCAGAAGGAAGGAGATAAAGTTCAGAACAGAAATTAATAGATAAACAATAAAAAGTTCAATAAAACTAAGAGTTGGTTTCTTGAAAAGATAAGCAAAATTGACAAACATTTAGCTAAACTAAGAAAAGACGCAAATAAAACTGTAAACGGAAGAGGAGACATTGTAACCAGTAACCCCAGAAACCCGCACAGTGAGGCTGCTGCCAGGCCGACGGGCACTCCAGCCCACCTGGCCCCGCCGGCCCTCACGCCGAAGGTTTTCCCTGGCCTTGGTTCCCTGTTTATTTTGGCCTAAAATCTCTTAAACGTTTAAAGTAAAAGCATTTTGTGCAATTGCACGGTGTTTTGGAAAGCGTGATGGGGGGGGACTCGAGAGGTGGGTTCCAGCTGTGCTTCGCCTCTTGTACTGAGACCTCGGACAGGTGGCCTACCTGGGGGACTTGCGGTGAGAGTGCAGCGGCTCCGGGGGGCCTCCAGGTCCCAGGCACCTGCGCTCAGGTGGGAGCAGTTGCCCTTGCTCTGTCCTCCGGTCCCAGCACCGAAGCTGGCCTGGCTGGTAGTGAGAACCGGCTTGCGCCTCCCAGGAGCGCGAATTGCACAGACTTAGCCTGGCCTTTGTCCTGGAGGCTTAGAGTGCCGCTGGCCATAGAAATTCCTTCCTGCTTTCGTGTGTTGTGTTGGAGCCCGAGAGCTGGTGTTTGCGGGGCAGCATGGTCTGTGCAGAGAGCTGAGAGGTGGCCAGGAAGCAAGCCCTGTCTCTGAGCCATCTGCCTGTCACCCTCCCGCAGGCCCAGGTGTCTGTGCCTCCCGCTGGGTCCAGGGAGGCCTCCTTGCTCCTGTTCCTCTTGCGAAGTGTCTCCTGCTCCGGGCGCTCTGAGGGACGGCCCCTCCATGGTCCCTGCCCACTCCTGTGCGCCCCCAGCCTTGCTGGTCTCGGGGCTGAGCCATCCCAGGGCCTGCCCAGCCGGAGTGGAGGAGACGCAAGGCCTGGGAGCCTGGAGGAAGCAGTGTCTTTGGAGCTGTCTCTGAGGTGCGTTAGGTCCTGTGACCTCCTGTTGCCATCTACCCCGGCCCCACCATCTCCGGACCTGAGCCCTGGGGCCCTGCACCCCGGAACCGGCAGCCTGAGTGTGGGGCATCTGGGCTCGGTGGGGTCGAGGCCCCCAGCCTGGGTGGATGAAGATGAAGGCAATTTGTCATTTAGGAGCTGAGGGAGGCTCCTTGCTGCGGCCCCTCCCCTTCCGCGTGACCTCTGGCCATGGCCACAGACAGAGAAACAGGGAAAGGCTTCCCGAACAGCTTAGGAAGGGCTTGTCTGCGCCTGAGTGCAGGCTGCAGCCGCCTGCCGCGGCGCGGCCCCCCCGGGAGTTGAGTGGGAAAATAGGGATCCTGGGGCCTCCAGTGTTTGTGTGGGGGAGCGTGGGAGGACGGGATGGGGTCAGATCTCCCCGGGGCGGGGGGGGGGGGGCAGCTCTGTGCTCACTCCGTGTGTGCGACCCCATGTCCTGGGAGCTACGGCGGGAGGGAATCCCCCCCGTGGGCTGTGTCCGAGCTCCCGCCCAGGAGGGACCCGGAGCGGGTCGCCGGTGGGGACCAGGGCGGGTGGAGGGGGACAGGGCGGAAGAGAGCTGTGTCTTTAAGACTGTGCGGTGGTTATCCGTACTTTTCTCTCCTGTGAATGGGTTTTGCTGTAAATTACAGCTCTGCCCCTGGTCCCTTGGGTCAGAAGAACTGGTCTCCAAACAGAAACCGCTCCGATTGGCGCCCTGCGCTTCCCTCCCAGCCCCTTCCTAATTGAAACCAAATGTGCGGCGTGCTGGATGCTGGGAGCCTGGCGCCGGCCCAGGAATCCTCAGAATGCGAGGTTTCTCGCAAAGGCATCTTGCATCAGCCCCGTGGATGTGCCGCCGCGGCCGCCGGCTGAGCGGGCGGCCTTCACACCCCGCTCGGCTCTCCCTCCGGCCGGACCGGGACCACAGCTCCGTCCTCGGCCTCTGCCCGCAGCGCGCACTCCTGGATGAGCGTAAGTTCCGCGTGGTTTTTTCTTTCCTTCGTTTCTTTCTTTTCCGCAAACGAGAGCTTTGACTGTGCTTCTGGCGTCTCCGGAAGAGTTTACAGAGGAGGCCGGAGGCGTTTCTTCAGGTGGGGCCGGGGGCCGCGGGGCGGCTCCCGGAATCCAGGCCTCCCTGCTCCAGGCGCTGGGCTCTGGTTCCAGGGAAGGTCGGCAGAGCTGCGCCGAGGGCCAGGCAGCCACGGGCCAGGCAGCCGCGGCGGTGGAGGCAGGCCTGGACGCGGAGCCCGGCCCCGGCTGGCGGAGGCGCTGGGCGGGAGCGGGGCTGGCACTGGCCTTTGAGGCCCCAGTTTGAGAGAGGATGTTCCCTGGTGCTTTGTTTTGGGGGCAACTCGGGCAGAGGGGTGCCTCGCCCCGAGGTTCTGTGGCGGGGCCTGCGTGGACGCGATGGGAAAGCCCGCTGCCGTCCTGGTCCCCGCGCCGGCCTGGCGACGCTGCCTTTGTCCCAGGACTTGGGGCTGTTTGCCTTGTTGGCTGTGGGACCTCTAAGTCGTGGCCGAGGCTCAGGAGTCCCATCGACAGGAAGGAGCCTGTCCAAGGGCGGCCGCCGCCAGCCATTTCAGGCGGGAGCCCTGCCGGCGGCGGGGCCTCAGCACCATTTTGCTGCTGCCTGGCCGCAGCGCCCTCGCAGGAAGACGCCCTCCCAGGAAGACGCCCTCCCAGGACGTCGGGGCCTGAAAGGCACTGGTGTCACCTGGCCTCGCCCGGGGCTGGGGGAGAGCTGGCCTGCGTGGGGCCTCTGCTTCCCGTCCCTCTGGCCCAGCTCCACGGAGCCACTGCGGGCAGCACGGTCGGACCCCGTCAGTGAGCAGGGTGCTGAGGGTGTGGTGGGGCATGATGTCTGTGGGTGCCCTGGGCTGTGTGTGGACACAAGACAGCGACCCCCAAGTGTTCACAGCACCCCAGGCTCCGCTCAGAGCTCCGCTGGTCACGGCTCCTTCTGCAGGGGGCGGCCCAGGAGGGTGAAGAGGGGAGCTGGGGGCCAGGTGCTTAACCGCAGTAGTAAGTCTGACAGCCGTGCTGCCCTTGCTGTCTGCATTTTCTAGCGGCCAGGGCCCAGCACAGCAGGTGTACAAATGATGCGATGTTGTCTGCCTGGGAAATGCTCACTCACCATCGTCTGGTCCCCATAGAAGAGCCTCGTCCTCTCGGGATGAGGACTCAGACCTGTGCCCGAGTCCCCAGCAGTGCGCCCGCCGCGCGGCTCTGAGAAGGCGCTGGGCGGCCTGGCGGCGGCTCATTCTGGGGCTCCGTGAGCGCCTCCGGCCTGCAGAGCCTGGGAGAGCCGCTGGCTCGGTGGGTGCCCCGGCCGGCACCCCTCCGACCCCTGGTCTGTGCGGGTGGCAGCCGCGCCTCGTGGTGCTGCTGCTCCGAGAGGTCCTGGACGTGGCCGCGCCTGAAGGCTCTGCAGGGCCTGCACCCCCAGTTCAGTGGGTGGTCATGTGAGCAGCCTCGGCCAGGAGGAGTGTGCCGGCCGGAGGGCGTGCGCTTGGGCGTGTGACTGACAGGGTGGCCTGTCTCCGTGGCCACCTCCTTGATGGAAGCCATCCCTGCTCGCGGTCAGTGTCCCCAGGTTTCTATCTGGGCCCGTGGCTGGCGTGGCCAGGACCCCTCCCCCAGCTGTGCCCGCGTCCCTGCGGGACCTGCGTCCCTGGTTGCTCCTCTGCGTGTTCCCGACGCAGCGTCCGCCGTGTCGCTTTGCACAGCGGGGTCTGAGGCGCTGGCACCTCCAGTGTCTTTGGGGAATTGTTGATATTTGGTTCCAAAAAGTATCGAAACAGCCGCGACGGGAAAGTGGGAGCCTTGCTGCCTGCCCCCCGCACGCTCGGCGCTGGTCTCGCAGCGCAGCCCGGCGCTGTGCTGGGGACGGCGCTGCCTGCGTCCGGGCCCCGGGGCCCCTGAGGTCTCGGCAGGCCCATCAGCTGTTGTCACCCACGAGGTCCTGAATCCGCTCAGCCACCCTGTGGGTGCAGCTCCCTGTGGTGGATGCATGGTGCTGGGTGGGCAGGTGACCGCGTGGGCGTCCACACCACGCCGTTTCCTCGCCAGACCCCGGCACCCCCTGCCCTGCCACCACCCACTCTTCCCAAGGCAGGGGCTACCCCTGGCCTCTCCCAGGCCCGGAAGTGGATGAGAGTGGGGGCCCCTGAGTGTGTGCTCACCCCTGACTACCCAGGCACCCCTTCTCAGGAGTCAGCTCCTCAGGGCAGTCAGCCGTACCAGGTCTGCCCTCCACCAGGGCCCCGCATATTCCCCCCGGCACGGGCACCTCCCCCGCACGTGGGCACCTCCTCCACTGCCCATCTCTGCCTGCGGGGCCTCCACCTTCGCTGGCATCACAGGCCCCTGGAGCTCTGTAAACAGGCAGATCCAGGCGCCACCCCAGACGGCCAAGGAGGATGCGTATGCCCGGTGACCAGGGCACCTGGACCGAGCCGCCCCCTCGGTGACCTGGTGGGTGTCCTGCCTCATGTGGGGGCCTGGAGGACCACGCGGGGTTTCGTCTTCATCTCAAGGATGGACTCAGAGTGGAGAACGTGGTCTTGGGAAGGACGCGCCTCCGGCCAGACCCTCGCGGCCCGGGGCCAGCGAGCAGGAAGCACAGGCCGGTCCGTCAGGGGACTTCCCGGGGCGGGGGCCAGTCTCCCTTCCTGTCCTAAACGACGTGGCCAGAACTAGACAGGTTTGCATGCCTGTGGCCAGAAGGAAGCTGCGTGGATGTGGTGTTTTCTGCTTCACTCCGTCCGAGGTTAACGGGACTCACTCCTGTTCGGCAGCAGGTTCAGAGCATCGACTAAGGGCGGGTGCCAGCCCCGCTTCTCAGACCCCCTGTTCCGCCTCGGGCTCCCTTCTACGCTCTGCTCCCCTGTGCCCGGCTCCATCCTCAGGCAGCCACGTTCTCCATGCTCAAAATCGCTCCTCCTTGCTTGTCCCGGGCTCTATTCTGGGTCACGTGCCCTGTCATGTGCGGCTGGGGCTGCCCATCGCGCTGAGCTCTCACCATAACTCGGCTATGGAAATGGTCCCCTTCTCTGAGACGAAGTTATGTTTCCAGAGTCAGCTCAGTCTGCGCCTGCCCCCCGGCCTCCCCTGAGCCCTCGGTGGGGGGCTCCTCTCACACCTGCAGGGCCGCTCTCCCTCGTGGAGCAGGGGACCCAGTGTCCCGAGACCTTTTCGGGGAATCCACAGGTCACCGCTGTCTTCATAGCGGCACTAGATGCTCTGCCTCTCTCTCTCTCTCTCTCTCTCTCTCTCTCTCTCTCTCTCTCTCTCTCTCTCTCTGCCACGAGGTGACGTGACATTCACTCTCGCAGCAAATTGAATCCAGAAGCAGCAGAGACTCCTGTGTCCCAGTGCCACCCTTCTCGCTAAAAACTTCTGAAAAGACGTATTTTTAGAAAAAGTCATTATTTATGTTACCACGCAGTTGTCATTTCACTGTTCCTAAATGACGAGCGCGCAGTCCTCGTGTCTTCTGCGTTGATGGACGTCACGAGCAGAGCCTCTGGACAGCCTGTGGGCCCGGTGGGTGTGGGGCCAGGAGGGGAAGAAAAGGGGATTGAGGCTGAGTCGTCCACGTACTCTCCACCCGTCTCGGGCCCAGGGCCGCACCCCAATTAGAGGTCAGTTCTGGGGTCCCGGCTAAGGGGGACGGCCCGGCCCCACAGGGCGCGGGATGCGGGACCTTTCCCGTCCCCTCAGGACCTGCCCGGACCTCTGGTTCCCGCGTCCACCTGGGTCTCTGACATTGCCATGTCATTTATTTAAAGTTGCATCTTACACAACAGCTGCCGGTGGTTTAGGGGGAAATACTGACCGGAACCACTACCAGCAGCATGACCGCCAGAGCCCGCGAGAGGCTCAGAGGCCTCAGTACTAGGAAGCCTGGTCCCGGCGGCTGCTGCAGATGGATACACCCCTTACCTCCCTGTTTCCATGTCGGCGGCTGGTCAGCAGGTCGGTCTGGGTCTGCGACTGTCAGTCAGCGGGCCCTGCATGCAGCGCTGGACTGTCCGTCAGCGGGCCCCGCGTGCAGCGCTGGACTGTCCGTCAGCGGGCCCCGCGTGCGGCGCTGGACTGTCCGTCAGCGGGCCCCGCGTGCGGCGCTGGACTGTCCGTCAGCGGGCCCCGCGTGCGGCGCTGGACTGTCCGTCAGCGGGCCCCGCGTGCGGTGCTGGACTGTCCGTCAGCGGGCCCCGCGTGCAGTGCTGGGACTGTCAGTCAGGAGGCCCCGCGTGCAGTGCTGGGACTGTCAGTCAGCAGGCCCCGCGTGCAGTGCTGGACTGTCCGTCAGCGGGCCCCGCGTGCAGTGCTGGGACTGTCAGTCAGGAGGCCCCGCGTGCAATGCTGGGACTGTCAGTCAGCAGGCCCCGCGTGCAGTGCTGGACTGTCCGTCAGCGGGCCCCGCGTGCGGCGCTGGACTGTCCGTCAGCGGGCCCCGCGTGCAGTGCTGGACTGTCCGTCAGCGGGCCCCGCGTGCAGTGCTGGACTGTCCGTCAGCGGGCCCCGCGTGCAGTGCTGGGACTGTCAGTCAGGAGGCCCCGCGTGCAGTGCTGGGACTGTCAGTCAGGAGGCCCCGCGTGCAATGCTGGGACTGTCAGTCAGGAGGCCCCGCGTGCAGTGCTGGGACTGTCAGTCAGGAGGCCCCGCGTGCAATGCTGGGACTGTCAGTCAGGAGGCCCCGCGTGCGGTGCTGGGACTGTCAGTCAGGAGGCCCCGCGTGCGGTGCTGGGACTGTCAGTCAGCAGGCCCCGCGTGCAGTGCTGGGGCTGTCAGTCAGGAGGCCCCGCGTGCGGTGCTGGGACTGTCAGCAGGCCCCGCGTGCGGTGCTGGGACTGTCAGTCAGCAGGCCCCGCGTGCAGTGCTGGGGCTGTCAGTCAGGAGGCCCCGCGTGCGGTGCTGGGACTGTCAGTCAGGAGGCCCCGCGTGCGGTGCTGGGACTGTCAGTCAGGAGGCCCCGCGTGCGGTGCTGGGACTGTCAGCAGGCCCCGCGTGCAGTGCTGGGACTGTCAGCAGGCCCCGCGTGCAGTGCTGGGACTGTCAGTCAGGAGGCCCCGCGTGCAGTGCTGGGACTGTCAGTCAGGAGGCCCTGCGTGCAGTGCTGGACTGTCAGGAGGCCCCGCATGCAGTGCTGGGGCTGTCAGTCAGGAGGCCCCGCGTGCAGTGCTGGGACTGTCAGCAGGCCCCGCGTGCAGTGCTGGGGCTGTCAGCAGGCCCCGCGTGCAGTGCTGGGACTGTCAGTCAGGAGGCCCCGCGTGCAGTGCTGGGACTGTCAGTCAGGAGGCCCCGCGTGCAGTGCTGGACTGTCAGGAGGCCCCGCGTGCAGTGCTGGGGCTGTCCGTCAGCGGGCCTCTCGTGCGGTGCTGGGAGTCAGCAGGCCCCGCCTGTGGTGCTGGGACCAGGCTGGGTCCCGGAGTCTGGAGTCTGGAGTCTGGACCTGCGGCCCCGAGGGAGGAGCCCTGTCCTTCGTGCGGCAGAGAGAGGGGCCGTGGCCCAGACGTGTCCGGTTCCTCGCAGTTTCTGCAGTTTTCAGAGCAAAGAGTCAAGCAAGTGGCTGCAAGCTCTTGGGGGGAAGGCTGAGTCCGCAGGGGTTCCTCCTCACTGTCAAGGCTTTCATGGGTTTGCCTGTTCATTATCTGGGGCCACACCCCATGCCTCCTTAGCCACCTTGTGGGAGAAGATATCTCAGGTGCCCTTGTCCCCACAGAATCCTTGAAAGGAATTCTTTCTTCCTTTCCCCTCTCCCCGCGCCCCCTCTCCCTCCCCTCCCTTCCCCACAACAGGCTCCCGATACTGCATTGCTAAGAGGTCTTAGCCTTGCCTCCATGGCATGCATTTCAGAATGAACAATTCGTAGCTACAGTTAACCACTGACCAGAAGTTATTGCAGCTTCTCTATTGCATGAGATCCTCAAACATTAATTATCTGAATCATTCTGCTGTACCTTTCAGAGACTATCATTGTGGTCTTTCCTTCCTCGGCCACTCCATTGTAAGTGACTATTTCCAGAAATTACTACTGTGCTGTCCAAGGCATGTGCTGTGTATGGCCTCGGCCGGGAGCCGGGTCGGAGCCTCCACGGCCCAGTGTCGGACCTGGAAGTGTCCCTGGGCCCCCTGGGGTCTTCTGGCCACGGATCCAGGCTCAGTCCTCCCGAGAACGAGGAGAGAGTGCCACTCCGTGTCCTGCGTGTCATTAACAACAGGTGTTAGCGTCTGACCTGGAACACCGGAGGGAAGTGGCTGAGACAGGCTGGGCCCAGGGCCGCTCCGCGCCCTTGCCAGCTCTCGGAGCCTCAGGGCCTAGGGGACGGTCCGGCTTCTGCACCCTCATCCTGTTCGGGCCGGGGGCTCTGGCCTGGGTCCTACAGCACCAAGTGCTCCTAATGGGTCCGCAGAGCAGTCCTGCCTGGGCCCCTCGGGACGTTACGCTTCTAGGGGACTCAGGCTGAGGCTCAGGTGCCACCTCCTGCTGGTCCCTTCTGTGCCCCCTTCCCTCCAGCGTCCTGTCCCATTCTCTCCCATTTCCTTCTGTGTCTCTGTGGACAGAAGGGGCCACATGCTGACCTGACCAGCTCAGGGGAGGCCTGCATGGAGGCCTTGCAAACTCAGAGACCTAAAGTCACCACAAAGGATGGTCTGAAATTAAACTTTAAAGCAATGATGGTGGGTAGTCACGTCCTAGGCTGGTATCTTCCCTGACAGGGTCAACCTTTACCTTCACTGAGCCTATTGTCTTTTTGCATCTATGATAACATCCCTGTGAAATGTCTGGGTCACTTGTAACTTCCCTTTTCCCGGACCCCTCAGGGCACAGCCTAATGTGCCTGGGCGCCCAGGACAGAGACCACAGGTTCCTTCATTGTTGTTGTCATGTTCATTGTTGGCTGTTAACTATCCTGCACCCACCTAAGTATGTGTCTGTCATTTTACTTTTTATCCAATCCCAGGGGCCCCCCTCTCTCTGCCCCCCACTCCGCTGTGCTTTCTCCCGCCTCTCTATCTATCACCAGTGGATTTCATGTCACCCACCTACGTCCCTCCTTTCAACAATAGATGAAAGACCGCCATTCTCTGGAGCGCAATCTCTGCTTCTCAGCAGTTGTCGACAGTTTGGCTCCAATAAACTCACAAAAATTCTTTACAGGTTTGAGTGTTTTTACATTAACGTCTCTTTGTCTCTCCGCTCCACCTGTCACACTTTCTTCCCTTCACTGGAGGGTGGCTCCTGAGGGCGGTGCCGCTGAGCTGACTTCTCTGTGAAAGGAAGGGCTTCAGTTTCCCCACAGGAGCCACCACTGCATCCGCATCTGTGCCCCACGTCTCTCGTCTCGGGTGGACTTCTGGTCTGGGGTTGGCCTGGTGGGAGGCCGCGCTGGGGTGGGGCTGTGACTGAACAGCCTGAGTGTCGGCTGTCTCAGAGGGTCCCATACGCTGGTGGGAAATGAGACAGTGTGGCCGTCGCTGCACAGACCTCCGTCGGGGAGTTTGGATCTGTGCCCGGTGACCATGGAGGAAGCCAGGCTGGGCAAGCGCATCAGGAAGCGCTGATAATATTTTTGTTGTAAAACTTGACTTTCCAAAGCCCTGGGCAAGTGCGGAAGCCTCTGCCTTCAGGAGGACATACCAGACAGAGCCCTGGGGCAGTGACAGGACTGATGACCCATAGGGCGGGACAGAGGGAGGGTGCCACCCTCCCTGCCGGCAGGAGTGGTCCCGGGGACGCCCCATAAAGGTCACGTCACGTAAGCTGGTCTTTTCCCCATAGTCGAATTTTATGGAGAATTTTCTTTTCTTCAAAGAGGAAATACATTTGTAACTAAAGAAATATCACTGAAGCAGAAACTCCTTGCATTCAATAAAAACTACTAATTCTACGTGAGCAATCTGACCCCAGACTGTAGATCAGCGCCTTTACCCCGTCCGTGCTGTTGAGAGGGTCGCACTGCTCTGGGTCTATTCAGAGGAAACACTCCCAACGGATGACACAGGTCACAGAGACGCAGCCTCAGGGGCGAAGCAGACGCCCGCCCGTGGGCTGGGGAAGGGAGCCGAGGGCCCGCCTTTAAAACCACAGTTCTGAGAATTTTGGATGATACAGTTACTTCAGGTTTTATTCACAAAGTTGTATGAAGGTGGTCAATCAATTATGTAAAGATGCACAGGAAGGACCTTGGGTGAAGGCGGGCCAAGATGCTAACCAGGTGGATGTTTGGGGGACACTCGTTCTTCGTGCCGTGGGTAGTGTGTGACGAGCCTGCCTTCCTTCACGATCAGCAAGGAAAGAAGTTGTGTCATTTCTACAAAAGGGACAACGTCAGGAAGGAGTGTGTGTTGTTCCCAGAGACAGCGCAGCCGGCCTGTCGCCTCCCTTCCTGGGACGCGGAGGCTCTTTGCTCTTGGAAGGTCTGTCCTGCTCCCAGCGGGGTCATCACCACACGTCAGTCTGCGCCCGAGGACGAGAGCTGCTATTCGCGCCTGCTCATCACACGTGGATCTCAGGCATGCGTGGGTCTCCAACACACACGGATTTTGGGCACATGTGGATCTTGGCCACACATGGATCTCAGGCACACGTCGATCTCTTTCTGGCACATGTGGATCTCTGGCACATGTGGATCTCAGGCACACGTGGATCTCAGGCACATGTGGATCTCCCTTGGGCACACGTGGATCTCAGGCACACGTGGATCTCTCTCGGGCACACATGGATCTCTTGGGCACATGTGTATCTCAGGCACATATGGATCTCTCTCTGGCACACGTGTATCTCTGTTGGGCACACGTGTATCTCAGGCACACGTGGATCTCTCTCTGGCACACGTGGATCTCTCTGGCACACATGGATCTCAGTCACCTACATGGACTGGAGATCTAAACCCTTGGTTTTCTGTCAGCATCGTTGAGACTCAAACCCAATTGCGCTCTCTGGCTTCTCTGCCACACTCACTTTCTGCTAAGTCAGAGCCCCTCTCAGAAGCGCTGGGCTTCACCTGGGGCCCAGCTCCCTGTTTCTGACCCTCTCCTCATGCCCAGGGGCAGCACATACCACCCAGCCCAGCAGGCTAGGGGCCCCTTTCCACAGGACAGGTTGACAGTGCTGGGTGGGCACTTCTGGGTCTTGGATGGCACACCTGTGACCTGAGGGCGTGTGACAGCTGGTTGCCACGGCTCCCTGCAGCTCTGAAGCTGGTGGCCTTGTTCTGTCACTGTCCCAGGTGCGCCATTCACCTGTCTGCACCTGCCTTGGGTGCCTGTCGAGCTCACGTTACTTTTCTGCCACGATGTGTCCCCAGCGGTTCTAATTCGCAGCGAGTGTATGGTCCATTGGCCACTCGTACATACCGCCTCTTGTCAAAACCACGGCAAGGACCTATGGATAGTACTGGAATAAAATTCAGCGCCATGGGGAGATCAAGTCAATGTTGGGGAAGAAGGTGCGCCCTTCCCTGGCGCTGGCCTGGGACCACGCAGGGCGAGGGGCATAGAGGCCGTCTACATACAGCGTTTCTGGGAACCTCAGGAAGCCACGCCCGGCCTGCAGCTCATTGCTGTGAGTCTCAGGATTGTTCTTTTCCCCGACCGCAGCCTCCTCTCCTTCAAGTTCCTACAGGCGCCTCTTCCTCCTTTCTCGCGGCAAGCCCTGTGTCCACGTTGGACACAAGAAGAGGTCAGCTGAGAAAGGTGAGGCTGTGCTGACATGCTGCCAGGCCCCACACAGGGCATGCAGGAGGGGGCGTGTCCCAGTGGGAGGAGGGCATGTCCCAGTGGGAGGAGCGTGTCCCAGCAGGAGGGGGCGTGTCCCAGCGGGAGGGGGCGTGTCCCAGCAGGAGGGGGCGTGTCCCAGTGGGAGGAGGGCGTGTCCCAGTGGGAGGAGGGCCTCTGCTGACCAGCCTCACAGTGGGGGTGGCTGAGGGAGGGCCCCTTGTTTACCCTCTGCCTGGGAGCCTTCTCTTCCTTCTGTTAGCTGCAGAGGAGTCTGAGCTGCTTACAGGCAGGAATCTTGCTGGTTCATCTTTGCAGCTCTTTCTGGAACCTACTATGGTGCTAACCGCAGGGTGGGCGTTGGTGCTGGGAAGGATGAGTGATGGAGGACAGGTGCGCCCGAGGGCAGTGGGGGCAGTGTGAACTCGGGTCTGTGGTTGTGGTCAGAGCCGATGACGGGTCATTCATTGCTCAACATATCTTCGGGGGGACCCAGTTCACCCCAGCACTGCTAGATGGTGAGGGGTACCCTGGGTGTAGCAGAAGCCTCGTGGATTTGTAGGAATATGGCAGTCGAGACGGGCGGACCCGTCATGCTTTAAGCGCCTCAGGAAATATGTAGGGAAATGCAGGGGAGTTGCTTTGGGGTTCAAGTGACACATGCCAGGCGCGGGATGGGTCCCTTTACGTGCATTCCTTGGCTCACGCGTGCCCAGAGGCTCTGCGACACAAGGCTGTGTAGGCGCTCCGGGCTCCCCACCCGGGAGACGGACACACGTCTCCTGCAGGAGAAAAAACACAGCACAGAGTGGCCGATGCCCTGCCCTGGTCACCAGCAAGGGGGGCGGGGCTGAGAACCCAGGCGCCTGGCGCTGGGGCAGGGGGACGGCACTGCTGGCTCGGAGAGGAGGGGGCAGCGCAGGGGACAGGTGGCCAGTAAGCGGCGAGGGGGGGGCGGGCGTGGTGACACACACAGGTGGGTCTGGCAGTGCGCAGAGGGCGGGGGAGGGACTGCGGGGGGCAGCGGGGGAGGGACTGCGGGGGGCAGCGGGGGAGGGACTGCGGGGGGCAGCGGGGGAGGGACTGCGGGGGGCAGCGGGGGAGGGACTGCGGGGGGCAGCGGGGGAGGGACTGCGGGGGGCAGCGGGGGAGGGACTGTGGGGGGCAGCGGGGGAGGGACTGCGGGGGGCAGCGGGGGAGGCATGATAACTAGGGATTTGAACAAAAAGAATTGAGATGAGATGATCTGAGACAGGAGAGGGAGAGGAGAACGTAAGACAGCACCGAGTTCTCCCGCAGGAAACCCAGCATTTCCACGGGCGGGTGTCATCCAGGGGCCGCGGGCCAGGCGAGGCGAGAGCTGGGCGAGGCAGGCTCGGTCAGGCCAGGCTGTGGGGGCAGAGGCGGCGGCCGGGCAGAGGCGGGCAGAGGCCCCGAGGCTCCCGGCGGGTGCTGGCCACGTTTTCTTCCCGCGTGTCACGGTCCTTCTGGCCTGTCTGCGAGGCTCGCCTCCAACCCGTCCTCGAGTCAGACCCTCACCGGGGAGTTTGCTGTCCACGCCGGCCTCCTCACCGGGACTTGCTCCCAGGCTCCCATTCTGGTTGCTTCTGGTCGTGTTTGCAAAGCCACCCGCACACCAGTGCTGCACCCACATGTGCCGCATGGTACATGCCGTGGTGTCTTTCCCCACCCCCACTGTGGGGATCTGTTATCTGCGTGCATGTTACCGTACATGTGTTATGACACAGATTCCTGTACACTCTGTTTCCAAATTAACTGACTTCGTGTTTTGATGTTGCTTCTAAGTGGAAAAGACTTAAATAGGCGAGTCCCTCCCTATCGTGTGATGGCAAAGATCAATTCCCACGCTCTCCGGGGGCGGCCTGCCCACACTGACCATGAGTCCTTCGCCCGGGCAGCCACGCTGGCTGGCCCCAGCCTGTCCCCCTGAGACGGAGCCTGCCCCCCTGAGACGGAGCCTGTCCCCCTGAGACGGAGCCTGTCCCCTGAGACGGAGCCTGTCCCCCTGAGACGGAGCCTGTCCCCCTGAGACGGAGCCTGCCCCCCTGAGACGGAGCCTGTCCCCCTGAGACGGAGCCTGTCAGAGACACCCTTGAGCCGGGCTCGTCGCCGGGCGCTTGTGCAGGAGTTCGGGCGCGGAGTGCCCGGACCCCACTGTCTCCACGGCAGTGTCACCGTCACGCACGTCCTCTCGTTCAGCCTCTCACGCCCTGTCAGCTCAGTAATTAGCGATGGAGGTGGTCGTTGTGTGGATGCTACAATGAGCGCAAATGGACTTTCAAACTCTGCCTGGCCCCACCTCTCAGAGAAAAGCCCTGCGTCCTTGCAAGCTTGGGGGGAGGGCCTCTAGGGGCGGCTGTGGGGCTGGCAGCGCTGCCACGGGGCCCTGCTCTGGAGGAGGCAGCCGTCACGCCCGGACAGGCGGCCCCGCAGCGAGCTCCTCTCACCCTGCCGACCCGGCTCCGGCCTGGGGGAGAGCAGGCGCGTCGGTGCCCAGGGACGCACGCGGAGAACTACCGTCTGGCTTTTGTTTCCCTTGTGGCTTGTGGAAGGGTGAGGAGGTGAGGCAAGTCTAGATTCATGGAGTGTGTGCTTCATGTTTGTGTATGGCCAGCTCATTGCCTGCTATCTTCTCTCCGTCTATCTATCTATCATTCTATCACTATCATCTATCGATCGGTCTATCTATCATCTATCTACGCTGGTCCTATTCAGTTACATACCTGACCCCACAGTGAATGATGAGTATTTAGGGTGCACATGCCAAGCATTAGTGGGGTGACGGGGGCCGTTCTTGGGGGTGCGGAGAAGCTACGCCCATGGTGGAGGGAGCATCGGTCCGCCTGCACGGCTTCTGACAGGGGAGCTCCCTGCTGACTCGGGCGGCGACTGTTCTGGAAAGCCTGAGGACTGGCTCCCAGGCGTCGGCGTGGTGTGCGTGGAGGGAGGCCGTTAAAGGCCCTTCGCTTTGGACATGTCCAAGTAGCTGGGAACACAGAGCTGGGGTCAGTGACACGTGTGGACCGACATGTTTCTCCAGTGAGAGCCAGAGCGTGGTCTGCAGGGCAGGCGCCTCGGCTTTCCTCCGCCTGCGCTCGGCGCCGGAGCTGCCTGACCACGCCAGGCCCGTGAGCGTGACCCTGTGACTGAGGCGGCAGCTGAGGCTCCAAGGCTGATGTCTCGCGTGGGGAACCGGCGGTTCCGCGAGATGGGAACCGGCAGCACCTGCCCTGAAATTGGCGCTTGGAACCAAGGCTGCATTCGCACCATAACACCTGCGCGTTCCTTGATTTCAGTCTGTTTGTGGGAAAGCATTTATGCTCCATTTCTATTCACAATTCGAGCTGTGTGTGGGGTCTGAGAATGGAGCCATCCGTCGGGAAGGCTCTGCCGTGACTCACACAGGAGGGCGTCCAGGGTGCGGCTGGCCTCAGTCATTCGAAAGCTGTCCTGGTTGAGCCACTGTGGCCCCAGGACACTGGCTGGAGAAGGCCCAGGAAAGCCTCGGCAGGGAGGTGACGAAGCGTGCCCTTGGCCCTGCCCCGCCCGCTGTGGTGCCAGTGGGTGCCGGCAGGGGAACTGGCTTCTTCACTCTTATCAGTGGGTTGGCACCTGTGCCTTTGCTGCCACTGGGGATGGAGTCCAGCCCCGGGGTCTCCTCACAATGTCCTGCTGACACCTGCCCACTCTGTTGTGACTGGGGTTCCTGACTCGGCCTGGGGAGGCAGTAGTTCTGCGTGTCTCAGCTGGTGTCAGCTGCCCTGGGGGTGGGCCCGTGGCTCCGGGGCCAGTGGCAAGGTGTCCCTGCTCAGACACAGCGAGGGACGTCAGCCCGCATGGGCACGTAGCTGAACCGACAGCGCACGTGAACCCACGTGGATGTGCGGACGCTCTCTCCATTGAGCCAAACCAGCCAAGGCACTGGGCTGGCTGCGAGCTGTCGGTGGTCGGTGGGATTGCTGGAGTGGGTCCTGCACTCACTGCCACCGTCACTCCCAGATGGCAGGCCGTTCCGACGGGGCGCAGGCCCAGGGCACACAGTGGGCGAGGGTGTCCCGGGAGACAGGATCAGCCCTGTGGCCGACATGCCCACTGGGGAGCTAGGGGTGGGAAAGACCTGGAGGATGGCGCTGGAGACAGGCCACCGCGGGCAGGCCGGGTTAGGGACGGGACGTGGACAGCACAACTGTGTGCGCCGGGCCCGCGGGGACCGGAACCTTGGTCATCGAGCGGGTCCATGAAAGTGTCTGGTGCGGGTGGGTGAGTGCTCGGAGCGGAACCCCCTCCTGGGGAACCTGGGACCCGGAGGCACAGAGGGAGCAGCCGCCACCTTCCCGCGGCCCCTCCTGGCCGGCTCCGCGGCTCGGCCGGGGCGTGCTGTTTGGCTGGGACTCCTTCCCTTTGGTTTCCTTCTCCGGGGCCCGTGTCAGGGGCTCAGGGCCAAGCAGAGACTGGCCTGCAGCCCGGCCTCCGTGGCCACGCAGGGCGGGTTTGGAAAGACACGGATGGGGGCCATTTGCTGGGCACTCGCTGGGCGCCAGGCGAGTTCGTACCTTCCCAGGCCCAGCCGGAGTAGCAGCTGGCAGCCCACCCTCCGGGTTGGGGCCCAAACCACCGCTTTCAGGGAAGCCCTCCCCCCTCCCCCTCCCTCTCCCCCTCCCCCTCCTTCCCTCGCCTCCTTCTCCCCCCCACCCCCCAGAGTCTGCAGCTGCCTGCCCTGCCTGCGTGTCCTGACTTCTGGACTGGAGGCCCTGATTAGCTGCCACCTCTCCATGCCACTGGGCTGGTCCCCAGCAGCCTTTGTGCCCTCTCCTCGCTCTCTGGCCGCGTCTCCGTCTGGTGGGAGGTGGGTGGGCGCACAGCCTTTGGACCTGCCTCTGGGGCAGAAGCCTCTGCCCTGCCCGTTGGTTGGCTGAACCTCATAGAATTCGTGGACAGGGCTCCTGGCGGGAGCGTTCCTCTCAGAAGGTTGGGGGTGGACACAGTGTTGGAAGAACTAGGAACCGCCTCCCAGCAGCGGGGCGCTGAGCCCCAGCCCCACGCCTGGTTCCGTGCAGAGTCTGGACATGCCGCCCATCCCCGCGTGGACGTCCTGTGCCGAAACCCAGGCTTCTGTGGGGAATGGCCAGGTGGCTCTCATGTGGGCCTGCCCACTTGGAGGCGCGTCGGCCATGAGACTGGCTGGAGGACTGGCGACGTGACCGTTCCCACCAAGCGTGGCGGGGTTGGCCCTGTCGCTCCGCGCCCCGTGCCTGTTGGGCTCACTCAGAGCAGAAAACAGAAGCAGAACTAACTCCCGTGAGTCACTTATTATTCCCACCAATTCTGCCCACGTGAAAGCCCAGGTCAGGTTTTCTAGCTGGCGCACAGGAGGGTGAGAGCAGTTCCACGGGGAAGCCCTCAGACAGCGATGCCAAGCTGTTTGCCTCTGCGAATGCGTGGCGGACACTCAGGAAGGCCTCTCCCCTAACGAGCGCCTGGGCTCCTGCACTCGGTGTCACGCTGCCGACAAGCCCAGCCGTCTCTGGCTGCACTGCTGCTCCCGCGGCGGCCCCGGGACTGCGCGGCCGCACAGGTGGGGCCACCCTGGGGCACCGTGGCCTTGCTCTGAGCCACTCACGAGGTTCTCGATGCTGGCCCTGCGGACTCCTTCCCTTCGGTTTCCTTCGGCCTGCGGCACAGCTTTCTGTTTGCAGCTCAGCTCAGCCTTCACTGGATCTCAGCCGTGGCGTCCTGGCTGCCGGGGACACAGCTCCCGCTACTGTGGGGAGCGTGTCAGCCCCGGTGCCTCTCGCTGTGGCAGACCCTTGGCCTAGATCCATCTGGACACTCATGTCTGTGCCACAAGCCCCTCCAGGGACCCAGGTGCTGGGCGTCACGCAGCCACTCCAGTGCCGTCCTGGAGGCTCACACCTGGGGGACCGTTGTCCCCGGGCAGCTGGGACCCTGGAGCTCTGGGATGATATGGAGACTCTGAGCCCTCGGTCATCCTCCTGGCATTTCTGGCTGGGACCCAGAGGCTGAGCCGTGTGGGCCGGCAGTCCCCCATTGAATGTACATTAAATACGTGCACCACGTGGGTGGAATATACATTCTCTCCAAAGTGTGAGAAGCACTGGGAGCCCAGGGCTCACGTTGGGTGGGGTGTGTGACAGCCATTGGAAGGTGTGTTCCTGAGAAAATGCAGCTCCGAGGGCTCAGCCGGAGGCCGTGGTCCGGTCCCGTCGGGCACTGTCGGGGCAGGACGGCGCCCTCGCCTCGCACTGCGGTGTGAGACAGGGAGGGAGCTGGATGGCGGCCTGAAGCCATGGTTCCTCCCGGGTTCTGTCTCCCACACATTTGCCAGGAAATGAGACGGGACACGTGCTGGACAGCATCAGCTCCTGCTCCTGCCCGTCTCAGGACGGACGCCGAGGCAGGCTCAGGGCTGGGGGTCAGGACCGGGAGGGACACAGACACAAAGGCAGCCTCCCTGGACGGAGGCAGACACCTGACAGCGGGCTTCATGCCTGGCCCAGGAGACGGCTTTGTTCTACAGCGGCACATGGTGGCCGCAGTGTTTTGGGGAGGCGATCAGTTTTGCCCTCCAGCTCTGACGCCCGCGGGAGCTGAGCGCCGCCCTGAGCAGTGTCGCTGCAGAGAGAGTGTTGTCCTTACCTGCCACGCAGCCACCGAGTCCGGCCAGACGGCACGTGCATGGCACCAAGGTGGCGTGGACGCTCTGTGCCAGCGAGCCATCTGGGGAAGTCGCGGGGGCCCGTCGCGTGCCGCCCCCAGCCTGCCTCCGGCCTCACTGACGCCCCTGGGCTCGCACTGCCTAGAGGCTTCTTTGGGTCGTGGCCTCCCTTCCTCCTGGTGGGTGAGTCCTTCCCTTTCCTTGGGGACTGTCTGCCTCTCCCATCACCTGGAGCAACGACAGACCCTCAGCCCCTCTTCCCTCCAGCGGGGAGCCTCATGGAACCAGCGAGCCCACGAGGCCCACCGCACATAGAGCCCATGGTCCCAGGCGTGTGGCCGTGTCCACCGCGCGATTCACGTGCGCCCCAGCCCAGCCCCCACGCCCACGCCCGCGACTGCTGGTCTCGGAGCGTGTAGTTTATGGGGCTGCAAAGTAGCTGCATTGACATGCAGTTTAAATGCTGCCTCCTAACCCGTCAGCCTCCCGTCCTCTCGCTCGCGACCGCACTCTGTTCTCTGCTGGGCTGTAGTCAGAAGACGCTGCTGCCCGTGGCGGGAGGGCAGGACCCTGCGGGCTCTGCAGCGGGCGGCGTCGGGCGGTGCACGGTCACACCCTCAGAGGAGCAGCTGCACACAGGCTGTTTCCACCGAGCCACTCAGCGGGCAGAGATCCATAGTGTGTGTGTGCATCGTGTGCGCATACATGTGCATGTTTGGGTGTGCCCATGCGAGTGTGGTGTGTGTGCACTGTGCACATATGTGTGTGTTCACGTGTGCACACATCTTTTCCTCTTCGCCACCTGGCGCGTTGCTGGCGTGCGGAAGGTCAGTGGCTGCTGGCTGCCGCATGTGTGCAGCCTCCGCTCCTTTGGAAAGTGGGCATGTGTTTAGGGGAAGAGACGAGTGAGGCCTGAGGGATGGAGCCGGGAAGCGAGGCTTCGGGGTGCCTGCGAAGGTGGTCCCAACAGGTATCGTGTCACGCTGGGTGCCGTGGCCGCTGCAGCGGCGTCCGGCTCAGTCCCTGGTCGCAGTGTGTTTGTGCTAATACAGCCAGCACCATGCAAGTGGGTAAAAATGGAACAAGATTGAGTCGTATGAAAAAATTAGCTTCCAGTCATGGTAGAAGGTGATTGACACGGTGAGGAGCTGGGGGCGGGGTGAGATTGCTTGCTCGCGGTCCCCGTGGGCGGGTGGTGGTGTGAGCGCGGAAGGGCCCGGGTGGAAAAGGCGTGGTTCTGACCGCCAGCCCTGTGTGGCGGACGGCCCCGCAGCACAGCCCGCTTGAGGCCCTGAGACCGAGGCGGCGGCAGCGGAGGGAGCAGAGTCTGTGCACCTGCCGACCACAGACTCCGCTCCCCTTCCCGCTCGGGTGGCAGGGGCGGCCGGGGCGCTCACAGCAGGAGTCCCAGTGGCCCCGGGGGCTCGGAACCAGGCGCCCCGGCCCGTGTTCACATCCCTCCTCCCAGCCCCAGCCTGGCCCGCGTCTCCATGCTCCCAAACCTCCTCCAGCCCGCTGGGAGCTGCTAGGGTCCCCGTGAGAGGGTGACACCGTCGGCCACGGTCCGGCTGCCAGGTGGGCATCCCCACAGTTACTGCTGAGGTGGGTCCCGCACTGACTTCAGACCTTCCTGCCTTTGTCCTCACGTGTGCGTGCGTGTATGTGTGGGCGTGCGTGCGCATGTGTGTGAGTGCGCGTGCACACGTGGGTGTGTGCATGTGCATGTGTGCATGTGTACATGTCTGACAGACACTGTCATCGGGGAGGAACAGAGCTGGGGAAGGGCCGTGCACAGGCTGCCGTTAACCCACAGTATTGTCATGTCTCTGCCTTTCCTGGCAGAGGCACCTCGGGGGGCATCTCCCAATCTGCGGGGTCCAGGGTGCTGAGGGCGGGAACTAGGTTTGTGGGGGCAGCACACGGGCCTGCTTCTCATCTGTGGGGCCCCTTCACCCAGAGCCCACACTCCAGGGATGTCTGCGGAGGCCCCCAAGCAGTTAGGGCCGATCTCAGAATGTGAGGCCCAGAGGCCCTGTAGGGGGAGCCGAATAGCACAGATGCCTTGTGGGTGGCAGATGCCCTGAAGCCTCGCCGGCCGTGGGGAAGCCCGGGGGAGACTGTCCCCTCCACGTTGCCCACAGCTCCGTCCCATCTGAGTGTGGATGCCTCCCGGGCCCGGGACTGGCCTCCTTCTCATGAGGCCTTTGGCTGGACTCCTCGGCCTGTCTGTGTCCCAGGGGTAAGGACAGGTTCCTGCAGCCTGGGGCACGGGCCCGCCCTCTCTGCCAGTCCAATCGCTGCAGCTGGGCCTCTGTCCTGGAGTGACCTGGCCCTCCCCTGACAGGCCCAATGCGTGGCCACAGTGACATTCCCTCCCGATGCAGCGTGTGGCCACGGCGACGCTCACTCCCGACGCAGTGCATGGCCACGGCGACGCTCACTCCCGATGCAGCGTGTGGCCACGGCGATGCTCACTCCTGATGCAGCGCGTGGCCACGGCGACGCTCACTCCCGATGCAGCGCGTGGCCACAGTGACATTCCCTCCCGATGCAGCGCGTGGCAATGGCGAAGCTCACTCACGATGCAGCGTGTGGCCACAGTGACATTCCCTCCCGATGCAGCGCGTGGCAACGGCGACGCTCACTCCCGATGCAGCGCGTGGCCACAGTGACGCTCACTCCCGATGCAGCGTGTGGCCACAGTGACATTGCCTCCCGATGCAGCATGTGGCCACAGTGACATTCCCTCCCGATGCAGCGTGTGGCCACAGGGACATTCCCTCCCAATGCAGCGTGTGGCCACAGTGACATTCCCTCTCGATGTAGCACGTGGCCACGACGACGCTCACTCCTGATGCAGTGTGTGCCACAGTGACGCTCACTCCTGATGCAGTGTGTGCCACAGTGACGCTCACTCCCGATGCAGTGTGTGGCCACAGTGACGCTCACTCCCGATGCAGCGTGTGGCCACGGTGACGCTCACTCCCGATGCAGCGTGTGGCCACGGCGACGCTCACTCCCGATGCAGCGCGTGGCCACAGTGACATTCCCTCCCGATGCAGCGTGTGGCCACAGTGACATTCCCTCCCGATGCAGCGTGTGGCCACGGCGACGCTCACTCCCGACGCAGTGCATGGCCACAGTGACATTCCCTCCCGATGCAGCGCGTGGCCACGGTGACGCTCACTCCCGATGCAGCGTGTGGCCACAGTGACATTCCCTCCCGATGCAGCGTGTGGCCACAGTGACATTCCCTCCCGATGCAGCGTGTGGCCACAGTGACATTGCCTCCCGATGCAGCGCGTGGCCACAGTGACGCTCACTCCCGATGCAGTGTGTGGCCACAGTGACGCTCACTCCCGATGCAGCACGTGGCCATGGCGATGCTCACTCCTGATGCAGTGTGTGGCCACAGTGACGCTCACTCCTGATGCAGCGTGTGGCCACGGCGACGCTCACTCCTGATGCAGTGTGTGGCCACAGTGACGCTCACTCCCGATGCAGCGTGTGGCCATGGCGACGCTCACTCCCGATGCAGCGTGTGGCCACAGTGACGCTCACTCCTGATGCAGTGTGTGGCCACAGTGACGCTCACTCCCGATGCAGCGTGTGGCCATGGCGACGCTCACTCCCGATGCAGTGTGTGGCCACAGTGACGCTCACTCCTGATGCAGTGTGTGGCCACAGTGACGCTCACTCCCGATGCAGCGTGTGGCCATGGCGACGCTCACTCCCGATGCAGCGTGTGGCCACAGTGACGCTCACTCCTGATGCAGTGTGTGGCCACAGTGACGCTCACTCCCGGTGCAGCCAGGGGCTACTCCAGGGCCAGCATGGCCTCTCCTCTTCCGGGGCCTGGGCAGGCCGTGCGAGGAGCCGGGCAGCCACGGGTTTTGTGCTGTGACATGGAAGCCATGGAGCGCTCATCGTTGTGGTGGAGGGCGGCCTGGGCCATGGGAGGGCCGTCTTCGTGACAGGCAGTGGCCTGGTGCTGAGCCCGCAGTTGGGAACCAGGGCCAGTGGATCATGGCGCCAGGGAGGAGCTGACCGAGGTGCTCCATGCCCACCTCCCCAACCATCAGGGCACCGAGCTGCTGCTCTGGGCACAGCCTGGCAAGGGTGGTGGGCCAGCACTCGGTCTGCGTGGTGCTGCCCTCCAGTGCTGAGGTGCCCACCTCTCCCTCCCACTTGCTTGCCACCCTGGGAGGCTGAACCCGACTGTGTGTGTAATTTTATATTCTTACTAAAGTGGGCCCTCCAGCTTGTCTGAGTCCAAGGCCACCAGCCCTCCATCGCGCAGACCCCGCTGCCCTGCGCTGCCCTGGGGCCCGGCTTGGCTGTGTGAGGGCACCTGGTGGCTCCAACGCCCAGGCAGCACCCGCCCCCTGTTCCCCTATCCCTCTGCCCCCCTGTCCCCCTGCCTCACAACACCGTGCTGTCAGCTCACCGTAGCCGCGGCCGTCCTTGATGCCCATCTCCCCCCCCCCCCCATTTAGTGTCATTGGTGACACCGTTCCCTGCTTTCACCCACAGCTCAGTGTGTCTATAGAAAGTGCTGTTCACCCCGAGGTGAATGGCATTGGCCGTTTAGAAGCGCTCAGCCTGCATCCGCTGAGGCCTCGGATGCGAGGGCTGTCGGTGGCCCTGGTACTGGGCAAGCCCTCGCCTTCAGGAGCCCCAAGTGGGTCACAAGAAGGTCTCTGTGGGCCTCCTGTGGGGACAGAGAGCAGGGTCGTTCTCCCTGAGGCTCTGGCCGGCTAGCGTGTCTCAGTGACAGAGACGTTCCAGGCCCCCAAGCGCTCTGAGCCCCTAAGGATGAGGCCTGTGCCAAGTAGCCAGGTGCCCGAGGGCCGGCTCCTAGGGGCCACACGCGACAACATGGAGCCCGAGGGCCGGCGCCTAGGGGCCACAAAATACCACATGGAGCCCGAGGGCCGGCTCCTGGGGGCCACACGCCACCACATGGAACCAAGGGCCGGCTCCTGGGGGCCACACGCCACCACATGGACCCAAGGGCCGGCTCCTAGGGGCCACACGCCACCACATGGACCCGAGGGCCGGCGCCTAGGGGCCACACGCCACCACATGGACCCAAGGGCCGGCTCCTAGGGGCCACACGCCACCACATGGAGCCGAGGGCTGGCTCCTGGGGGCCACACGCCACCACATGGAGCCGAGGGCCGGCGCCTAGGGGCCACACGCCACCACATGGACCCAAGGGCCGGCTCCTAGGGGCCACACGCCACCACATGGAGCCGAGGGCCGGCTCCTGGGGGCCACACGCCACCACATGGAGCCGAGGGCCGGCGCCTAGGGGCCACACGCCACCACATGGACCCAAGGGCCGGCGCCTAGGGGCCACACGCCACCACATGGACCCAAGGGCCGGCTCCTAGGGGCCACACGCCACCACATGGAGCCGAGGGCCGGCGCCTAGGGGGCCACACGCCACCACATGGAGCCGAGGGCCGGCGCCTAGGGGCCACACGCCACCACATGGACCCGAGGGCCGGCGCCTAGGGGGCCACACGCCACCACATGGAGCCGAGGGCCGGCTCCTGGGGGCCACACGCCACCACATGGACCCGAGGGCCGGCTCCTGGGGGCCACACGCCACCACATGGACCCGAGGGCCGGCGCCTAGGGGGCCACACGCCACCACATGGACCCAAGGGCCGGCTCCTAGGGGCCACACGCCACCACATGGACCCAAGGGCCGGCGCCTAGGGGGCCACACGCCACCACATGGAGCCGAGGGCCGGCTCCTGGGGGCCACACGCCACCACATGGACCCAAGGGCCGGCTCCTAGGGGCCACACGCCACCACATGGACCCAAGGGCCGGCGCCTAGGGGGCCACACGCCACCACATGGAGCCGAGGGCCGGCTCCTGGGGGCCACACGCCACCACATGGACCCGAGGGCCGGCGCCTAGGGGCCACACGCCACCACATGGACCCGAGGGCCGGCGCCTAGGGGGCCACACGCCACCACATGGACCCGAGGGCCGGCTCCTGGGGGCCACACGCCACCACATGGACCGAGGGCCGGCGCCTGGGGGCCACAAAATACCACATGGAGCCCGAGGGCCGGCGCCTAGGGGGCCACACGCCACCACATGGAGCCCGAGGGCCGGCTCCTAGGGGCCACACGCGACAACATGGAGCCCGAGGGCCGGCGCCTAGGGGCCACAAAATACCACATGGAGCCCGAGGGCCGGCTCCTGGGGGCCACACGCCACCACATGGAGCCCGAGGGCCGGCGCCTAGGGGCCACAAAATACCACATGGACCCGAGGGCCGGCGCCTAGGGGGCCACACGCCACCACATGGACCTGAGGGCCGGCTCCTGGGGGCCACACGCCACCACATGGACCCGAGGGCCGGCTCCTGGGGGCCACACGCCACCACATGGAGCCGAGGGCCGGCTCCTGGGGGCCACACGCCACCACATGGAGCCGAGGGCCGGCTCCTGGGGGCCACACGCGACAACATGGAGCCCGAGGGCCGGCGCCTAGGGGCCACAAAATACCACATGGAGCCCGAGGGCCGGCTCCTGGGGGCCACACGCCACCACATGGAGCCCGAGGGCCGGCGCCTAGGGGGCCACACGCCACCACATGGACCCGAGGGCCGGCTCCTGGGGGCCACACGCCACCACATGGACCCGAGGGCCGGCTCCTGGGGGCCACACGCCACCACATGGACCCGAGGGCCGGCTCCTGGGGGCCACACGCCACCACGTGGAGCCGAGGGCCACGCTGTCTGGGCCTCAGCTGGGATCCTGGGCGTCCAGGTCTCAGCTCAGGGACACTGGACTCAGCGCACCCAGCAGATCACTCTGCTTGGAAAAGGCCGCTGCCACTGCCTCCCCGCGTCCCGCTCACCAGAGAGGATGTCAGCTGTGGCCCTTGTGCTTCCCGTGGACAGTGTGACAGGCAGAGGACGTCGCCCGTGTGGTCTGTGCCCACGGCCGGAGGGGCGTTTGGTGATGGTGGCGGCGGGACGGGAGGCTGGGAGCTCTTGCACCCTCTACCTCGGACAAGCTCTAGTTGTCTGCATCTCACAGATGAGAGAGCGAGACAGAGGGAAGCACAGCGCTCCTCTGACCAGGGCAGGGCCGGGCTGGCTGCTCCGTCCCCTCTGAGCCGTGAGGGGCCCTCCAGGGAGAGCAGGGGGTGAGGAGACCCCTCAAACACGTGGAAAGCAAGGAAAAAACGTGAGGATGTTGGGGCAGCTATGGGACATGTGCATGAGTGTTTGCACATGTGTGTGCACGTGTGTGCACGTGTGTGTTTGGGGGCTGTCTCCTGCCAAAACCAGGCCCACATCTGCACACTTGTTTGCTGAGTGTTAATTCCTCCTGGGTCCTCTTCCCCTTTGTTGAATCTGAAATGAAAATGACTCAGCAGAAAGGAAAGCCACACCCTGATGCCCTGAGTGAGAATATGTGGCCCTAGAGCTGGCGGTTCCCCCACCAAGCCCTGGTCACCGTGGTGCATGGGGCTCCTGACCCATCTGTTACCTGGCCCTTCCCATGGCCACCCGAGGCCGCCTTCCTGCCGGGAGGCTGTTCGTGGGGGTGGAGGCCCCACTGTGGCCACGCGACCTTCCTGGAGGGCAGGCCCCTCCTCTCTGGCCTCGTCACGGGCTTGGGAGAAGGGCCCTGCGGGGGGTCGGTGACTGTTTTCAGATCTGAGGAGCCCAGCGGCCGCCATGCTGGCGCCTGCTCTGTGGGAGGAGAGGCTGGGTTAGGCACGCTCCTGCCTGCAGGTCCTGGGAGGGTTTGCTGTTCGAAGGCACCCGCCCTGTCCTTTGAGAAAGTGGAGAATTGTCCGTCGCGGGGGACTCCCTGATGGAGGGGGAGCAGAGGGAGCTTGTGTGCACTGAGTGCGATGTGAAATTTGCTGCGTGGAAGCTGGGCACCGAGGACGAGGGCCGGCCGTGGGGGTTCAGCTCTTTCCTAGTTCAGCTTCAGAGGAAAAGATGGTTCATATTCAGACTTCAGGGAGAAAGAGAGCGCTGTGCCCGGGGGCTGACTGCAGGGGTGTGGGGCTCCCCTTCTGTTAGGACAAAGGCCCCCAGGATCCACTCCCCTGCCCACCGCTCCCCGGGTTGTGTCCGAGTGGACCTGGTGCTGCTTCTGCAGATAAACGAAGTTACTCTCACAGCTATGCCTCGAAAGCTCTTCCCTGTACCTCTCCACCGTCCATCATCACCCACCTATCCACCGCCTAGCCATCTGTCTAATACCCAGCTACAGTCTGTCTGTCATCTCTCTGTTACCAGCTATAATCCATCCATCTGTCACTTTTATCTTCCTGTGTTCCTGTGATCCATCTACTATCAGTCGTCAGTCACCTCACTCGCTGTTACACGCACTCACTGCCGCCGTGAAGCACAGACACCAACTGTTTGGAGACAGACAGGTGTGGTTCCCCCAGTGCCCAAAGCCCTGCTCCCCCTGCCCTCCCCCCCCCCCCCCGCCGGCCATGTCCCAGGGGTGGGAGCTCACTAAGAGAAATCTTCCCAAGTTTTGTTATTTATAAAATATTGCACCAACAGTGCTTAAGTGTTCCCCCTCTCCACATCCTTGCCTATACGTGTTGTCTTTTATTTATATACTAGTGGCCTGGTGCATGAAATTCGTGCACATTAAAAGGGGATTAATTAGAGGAAATATTTTAATATTGCTATTTGCCCTTTCTCTATAATAGAAGTGTCAGAGATGAAAGAAAATTAGTAGAATGTATATGAAAATCTTCCTCCTGTCAGAGTCTAGGGCATGCTGTGGGACCCAGAGTCAAGTCCCTGCACACCTGCAGTGCCTCAAAATTGTGCAAGACCTAGATCCGGCCACCCCACCCCCATTGGGCGAGATCCAGACCTGGCTGTCCCCACCCTTGTCAAGCCCCGCCGGGCGGGGGCGCACAGCCTCACGTCCCCCAGCGCACCCTCAGGTGCCCCGGCCTGGCACTGGGGTGGGGGGCATGGCCTGAGGTCCCCAGTCAAGCCCTGCTAGGCGAGAGGCACGGCCTGAGGTTCCCTAGCCCGGAGCTGGGGTGAGGGGCATGGCCTGAGGTTCCCTGTCAAGCCCCACCAGGCGGGGGTAGGGGGGTGGTGTGGGCGCAGTCTCAGGTCCCTGCTGATTGCTTGTTAAGGCTTACGGGAACTTGGCCTCTCCTTGGGCACAGCCATCTTGACCATTATGGTCAATTTGCATATTCCCTCTTTATTAGATAAGATTTTTAAACAATAGCCATCCGGACAGGTCTGAGGTGGTTTCTTGTTGTGGTTTTGACTTGCATTTCCTGATGATTAGCGATGTTGAGCATCTGTTTGCCATTTCTGTGTCTTCTTTGGAGAAATGTCTGTTTAAATCCTTCGCCTCCTTTTTACTCAGGTTATTTATTTTTGTTTTTGGTGATTGAGTTGTGGAAGCTTTTCACATACTTTGGGAATTAATCTCTTATCAGATGTCGGTTTCTCCCATCTCAGAGGTTGATTTCCGTCTGCTGGGGGCCTCCCACTTGTTTGTTTTGTTGCCTGTACTTTTGCTGTGATGCCTACAAAGTCAGTGCCAGGACCCCTGCCATGAGCTGTTCCCCGCTTCCTCCGAAAGTGGCACAGTTTCCGGTTCGGTTCTGAGCGGCGTGGCCTTCCCTTGGCGTCCCCGGCTCCCTTCTGGAAGTTCACTGGGCCAGGGCCTCGAGGGAAACAGTAGGAAGACCCTAAAAAATAAAAATAGAATAAAACCACCATGTGACCTGCCATCCTTCTGCTGGGTATTTATTCAAAACAACAGAAGCGAGGGCCTCAGGGGAGCGGGATGAGTGAGCGAGGAAGGTGTATGTCCACACAGTGGAACACTGTTTCGCCTTAAAAAGAAAGGACAGTCGGCAAGGCCCAAGGGTGGACGTGAGGACCTCGGGACGTGAGCCAGGAATAGAGCGAGCACGGCACGCTGCCGCTGATGTCTCCGAGACCGCACGCTCACGGGGGGAGACTGCGAAGGGGGTTGCCAGGTGCTGAGGAGACAGCAGGAGCCTGGAGAGCTGATGTCCACGTTGTGCACATGGTCCCATCTTCGGCCGTCGGGAATCCTTCCTCGGATTCTGGGCCCTTTGACACAGCCGCTCATTTTTGTGGGTGTAGCTTCCTCAACCTCCGACACCAGAAGCGTCTCCAGGCTCGTCCTGTCCGTCTCCTGCCCAGTCCCAGAGCCGCCGGCCAAGGCGCCCACTGTTGCGTGGGCGATGGTGTGAGACACAGGTCTGCACAGGGAGCTGGCGCATTGCTCTGGGGGTGCCATTGCTTCTCCCCGCTCTCAGCTGGCAGAGCGAGAGGCGCCTGTGTGCGTGCTACCCGCGTGCACACAGATACTTCATTAAGGGGGACGTGAGCTCGTGCTGGTGCCTCAGCCTGGGCCCTCACGCTGGGCCATCCGGGGAGAACGTCCAATTCCCAAGCACCGCCGGAGCCATGAGTCAGGACAGACAATGAACATCACGGAACGTTTTTCTTGGTGTAATGTTGGCATCAGTATCAGAATTATGACAATATTGTAAGTGTAAGTTTTACTGTTCATCAGTGGCCATTTGGGTAAGTATTAACCTTTGGGCAACTTGTTTCCTGCCTCTGGTGTGAGCATTTCAGTTCCATGCGCGTGTGAACTAACAGTGTGGAAAGTCTCACATGTGCCCATTCAGCTCTCAGGGTCTCCGGTTTGAAGCTCTAAGTACAGAAACCAACGCTGTGGAAGCGTGAGACTCGGGCACACGGTGCCCTCGCCGCACGCCTCACTCACCGCTGTCTTCTCTCCCGCGTCCCCGTGGCCGCGCTGCAGGTCCCTCGCTGCCGCTGAGATGGCCCCGGTCCCCAGGATGCCCTCGGTGCTGCTCCTGCTGCTGCCCATCCTGAGTTCTGCAAGAGCCCAGGTCAACCCAGGTAACAGCGTCGCTCAGCCGGGCCCGAAGGGCAGGCAACGGGGTGGTGGAGGGGGTCACAGCAGGAGCAGAGGGGAACCCGCTCCCCACTGGGGAGAAGCACGAGGAGGCCTATTAAAGAGGGGGTGGGGCCGCAGCCACGTGCTCTGCACCTATAGAGCAGGAGCCACTGGCTGACTCAGGCTGCGTTTTTCCTTGTGGCGCTGCAGCAGGTTCTCCTTCCTGCACGTGTGGTGTGCTCAGAAATACATGTTTCAGGAGGAGTCTTTCAGCCCCCCATGTTTTTATTACACATGTTTAAACTTTACATTGACATAGACAATGGTATCACTTGCCTGTTGCCATGGTGATGCTGCCTGGCCACCTGAGCAGGGGGTGACAGTCGGGCCTGGATGGACCATTCTCTGAGTTCCTCTTGGTCCCCACGAACCTGGAGCCAGCTGGTACTGCCCGTCCCTGTGGCCTGGCTCTGAGGACCAGGTTGCGGGCTGTGCCCCGCAGCTGGTGTGGGTGCTTTGCAGTGGAAACGGCTTGGCGGCCAGAGCAGACACGGGAGAGTGTGGCACCACCTCGGCCAACCTGTCATGCGGCCTGGCCTGGGGTCAGAGGGCCAGGGCACGGAAACCACTCGGGGTGCAAAGAATGGGGCTGCGTCCACATTGGCCGCCGATGTACACCTAGGAAAGCAAACATGCTAGGTGCTCACCCCAGATGGGGAAGCAGCCGCCCAGCCCCATGCCATGGCCCGCGCGCCTCCTCGCAGAGGGTGAGTTTTGCTGGCTGTGCACCTTCTGTCAGTGCCATCGGTGATGCTGACGTACTCCCGTGTGCCTGGCTCTTCCGCCCGAAGGTGTCTGTGATGTTCGCCGTGTTGCGTGCAGTGGAGCCCGTCTTGCTGCATGCGTTGAGTATGGAGGTGTCCGGTCCACATGGTGGGACAGGGCATTTCCGGTTCGGCCGTTGTAAGTAAAGCTCCTGTGATCGTGCCGTGCAGGCCTTTCGTGGGGTATGCGCTCAGTTCTTTTGGGTGTAGACCTAACCGTGGAATTTCTGGGTTTTGAGTCACCCGTGACCATATTTGCCACGGAGTTTTCCCAGATGTCTGCCTGTTCACCAGTCGCACAGCGTGAGGCTTCTGCTCCATCTGCACTAGGACCTGAGAGCTTTTCCATTTTCTTTCCTTTTTATTGAATTTAATAGTGGCTCGGTGCATGAAATTCATGCACATTAAAAGGGGATTAATTAGAGGAAATATTTTAATAGTGCTATTTGCCCTTTCTCTATAATAGAAGTGGCAGAGGTGAAAGAAAATTAGTAAAATGTATATGAAAATCTTCCTCCTGTCAGAGTCTGGGGCATGCTGTGGGACCCAGAGTCAAGTCCCTGCTCATCCGCATGCACCTCGAAATCACGTGAGACCCAGACCCGGCCAGCCCCACCCCTATTGAGTGAGGTCCAGACTCTGCCTGTCCCACCTCTCTCAAGCCCCGCCGGGCAGGGGGCACAGCCTCAAGTCCCCCAGCACACCCTCAGGTCCCCTGACCCAGCACCAGGGCGGGGGGGCGCGGCCTGAGTTCCCTCATCAAGTCCCGCTGGACTGGGGGCGTGGCCTCAGGTCCCCTGGCCCAGGCTGGGGCGGGGGGCACGGCCTGAGGTCCCTCATCAAGTCCCGCTGGACTGGGGGCGTGGCCTCAGGTCCCCTGGCCCAGGCTGGGGCGGGGGGCATGGCCTTAGGTCCCTGGGCCTGGCGCTGGCGTAGGGGGTGCGGCCTGAGGTCCCCTGGCCCACACCGGGCTTGGGGCGCAGCCTGAGGTCTCCCACTGCAGCCTGGCACCACGCAGCCTCAGGTCCCTGCTGATCGCTTGTTATGGGAACCCCACCTCCGCTGTGGGCACAGCCATCTTGTGATGGCGTGATGGAGTGAGGGTCAATTTGCATACTCCCGCTTTATTATAGAGGGTAGGGGTGACACTGGTTAAAAAGTCACACAGGTTTCAGGTGCACAATTCCACGACACATCGTCTGTACACTGTACTGTGTGTTCAGAGCCCTAGTCAAATCGCTGCCATCACCACTTACCCCCGTCCTCCTCTCCACCCTCCCCCGCCCCTCAGAGCGCATTTTACGCTGTTCCCCTCGCGTAGCGTGAGAGTCGCTTGTGAGAATGCTCACCCTTTCTCCTTGCAGAAACCCCACTTCCATGCCACGGGCTTTGTGCCACCAGGAGGTGTCATCAACGCACCTTAAACTCAAAGACTTGCTGGTGCGATAGAGCCAGCGCCCTGCGGCTGTCCTGCCCAAGCCAGTGTGGGCCTCAGGTCTGAGCGTGGACGCCGTTCTCTCCGTCCTGCTCCCGCCCAGGGGGTTCGGTGGCTCCTGTCACACAGACAAGCCTGCTGTTGCCATCGTGTCGTTGTCCCTGCTCTCCTCTCCTCTCCAGGAGTGGACAAGCCTGCTGTTGCCATCGTGTCGTTGTCCCTGCTCTCCTCTCCTCTCCAGGAGTTGACAAGCCTGCTGTTGTCATCGTGTCGTTGTCCCTGCTCTCCTCTCCTCTCCAGGAGTGGACAAGCCTGCTGTTGTCATTGTGTCGTTGTCCCTGCTCTCCTCTCCTCTCCAGGAGTGGACAAGCCTGCTGTTGTCATTGTGTCGTTGTCCCTGCTCTCCTCTCCTCTCCAGGAGTGGACAAGCCTGCTGTTGTCATCGTGTCGTTGTCCCTGCTCTCCTCTCCTCTCCAGGAGTGGACAAGCCTGCTGTTGTCATCGTGTCGTTGTCCCTGCTCTCCTCTCCTCTCCAGGAAGAGCCACTGTGAGTGACAGGGCAGGGTGCTTGCCGCTGGGCACACTCATGAGACGGTGGGGCAGGAGGGCTGCACAGCTGAAGTGAAGGAGCAGCCGCCGGTCCGAGGCCTGGCTGCAGCGGAGCAGGAGCATAACCCCGCAGCATTTCCCCGTGGCTAACGACTCTGTCAGCGGGAAAGAGACACAGGTCTCCACTGGAATGATCTGTGTAAGAACACGAAATATTGGTGTGTGTTGTGTGCATATGTGTGTGCATGTGTATGTATGTTTTGTGAGCGCATGCATGCGTTTTTGTGCACGCGCATGTGTGGTGTGCATTTGTATGTCCACAAGTGTGTGTGTGTGCGTGTTTGCATGTGTGCATGCACTTGTGTGTGTAGACTTGATAAGGCCTTAGCAGAGCCCTGGGAAGGAGAGACCTCCTGGTTGAACTTCTCTCCAGTGAGCGGTGCGAGACGCTGCGGGTGGCTCTTTGGTGTGTGCTGTGGGCCTCGTCGGCCTGCGGGTGGCTCCAGCGTCTGTCCTGGCAGTGAAAGGATCTCTCCATGGAACAACGGAAACGCATCTGCCCCTTCAGCGCCCTTGATTGTGCCAAGTAGAAAAAAGGGGATGCCCCGTTCCAGGAGAACCGCCTGGCATTCCACGAGCCCTTGAGGCATTCCTGGAGCCACTGGGAGGTGTCAGCAATGTGCTCCTCCCACACTCCTGAGCAGCTCCTGCTGAGTCCAGGTCCGAGGGGAGGACTGGGCCGGAACACGAGCAGCTCACTCCCGGTGCGCACAGGGCTCAGTGCAGAGCTGGGCTGCAACCCTCCAGCCAGCACCTTCCTGACCTCTGTGCTCACGCCTCCTGCAGAGCCAGGGCAGCGCTCCCAGCACGGCCTCCAGGGTCTTCTTGCTGAGAGGTGGAGGGTGAGAGGGAGTGAGACGAGGGAACTGGCGAGGTCAGGGAAAGGAGAGCAACTGCTAGAACACGTCCCAGAGGCGCCCCAGGTAGGGAAGGTGGTGGCTGTCGCGAGGGGCGCCAGGCAAAGGCACCTGGCGTGGCACCTGAAGCAGGAGCCACGTGATTCTCGGATCCTCGGCAGGTGACGGGAGTTTCCTGGTCAACAGCTTTGTCTTCACCTGTGATAACAGGATGCTACACCATGTTCTCCCTCCCAGGATGCAGGTTCCATTATTTTTAAAACTTAGATCATTTTATTTTATTTTTAAAATTTTCTTTTTTTTTAATATATTTTTTAAATTGATTTTTTACAGAGAGGAAGGGAGAGAGATAGAGAGTTAGAAACATCGATGAGAGAGAAACATCGATCAGCTGCCTCCTGCACACTCCCACTGGGGATGTGCCCGCAACCCAGGTACATGCCCTTGACCGGAATCAAACCCGGGACCCCTCAGTCTGCAGGCCGACGCTCTATCCACTGAGCCACACCGGTTTCGGCCTATTTTTAAAATTTTCAATAAATTTATACCCCTTCAGCCATCCCTCATGCCCTCCACCTCTGGCAACTGACCATCGGTTCTGTTTCTAAGGGCTTCGTGTTTTGTGGTGGTGTTTTTTTTAGATTCCACATTTAAGAGAAATCATATGGTATTTGTCTTTCTCTGACTTCTTTCATTTAGCATAATACCCACTAGGTCCACCCATGCTGTCACCAATTGTTAGATTTCATCCTTCCTATGGCCTTGTAGTATTCCGTCGTGTAAAGGTGCCACAGCTGTTTAATCCAGTCATCTATGGGTGGGCACTTAGATTGTTCCCATCTCGTTGCTATTGTAAATATCGCTGCACTAACTCTGCACATTGCTGTGAGTAGTACAGATATTTGAACAGTATTGATTTTTCCACTCCATGAGCATGGAATATCTTTCCATTTCTTTGTGTCTTCTTCAATCTCTTTCATCACTGTTTTGTAGTTTTTACCTCTTTGGTTAAATCTGTTTGTAGGTGTTTTGATTCTTTTTGATACAATGTGAGTGGGCCTGTTTGCCTCCTTTCTCTCGCGGGTGGTTCTCATCAGCAGAAATGCAGCCGCGTGTGTGGCCTTGTCCTGGGGCAGGCTGCGGTTGCCTCTGCCACCACATGTCCCCCGAGCTGGGCAGGGCGTCCTGAGACTGACACAGGCAGCCGGCCTCCTCCACCCTCTGTCCGCATTGTTGCCAACTTGGTTCTTCTTGTCCCTGAGGCGCACTCCACAGTGGAGGGCGTGTGGTAACGGCAGCGTGAAGAAGACACCGGCCCCGGGACCTCCCCACGGCAGTGGAAGTCGAGAGGTCTCGGCTCTAGTTCCAGCACCATCACTATGCAGCGTTGCGACTTCAGGTGAATCTCTGGGCCTCACTTTGCTCACCTATAAAATGGGCAGAATAAGCTACTCTGCACTTCACAGGGAACCAGATGAGACAGTGGGGTCAATGGGCTTTGGAAAGTCCCATGCAGATATTGAGGGCTGGGATCTGTCACTTTTGGATTTGTGATTTTTTTTTTTTTTTTTTTTAGAGAGGAAGGGGAGGGAGAGAAACAGTGAGAGAGAAACAGGGATAGGTTGCCTCCTGCATGCGCCCCACCTGGGGGATTGAAGCCGAAATCTGGGTATGCGCCCTGATTGGGAATCAAACCCACCACCTTTCGTGTGCGGGATGACTCTCCAACCAACAGCCAGGGCGGGGGTGGGGGTGGGGGGTGGTGTGGTTGTTACTTACGGGAGAGGAGGACATTAAACACCGCACACTGTGAGACAGTGGCCTGCCAAGTAGCTGCTGGAGGAGGAAACAGCGAAGACCTCGTCGTTGTCGGTGCCCGTGGTGGCCTTGTCGTTCTGAGGGAGACTCGAGGTACCTCTGGCCGCCCTAACTGCAAGGGGCCGGGCCTGTGCCAGGAGTGTGTCCCCGCCATGGGCTTTTCTGGGGAGAGCAGTCTGGTTGCTGACTTAGCTCTTGGTCTGGCCAGCAGGCCTCAGAGAACCATGGATGTGGCTAGATTGGCCTCCCAGCGTTTTTTTTTTTTTTTTTTTTAAATGTGTTTTTAAAAATTGATTTTAGAGAGAGAGCAAGGGAGAGGGAGAGAGAGAAACATCGATCAGCTGCCTCCCACATGCTCTCCAGCTGGGGATAAACCCACAACCTTGGTATGTGCCCTGACAGGGAACTGAACTGGTGACTTGGTGCCTGGAATCATGCCCAACCACTGAGCCACACAGCCCAGGGCAGCCGCCCAGGACTCTTTGGTGGTTTGGACACATATACAGTTAAGTAGAAGTTTGGCTTTACAAACAGTGAGGTTTGGGGGGGGACATTAAGTAGAAGGTGATGAGCTGTTTAAAAGTCTGTGACTTTCCCCTGCTTCCCAGAGTTTATGACCTGGGCCTCTGTCTGTGCTCATGACCCCGCCTCCCGCCTCCCGCCTCCCTGGTGCTTGCTTCCATCAGTGACGTGGGGGGAGGACAGGCAAAAAGGACGTCAAGGAGCTCCCACGCTTCTCTGTGTTCTTCTGCAAAAAAAGGATCCAAATTATCCGTGTGGGACATGGCCTCACAAGGGGAGAGGAAGCTGCGAAGGATCCTGTGGGAGTACCGTCGCTTTACAGTAAACGGTGGGGATACTGAGCCCAGAGGGAGCTAGCCAGAGAGGACCTGGAAGTCCTGCAGGTGGCCCCGCCCCCAGCCTCCTGCAGGCCCTGCTGTGGCCCCGCCCTACTCCCCCTAGAGCCAGGACTTGAGGTCTAACAGCGCAGTGTGTCCTAAGCACAAGGGAACTTAAGCAAAGGTCCATCCTGGCGCAGGAGCCTGGCTATGGGGCAGGGTAAGCGCACCATGAGGAAGCTGTGATTTTAAGATGTTTGCTTTTAGGGGGTGAGGCCAATATTTAAGGCTTCATTACAGCTTTCCTTATTGAGGAATTTGCTGTCGTGACAGAGCTTTGCTGGGAACTACTAATGCATATATCTTTGCTTACTGGTTGTGTTTCATGATTAGATAAAACTGACCCCTAATTTCTCTTATGGGGATGGATCTGAATTTCCCCCTTGAAATGCCAGGAGTAAGAGACTTATATGTATTTGGACAAATGTGAGCACATTTCCCTTGTTTATAGCCACTAAGATGCCTGGCCTGGGGGCAGAAATTGGCTCAGCAAAGCTGGGTGATCTTCTCTTAGAAATGTGCTTGGATCTTCGACTCCCTTAAGAAGGTGTGAGCCCCTAGTCGGACCGGCCGACAGTTAGAGTAGGAGCGCCCGCCTCACGTGGTAGAGGAGAAAGTCTTCACTCTGGGTCCTGCGTCAGGTGGAGCCTGAATTGTCAGTCAGTCGGTGCTTTTCATTTTATGTATTTATTTTTAAAAAAAATATATTTTATTGGTTTTTTTACCGAGAGGAAGGGAGAAGGATAGAGAGTTAGAAACATCGATCAGCTGCCTCCTGCGCACCCCCCACTGGGGATATGCCCACAACCAAGGTACATGCCCTTGACCGGAATCAAACCTGGGACCCTTCAGTTCACACACAGGCTGACGCTCTATCCACTGAGCCAAACCGGTCAGGGCAGTCGGTGCTTTTTAAAATGCCCGTGTCTGGAGCTCCCTCCCTGGTGGGTCCTGAACTCTGATCTTGCCTGGTCAGAGCCTCAGCTCAGCCTCCCTAAGTGTTTACGTGCTGTCTCCACACCCAGCAACTGTGCTGAGTGAGAAAGGCTGCCTCCAGGGGGGCCGTCTCGGGAAGCTCGGGACTTTGTCTCCCGGACCCTCTGCCTGTGCAGAGCCTGCAGTCCACCCCTTGCCCAAACCGACAAACAGCTAAAGTGGCCGCAGAGGGTCTGTCCCCCAAGTCTGCACTTCTGCCCTCTGACCTCACCGACGACTAGGTGCCCTCAGAACCATCTGTGGATTCATCTGGTTCCTCTATTTCTTCTCAGGGGGCGCTGGTTCCTGCCAGCTCCTCCATCCCAACAAAAACAGGAGGAAGAAGCCAGCTGTACTTGTGGCCGTTGTGATTCAGGCTAACTGACGACCTTTTACTTTTGAATTGGCTACTGGGGAGCTCAGAGCCCAGTTGGAGGCCCATCACTAGCAAAGCACATGGAACCAAGTGCAATGTGTTTTGGACATTAACCTGAAATGAGCTCCTTCATTATAGTCCCTATTTTTTGTTCCCCTTAACCCAGCAGTTCTCAATCTGTGGGTCGCGACCCCCTTGGGGGTCGAAAGACCCTTTCACAGGGGTCGCCTAAGACCATCGGAAAACACATATATAATTACATATTGTTTTTGTGATTAATCACTATGCTTTAATTATGTTCAATTTGTAACAATGAAATTGGGGGTCACCACAACATGAGGAACTGTATTAAAGGGTCACGGCATTAGGAAGGTTGAGAACCACTGCCTTAACCTATCCTTCCTTCCTTCCTTCCTTCCTTCCTTCCTTCCTTCCTTCCTTCCTTCCTTCCTTCCTTCCTCCCTCTCTCTCTCTCTCTCTCTCTCTCTCTCTCTCTCTCTCTCTCTCTCTCTCTCTTTCTTTCCTTTCTGTTTTTCTGTTGTATCTTACACAACTTTGGAAGCCAGCTGCAATCTTTTTCTGAGCTGTGTCAGAGGGAAAATAATTACAAAATAAATAACACCACCCAGCTGGCGTGGCTCAGCAGTTGAGCGCTGACCTATGAACCAGGAAGTCAAGGTTCGATTCCCCGTCAGAGCACATGCCCGGGTTGCAGGCTCGATCCCCAGAGCAGGGGGTGCAGGAGGCAGTGACCAATAATTCTCTCTCATCGTTGATGTTTCTATCTCTCTCTTGCTCTCCCTTCCTCTTTGAAATCAATAAAAAAAAGTCTAAAAAAATAATACCTAACTTTTATTAAACGACATGTCTCTAAGTAGTTGGCACATATTAACTCATATGTGTCACAGCATTCCTATAACCAAGCACTGTTATCACCATTAAACGGCAAGCAACCTTCCAAGGCTAGAGAAGTGGCTGCCATGCCTACCAGGAAGGCCCCCATCGGTCCCCGAGTGCCCCGTTTCTCGCAGAGCACCCGCTCTGTCTGACCCCACCAGATCCCCACCACCCGCTTGGTACGGATGAGGAAGGCAAGGCGGAGAGCGGCGGCATCAGGTGCTAAGCACAGGCGACTCCCGGCTGCTTCTGCTCCCAGCGGCCAGCTCTGCGCCGGCGCAGCTCCCTCCTGGCGGGCGAGGCGCGTGGTTTCACCGTGCAGCCTCTGACTCCATTAACGGGGGAGGATGCGCCTGTCTGACCCTCACGCGGTGCCCTGTGCTCAGGGAGCTCAGCAGGATTATTTCTGGAGAGTTCTGGGTCTTCCAGGAAAACTGTAATCCCAGAGGGCAGTTCCTAAGGGGAGTTTCAAGGCAGGCAAAAGGGGTCTTGGCAGAACAGCTCCTTGTGCCTGGAGCAAACCCAGTCATCGTCCGCGGCCCCTGGCAGGTTCCCGTGGCGTGGAGCCTGACCTGATACTTCCCTGGCGAAGCTGCAGGTGGACTGTGGGCACTTGCTGCAGCCTCTTTAACTGGGGCATCCTGTCCCTTCTGCACTTGGAAGAACTAGACCAGTGATGGCGAACCTTTTGAGCTCGGCGTGTCAGCATTTTGAAAAACCCTAACTTAACTCTGGTGCCGTGTCACATATAGAATTTTTTTGATCTTTGCAACCATAGTAAAACAAAGATTTATATTTTTGATATTTATTTTATATATTTAAATTCCATTTAACAAAGAAAAATCAACCAAAAAAATGAGTGTCATAGGTTCGCCATCACTGAACTAGACAATGGTAGCCTGGGGTCGAAGAGCAAGGACACAGGGATCAGGAGACCTGGGCCTGGCCTGGTCACATGAGTCAGCTGCATCCTTGGTCAGTCAACCTACGTCTCTGGCTCCGATATTTAACTTGGGGCCATCACAGGGGTGTGGCTCCTGGAGGCCCTTCCTGGCTCTGAAGGCTCAGGATTGCAGGCATCCCACAGACCATCTTGGGCGTTCCCCCCCCTCCCCCCCCCGAGTTCACTCGTGTCCTCCTCGTGCCCAGAGGGGCCTCATGTGCACCTGGCGTTTTCCTGGAAGCGCAACAGGACTCTCACTGGCGGGAGCCGAGGCCGGGGGCTCTCAGCCAGACGGTAAACAGCAGCAACAAGCAGCCCTTTGAGCTTCCACCTTGGCAGCATCGCGGCCGTGGCTCCTGGGCAGCTGCTCCTCCCAGGCCAGCCCGCCAAGCCCACTGGATGCAGCGCCGGGGATGCGCCCCCTGGGCCTGGGCCACGGGCGCTGGTAGTTTTCCACTCTGGGAGCTGGAAGAGGGAACTGGCTTCTCCGTCCAGGAGACGGGCAGCGGAAGCGTTGGGGAAACCACCAACACAGCCTGGCAGCAGGGGCAGGAGCCACGCTCGGCCTGAGTGCCTGGCCCCGTGCCCCTCGCCGTGCCCCGGCCTGGCTCTGGCTGCGCCCGGATGGGCTCCCAGACAGACCTTTGGGGTCTGAGGACCGACAGGGTGGGTGTGGGGACCCTCGGGCCTGGCCTTTAGAACCTGGGCCACTTGCCAGCTCTGCATCTTCACTCTTGGCTGGATCCCTTCCCCAGAGGAGCTTACCTGGCACCGGCGTGCTCAGCAGGCAGGCCCGGTGCTGCTGCTGAATGCCGCCCGTGCCCGTGCCACGGCTCGTCCTGGCCCACGGACCCACCGGGGTGCAGGACACCAAGCCCGGCTTGTCTTTCCCTGTGCCCTTCCCCTGCGGCTGGGCCGAGCCTGTGCCTGAGTGAGAGCTCTCAGAAGGGGGCCCGTGGGCCTCTGTGGCCTGCTTTTCAAGGTTGTTTGGCTATTCTGGGATCTTTGCGTTGCCCTGTGAATTTTGGAATCATTTGTTTATTTATGCCAAAACGCCCATCCCCCGGCTTTGGCTGGGTGGCTTGATGTCCTCGCAGCCCTCACTGCGCCACCTCCCCCGGTGTCGCTCCGGAAGTCTCAGCAGCGGGGTGCGGCGTGCACACCTGCCGTGCTGCCTTGGTCTGTCCCAGGTGTCTCACATCACGTCACAGGAAAGACAGCTTCCGCTTCTCCGAGGCCTCTGCGCTGTCGTCTGATGCGTTTCCTGTGATGTAGGTGTGAACCCCACAATTCATTATTACTTTTGTTTAAATGGCCGCTTACCCCTTAAAAACATACAAATAACAAGAAATCATCCTCTGTGTTTACGATGGAATTCCCATTTGGACGGGAGGGTTGCTGTCAGGGTGTCTGTGGGCCTCTGGTCACAGTGGCTCCCTTTTCTCTGGCTGCTTTTAGATGTTCTCTTTGTGCCCATTTTTAAGCAATTGGATGAGGATCCTGTCGTATAGTTTTCTTCATGCTTCTCATGCTTTAGCTCATAGAGCTTCTTGGGTTTAGACTTTTCATCAAATTTTTAAAAAATAAATCTTTATTGTTGAAAGTATTACATATGTCCCCCCATTGCCCGCTCCACCCCTCCTCTTCATCAAATTTTATTCAATTAATTTTCTGTCTCCCTCCCTGCTCTTCCTCAAGGAGCCCACTGACCTGAATCCACGAGGCCTGAAAATTCCCACATCTTATTGATGTTTTATTTTTGTTGTTGATTGATTTTCTGTCTTGTTTCTTGTTTTGGATAGTTTCCATTGATGTTTTTAAGTTCATAAGTCTTTTCTTTAATGTCAATCTGTAATCCCATCCAGCATGCTTATCTCACACATTCAAGTCTCATCTCTAGAAATCTGATTTACTAATTCGCTATCTATATATATAAAAGGCTAATATGCAAAGTGTCCCCTTGGGAGTTTGACTGACTGGGAGTTTGATCGCTTGCTTATGATGCGTGCTGACCACCAGGGAGCAGTGCGGAATGAAGGGAGGCCCCAGCTGGCAGCCAACTGCCGCTAGGGACCCTATCCTTGCATGAATTTCCTGCACTGGGCCTCTAGTCTATATATATAAAAGGCTATTATGCTAAATGTCCCTCCTACCGTCCGATCAGTTGCTATGATGTGCACTGACCACCAGCGGGCCGACGCTCAATGTAGGAGCTGCCTACTTGCAGTGACTTGGCAATGGCAGTTCTCGGGTGACGTGCCCCGAAACCAGAGAGGAGGGAGCCCGATTCCTCACAGGAGCACATGATTCCACCTTTGGCCGTGGGCTATGTTGTTGCTGGGGCACTGTCAGCCTTGAATCTGGTTACTGCTCACTCGCGTTTGCGTTCCACACCCTGTACGACAGCAACTTTGCAGAGCGCCCTCTCGCACCCCAGAACCCCTCGGGGGATGTCGGAGAGCCGGTTTTGGCCCGATCCCCACAGGCCAGGCCGAGGAACCCCACCTGCTGGAGGGATCCCGCTCATTCGTCAGATGCCTTTCGAGCCACGGCGCCACCCCAGGTGCAGCCGGCCGGGGAGGGATGGCGGGAGGTTGGCTCCAGGGCGTGTCCCGCCCCACTGGCCACCTTCTAAGTAATTTCCTTTCAATGTGCACGAATCCATGCACCGGGTTACTAGTATCATATAAGCTCTCCTTATGGTTAAATACATGCAACACAGTTCTGTTTTACTGTTTGCTTTCCCAACTCTCGTTTCTATATTAGCTCTGAATCAGTTGCAATTGGTTGATTTTTTTTCTCATTGAAGGTTCTATTTCCCTGCTTCTTTACATGATTATTTTTTTTTCTAATTGCATGGGACATGTCCATGCTCAAAGGCATTTGTTTTTTATCTGAAATGTGAATGTAGCTGGGAGGCCTGCATTTCCTCTGACCAGCCCTTCCTGCAAGCTCTGTCCCCTGTCCTCCCGGGCTCTGCTCTGTCCCCACTCGGACACCCTCCAGCCTCACCTGGGCTCTCGCTCCTGAGCGCCCGACATGGCGCGGTGGGAGCTGGTACAAAGTGGGCTCTCGCCTTGTTTCCTGTCTTTTAGGGTCGCTGCCCTGGGTTGTCTTATGTTCATTATATTGGACCCCAGTTTTTCACATGCTTTATCCTTGTTTGTTTGTTTGTTTCACCCAGGAGAGTGAACCCGGCCCTGTCCCTTACCCCGGGTGGAGGGGTCCATCTCTGAGGTTCCTGATTGAGCCAGGGCCCCAGCCTGGTGCCGAGGGGCCGCGGCTGTGCTCCGCACCTTCCCGGGGGTCTGGGCTTGCTCCCGAGTTCCATGAAACCACCTCCGGGAGGAAGGGGTGCTCTGGCCCCGCCCCGGGTTGCGAGGAGCATCGCTTATAGGAAACCCCACCTGCTGACAGGGAGTGCGGATGGGAAGGTCGACACAACTCATGTTACAGTCCTTTCAGCCCTTGGACCAAAAGGTAGTTTGGCCGCGGGTCAGCGCTCGGACGGTGGCGTGGTGATCGGTTTGGGGGCAGAACCAGGAAGGAGAGGCTGAGCGTCACGGTGAGCAGAGCGGGTCATCGCGATCTGGAGGATTTGAGTCGCTTTTTCCACGTCCAATAACCAACTGTGCTCTTCCCAGGGAGGCCTCTGGACGTAACAATACGGATTTCCTGTCTTTGCTTTCTCTTGGTCCAGCCGTGTGCCGCTACCCCCTGGGCATGTCGGGAGGCCACATTCCGGATGAGGACATCACAGCCTCCAGCCAATGGTCAGAGTCCACCGCGGCCAGATACGGACGGTGAGGGCGGGGCCCAAGGCGGGGACCCGGACAGCAGCTCCGAGTGGGACAGGTTTCCTGGACAGGCTGGTGCTTGGTGGGAGCGCGTGGGAACTGGAGGACGTCACGGGCCTGCCCTGGGCTGCGTGTTCTCAGGGAGAGTTGGGGCTCGGCCGCCGGTGCAGGTCTGGCGACATCCTGACCGCGGAGGCCAGGCCACACTACAGCGGAGGCTCCGGATGCATGGGCTGGCCTCACCCTCTTGCCGGGAGATGCTGGAGGGTGGCTGGGTGGCAGATGCGGGGGTGCAGGTTAGCGAGGACCTGCTCTGGGAGCACCCTGCTCTCAAGGACGCCTCCCGGGAGGCCCCGTCCCTAGGAGTGTGGCGCTCCCCGTGTGCTGGTACCAGGTCATCTGCAGGAATAAACTCCTTGTCAAAAGCCCCTCTGCTTGTTAGGGCCAAACCGCCTTCTTCGAGCTGAGTCTTTTGGTGTGAAGTGTGGATTTCTGTTAAACTCGCATCACCCATAAGAAGAGCAACCTCCATAAATTCCACTCATGCGTTAAGGACGAGAGGGGTGGTGGTGAGCTGGATGGGGTCAGCAGGGGTCAGAAACACCTGTGAGCAAAGGCATGTGCCAGGGAAGAGGGAGGGTGTCCCGGGGTCCCCGAACGAACCTGGTACCCAGTTCCCCATTCTGCCCCCGGCAGCGCAGCCTGGACATAAGCACCAGATGATCCGTGGTTCCCTCTCCCGTCACTCCCACCATGTCTCCACCTGCTGGGCGGCCACGCCCCTCCTGCTGGCTACGCTGCCCACACTGGGAACCTTAGCGCCCCCAGACTTCCAGGCGACCATCAGGGGAGGCAGGTGCAGTGACTGTGGGGGAGGCTTCACGGCACCTCCAGTGAGGTCTCTGCATCCGAATCAGGCCTCCCTGTGACCTGACGGCCCCAGCTCCCAGTGGTGACTGTCCTCTGGGTCCCTGGTGCCAGGGAGAAGGGCTGACCATGCGGGGCACGGTGGTGCAGCCACCCCGAGGGAGAACTCTCTGGCCCTGTGCCAGGCCGGGCAGCTGCTGGCTGCGCGGGGAGCGGAGTCCGGGAGTCACGGATCCCCGTCTCGCCCTCGTGTCTCAGGCTGGACTCGGAGGAAGGGGATGGAGCTTGGTGTCCCGAGATCCCGGTGGAGCCTGACGACCTGAAGGAGTTCCTGCAGATCGACCTGCACTCCCTGCACTTCATCACACTGGTGGGGACCCAGGGCCGCCACGCGGGCGGCCACGGCATCGAGTTCGCCCCCATGTACAGGATCCACTACAGCCGGGACGGCGCACGCTGGATCTCCTGGCGGAACCGGCACGGGAAGCAGGTAGGAGGCGAGACGTCCAGCCCTGGGGGGAGGCTGGGGGAGCAAGGGTCAGCGGAGCGTCGCAGCCACCCCCACTCTCTGCTCTCCGCTCAGGTGCTGGACGGAAGCAGTAACCCCTACGACATCTTCCTGAAGGACCTGGAGCCGCCCATCGTGGCCAGATTCGTCCGCTTCATCCCGGTCACCGACCACTCCATGAACGTGTGCATGAGGGTGGAGCTCTACGGCTGCGTCTGGCTGGGTAGGTGTCCGAGCCGCGCTGCAGAGAGCGACGGCGGCTGGTGTGTGGTCCCCGGGAGAGGGGGAGCGTCGCTCACCCAGCCCGGCTGCTCCCCATCCCGGCAGGGGTGTTCCCAGCGTGGCATCACTTCAGTCCCCCTGGCTGCGCTGTGCCCGCGTCGGGGCCTGGTGGGCCGCAGCGCAGGGGCAGCCGGGAGGCTCCCGGGCTGGTGGGCTCTGGTGCTGACCGTCCGTTCCCCTCGCAGACGGCTTGGTGTCCTACAACGCTCCGGCCGGACAGCAGTTCGTGCTCCCTGGAGGCGCCGTCATCTACCTGAACGATTCAGTCTACGACGGAGCCGTCGGGTACAGGTAACTCCTGGAGACTTGGGTTCTCAGAATGGGAAAATGGCCACTAAAAGAGAACCATGGCTTGGGATCAATAGCCAATCAACCAGTCAATCCACCCCCAGTTTCCTTCAGACCCTGTCCTGGGCGTCACGGGATAACCTAGATGGAGCCCACGGGAGTTTACTCCCAGGAAGTGGGGCCTCCTGGGAGGACAGGGACTGGCAGGGGGCGGAGCTCACAGGGTGGCTCTGGGCCGAGGACACCGCGTGCTTTCCCCCTTGAAGCGGGACATAGGGTCTGACTCACGAATGGCAGCCGTGCACGGGCTGCAGGGACGGAAGGCGTCCATTTAATACATTGCACAGGTTAAGAGGTTCAGGCAGGATGACCCATAGCTATGCGTGCTTTAGAAGGTGCGAAAAGACGGGGCCAGTAGGAAATGCTTAAGGTAGACAAGGAGGGTTTTGAGGATGGGCTGATCCTTGGAGCAGTGGGGAGGGGGGTGAGGACAGGACGCCTGGCCCAGGAGCTGGAGCAGAGGGGGGTGGAGGGGGGTGAGGACAGGATGCCTGGCCCAGGAGCTGGAGCAGAGGGGGGTGGAGGGGGGTGAGGACAGGACGCCTGGCCCAGGAGCTGGAGCAGAGGGGGGTGGAGGGGGGTGAGGACAGGATGCCTGGCCCAGGAGCTGGAGCAGAGGGGGGTGGAGGGGGGTGAGGACAGGACGCCTGGCCCAGGAGCTGGAGCAGTGACAGCCTGAAGTGGACCTGTGAGGCCGTGTGCAGTCCGTTCAGGACCTGCAGGAATTAGGGTTGGATAAGACCCATCCCCACCTGTCCCAGGTGGCACCACACTTGGCCATTCGCCCACCCACTTCCACACCTTATCTCGCTCAGCTCAGTCTTGATCGGCAAAAGTGGAGCCTGGCGGAGTCAGCCCACGGCGAGGGCCAGACTGGAGCTCCGAGGTTGGTGACTTAGGAGCGTGGCGGTCCAGGGCCACGGCCCCGAGGGGAGAGCAGACAGCTGTCCCCGCCGCCCTGACCGCAGCCTCCCGCTCAGGTCACTTCCTTCCCATCCGCTCGGCCCCGCCCCTCTGCTGCCTTGTCGGCGTGCCATCATCCCCCGGCCACAGCCCAGCGGCCTAGTCCCAGGGCCCAGAGGAAACCCCAGGCTTGAGTCCAATTTGCTAATCATGGTGCCTGCCAGGCACGGTGGGCATTCTCACCATGCAGCCATTGGTCCCGAAGCTCTCAGTAGAATGGGGCTAAAATAGGGATCAGCGGCCACACGTCAGGGTGAGTGAGCCGTGTCCCGAGCGGCCTGGCACAGAGGAGGGGGACGCCCGGAGGAGCCCAGCATGGAGGGAAGGCCCTGGCCCATGTAACGAAGGTTCCTTCGCTTCGCTCCGAGGCTTATGGGATTAAAACGGAGGGAGAAGTGCCCTGAAGGGGGAGAGCTTCGCGTGTAGGGAGGGCCAGGGAACACCTGGCAGGATGGATAGACGGGCCCCAGAGGGTGTGGAGCCGCCCTGCAGGGGGCGTGGAAATGGTGTTGGAGGCAGAGGGGCAGCGTGTGGACAGGACCACAGCCTCCCTTTAGGGGAGCAGCAGCTCAGTTCCCCGAAGCCGCAGTGTGAAGAAGAGCGAGGCAGATTCTGTCGTCATTTGGAGGAACCTGAATGCCAGGGCCAGGAGGGGTGGGGGAGAAGGAAGTCCAGGCCATATGGGGACTGTGGGGGTGAGGAGGGACGTTCACGCAGGGAAGGAGACGAGAGGCTGGCACGTGACTTGAGGAGATGGGCGGTGGAGATGCCGTGTGGCTGAGCGGGACCCAAGCCCACAATGCAGAGTCTTGGTGAACGGCCGAGCAGCCGGGCTCCGGGCGGCTCCGCCCTCAGAGCGGCCTTGTTCGGAGGTGGAAAGGCTGCCGGGCCCAGAACAAAACTGAGCCAGTCCCAGACCCTCGTGTCACCCATGCCTCTCACTCTGTGGGTCTCATTGCCTATGAATTTGATTAAAATGAAATATAAATGAGTACTTAAATGTGGCAGGTTTTTCATTCTTAAATTACAGTTTACTTCCAATATTATTTGGCATTGTTTCCAGGTGTACAGCATAGGAATTAGACGTTGCTATCATTTACCACGCGGTACCTCAAGAAGTCCAGGCCCCCGGCACCGTCCATAGCGAGTGCACCTCACTGGCTCTGCCCCTGGCCCGTGGCTGCCTGGGACGGCCGACGCACACTTCTCAATCCCTTCGCCTCTTTCACGGGCGGGGTGAAGGGCCAGTGGCCTCCTGCCCTGTAGTTTGGTGTCGGATGGGGTGGGGGTGGGCTGGCTTACTGAACTGACTCGCCGAGCAATGAGTTTCCAACCCGCTCAGGGACCAGGACAGGGGATGGGCAGGCTGCGGTCCACTCCACATGCGTTCCTGCAGTCGCTCACTCCTAGATTCGTTAATCAAATGTCTTTGATAACATTGAGTCATTATAAAAAGACTGGTTATGTCAGCATGTAAGAATAGGTAAGGGCACAAGAGAGTATAGAAAGTGATAGAATATTGTTTAACAGCTTTGCCATTGAAGGGGAATCAAAATCAAATGTTTTGTAAAATTCATCGATATGAAGCTTAATTCTGCACCGATGCAGGATGAATGAGTTGATACTCTCAGATATATCGGATTTCTCATAATCCGACACCCTCCATGATAGCCAGCTTTTTCAGAGCCCGGTGCAGCCGGTGGGAACTCTTCCGCGAGCATGCGCTAACTCGGGCCTCTGTCCCCTCCTCTCGCCTTGGCCGGCAGCATGACCGAGGGGCTGGGCCAGCTGACGGACGGGGTGTCCGGCCTGGACGACTTCACCCAGACCCACGAGTACCACGTGTGGCCCGGCTACGACTACGTGGGCTGGAGGAACGAGAGCGCCGCCAACGGCTACATCGAGATCGTGTTTGAATTTGACCGCATCAGGAACTTCACCACCATGAAGGTCAGCGGGCACACGGCCCTGTGCGTGGCGGGGGCTGGCGGCCTTGGGCGGGGCTGCAGGACACGCTCCTGACTGGCCACGTGCGGCCCCCAGCCCCCCAGCCGGTCTGGCCCTTTCCTCATTGTAAACAAGGCGGTCGGACGAGGCCGCTGTCCCTCGTGGCGTGTGGTGCCAGCGCGGAGCCGGCGCGTCCAGCAGCACGGTGGGCGGTCTCCAGTGCCACCATGCTTGTGGGCCCATGAGCATGGTTTACCTCCTTTAAATATCAGAGGAAAACAATGAACTTCAGGGCCAAAATGATCCCCCCTCTGAACAACAGTTGTACCATCTGATTTTAATGTCTTTTTAAGGAGGGAGGGGCCCACAGAGGCACATGTGCCAGGCTGCGGAGGCGACCCCGTGCCAGGGGGGTACCTGAGGGTCCCACCCAGGAGGGGGCTCTGCACTGTGCTCTCCCCACGGAGAGGGTGGGCTTCTCATTTTGAACCACTTCCCACCCGGGTACCTCCCCCAGCACCGAGGAGTCGGCCTCTGCCAGCTGTTCACAGGCAGGGGTGCGTGTTCTCTGACGGACCCCGGGCTCCTCCAGGGGCTCCCCTGTCGGCTCTGTCCCTGCACTCAGCATACGACAGCTCCGTCACCACTGTGAGAGGCCAGGTTAGCGCCCCTGGTTGCCTGCGCCAGCCGTCTCTCGGTCTAAATGCTCCGCCACGCTGGTGCGAGGAGGAGAGCTCGAGGGCAGGACTAGGACCCTGGCAGAGAGCACCTCTCTCGGTCACAGCCTCCGCAGGCAAGCGCCGCGGGCCTCCCTCTGGGCCCGACCACTCACCCCGCAATGTCCGGCTTCAGTCTTCCTCTGTAGGGACTCGGGGACTCTGTCCAAGGACGGGGTCACCTCCGCCTGCCAGGAGGCCTGGAATACAGGGCACGTCCATTTCTGCGTGCGGCCAGCGCCAGCACGGGAGAGTGACGGCCCGGCCCCTCCCCCAGGTGCACTGCAACAACATGTTCGAGAAGGGCGTGAAGACCTTCAAGGAGGTGCAGTGCTACTTCCGCGCGGAGGCCGGCGAGTGGGAGCCCAACGCCGTGTCCTTCCCGCTGGTGCTGGACGACGTGAACCCCAGCGCCCGCTTCGTCACCGTGCCCCTGCAGCACCGCATGGCCAGCGCCCTCAAGTGCCAGTTCCACTTCGCCGACACCTGGATGATGTTCAGCGAGATCACCTTCCAGTCAGGTTGGGGCGGGGCCCCGGGAGCGGGTGGGTGCGGGTGCGGGAGTTCCCCCGCTGGGGGCTTCTCAGGGGCACGGAGGGACCGCGCTCCTGGCTGCCCCCGTGGAGGGACAGGGCCGGGGCTGTAGGGACAGGACATGCGCTGGCTCCCACCTGTTTGTCTAAGAGAACAGAAATGAGGATTGACAAGGGAGAGCACGGTGTGGTAGACGCTTCTGTGAAGTAAGCCCGTCGGCGGGAGCCCCCACGTCACTGTTCAAACATCGAGAGGAAATTCTCTAAAAGCACAGGGGGCACAGGGAGCCATGGTCCCTCCGCTTCCCCGACGGCACGCTGGTGTGCTTCATTCCCCCTTTGCTAAGTACTTTAGGGCAAATTGAAGGCAATGTTTGACTCAGCACTAAGAGTGCTCGGTGCCGCTAAGAAACTAGCATCATCTTTACATGCATGACGCCATCATAACATCTACCAACACTCACCAGCAGGCACGGCCACGCCTGCACGTCCCCAGCGGCCGCCCACTCCGCTGCCCGTGGTGTCTTGCTGCGCTTGGCTGATTGGATGGGCCTCTGGGGCTGTGTCCTTCATTGTATCCCACGCGTCTCTTTCATCTGAAACAGTCCTTTTCAAAAACTGCCACCTGGTTTGGCTGGCGGCTCATCCCTCAGACGTGAGGGTGTATCTACCGCTGATTTCAATTCCGGTTCCATATTTATTTTTGTCAATGGCTTTTCCTAGATGGTGCTTCGAGCTTTTTAAATTTATTTTTTATTTTTATTTATATTTTTTGAGGGGGGGGGACTGATTGTTTTATTTATTTTATTTTATTTTTTTATTGCTTACAGTATTACAAAGGGTATTACATATGTGACCTTTTTTCCCCCCGCCCTTGACAATCCCCTGGCCTCCCCTACCCCCAGTGTCTTATGTCCATTGGTTATGCTTATATGCATGCATACAAGTCCTTCGGTTGATCTCTTACCCCCTCCCTCCTGCCCCCCAACCCTCCCCGGCCTTCCTGCTGCAGTTTGACAATCTGTTTGAGGCAGCTCTGCCTCTGTATCTGTTATTGTTCAAAAGTTTATAACGGTCTCTATTATCCATGAATGAGTGAGATCATGTGGTATTTTTCCTTCATTGACTGGCTTATTTCACTTAGCATAATGCTCTCCAGTTCCATCCATGCCGTTGCAAATGGTAAGAGTTCCTTCTTTTTTACAGCAGCATAGTATTCCATTGTGTAGATGTACCACAGTTTTCTAATCCATTCATCTACTGATGGGCACTTGGGCTGTTTTCAGATCTTAGCTATGGTAAATTGTGCTGCTATGAACATATGGATGCATATATCCTTTCTGATTGGTGTTTCTGGTTATTTGGGATATATTCCTAGAAGTGGGATCACAGGGTCAAATGGGAGTTCCATTTTTAGTTTTTGTTTTTGTTTTTTTTAAAAAAATATATTTTATTGATTTTTTACAGAGAGGAAGGGAGAGAGATAGAGAGTTAGAAACATCGATGAGAGAGAAACATCGATCAGCTGCGTCCTGCACATCTCCTACTGGGGATATGCCCGCAACCCAGGTACATGCCCTTGACCGGAATCGAACCTGGGACCTTTCAGTCCGCAGGCCGACGCTCTATCCACTGAGCCAAACCGGTTTCGGCCCATTTTTAGTTTTTTGAGGAAACTCCATACTGTCTTCCATAGTGGCTGCACCAGTCTGCATTCCCACCAGCAGTGCACAAGTGTTCCTTTTTCTCCACATCCTCTCCAGCACTTGTCGTTTGTTGATTTGTTGATGATAGCCAGTCTGACAGGTGTGAGATGGTACCTCATTGTTGTTTTGATTTGCATCTCTCGGATGATTAGTGACTTTGAGCATGTTTTCATATGTCTCTTGGCTCTCTGAATGTCCTCTTTTGAAAGGTGTCTATTTAGGTCCTTTGCCCATTTTTTGATTGGATTGTTTATTTTCCTTTTGTTAAGTTGTATGAGTTCCCTATAAATTTTGGAGATTAGGCCCTTATCAGATATGACATTGGCAAATATGTTCTCCCATGCAGTGGGTTTTCTCGTTGTTTTGTTGATGGTTTCTTTTGCTGTGCAGAAGCTTTTTATTTTGATGTAGTCCCATTTGTTCATTTTCTCTTTAGTTTCAAGTGCCCTAGGAGCTGTATCAGTGAAGAAATTGCTTTGGCGTATGTCTGAGATTTTGTTGCCTTTGGATTCTTCTAGAATTTTTATGGTTTCCTGTTGTACATTTAAGTCCTTTATCCATTTTGAGTTTATTTTTGTGTATGGTGTAAGTTGGTGGTCTAGTTTATTTTCTTGCATACATCTGTCCGATTTTCCCAACACCATTTATTGAAGAGACTATCTTGGCTCCATTGTATGCTCTTGCCTCCTTTGTCAAATATTAATTGAGCATATTGGTTCGGGCCGATTTCTGGGCTCTCTAGTCTATTCCATTGATCTATATGCCTGTTCTTGTGCCAGTACCAGGCAGTTTTGAGAACAGTGGCTTTGTAATACATCTTGATATCTGGTATTGAGATCCCACCTACTTTGTTCTTTCTCTGGATTGCTGCAGCTATTCGGGCTCTTTTTTTATTCCAGATGAATTTTTGGAGAGTTTGTTCTAGATCTGTGAAGTATGCCGTTGGTATTTTAATGGGAAGTGCATTGAATTTATAGATTGCTTTGGGTAGTATGGACATTTTAATGATGTTGATTCTACCAATCCATGAACACGGTATGTTCTTCCATCTGTTTATGTCTTCCTCTATCTCTTTTTTCAACGTCCTGTAGTTTTCTGAGTAGAGGTCTTTTACCTCTTTGGTTAAGTTTATTGCTAGGTAGCTTAATTTTTTTGGTGCGATGGTAAATGGGATTGTTTTTATAATATTTTTATTTTTTAAAAAATATTTTTATTGATTTCAGAGAGGAAGGGAGAGGGAGAGGGAGAGAGAGATAGAAACATCAATGATGGGAGAGAATCATTGATTGGCTGCCTCCTGCACGCTCCCCACTGGGGATCGAGCCCACAACCCGGGCCTGTGCCCTTGACCAGAATCGAACCCGGGACCCTTCAGTCCGCAGGCCGACGCTCCATCCACTGAGCCAAACCAGCCAGGGCTGATTATTTTGTTAGGGAAACTTTTGCCTGATTAACCTGCCAGAGCTTTCACCCCTCCCCCTGAAGAAATAATTTTTAAAGGGACAAGCAGTAGATTTACATAGATTTTTAGAGTCTTTTGCTTGTTTCTTTACTAAAGGCCATTTGTGAGTAACCCTGGGATTGTGTAAAACACTTCTCATGGGTCAGGAAGTCAATAGATTTAACCATTTCATGGGCCCACAAGCATGGTGGCCCTTGGTGCTGGGGGAGGCCCCCGCCTGGGCGGGGGGTTAGGGGTGCTCTCGGGCAGGAAGAGGGACCTCTGTGCTTAGGTGCCCCCAGGACCCCGCACGGCCGCAATGCCCGTTGCTTGGGTCAGTCAGCTCCTGGGGGACGCTGAAGGGTGGCCCTCAGTCTTGGGTCCTCTGCATTTGTCAGCGCCCGTCTTCTGACGGGGACCTTCCTGCACCGTTACTGCCCAGGAGGCAGGGTGCGCGCCTGGTTTCCCTCCTCGGCAGCTGTCGGAGGGAGTCGGCGCCCTCACAACCTCCAAGGGCCTCGGAGGAGCTGCTGGCTCTCCGTCCTGGTTTTGTGTTGGTGTCACTGCGCACGCATTTCACTGCTTTTTAGAATTCAGTGTGTTGAGTCAAATGCTTTCTGAAGCTCAGACTGCCCTGCGGGGGGCGCACACCCTTGAGCAGCTCCATGTCCTTCGGCCCGGGCCCCACGGCCTCTGGAACTCTCCTGCTTTAGGAGGAACAGGATGCCCCGAGCCCATTTGAGCATTTACTGCCCCAAAGTGGGACCAACCATCTCCTCGGCAGTCGTGGCTGCTGTTGGTGGGAATGAAGTCTGGAGGTCACGGCGGGGTCCCAGGACTGTGCCAGGCCTGGGGAAGCTAACGGCACGGAGGACGCGGTCAGATTGGGACCAACCCTCAGCGGCCAGAGGAGAGAAGGGCCACGGGCAGTGGAGTTGCCTGGACGCTGCCCGCGGACTGAGCCTCGTGCGGGGCCTGGGGGACGCACTTACCTGTGTGACGGGGACCGCGGATTTCCGTCCACGCGCGGCGTGTGCACAGCGGCTGGTACCGGGCACAGCTAATGGCAGCCCGGCGGTGTTTGACTCCTGGGGCCTCCTGAGCTTGGGTTCCACGTCACGATAATACTCGTGTTCACTGGACCCAGTTCCGAGCCGTCCTGGGGGCCAGTCGCCGCCCGCACGCGGAAAGCACGCTGCGAAGGAGCCGCGAGGGTTTGGCGAGAACGTCCGTGGGACAGAGGTGCAGGTCTAGCTCTTGACCTCCTCGGCCGGACACCCAGAGGAGGACTTCCGCTGCCCACATCAGTCTGGCCCATACTGGGGTCCGGTCCTGACGCTGCTGCCTCCCAGAGAGAGCACTGGGTGCCGTCTGCGTCCGCAGGACGAGCTCGGTCACAAGTCCAGGGCCAGGCCACACGGCAGGGTGAGAGCCCTCTGTCACACAGTTGGATTTCCTGCAGGGAAAGAGGCCTTGGCAGGAGCCTGCACAGGCCCACGTCCCCGCCTTCCTGTGCACTGTCTGACTTGGGGCCTTAACTTCCTATGTGAGCTTTGTGATAATATGTAGTCACGGCTCTCGACATCCCCCTCCCTCCCTCCTTCCATCCCTCCCTCCCTTCTTCCCTTCCTTCCTTCCTTCCTTCCTTCCTTCCTTCTCCTCACCCAAGGATTTTTCCCCCATTAATTTTTAGAGAGAGTGGGAAGGGAGAGATACAGAGAGAGAAACATCAATGTGAGAGAGATACAACGATTGGTTGCCTCCCACATGTGCCCCAACTGGGGCTGGGGATGGAGCCTGCAACCAGGTACATGCCCTTGACCGGAATTGAACCCATGACCCTTCAGTCTGTGGGACAACACTCTAACCACTGAGCTAAATGGGCCAGGGCCACATCACTGATTCTTTCTTTTTAATACCATGGCACGAGTATATAATAACTTAAACAAAAGTTTTACAAAAGTTGCGCTTACTCAATAGATGAATGGTGATGTTTTTATTTAATGTATGACATGATTTCATGTTTAAGAAAGGTGAGTGGCCAGCCGAGAAGTTGATTTCACGCTGGGCCGGCCGGGCCCGCCCTCTGCAGACTGCTGTCCGCTCCTCGCCCACAGCTCTGACTCCGCCTGTCTTTAACAGATGCTGCCATGTACAACACCTCCGGGGCCCTGCCCGCCTCGCCGGGGGCGCCCACCACCTACGGTGAGTCCGCCTCCAGCAAACCAGGTGAAGGGAGCTCCTAGGGGTGGAGACTGCACCTGCTGTCTGTGTGGGAGCTGGCGCAGGTGGCTCTGCCCCGAGACAGCGCCCCCCAAAGGTGGGCCCAGCCTCCGCTCCTCCCTGCCCGGCCTGTGCTCGCCCGAGGCGGAGGTGGCCTGCTTCCAGTGGCTTCTGGGAGCTGGGGAAATGGGGAGCAGAAGCAGGGGGAGACCTTTCTACCCGCGGCCCCCCGGGTGTCCATGGATGGCTGGGGCGCTGAGGGCAGCACCAGCCTCTCTAATCGGAGATAAATGTGCAGACCTGTGTCTGTAGCTTCAGACACTCACTAGTCGCGGGAGCCAGCACCTGGGAAATGCATGACCCTGCGTCTCAAAGAGGAGCCTCGGCGAGTTGTCACATCTCAGAGCGCGCAGACCGGACCCTCACCTGGTTCTCAGGAGGTGTGACGAGGGGCCCGTAGACCCCGGCCGTGGTGATAAAGGGACGACATTTGGGGAAAGTTGGAAAGCTGTCCGTGATCCCGTCTGACACGGGAGGAGGAGGCGAGAGGACAGAGTAGCAAGGCCGAGAGGGAGCAGGTGTCCAGGTGGCACCAGAGGAATTACCCTGAGAGGCCTGTCGCTGGTCCAGGCCCCTTCTCTTCCTTGTCCCACAAGATGACGGCGTTCCCCACCTCTCTTCCTGGTTGCAGACCCAATGCTGAAAGTCGACGACAGCAACACCCGGATCCTGATTGGCTGCCTGGTGGCCATCATCTTCATCCTCCTGGCCGTCATTGTCACCATCCTCTGGAGGCAGTTCTGGCAGAAGATGCTGGAGAAGGTGAGGAGGCGCCAGGCCGCTGCTGCCCCGGGACCCAAGGGCGAACTGTGAGGGTTTGCACCCAGCGAGGCGCTCGCCCGGGCCCCGGGAAGCGCAGGGTGGAGGGATTTGTCACTGAAGGAGCCAGGAAAGAACGGGCAGGTCCACGTTCTCATTCTCAGAGTGGAGACTTTGGGACCTGCCCAGGGAGCTCCTCCCAATCGTGAGATCTCAGCACAGGCTCCGCCTCAGAGATGCTGATGCCCTGGGTGGAGAGGGAGGTGCAGGCATGTGCGTTTAAAAAAAATGCACAGGATGCCCGGCCGGCGTGGCTCAGTGGTTGAGCATCGACCAGGAGGTCACAGTTCGATTCCCGGTCAGGGCGCATGCCTGGGTTGCAGGCTCCATCCCCAGTGTGGGGCAGCTGCTGAATGATTCTCTCTCATCATTGATGTTTCTATCTCTCTTTCCCTCTCCCTTCGTCCCTGAAATCAATATATATATATATTTAAAAAAATTAGCAGGAGCCTAGCTGGTGTGACTCAGTGGTTGAGCATTGACCCACGCACCAGGAGGTCGCAGTTAGATTCCCGGTCAGGGCGCATGCCCAGGTTGTGGGCTCCATGCCCAGTAGGAGGTGTGCAGGAGGCAGCCGGTCCATGCTGCTCTTCCGTGGATGTTTCTACTTCTCCATCTCTCGTCCTCTCTCTCTTAAAACACAATTTAAAAAAATTAACAAGTGCTTCTGATGGACAACTGATACCTACCCAAAATCTCTGAAATACTGCTCCTCTTCTTTGCTGTTTGCTGTTTATTTTTTGGTGTGTGTGTGTGTGTGTGTGTGTGTGTGTGTGTAAAGCATCCAGCCTCACTAATATCCAAGCCAAGCTCTCACAGTTCTATTCCCACTTCTCTGCATGCTTAACGTTACAATTGTCCATCCCTGTGGGCCCCTTCCTCAGTTTCTTGTCCAGGCCAACTTATCTGAATAATTGTCATTACATCTAACGCTTTACCGTCCACAAGGACTTCCACTTGACCCTCACTGAGTGGTGGTGAGTTGGGCAGAGTTGTACCTGACGGCCTCTCTCATGGGCACACGTGATGTGCTCACGTTACACGGCTCACACCTGTCTCTCTGTTCCTGCAGTTGTCGGTCTTGAAATAAGTTGTCATTGTCTTCCGAAACACACTCAGGTCACCACAGGTGGGCCAGCCATGACTCGCTTGGTTCCTCAGGCCAGAGACCAGTTTTCTGGACACGACTGCTCAGTGCCTCGGGCTGTTCCGGGGAGTAAGGGTTTCTACCTTTGGCCGTGGACGTCCTCCCCGGGCAGGGAGCTCCCGTGGGCGTGGGCTGTGGGGGCTGGCACTGCCTGTGAGGGGCGGGCGGGCCAGGCAGAGCCTGGGAGGCCTCCAGGAGACCAGTGCCCACGGGAGGCGGGGGGGGGGGGGGGGGGGGGGGGGCACGGGCGGGAGAGGCCGGAGGACGGCCGGCATCACGGGCTCCAGACTGAGCTGCTCCACAGTCAGTTTCTGAGACGAGGGGCTCGCGTTGGGGTTTCGGCCGCAGCATCTCACGGGAGAGGCCTGTGCTTCCCTGTGACTTAGGCCTCGCCGTCAGCCTGGAAGCACTTTCCCTGAATTAAGGCTCTTACCACAAATAGCGCCTGGAGACCGACAGGAGGCGCCTGCAGCACGCGTGACGCCTGTGACGGACACGCGTCTGCGTCCAGGGAGAGGGCAGCCCAGGGGCGGAGGCGAAGGAGGCGGAGGTGGGGGCACTGGCCTGGTGCCCTGGGCTGAGGCTTGCTGGGCGGTCGGAGCTGCTGTGTCCTGATCGCACAGGCGGTGGGTCCGAGGGGCGGGTCCTTGCCCCCCACTCCAGAGCTGTCTGTCTCTCTCTCTCTCTGTGAGCCGTGCTTCGCCCCTTCCCTGGGCCTAGCTTCCGAAACCCCCGCCTGGGCCGGAGAGGGTGCTGACTGGACTCCAGGTACAGAGGAGAGGAACGTCTGCCCTGGACTGTCTATCTTGGTCCTTGAAAGTTCTTTCTCCCCGGGCCCTGAGCGAGGGACCCGCAGAGGCCCCGTGGGCCCGAGCGCTGCGGGCGAACGCCGCGGGGAGGCCCGTTCCCGGCGTCACTCAGCATTAGCTTCGGGCGGTAGTTCCTGTGGGCTCCTGGCCGGGTGTGCGCGGATCTCTCTCGGGGAGGCTCAGCCGTAGGCATTGAGCCGCCCAGTGTACCCAGGCTTCCTGTGCTGCCAGAAGAGAGGAAGCTTAGGTTTGGGGGTTTTACTGCCACAGGGACCTTCAGGCAGTAAAGGGGCGAAGCAGGCGTCTAGGTTTCTCATTGACACCCACAGCATGAGGTGAGGGATCAGGTTCAGATTCTGGCATTTTCTGAAGGAGCAGCAGGGCACACCAGACAGGACGACACACAGTTAGCTGCTGTGATCCTGAAGCAGGTGTGGTTCGCTGGGCACTGCTGGTTGGTAAGACTGTGGGCGAGAGGGACTGGGTGAGCCGCGGACGCACTGTGCTGTGGTTGGCACGGGGTGGCCAGCCAAGTCCACTGCTGCCGAGGACATCGAACGCCGGGCCTGAGAGCTCTGGTTGGAACGGACAGGCTCTCCGCGGGTCAGGTGAAGAACGTGCCAGGGCCTCAGGGGACGCGAAGTGAGGCCTGTGCCACCAGCCGGCACCGGCCGCACAGCGCACAGTCCCAGAGCTCGCAGAGCCCGTGGGGGCCGGGTGAGAGGAGCCGGAAGGTCCCCGTGCAGCGAGCCCTCCCTCCCTCCCCGCCAGGCCTCCCGGCGGATGCTGGACGACGAGATGACCGTCAGCCTGTCCCTGCCCAGCGAGTCCAGCATGTTCCACAACAACCACTCCTCACCGCCCAGTGAGCAGGGCTCCAGCTCCACCTACGACCGCATCTTCCCGCTGCGGCCGGACTACCAGGAGCCCTCCAGGCTGATCCGCAAGCTCCCAGAGTTCGCTCCCGGGGAGGAGGCGCCGGGTGAGGCTGAAAGAGCAGCAGGGAGCTGGGGGCGGCCTGGCCGAGGGGGAGGGCGGGCGTGCCACCTGCTGGTCAGTGGGAGGGGCCCACGCCCCCACCGAGCGCCAGGGCCCCACCTCAGAGGTGGAAGCGAGTGAACAGAAGGGCTCACTGAGGCGTCTGGGCCAGGAGCCCCCTCAGGTGGCCGAGGGAGAGTGCCGGGAAGGGCCTTCCCCACACCAGCATCTGGGGGTGCGCTCAGGACCGGGGCCCCTGGAGGAGGAGCAATGGAGGCTGCGGGGCCCGGGGCCTCGGCTCCCCACCCAGACCTGTTTCCCTTGGTGAGCTCTATCGCTCACACAGATTTCCTGACGAGCGTATTTCCCGGCTCTTCTCAGCAAGAGCTCCGCTTGGAAAAGCAGCGCCCGCGGATCGCATCCAGCGTTTTGGGAAGTGGCTGTGGAGCGACATCAGGGGGGCTGCTGGGCCCGGCGGGGGCGGACGGTGCTCAGGGGAGGGAAGAGAGGAAGCTGCGGCCTGAGCCTCAGGAGGTGCTGCTGCGGGGGGCACGGCCTGGAGTGCGGCCTGGAGTGCGGACAGGCGGCAGGAAGAGGGCGGGAGCGAAGCGAGTTCCCAGGCTGGGCAACGTAGCTGGTTTCTGAACCTAACACCCCTCGTATTTCAATGTTTTCTTTCAAGTTAGGGAGTGTCTTAAACTAGATCCTGTAAGTTTAACCAGAAAGCGTTTCACGACCTAGACTGGGTCATTAAGCCGGGTGGTGCCTCACAATGAAGGAAGATGCTGTTAGAGCTCCCGCCGTAACCTCCGCCTCACAGGCCATGGCCGCGGGGATAGCGTCCCCAAGGTCACCCAAGGACATGCTCGCGGTCCTGTGGTCTGAGAAAGGAGAGGCGCGATGGTGGCCGCTCCAAAGCCACGAGGAAGCCTCTGGGAACCCAGCGTGGGGGGGAGACAGGGCTAGGGACCTGCCCCATCCCCCGTCTCTCACGGGGCCACCCCGGGAGCCTCAGAGCCCGGAGCGAGCCCTCCGCCGTGTCTTCCAGGCTGCAGCGGCCTTACCAAGCCAGGCCCGCCCAGTGGCCCCGAGGGCGCGCCCCACTACGCAGAGGCGGACATCGTGAACCTGCAGGGCGTGACCGGGGGCAACACCTACTCCGTGCCCGCCCTCACCATGGACCTGCTCTCGGGGAAGGACGTGGCCGTGGAGGAGTTCCCCCGGAAGCTGCTTGCCTTCAAGGAGAAGCTAGGGGAAGGCCAGTTCGGGGAGGTGAGTGGCTCTGAGAGGGGCATCCAGTCCCGGTGGCCCACAGGCCACAGTGAACAAACGTGGCCCGAGAGCGGAGTCCCTCCACGGGGACCCGCCTGCGGACGCCCGCCACGCCTCCCCGCGGCTCCCCAGGAAGCCGGTGTCGGGTCACCGCACCTCTGCCCAGCTCCGTGGCTTCCTGGGCCCGCTGGCTTCTGTGTGGGAGTTACACCGGGCAGGTCACCAGGCTCTCCAGGCCCTGAGAACAGTCGATATGTTCACATTGGTTAGGGGTGACAGCGGGCGGGGGCCCACAGGATGTGATTGTCTTGTAAACTGTCCCGACACCGTTCTCGAGAGACCCCTGTTCTCCCTTCATGGGACTTAGTGTACAAGGGCCCGCACAAGCCCGCCCGCCCGCCCGCCCGCCCGCCCGCCCGCGTCCCACAGCAGCCCCGGCCCAACTCGCAGGCCGAGGAGGAGCAGCGGGCGGGCGCCTCGAGGCGGGCCTGTGTGTTGGCCCTTCCCTCTCCCGTCAGCCTCCTCGTCACCGCGCCTCCGAAGGTCCGAGCAGTGGCCGCCCACACTCCCGCCGTGACGCCTGGTTAACGGTCGGGGGCTGGTTTCAGGTGCGGCGTGCTCCCCCCAGGGGGGTGGTGCTGCAGGAGTCCGAGGCCCTGCTCCTGCTCTCCGTCCTCACGCTGCCCCGGGTGAAAGACGCAGGCTCGTTGTGCTGTTACGGGACCCGCACTTGCAATGCCAGCCCTGTGCTAAGGGGTCGTCTTAGAGGGGACACTGCCTGGCATTGGTCTGATCCACAAAGGTTCAAGCGTGTAGCGGCTCGCACGGGTGGTGAGCCCTCCGTGGTGGATGCCGTGCTGCGGATTCGTTCATTCACACACACCGTGTTCTGGGCCATGGACACAACCTGTAGGAAGCAGCACACGTCCTATTGTTTTTATAAGTATTGGGGCAGTAGATGTGTCCATGCATCTATGCGCCTGGCTGTTGGAATGCGTGGTGAGCGGCCGTCCTGCCCCTGGAGGCGCCGCGGAGGCTGAGCCGCCTCAGGAGCGCTGGTGCTGAGACGCATGCCTTTCGTCCAGGTCCATCTCTGCGAAGTGGAGGGGATGGAAAGGTTCAAAGGCAAAGACTTGGCTGTGGATGCCAGCGCCAGCCAGCCGGTCCTGGTGGCTGTGAAGATGCTCCGGGCAGACGCCAACAAGAACGCCAGGTCTGTGGCTGCCTTTTGAGGTTCCTTTACGTGTTTCATCCTCAGGTCAGGTCAGGGACACCCCGGGATACTTCTGAGCAATCTTTTCTTTGGAGAGGGTAGGTCTGTGAGCCACCTCACGTTTCCATGGTTACGCGTTACCTTCTACCAGGCCAGCATCCTCACCTTTGTTCTCCATCTCCCTCCCAGAAAGGCACATTTCCCACTGGACTCGCTACCTGTTCGCTCCCTGGCCGTCCCACGGATGGCCGTCCGAGTGGGCGCTCCTCAGCCATTGTCCAGAGCTCCCGAGTGTCCTTACTGCCGGTCACCACGCTCCTGCTCAGCCTTCTCCGTCCTTTTTTCCATCTCCGTTTACTTTCTCACTTTTCCCCTCTTTTGTGCTCCTTTTCTTCTATGTCCAGCAACCCCCACAGTGAGAAGCTACCTCCACTTGGAAAAGGACCATGACCTCAAAGCGGAAGGATCCACAGTCCTTTAGCCGTTTCCCCAACGGGGACCCTCCCCTCCATAGATGGCAGTCTCGCTGAGACTCAGAGTGAGAGACAGTTTCTTATCCCTCCTCAAACACCGCGAACTCCAAACAGGGCGAAAGGGTACAGGAAAGGCCTTGCAAACGGCAGGCTGGGGGATGAAGAAGAAAAGCCGGGGAGGAGAACTGAGAGGGGCCGGGACTTTCCCTGAGAACTCCAGTGTGAGGGACACGAGCACGAACGACAGGTGACACCTTGGGTCTCATCCAGCGACGGCACCCTCCCCCGCGTCCACGCCCACCGAGCAGTGGTGGGCGGCCGGGGCTCTGGCCCCTGTAGAGCCATGGGGACCCCTGTTTGGGGTTGTTGTACTTGACGCGGTTCGGGGGGTGTCCATTGATAGAATTTTCCCAGAAAGCTCCCAGGAGACTTAACCGATCTGCTCCAGTCATTTGGGGACTGTGGGCTGGTGGTCTCCCCGACCCCAGTATCGCTGTGGGAAAGGGCATAGCCACTTTGTGACTCGGGCGGCTGCCACCAAACACACGAACAGTTACTAGTCGTGGCCCGGTGAGCGCTTGTTTTGAAATGACCGCATATTGCTGCCCACATCAACTGTACGAAACCGTGTTGATGTTGGGACCGGCGCTGGGCGTGCCTGCATCCAGGACAGCCAGCAGGAGAAAACGCAGAGGTGCCAGGTGGACCCGGGTTTCTGCTTTATTCATAGACTGGCTCCAGGGCTCTACCTAGGGGTAAACGGCTGTGCTTGTCAGACTCGATTTCGGTGAAGAGCTTAACTTCGCGAGCAGTTCTGGGCAGGGGTATCTGATGCAGCCGGGGCCCCTCTCCGCAGGCAGGCCTGTGGCTGGGTGCAGGCTTGCCGCCGTGACTCCCAGTTCTCGCTCTCAGGCCGCAGTGCGGCCAGGGCTTGCTCCAGGCTGTGAGAGTGAGGCAGCCCGGCCGGCCGTCCTCTGTCCTCCCCAAGGTCGTCTGGGAACCAGGCTCGTGCGGGGGGATGGGCGCTGTGCCACCTTCGCCTCCTGACTGGCTCTGGCCTCTCTGGGCTTATCCACGTGTCTCTCTCCAAAGGAATGATTTCCTAAAGGAGATAAAGATCATGTCCCGGCTCAAGGACGCCAACATCATCCGCCTCTTAGCCGTGTGCATCGCCGACGACCCTCTGTGCATGATCACCGAGTACATGGAGAACGGGGACCTCAACCAGTTCCTCTCCCGCCACGAGCCGCCCAGCTCCAGCCCCAGCCAGGTGCCCACTGTCAGGTAACAGCCGTGCCCCTCCCCTGCCTGCCTTCCTGACACTAACCTGGTCTGCAGACGGGGAGCAGCGAACCCCTCAGCTTGCTGTGTCCGGACGGCGGGGTTGGCGTGTGGGGAGAAGCCACGCAGGGAAGAGCAGAGAGCCACGTGGGGGCCGGCGTTGGCTGGAACCGTGCAGGCTGTGCACTTGTCACGGCTCCTTCTGTCCACAGGCGACTTTCTCTCTGTTTTCCCTCAGTTACGCCAACCTGAAGTTCATGGCGACGCAGATCGCCTCTGGCATGAAGTACCTTTCCTCCTTGAATTTTGTCCACCGAGACCTGGCCACACGGAACTGCCTGGTGGGCAAGAACTACACCATCAAGATCGCCGACTTCGGGATGAGCCGGAACCTGTACAGCGGGGACTACTACCGCATCCAGGGCCGCGCCGTGCTGCCGATCCGCTGGATGTCCTGGGAGAGCATCCTGCTGGTGGGCGCCGGCCCGGGGGGTGGGCGGTCGCGGCCCGGGGGGGGGGGGGGGCGCGGCCCGGGGGGTGGGCGCCGCGGGCGCAGCGGCCAGGGACTTCCAGGCCGCTGAGGCAGCCGCAGGCTTGGTGTCTGCTCAGATGGGATGACCTGCTTTGAGTGCTAATTGTTACTTTTTGGTACTTGCCTATTTCTGCTGGTAAATGTGACATGCTCACTGTAGAAAACTTGGGGAAAAGGGTTAAAAATGCACCCGTGGTGATAAGGGATTTAGTATTTTCCCCTCTCTCCTTTCCACATACTGAGTGGTCTTCATTAGTTTAGGGAATTAAAAAATCATTTAAAGAAATGTTATCCACACAAAATAGTTCTCTTCTGAATTAATTCCATAACCGTATTTCTAATTCATTATTTACACTGATCTCTATATTTTTATTTTAATGATTATCACCGTTTACTTTTTTAAGTTCATCATTCTTTGTTTTATAATTTTTATTCAACTCTTGGTCTTCTGGACCATGGGTGGGTAAGAGAGACTTTTTTTTCCAAATGTCATTTCTTCTGACCATCGGCCCTGAGCCCGGGTCCAGGGGAAGCAGCCCTGAGTGAGGCACAGGTGTCGGGGACTGCCCGGTCCTCTCAGCACCTCCGCCGGCCATTTCAGAGCCCCAGGGGCAGGGGGAGGGGGGCGGCGGTCACTCAGGTTGTGAGACCCCAGCCCCTCCTGTGGGCAGGTGATTCTTATTTTCTCTCCTGCCCTGATCTAAACAGGGCAAGTTCACCACAGCCAGTGACGTGTGGGCCTTCGGGGTGACCCTGTGGGAGGCCTTCACCTTCTGCCAGGAGCAGCCCTACTCCCAGCTGTCCGACGAGCAGGTCATCGAGAACACCGGCGAGTTCTTCCGGGACCAAGGGAGGCAGGTGAGGCCGGGCTGGGAGGCGGGGCCGGTGCTCTCTCGGGGGAGAGAGGGGGCCTGGCTTAGCAGGACAGGGTGGCTGGAGGACGGGCCACCGGATGAAGTCCTTTGTCACGAATCATCCAGATAAAGTGAAAGACCAGCTCTTGCCCAGGCACCATGCACACACTCTGCTTCTGTGTCCCCCCAGGATCCTTGGGGGGCAGGAGGGGGCAGGTCAGGCTCCTCGCCAGCCCAGACATTCCAGATCTTACAATAGCTATGATCTGGGCTGTTTCCAGATCTTAGCTATTGTAAAATGTGCTGCTAAGAACATAGGGGTGCATATGACCTTTCTGATTGGTGTTTGTTTTTTTAGGATATATTCCTAGAAGTGGGATCACTGGATCAAATGGTAGTTTTTTACTCATTTTAAAATATTCAGTGTAAAAAGTCCACCATTTCCTACTGGTAGTGAACCAATATATTCTGATCAAATGCCCAATGGTTGAGTAGTGAAGTCAAATATTTGACGAAAGCCCAGGCCAAAGCCACATATCACCACCCTGTTCTGAGTAAGCTCCTTGCCTCTAAGCACAACTTTAAATTTTTAATAAAAATTTATTAAATTTGCTCTGGCCAGTGTGGCTCAGTTGTTTGGGTGTTGTTTTGTGCACTGAAGGGTCGCCAGTTCAATTCCAGGTCAGGGCACATGCCCAAGTTTCAGGTTCAATCCCTAGTAGGGGGCGTGCTGGAGGCAGCCAGTAGACGTTTCTCTTTCTCCCTCTCCCTTCCTCTCTCTCTAAAATTAATAAACTAAAAAGAAAAAATTATTTAACACATTAACTTACGAAATGTAATTTATTAAATTTCTATTTTATTATTTTATATTACTACATTTTATTATGTAAATACTAGAGGCCCGATGCACAAAATTCATGAAAGAGTAGGCCTTCCTTCCCTCCGGCAGCTGGGATCTGGGCTTCCCTCGCAGCCCCAGCTTCGTCTGAAGGTTGTCTGGAAGGATGTCTGGTCTAATTAGCATATTACGCTTTTATTATTATAGACTAGAGGCCCGGTGCACAAAAATTTGTGCACTCGGGGGGGAGGGGGGTCCCTCGGCCCGGCCTGTGCCCTCTCGCAGTCTGGGACGCCTCGGGAGATAACGACCTGCTGGCTTAGGCCTGCTCCCGGGTGGCAGAGGGCAGGCCCAATCCCTAGGTGCAGCCCCTGGTCGGGCTCAGAGCAGGGCTGATTGCGGAGTTGGGGCACCGTCCCCTGTCATGCACAGAGCAGGGCGATTGGGAGGTTGTGATGCTACCCTCAGTCACGCTCAGGGTAGGGTCGATGGGGAGGTTGCGGCGCCACCCCCTGTCATGCACAGAGCAGGGCCAATCAGGGGGTTGGGGCACTGCCCCCTGTCACTCACAGAGCAGGGCCCATCAGGGGGGTTGGGGCTCTGTACCCTGTCACTCACAGAGCAGGGCCAATCAGGGGGTTGGGGCGCTGCCCCCTGTCACGCACAGAGCAGGGCCGATCAGGGGGTTGGGGCACCGCAGCCTGTCACACACAGAGCCGCAGGGTGATCAGGGGGTTGGGGAGCTCCCCCCTATCAGGCACAGAGCAGGGCTGATCAGGGGGTTGGGGCGCCACCACTCTCACACTCAGGGCAGGGCCGATGGGGAGGTTATGGCTCTACCCTGTCACACACAGAGCAGGGCCCGTGGGGGGGGGGTGGTGGGTTGGGGCGCCGCACCCTGTCACACACAGAGCAGGGCCGATCAGGGGGTTGGGGCACTGCAGCCTGCCACACACAGAGCCGCAGGGCGATCAGGGGGTTGGGGAGCTCTCCCCTATCAGGCACAGAGCAGGGCTGATCAGGGGGTTGGGGCGCCTTCCCCTGTCACGAACAGAGCAGGGTGGATAGGGAGGTTGTGACCCCACCCCGTCACACACAGAGCCGCAGGGCGATCAGGGGGTTTGGGCGCTGCCCCATCACGCTGATCCCGGTGCCGGGAGGGCCTTGCGGCTCCACTGATCTTGGTGCTGGGAGGCATATTACCCTTTTACTATATAGGATAGAGGCCTGGTGCACGGATGGGGGCCGGCTGGTTTGCCCTGAAGGGTGTCCTGGATCAGGGTGGGGGTCCCCACTGGGGTGCCTGGCCAGCCTGGGTGAGGGGATGAGGGCTGTTTTCAGGCTGGGGGTGACTGAAGCTCCCAACCGCTCCTATTTTTCTTTTTCTTTTTTTTATTCTGGGCCAGCTTTAGCTTTGAGGCTTGGCTCCAGCTCTTAGGCCTCTGCTGCTGAAAGTAGGTTTCTGGCCTTTGCTAACAATGTTGCGATCCTGCTGGCTGAAGCCCGGAGGACTAAGGCAGGTTTCTGGGGTTTTGCTTAGCTTCTATATTTGTTACATAGTTGCTTAGAGTTGCAGCTCAGAGGCCTGCAGCGGCAGGCGGGGAATGTTGGAGTCCTCCGTCACTGAAGCAAGCAAGCCTCATGTTAGTTTCAAGCTGACTGGCTGCTGGCCGCCATCTTGGCTGGCAGTTAATTTGCATATCGCCCTGATTAGCCAATGGGAAGGGTAGCGGTTGTATGCCAATTACCATGTTTCTCTTTTATTAGATAGGATGATATGAATTTCCAATTCATATTTTACTGCTTTCCGTCGTATGGGTAGAATTTTGGTGTGTGAACTGTGAAAGTCTGGGTTGGCGCGCATGCGGCCGTCTCTCCCACTGTCCCTGCCAGGGGTCGCCCAGTCTGCGTGTGGTCTCTGTGCCTTTCCGATGGCACCGCTACCATCACTCCTTCCCGAACAGAGTGGATCTCATTCAGGAGAACTTCAGCGACATGAATTCTAGCAGGAATTTTATACGCAGGGCCCATCGCTTAGGCAAACCTTACATCCTTTGCATGCAATTGAAAGTGCGTAGAAGCCTATAGAGCAATCATTTCAATACTGAGAATAAATGTGCTTAACATTTTTGTTTTCAATTTGTCTTAACAAACGGTGGAGAATTTCCAGAGGGCACTTTCCTTGGAGGCTTGTGGTCTAAGTGGACCCCGGGTTCTAACCTCTTGGTCTCCAGTCTGAGATGTCATTTTGCTGCCGCCTGGCCTTTGGGCTGGTGGTAGGGACCCCAGAGCAGAAAGTCCTGCGGAAGGGACAGGGACGGAGACGAAGGGGGCGGGGCTGACAGGCTGCGGGCCCCTCAGGACGCAGTGACCACCTCCAAGATGGTGGAGGAGGGCGAGTCAGTGACGATGCAGCAGCTCCCCTCCCCTCTTTCCTGAACGTTCTCTCTTTTTGTTTCTAAAGACCTACCTCCCGCAGCCCGCCATCTGCCCCGACTCCGTGTACAAGCTGATGCTGAGCTGCTGGCGGAGGGACACGAGGCACCGGCCCTCGTTCCAGGAGATACACCTGCTGCTGCTCCAGCAGGGCGACGAGTGACCGCCTCCGGGCCAGGCCGCCCGCGCCCCGCGCCCGCGCCACGCCACGGACCGAGTGCACGCGAGGCAGGCTGTCCCTTTCCTCCCGCCCCTCGTTTCCCACCGCTCCACCCCCCTGTCCACCCCTGACCCATATATACTTTTTTTTACATTAAAGAACTAAAAAAGAAAAAAACCGCTAGGGCAGGTAAAATCCAGTAAAGAAACCTTCATTGATGTACCAGTGTTGAGAACAAAGCTAGATGATTTAGATAATTTATAAAGGCTAAATATGCTTATGTTTATAAATGTGCAGGTTCTACAATATTTTTTTTTTTATGTTGCCTTTAAAAATAGTATCAGAAGTAAAACCTTGAATACTAATGTCTTAGGAACCCAGAGATCAGGTTGGGGAAAGCGCACGGCCAGTGGCGCCTTGGACTGGGCTCGGCCCTCGCTCTGTGCGTCCCTCTTGGGTCCAAGTAGCTGTCACCTGTTTGAAAAAGCGCCGCTCTCTGGAATGGGTGTTTTGTTCATTCGTGGGCAGGGCTCAGGGTGGAGGTCTCTGTGCCTAGAAACAGACTGCGTAGGAAGGAATTGTATTGTGTGGAGGTAGGAAGGGCTGTCATTGCAAACAAGCCCGCGGACAGCCCCGTCTTACATGGCCAGGTGTGTCTCCGTGAGGCCGCTTCGGAATCCGTAAAAACTGCTGTTTCGATAGCTTTACCTCGGCCCTTTGGTTCATCTTCTCTAAAGCTGCCAACTGTTTTAATAAAGGGTGGGCGGGGTTCCTCAGGCGTGTGCCATAGGGGAGCGCCTGCTCCGAGGGTTCCTAGGGGCCGCCTGGGACCAGCGAGGGGAGCGCCGCCCCCCTTTGCCAGGGGCGCACAGGATGAGTGGGCTGAGGAGTGAGGGAGGCAGACGTAGCTGTGGACCCCAGAGCAGTGATGTGTGGACGGTGCTGGGTGACCCTCTGCACAGGCCACGTGTGATGGAGAGAAAGAGGGAGGCCTGGCTTCCCAACCTGTGGGAACAGATACCGGTCAAATCAGAGTCCCGTCAGAATGGCTCCCGAGCTCCCGACCCCCACACCCCCAGAGTCAGGGGACAGCAGTGAAGGGAACCCCAATTTCCACTAAGGGGACACAAGGGAAGACGGCAGAGGACACGGCTCAGGCTCAGGAGCAGCGTGACCCCTGGGCCTGCTTCTGACGCCCTTGCCTCCCTGCTCAGCCCCCAGCCTTGCTCCAGGCCATGGCAGACACCTCACCCCCGCTCCCCAGGGCACTGGCAGGGCCTCTCCTTCCCCCAGCAAACGCCCTTCCTGTCGTGTCCTGGGACTCCGTCTCCAGTCTCTCCCTCGATGAACTGGAGGATCGCAGGTGGGGAGTCAGGACAGTGGCTTGGGGAGCTTGACCCGTTTCTGCTTTGAGCAGCTGTGCCATCTTGGACAAGTCTGCTGCCTGCACTGTGTCTCCTGGTCTGTGAGCTGAGAGTGCTGCAGCGGTGGCCGCGAGGGCTCCCAGTCCCATGTGTCCAGTCTTGCTGGGAACCTGCTCACCTCCTGCCCCGAGAACTGTGGTCGGCAGGAGGTTGTCAGGGAAGTTGCTCCAGCCGCACTAGTAACACCGCCATGTGTGCGCTCCCACGCCCGTCAGACACCTGCAGGGCTGAACACGCTCACTTCCCCCTTGGGACTTGCCCCTCTCTGCTCACAAGGTCCGTGTTAGCATCACGTCCTATTGAGAGTCCCCAGAGAAACAGCGGATAGGAGACACACACACGTTTCTGATTCTTTTTTTTTTTTTTAAATATATTTTATTGATTTTTTACAGAGAGGAAGGGAGAGAGATAGTTAGAAACATCGATGAGAGAGAATCATCGATCAGCTGCCTCCTGCACATCTCCTACTGGGGATGTGCCCGCAACCCAGGTACATGCCCTTGACCGGAATCGAACCTGGGACCTCTCAGTCCGCAGGCCGACGCTCTATCCACTGAGCCAAACCGGTTTCGGCACGTTTCTGATTCTTATAAGGAATCGGCTCATGGCACCATTTGTAGGGCCGAGCAAGAGACCCAGGAGACTGTGGTCGCCTCTGAGGATAGACCACCGGGGGCCAGTCCAGGGAGGAGGCTGAGGAGTCAGCTCAGCTTCAGGCGGAGTGGACTCCTTTCCTTCCACTCGAGTCCTCATCACAGTGGGTGCGGCCCACACACTGGACAGGCCTCTGCCTTCCTCAGTCCAATAACCCACAGCTAATCTCGTCCGGAAGCAGCTCTCAGACACCGAATAACGCTAACCTGGCACCACAGGGCCCGTAGGGTGAGCAGATAAGATCAGTCATCACGTTTCTCTAGAATTCAAGGGACTTGAGCACGACCCCAGTGGGGCCCAGCCGGCCCTGCCAGGACTGCTGGGGGCAGGAGGGCGGCATTTCTCCCGTCCTGCGCCTAACTTTTCTCCTCTGCTTCTTTCCCACATCCCGCCTCAACCCCTGCATTTCATGACCCCGCAGAGAGCAGTCCTATTTAGATGGAATGTGGGGTGTCTCTGTTCCCCGGCCGTGGGCGAGAGAGGTCATCGGCTCCAGGTGGCTGGCAGACCATCATTGCGTCCTGTTAGCCTTTCTAAACGTCACCTTTATTCTGCATATGGAACGTTTTCCGTCCAGGTGGTGGTTTTGGAGTCAGATCGGAATGTCTGTGTAGGCGGGTCAGTGTGCTGAGAGCTAGGCCCAGACTCACCTGCTCAGAAAGGACTGGCCTGGAGGCCGGAGGGGGCTGTGGTGTCAGCGCAGGGGCAGGATCGCCTGCAGGTGCCCCAGGTGTGAGGAGCACAGGACGGAGGGGGTGGCAGATGGTGAATGAATGTGTGTGTGGCTGAGCGGAGGCCGGTGGCAGGAAAAGGCCGCAGGAAGGAGAGCGGACCTCGCATAGGTGGCTGCGAAGGGTCAGGAGCCGGACAGACTCCGGCGAGGGTGAGACTCTGTTCTGGAGACGGAACTAGTCAGGGCAGAAAAAGTAAGTGTCGTGAAGATGAAAGGAGGATATGTATGGAGAGAAGGAATTCTGGATGATGAAAAAGGAGACGTCAGGGGCAGCGTGAACAGAAGGGAGCTTTGCAGAGCCTCTGAGAGAGAAGGTCCTCGTGGGCATGGCCCACGGTGCCCGGCAGGGAGGCCCTTTCATTCCCAAGGAAGCAGGTGGCGGAGGTCTGGGCGCCTGTAACCTCAGCTGCGAACCCATCGGCTCAGCCCGCCGTGGATCTGGTTCCCAAGAGCTGTCTGGGATGCAGACCTGGGCCTGGGGAACTGGCAGACCACCAGCCGGCTTTGCGACCCATCTCTTGCTTCTGTTAAGGGATCACTGCTGGGCCCAGAAGGGCCACAGACACAGGGAAGCATTAGGCTCTAGATCGGTCGACTCAGTCTCATTTGACACCCACGCAGAGGTGGGTGCGGGTGGAAGCGCTGTGTCGTTCTCCCTCCATCCAGGCTTCCGCACGAAGTGGAGCTCAACCATGTGTTTTGTGTCAAAGGAGAACAGAGAAGAGGGAAAGAGGAAGAAGTTTCAAGGAAATATTCTAAAACAGAGTAGCATCTGCTTTGCCCAAAACTATAAAAAAAAGTGAAGAAAATTATAGTTAAGCCTTAAATTATTCTTCAAATAGGACTGCTAAGTCCCTGATCCTAAGTTGAATTTAGCGTAGTCCTGCCCTCTTCGCCTTTTCCGTGAGACCTCTGACCTCTGACCTGTGGCCTGGCAAATGGCAGGTCCCTGAATCCTTCTGGGAGTTACAGATCCTGGTGTATGTTGGGAAATCCTCCTGAACAGAAATTTAACATTTTTACGAAGCAAATGAATGTCTTTTCCACTTGGTAAATGAATTGGAATGCTTCCCAACACGGGAAGAAGCTGGAATGATCAATGAGGACTGGATTGCTGGCATTTTGACTTCTCTGCTACAATCAGCTGCACTACTTGGTAGGCAATTGTTTCTAAAACTACTTATTTCAAAACATTTTAAAACTGGCAAGAAGTTGCAAAACTAGTACAGAGTGGCCTCACCCTAACACCAGGCTTTCCCACTGATAACATCTTACGGAACCATCACGCTTTTCCAAAGCCAGAAAACGGACATTGGTCTCATATTAGCGCAACCGCAGATCACACTCAGATTCCACCAGCTCTTCACCTGCACTGGTTTGTTCTGGATGGTCTAACCCTTGCTGGTTTGTAACCTGGCCTTGCTTGGAGGCCTCGAGAAAGACACCATCTGGATACAAATGTACAAACTCTTAAAGGGAATGTAACAAACTCACTTGTTCCTTTATCACCGAGCATTATCCTGCCTGGGCCGCGAACGTGCACGCATCTGCTGACTTTGCTTGGCTGTTTAGCATCTGGAATCATCAAGAACAACTTGGAAGAATCAGGCAACACAGAGAACAGTGAAGACCTGACAGGGTTTGCTGGCTAGAGAATCTATAATAATAAAAGTGTAATATGCTAATTAGACCGGATGTCTTTCTGGATGGCCTTCTGGACGAAGCCAGGGCTGTGAGGGAAGCCTGGGTCCCAGGTGCCAGAAGGAAGCTGGTGCCGGCAGCCGGGGAATTTTGTGCATCGGGCCTCTAGTCAGGTATGAAGGGAAATCCAGGCAGTTCCTGCTGTTTCTACAGCAAGGAAGGATCATAATTGTGGCAAAGAGAGCACTCCAGAGTGAACCAGTGTTTTGGTCAAGGAGTAGGTGGCACCGAGTTATGGCCCCAGGGCACCTTGTGGGAGGACTAGAATACAGTGGAATAGACCCTAAATGTGATAAACTAGTTTCAGAATAGTAGAGGTTTCATTTGCCTGAATATCTGTTCTGAAATGAAATAAACCACACTAGACCAAATTAAATACTAATCTGTTCTGAAATGAAATAAACCACACTAGACCAAATTAAATACTAATTTCAGGGGGGAGGGGAAGGGGTGGCTGGTATTGGGGCTCCAGCTCTGTGGCTCCCAGCTGCGAGGTTTGTGGCGGTGTCTGAAGTGCCCTGTTTAGGACTCACCAAATTGTAACTTGTTTACCACTGCGTCCCATATCCTGTAAAGTTCCTGGCCCAGACTCGCCTGCTGGGCACCCCGTACATGCTTACTGAGTGTTGTCTTTGAATGAATCAAATATAGAAACAGAAACTTGTCCAACTGCATGACTGTGGTGAATTGGGGAGAATTGCTCTGCTGTGAGATAGAGGGTTTTTCACTTGAGGAGAGAGTAGAAAGGGCCAGAGCTTACTGGTGGAGAACAGACCCACTGGTGGATGTCCTGTGTGTGCCTTATTCTTTGAGGTCTTTCGACAGCATTTCAAGGTCGTTCTGTATAAGGCACCCCGTCCAGAGCAGGCACCAGACTCTGGCCCCAAAGTCAGCCCTTTGGAAACAAGTCTTGCCGATGTCTGGTCAATGACCTCCAGGACTCTAAAGGGGCAGGACCCGTCAGCCCGAGCTCGCCGAGCTCGCGGGCATTCGGGACCCGCAGGTACCAGCACAGGGGGGTTTGCGAGGTTTGAGGGAGGGCACCGTGGGGTAGGCAATCACTCCGAGTGAAAACTTGTTTTCCTGAAAAGAGGCTGGGAACTAACAGAACTTGTGAGCGTTCCTACAAACACACCGAGTGCGCAGTCTAGCTGCTCACGTCCGCCCTTCGCTATCCACGCCGCCCATCCCACTCCCCTGTTGTCTGTCTGTCCGTCCGTCCGTCCGGTGGCTCTGCTTCTGCTGCAGCGAGGAGCAGGCTTCCTGGGGGAGGGCACACCTGGGCTGCTCTGCGGACTCTGGAGGGACATGTGGCTTGGCAAGGGGTAAAGAGAAAACTGACTTAATTTCTGCTTAAAACTATTGTAGTCATTCCAAAATAGAGCATGTAAGAATTCTCTGTATTAGAAAAAGAACGAGATACCAATTGTATATTTTCTTTTCTTTATTTATTCTCTGTAAGTCTGATAATGGTCAACTGTAAATAACAATGATTAAAGAAATATGCGCCTGATGGTGGTTTGAGCCTTATCCCTCTTCCCCCGGGGCCTCGCCTCCTTCCCAGAGAAGCACCGGGCGCCGGGGGGTAGACCGGTTCGTGGGGCGGGCTCAGCAGAGGGCTGCTGACCGGGCTTCTCACAGACCAGCCCGCTTTGCTGGCAGAGAAGCACCTCGGTCCCTGGCACAGCCAAACCCAGGAGCCCGGGTTCTGTGCCGTCAGACAGTCCGAGGTTAATGGGGGCTCTTTACTGTCACCAAACTGCTTGCTTGGCTCACAGAGGTCCCTCCTAAATCCAAGCAGGGTTTGTCCGGGCTCCCCCCCCCCCCGTCTTCCCCCCCCCGTCACCCCTCCCCGTTTTTCCCCCGTCACCCCCCCCCCCGTTTTTCCCCCGTCTCCCCCCCCCCCCCCTCCACACACACAAAGAGCAACAGCTCCTGAACAACCGAATACTGACCCGGCTCTGAAACAGATTTGGACGGAACCACCCAAACAGCGCCTCCTGCCTGCCCTGGAGCGTATGTTCACGCTCCATTGTTCCGCAGAAGGTGGGCACGCTCTGCCAGCGAGGCCACCCGGGTGGTGTAATGGGGCGACCGGCGGAGACGGCCACCAGGGACTCAGATCAAGATTAGGAGCCTTTATTGAGCTGGCCAGCGACTACAGTTGCAGCATCCTCCCGAAGCAAGGGCTGAACAGCAACGTGGACTACAGGAGTTACATTTTATTATTAAAGTCTGTGCAGGCCCAGAGAAAAATGTGTCTTTCAAATTCTGGGCCCCCAATATGGCGGGAACTCTATTTATACTTTTCCCAGTCCTCTGTCTCCCAAATTTGGAATGAGACTCCCGGGCCTTCTGAGAAAGAAGGCCTGCCTGCTGGGAAGGGGCCATGGGACCGTGTCTCCAGGCCCGGCCTGTCAGCACTGACAGCTGTCTGGGGCAGTTTACCGCCTCACTGGAATGGGAGTAGTCTTACTTTCCTTATTATCTAAGACAGAAGCCATACTATCAGGGTTAAAGTTTCAAACAGCAGTTTTTATATAAGATGGATACTTCAGTGGGGGACGGACATCGTCCAGAGGAGGCCACGGGGTGGGGGACGGACATCACGCAGAGGGCGGCCGGAGGCTGCAGAGTGCCCACTCCGTCCTGTGCCGGCGGACGGCTGCGGCCCAGTCCCGTGTTTGAAAACCGGCGATTCTTGCCTGTTTCCACATCAGTCACCCCAAGAGCACTTCTTAGAGGAGGAGGAGTGGGCGGGCGCGGCGGTGAAGGGGCCCTCAGCCCGGTGCTCAGGTCAGGAGGGACCAGCAGGGGGCAGTGCCACACGCCAGCTCCAAACCGGCCTCCCCGTGATGGGGGAGCTCCTCCGCCGCCGCCCCGGCGACCTTCCCCGTGATGGGGGGCGCCGACGCCGGCGCGCGGCCAGAGACGCGGTCCGAGCGCGGCGCGGGTCGGGAGGTCCCCGAGGGCAGCCGCTGCCGGGCGGACGGGGTCGGGGTGCGATGGGGTGGGGGCAGGAGGGCTGGAGGCGGGGTCATCTGCGTGGCGGCAGAGGGCGGATTGGCTGGGGCTTGGCGTCCCTTGGCCCCGCCCCTCTGCCTATCTCACCCCACTTGGTCCCCGGAAGCAGAGGGCACACGGCGGGCTGCGATTGGAGGGCCCAGAGCGCCCTCTGTGACGCCAGAGGAGGCGGGGCATCCCCGGGCTCGGGATATGATTGGAGGACGTGAATGGGGCGTGGAATTCCTGTGTCACCGAGTTCTGATTGGGCGGCGGGCGTGAGAGGCTCCGAGCTGCGCGGGTCTTGCTGGGCTGTCGGTCGGTGCGCGGAGATGAGGAAGGTGGTCCTGGTCACCGGGGCGAGCAGGTGAGGCCCGTGCGCCCGGCCCGCAGCGGGCCTGCCCCCCCTTCCTGTCCGCCTGGCTCTGACCGGGGAGACAGGCGTGCTGGGCACCGTGTGGTTAATTCCGTTTCTGTCTAACCCAGTGGCGTCGGCCGAGCGCTGTGCCAGCGGCTGCTGGAGGAGGACGACGGGCTGCACCTGTGCTTGGCGTGCAGGAACCCGGGCCGGGCCGAGGCCGTGCGCGCCGCACTGCTGGCCGCCCGGCCCTCCGCCCAGGTGAGCACCGTGCAGGTGGACGTCTCCGACCTGCGCTCGGTGCTGCGGGCCGCCAGGGAGCTCAGGCGCAGGTGGGCCTCTCTGACGGGCTTTCTCACTGTGGTGGTGCCGCCAGGAGCTGCCATCGAGGAAGGGCCTGCGGTGGCACCGGCGTCCTGCCCTCATTCCCTGCGATCATGCTTATTTCATGAGGAGTAACCCAGGCGCGCCCCTGGCGGGCGGCCAGCCCGGCGCCTTACTCAGTGAGCGCCTTGGACACCTGAGAGCATTTTCTGCATCTTTGCTCGCTGGGTGCTAAATAGGTCAGCAGGTACCGGCATAAAGAGATGAGAGCAGTGTGCCCGTGAGGCATAGGGCTTGAAGCTGGGCAGGTCCTGGAACCCAGCTCCCCTCCCTGGCTCTTCAGGGCGGACATTAGTTACCGCAGGTTAGCAATTTATATCAAGTAAGATGCTTGGTGAGTTAGCCCTAGCTTAAGGCAATCAGTGAGCCGCCCCCAGCCCACAGCGTTGGTGCGGTGCTGCTGTCCTTAATTCTCCAAGCAGCTCTTAGAGACGGGTGGTATTGCCCAGGTTTAGGGAACGATGGTTGTTGTGATACAGATTCCGGAGTCTGTGACTGTCCAGACAGATCAGATTAGGTGAATGTTATTATTACATAAATTTTACTTGTCAACTAGGGAAGATGTGAATCTAAAATAAATAAAGCCCAGAACTTCCTTAGACCAAAGGAGGGGTGTTTCATGGACAGGGTAGCTGCAGAGCCTAACGGGGGGACGAAGCGAAGGAGTGTTGATCAGAGAGGTCTGGCCTCACCGTCCATTGTAGCTCCCAGATCCTGTGTGAAGCCAACATCCGAGAAAGAACGCTCACGTGACTGACCTTCCTGTCTTGGTGTTTGCCGGCAGGTTTCAGCGGTTAGACTATGTGTACCTGAACGCCGGGATCATGCCCAGCCCGCACCTGAACATCGGAGCGGTGCTCTCCAGTCTCTTTTCAAGGTAATGCCAGTGCCCAGACAGTCGGTTGCCAGCAAGGCGTTTGCCTCGGCCTGGTTTTGCCCTGGGCGTGTGAAGTTGGGTGGCAGAAGGGTGTTGAGAAGAATGAAGACGGGAGGGAAGAAAAGCATTCGTCTCTGGGGAAAGCTGTGTGTCATGATTCCATGTCCTGGGTCCGACACGTCTGTGGTGAGCCCAGAAGAAGGTGGGTCAGCTGCGGGACTCAGTCCCCAGGAGGCACCTCGGGCCGGGTGCTCTGACCAGCGGGCCGGGAAGCGCACGGAACTCGCTGGCTCCTGGAGAGCCTCAGTACAGTGCGGTGGCTCTCAAAGATGTTGGAGCCCAACCTGCAGGACGAAAGCACTCTTGCCCTGCGGCCTCACCTACTTACTCATAGAGGTTCTTGCTAGACTTTGGTGTCACTCTCTGCCACTAAACACACACACCTCAGTCCCACACTGGCCTTCCCCTGACACGCCGACCTTGCAGCAGGCACTGCGGTAGGAGGCTCAGTGCTCTAAGGATGACCAGCGAGAGCACCAGCCGCCTGGCTGGTTGGGCATTCGCCTCAGTGTGTGGGGGACCCTCCTCCGCCTCGGCATCGCTGTTGTCCCCGTGGACCTGTGATCTGGTTTGGAAAGAGGTGCCGAGGGCTTCAGCAGGCTTAGAGGCCCGGAGGCTGTTGGCGCACGGGCTGTGGCATGTGAGGCATCTTGCGTTGTATGTGACACAGCCCCCCAGTCTGAGAAACAGGTGTGTTCATTCCCGCGTTACAGAAGCAAAGACATGGGTTGGGGGCAGAAGGGCAACAGGGAGCGTCCCTTCAGGGTCCGGTTGCCGGACGTGGGAAAGTCACGCCGTTCTCTTCTGCCGTTTCAGAAAGGTGATCCACGTGTTCTCCACCGCGGAGGGGCTGCTGACCCAGGACGACAGGGTCACTGCCCACGGCCTCCAGGAGGTCTTCGCAACCAATGTCTTCGGCCACTTTGTCCTGGTAAGTGCCATCAGGCCTCCACTCCGCACTGGGGTCCTGAAAGCTGGGGCCACCATAGCTCTGCTTTGTGAAGCTCACCGGTGTGGGCTGGCGTTGGGTTGGGAGTATTTAAATAGGACCCTCACGCTCCTCTGAAAACATTGGTCCCTGCAGCAGCCTCTTGAGAGATTCTTTTTCCTTTTGCCATCAGCTCTGGAGAGCAGAGAGAAAGTAGAAAGGAACACAGAGGGCTTCGAAGATCATGCTCAGTGGTCCGTAGAGCCAGGCTGGCCTCAGAGAGGAGGGGAGCAGGCAAGCCATTACTGAACGGGACTCAGCTAATCTCTTGTCGCCCGTTTCTTGAGCCCCGCACTGTGCGCTGCGGTTCCGGCACAGCTGCCTTGTCCAGCCTGCTCCATGCTCCGGCCTCAGGCTAATCTCTTGGGTGACATTAGCATCTAGACTGTCACGCCGGCTGTGTCCAGTGGCTGACCATTGCTCGGGGCAGCCACTGGCTTTGCCAGTGCAACCTGCTTCTCTGATGCTAGGTTCATGGTCACTTTTCTGCACGTTGAGCCTGTTTTCCCTGAAAATTGGACCACCTTCTTGAGGACTAGCCTATATTTTATAATAAATTGAGGTACATACAAACACTGAATATTATGAAACCATGAAAAGAAATGAAGACTGTTTTGCATTGGTGTGGGATAGCCTCTAGGATTTGATTCTTACAGCAAAATAGCGTAAAGATACATCTTTACAAAGTACGTGCACATGTATATAATATTTCTAGAATTATATAAATTGGGAACACTGGCTGCCAGGGCCTTGGGGATAAGTGGGAAGTTCATGTTTCATTCTATATCCTTTCGTACTATTTTTAATATGATACTAGTTTTCAATCAAAAATTAAAATATAAAGTCAGGATGGGTTGAATTCCTATCTGGTCATTTAAAAAATAAGTTCACCAAGATCATTATCTAATATTTCTCTTATCTTTTCATAAGCTCTTCCTCTGGCATTTTTGCTTATTAAAGCATTGGTGCCGACAGACACCTGCGTGGGCACACAGGATGTACTTGCTGCCCCGGGTTGTAAACGCGTCTTGAGTTTCTGCTCAGATGTTTCCGTTGGGTCTGTCTTGGACCTGCCTTCATCACAATGGCTTTGCTTCTGCTTTAAGCACGTCCTTGCTGACACTAAGATGCCTCAAGGTCACTGTATGTTCCCTGCCCTAGACCTAGAACAGGCCGTGCCTCTAAGACAGCGGTTCTCAACCTGTGGGTCGCGACCCCTTTGGTGGTTGAACGACGCTTTCACAGGAGTCGCCTAAGACCATCCTGCATATCAGATATTTACATTACAATTCATAACAGTAGCAACATGACAGTTATGAAGTAGCAACGAAAATAATTTTATGGTTGGGTCACAACATGAGGAACTGTACATTTTTAAAGGGCCAGAAGGTTGAGAACCACTGCTCTAAGGAGCCTGGTTCCTTTCATTGGAGCGGGTGTTAGACACCAGAACGTGGTGCTTGTTGAGGCAGCAGTGCTTCTGGGCCCTCTGCTGGCAGCAAGGGGATGCGTATGTGTACCAACCCACATGTGTGCACGCAGCTGTACATATTTCCACATGTCACCATCCGCACCTTAATGAATGTGAACACGAGTTCGTGCTGTTGTCTTCACTCTCATCCAGCACCACGAAGGGCCTTCGGGCCCCTCCCTGCTCACCTGTGGTGTCCCCTCCCAGTGACAAACCTACCCCGTTACAGTAGACCTTTCAGTGGTTTCCACATTGTTGCCCGTCCTCCCCAGTCGATCTTGGTTCGCTTTTTGTTCCTTTTCCCACTCAGATTCGGGAGCTGGACCCTCTCCTCGGTCGCGGTGACAGCCCGTCTCAGCTCATCTGGACGTCGTCCCGCAGCGCCCGCAAGGCCAGCTTCAGCCTGGAGGACTTCCAGCACAGCAGAGGCCAGGAGCCCTACAGCTCCTCCAAGTACGCGCTGGACCTCCTGAGTGTGGCCTTGAACAAGAACTTCAACCAGCGGGTGAGGCCGGGCTCTGGCGCAGGTGGGGCGTGGTGTCTGAGCCTCGCGCTCACCGTGGCCGGGCTCGCGCTCACCGTGGCCGCCGAGAAGACGCAGCGTTGTTTCTTGAGCAGGATTGCCCTGCGGAAGGCAGAGACCTGCATGGGATCGATAGTTGGTGTCTAGGCATGTTTTGGGACAGAGATAACGAGACCTTGACTTCTAGGGTACAGGGGTTCGTGCGCCGCCCTGTATTTCTGCCAGCCGCGATTTCTCGGGCAGAGCCGCGCCTCGGCACCTGCGCTGCGAGCCCTCGCTGTGCTGTAGGTGCCCTCTCTCTGCCTGTGTCTTTCATACCTTTCCCGTCCCAGGGAGCGGGCTCAGCGTCCCCCTTCCTGTGAGGATGTGGAGAGGTTAAGTGAGGAACTGGTGGGGGTGCAGCTCAGGGTGGGACCCAGCCTTCTGACTTTGCGGCCTGGATCCCCTCAAGCCATCCGCTGCCCCGTGTTCATATTGGTGTCCAGTGGGAGTGGTGGCCCTTGGTGAGCCCCGCGCTCTGCCTGTCCGCGCCCTGGGTGTCGAGGGTGTTTCGTTGGAGGGCACCCTTGTCAGTCACGCTAGGGCCTGCAGCCTTGGGGTCTGGGGCCTGCTGCGTCCTTGTGTGTCTCAAACGTTAACATCTCCTGTTGTTCCCATGGTGTTTTCCTGGGGGCTTTTTCTGTGGTTGGGGTGTGAGGCTGTGGAGCAATTTAATTCCACTAATATTTACAAAATCTTACCATGTTTAGGGCACTGGACCAGGCCTGGGGTGGGAGAGGAGGGAGAAATTACAAGAGGACCGTGAAACCATCTGCCCGTAGGGGAGCTGCTTTTGTTGGTGGTGCTAATCCTCACCAGCGGAGATTTTTTCCATGATTTTTATTGTTTTTATTTTTTAGAGCGGATGGGGGGAGGGGAATTGATTTATTTTTTTAGAGAGGGAAACATCAATGTGAGCGAGAAGCATCCAATCGGTTGCCTCCAATAAGCACCCAATCAGGGCTGAGGCTTGAACCTGCAACCCTTTGGTGCAGAAGCCGATACTAACCACTGAGCACTGGCCAGGGCAGGGGAGCAGCTTTGGTGCATTAGACACAGCAGCTGGCCTCCCGGGAGGGTTGGGACCTGCTCTGTCCTGGAGCGGAGGCCTGTCGGGCGGGCCCCACTCTGCGAGTCCTGACTCTTAGTGGTGAGGCTGTGCACAAGTAGCAGCTGGGAGCCTGCAGCGGGACCTATGGGTCCTGGCTCAGTCCCGGGCCTCAGTTCCCTCACCTGGCCAGTAGGGACAGTAATAGTTCCTGCCTCCTGGGTGGGGAGCGAGGGCAGGTCTGGAGCAGTCAGCAGTGCTTTGTGCTCAGCGTGCCTGTGGGTGTGCACAGGGGTGTGCTTGTATGGTGTGTGCACATGGTCTGCATGTGTGTGCTCGTGCGTGTGTGGGCTGTTGTTATTCTTGTTACTGTGTTACAGTTTGAGCCCAGTGTGCTGGTCCAATGGAGATCCTCTGGCTTCTTGAGATGATAGCTTGTCACAACTGCTTGTCCCCAGACCCCCTTGTGGGGGCAGGTCAGTGTGGGAGGGCTTGTCTGACCTTGGACAGCTCTGGGCTAGTGAAGTCTGGTTGTCAAGCAAGTAAGGCAGGGGTGGGGCGCCTTTTCTGCCAAGGGCCACTGGTATTTATAACATCGTTCACTTCCTGTAGTTCCCTTAACATGAATTGATGTAACTGTGAAAAAACGCTCCTAGATTGATGGAATTTCGAGTCCAGCCTGTGGTTGCCTTGGCAGGGCCAGACCCAATGATCACGAGGGCCTCCTATGGCCCCAGGGCCAGACGTTCCCCACCCCACAGTAAGGGTTGGGATTTCATCGTACAGCTCTGGCCGGTGTGGCTCAGTCGGTTGGTGCTTCATCCTGTCCTGGTTTGATCCCCAGTCAGGACATGCACTTAGGATGTGGGTTCGATCCCCAGTCAGGGTGCATGTAGGAGGCAACTGATCAATGTTCCTCTCTCACATCGATGCTTCTCTCTCTCTCCCCCTTTCCCTCTCCCTCCCTCTCTCTAAAACCAGTAAACATATCCTTGGATGAGGATAAAGAAAGAAGGGAGGCGTAGCTGCGGCTGCTGCCGCCCGGTCTGTGCTGCGGCTCAGCCTCAGCGTGGCCTTGGCTTTTGCTCAGAGAAGCAGCCAAGAAAGAACTGCACCCTCCAGAGCTGAGGGATGCGTGCGCGTTGGGGCCCACCAGCTCCCGCTGAGCTGCCGTCCGTGGTGACGTGCCCGGCACCCAGAGCACCGGCCTCGCGGTCCGTGGTTCCCTGTGGGCAGTGGTCGTGGTGGAGCCCCTCCCTGCGTGTTTCTGTTGTGGCTCAGCATCAAGGTTTAGTTCACAGACGTCTTCACTTAGGGCTGACGAGTCCCTGCCTGGGCCTGACTGGCTCCCAGAACAGAGGTCCCTGGCTGTCTCGGGGGAAACCGTGACTTTCTTGGGAGGAATTGTTGGTCTGTAAGGCTGGCGAGTCCAGGCCCCTGGTAAGCGGGAGGACTCCCGGGGGCTGGGGATCAGTGTGCATCCGGAGCCTCACCGCCCCGAGCAGAACAAGCTTCGCAGGTGCTTTCTCCGCACGGCCGCCTGTTACACTGGTACTTCCAGCGTTGCGTTTAAAAAATAAGATGAAAAGTAATAAAAATGAGTTGAAATGGTCAATATCAAAGAAGGTCAAATGTAGTAAAAATTAAACTGATTCGCCGAAACCGGTTTGGCTCAGTGGATAGAGCGTCGGCCTGCGGACTGAAAGGTCCCGGGTTCGATTCCGGTCGGGGGCATGTACTTGGGTTGCGGGCACATCCCCAGTGGGAGATGTGCAAGGGGCAGCTGATCGATGTTTCTCTCTCATCGATGTTTCTAACTCTCTATCTCTCTCCCTTCCTCTCTGTGAAAAATCAATAAAATATATTTAAAAAAAAAAAAATTAAACTGATTCACTAGTAAAGCAAGTCCCGGTTCTGCAGGGGCAGACTGCACAGCGCCCCCTTCTGGTCCACGAGTTGTGTTGCTGGACTGGACAAGAGTCCTGGCGGAGGCCCCCTCTGAGGCCTGCAGGGGCGGGGTCTCTGTGGGCCGCTCAGCCCTCTGCTCTGAGCCCAGCGCCCCACCCGCAGCTGGAGTCTGGGTGTGTGCCCCTGCTGGGAGGCAGGCATACAGAGCAGTTCGCATCTGTTCCCAGACGCAGAGACTGTCCTGTGTGTCTTTTTGTCTCCAGTGATTTTTAGGGTTGACAAGCTGACCTGCACCTGACCCAGCAACACGGGAAACTCAGGTGCCAGGCCCCTTTCTCCAGCTTCAGGTCTGGCTGCTCTTCATCCAGGGCGTTGCTTGAGATTAGAGACAGTCTCATTAATTTTCTGCATCCTGAGAACCCCCACAGTGGGTCCTCCGCCCGAACTTCCACTGACAGGGTCTCCCCAGCGCCCAGGACCCCTCAGAGCAGAGGCCTTTCCTGCCTGTCCTGGCGTGTTGGTGCGTGTCCTTGGTTCACCAGCATGTCCGGGGCTGAGTCAGCGCCCCGAGCTCAGCCCTGCCCGCCGCCCCTGCGCCCCGAGCTCAGCCATGCCCACCGCCCCTGCACCCTGAGCTCAGCCCTGTCCACTGTACCTGTGCCCCTGCGCCCCGAGCTCAGCCCTGTCCGCTGTACCTGTCGCCTGAGCTCAGCCCTGCCCGCTGTCCCTGCGCCCCGGCGCCCCGAGCTCAGCCCTGCCCATTGTCCCTGTGCTCCTGTGCCCCGAACTCAGCCCTGCCCGCTGTCCCTGTGCCCCGAGCTCAGCCCTGCCCGCTGTCCCTGTGCCCCTGCGCCCCGAGCTCAGCCCTGCCCACTGTCCCTGTGCCCCGAGCTCAGCCCTGCCCGCTGTTCCTGCGCCCCGAGCTCAGCCCTGCCCGCTGTCCCTGCGCCCCGAGCTCAGCCCTGCCCGCTGTCCCTGTGCCCCGGCGCCCCGAGCTCAGCCCTGCCCATTGTCCCTGTGCTCCTGCGCCCCGAACTCAGCCCTGCCCGCTGTCCCTGTGCCCCTGTGCCCCGAGCTCAGCCCTGCCCGCTGTCCCTGTGCCCCTGCGCCCCGAGCTCAGCCCTACCCGCTGTCCCTGTGCCCCGAGCTCAGCCCTGCCCGCTGTCCCTGTGCCCCTGTGCCCCGAGCTCAGCCCTGCCCGCTGTCCCTGTGCCCCTGCGCCCCGAGCTCAGCCCTGCCCGCTGTCCCTGTGCCCCTGCGCCCCGCGCTCAGCCCTGCCCGCTGTCCCTGTGCCCCTGCGCCCCGAGCTCAGCCCTGCCCGCTGTCCCTGTGCCCCGAGCTCAGCCCTGCCCGCTGTCCCTGTGCCCCTGCGCCCCGAGCTCAGCCCTGCCCGCCGTCCCTGCGCCCTGAGCTCAGCCCTGCCCGCCGCCCCTGCGCCCACAGGGCCTGTTCTCCAGTGTGGTGTGCCCGGGGACCATGCTGACCAACCTGACCTACGGGATCCTGCCCCGCTTCGTGTGGACACTGATAATGCCGATCATATGGCTGGTGAGTGCGCCCCGCCCAGCGCTTCCTTTCTCTGTTTATGCCGCTGTTCCACTCGGGACTGAAGGGTGTGTGAGGGCTGGGAAGGGATTTCAGAAATTGAATCGGGAGGTGGCAGAACCTCACGTCCTTGGAGGATTGAAGTCCATGGCAAGTAGCCTCTGCTTCCCCCCAGCTGACGCCACACTGCCCGTCCCTTCTCTGGGAGGGCGCGCTCCCCTGAGCGTGCTCCGTGGGCCCGGGAGCCCTAGGGCCGTGTGAGTGGGAACCTGGCTGCATGGTGGTTACGGGCTTCCTCGCGTGCTCGGTGTGGTTACGTGCACATGCACACAGCTCCCAGGAGGCCGCGTGTGCGCTCATGGCCGGAGCCCCAGGTCAGCGCTTCTGGTTTGTGTTTTGAGCGTTTCTCGCAGAAGTGCCTTCAGCCACTAAAAAGGCTCCTTTTAGGGACTGTCCTTCCATGTGGAGCTCAGAAAACGCCCTCCGTCACCAGGCGCGAAGAGGCAGGAGGAATACGCCTCCGCACTCCAGGGGCTGGCCTAGAGTGGGGGATTAAGTGCCATTTCTGTTTTAGATTTCTTTTACTTCGACACTTAAATGTTCAGGGAGAAGAAGTGCAGGTTTTCTTTAAATGTGTGATGAATGCTGCTTTTGGGGCCTTGTTCTAAACCCCCACGGAATGACGCCTGTTTTCTCTCCGTCAGCTTCGATTCTTTGCAAACGCTTTCACCTTGACGCCGTACAATGGAGCCGAGGCCCTGGTAGGTGAGGGCCCCAGGGCGATGGTGGCCGGCACGCGGGCTTCCCGGGGAGGTCACCTGTGGGTCAGCCTAGCGGCAGCAAAGCCCAGGCCACTTCCTGGGACAGAGATGCTCCTTCCTCCATTCACATCGGAGCCGAGCTGTTACTGTTGGGAAACCAGCGCGTTTACTTACTGCGCTCCGGCCGGGGCTGCCGCGCTCCCTCGCTGGGGCCGGGGCTGCTAATGGCTCACGGTCATCGTTTCTGTCGGACACGCAGGACGTCCCCAGGGTCCTCTACTGCTGGGTCAGGGCCCGCTGGCCGCACCGTCTGGGTGAAGTCCCCCACTTGGTCACTCTCTGTGTGTCTGTCCCTCACTCCCCAGCGCTCCTTCAGGACAAGGGGCAAAGACCACCAACAGAACTTTAAACTGCCTTAATCGTAGGAAGAGACGCCCAGTCTTACACTGAGAAATGCAAACCAAAGTCACAGTGAAGCTTCCAGCTCCGAGTGGCAGAGATGAGGGAGTTCACGATGTTGGCTCTGGGCTGGGGTCGGTGGACCCCGCAGGAAAGTGAACACGGTCAGTGCGCAAACCCAGCCATTCCGGCTTCGGTGTTTATCGTCTCTGTGTGCTCAGACTCCAGGTAACGCTGGACTGTCCCTCATCACAGCGCGGCTGTGACGGCAAAGACCTGTATGTCCGTCCATTGGAAACTGGTTATATAGATTGTGGAATGCCGGCTGCTTAGAAAGAGAATGAAACAGACCCGCTCACCCTGATGAAAATGTCTGCAGATGCTTGCGGAGTGTGGGGTCCTGCTTCCCTGTCAGGGCGAGCAGAAGCCCCGCTTCCAGCAGACACGTGCTCGTGGGTGAACACGAGATGCTGGTTGCCTTTGCTTCCCGAGAGGGGACGGAGAGGAGGGGACCGAGAGGAGGCGCGGCGGGAAGGGGGCTCCCGGTGGAGTGCCGGTGCTTGTCTGTCACTGAGGCGACCGCTGATTCTGTGAGTTACCTGGTGAGCGGGGCGCCATGAGCTTTAATTTGGGGATTAAGAGAAGAGGCTTTTGCTTCAGGTGCTTTTCAAAGGATGCCGTCAAGCAGGCCGCCCTCTCCCTTCAAGTCCCAGCAGCGGGTCGTGGAGCCGTGACAGCAAGCTGGTCGAGAGGACTTCTAGTCCAAGTCCCCACCGGCTGCACCCTCGGCCCGACCGCCCCGCGCCCTCTTCCTTTCCAGGTGTGGCTCTTCCGCCAGAAGCCCGAGTCCCTCAACCCTCTGACCAAGTACCTGAGCGCCACCACCGGCTTCGGGAGCAACTACGTGACGACGGAGAAGGTAGGCTGCCCGCTGTCCCGGGGCGGCTCCGGCCGTTCCCCGTGGCCGCCTCAGTTCTCCACATCGGGCGAGCGCCCGCCTGTTCCCAGAGCGTTCGTGTCGTTCCCCACCACTGTTTCCGGTTCCCTTCCAGATGGACCTCGACGACGACACTGCTGAGAAGTTTTACCGGAGCCTCCTGGAGCTGGAGAGGCACCTGCGGGCCACCCTGCTGAGCACTGACTAGCAGAGCGGCGGTGGCTGGAGCACGCGCCCTCTGTCCTCTGTGCCGGGCCCCTGGCGCGGGGGATGGTGTTTGTGGTGAAGTGAACTCTCCGTCTCCCTTCTGTCCGGCATTCTCTCCAAGGCCGTGTGTGCTCGTGGAAAAGGTTCACAAGTGAAAGTCACTTGGCTGTTCTCCAGAGTGGTGGCCCACCCAGCTCAGCCAGAGCCCCGCCGCCACCTCCTGTCCACCACCAGCTGGAGCCCCAGCCGGGCTCCGGGCCAGGCCTGGCCTCGAGAAGCCAACATGTGGGCACACGGGTCCTCCTGTTGGCCGGTCCTGGCGGGGACACGGCCACTCTGAGTGACAGGCTTAGCTGTGCCCTTGTCCCGGGAGCATTTTCTTAGGCCTTTCCCTTAACCTTCCCACTGCTCCTACCAGCCCCACGCTCCAGCCTGGCCTCTCCTTCAGGTGCCACCTGGCTGTCGCAGGAACTAAAGAACTAGTGTGCTGCGGCCGCCTCAATTATTTCTTACAATTTTTTTAAATTTAAGGTGACAATTTAAAAGTATATTTTTATTGATTTCATAGAGGAAAGGAGAGGGAGATAAAGATGATGAGAGAGAATCATCAGTTGGCTGCCTCCTGCATGCCCCCTCCTAGGGACTCAGCCTGCAACCTGGGCATGCGCCCTGACCTTGACCAGGAATCGAAACGTGACATCCTGGTTCGTGGGTCAGCGCTCAACCACTTAGCCACACCGCTGGGCTTTCTTACCATATTTTAAAAGCGTCATCTTGACGTTGAGGTCAGTCCATGTTACCATGGGCCTGGCTCTTAACACCATCTGCAAATCTGTTCATTACTGACCAACACATTTTCATGCCCATGCTTTAATGGATGTAAACTTGGGCAAGAATGATTCACTCACATTTTGTGTTTCAATAAAATTTTCCAGCTGAGCTATTGCTGGTGTTGGCAGTGGTCAGAGGCAGTGGTCGGAAGTTAATTCAGACTTTGTTTCCATGACATGAAGACAAAATGCTGAAATGCTTAGATGTTTTTACCCTAAATATAACCAACACCTGGGACACAATAAAGTGAGTGACGTTTTGGATGAGTCAATAACAGTGAAAAATTATATTTAAATATAATTTCTATACATTTTGAAGTATGAAATTTTTATTATAATCTCTCTAATTTTGTTGCTAAAGATATTTTCAATAAAGTTGGACATTCTATAGGCAAAAATGAGGACTGGATCCTCCCTGTGGAGTGAGGGTGAGGCGGGCCCGAGGGCAGGGCTGGCTTGGGCAGTAGCGCCTGGCGGACACCCCGGTCCCTGAGTGCAGGGGGCGGGTTGTCTGCTTCCTCTGCCCATGGGAGGGTGAGCATTGAGCGCCATAATGTGCGCGAGGCAAAGAAGCGTTTTCTGGACCGATGACAACGAAGTTTTTATTAGAGACGGTGGGATGTCACGGCTCAGATGCTACAGGTCAGGCACGGGGTGGCACCACGTGAAATGTCTGGACACAACGGGTGGAGGGCTGCAGCAGGGCTCACCCACAGGAGTGGAGACGGCACGGTGTGGGGAGTGCGCAGTGTGTGTTCCCGTCTACGGCCCAGCAGCGGCCACGCTCCGGCTGCCTTGGCCTGGCCCCTGGCCTCTGGCTCTGGCCGCAGGAGAAACACCCACACAAAATGGGGAAGAGACAGAGGCACAGATGGCGGGCTGGGCGGTGTGCACGCAGCCTCTGTCCTGGCGCGGCCTCCACCATGGCCCGTGAGTTCATGTTGGTCATCTGAGCCGCCCTGGGCTGCCACCTGCCCCCGTTTGGCTGGGCAGGAGATGCTGGCGGGAGCACACTGCTGCCAGCTGTTGATTAGGTTGCCAGTTTGATGTGAGCAGGTGGAAGGTGGGAACAGGAAACCTAAATGGGAGGGAGATGGTCTGCACAGGCCGCAAGCCCAACCCTCAGGGGCCCAGGACCCAGGGCGGTGCCCTCTGGCCAGCAGGTGGCGCCACAAGTGTCAGAACGGGCGGCACCATCTCTTCAAGGCAGAGTCCTATTTTTGAGACCTTAACCGGGGGTGCGGGTGCATCACTTACTGGTTCCCAGGAGACTCCCCTCCCCTCGATTTTCATCAACTGGCCTTGCAGATTCGGGGAAAGGGGGAAACGGTTGAAAATAAAATTGCGCACATTTCTCTAGTGGCTGATGTGTTACTCTGAGGGCTCGGGAGGGTTGGAGAGGTGACCTCCAGGTGCCCTGTGCTGGGTCCCGGGACCCCCGTGCCCAAATATCTCCCCCATGCTGAGCAGCCGCTCAGCCTCGGGAGGCACCCGGTGCCGCAGGTAGTGGGCGTTGGCGGCCCTTGCCAACACCTCGCGGAAGGAGGGGGCCCCCGGGGACATGTGCTCCCTGGCGTGGAGGTCGGGCTGCAGGCCTGTGGCCACCGGTCTGGCCTCGCCGAGGACCCCATCACCGGCTGGGCTGTCCCCGGGGCAGGGGGCTGTGGAGCAGGTGGCGGCGGCTGGGTCGGGCGGCATCTCCCCTGCGAGGGGGGAGGTCACCTGGATTTGAGGCGGTGACTGCTCTTTGCTTCTCGTGGGGCCCTTGAGGCCATCGCGGTGGGAAGGAGGCCCCTGGGGCCGGGCCCGATGTGTTTCCTGGGCTGTGTTGGTGGCCAGGGCTCTGGGAGGGGTGAGAAGAGGAAGGTTCTCTGAAGCCCATGAAGATGCCCATATGTTGAATTTCCAAGTGATTGCACCACGGCCCCACATGGGGTGTCAGCCAGGCCATGGGGCGGGGGGAGGGGGCGTGCTGCCCAGAGGCGGCGTTTCCTCAGGGAGGGGCCCTGGCAGGGACAGCGGGAGGAGGTGGGTGGGTGCCCAGGCGGGTGCGGAAGGGCTCACCTGGCTCCAGTGGCCCGGGGGGTCCCGAGGTCCCCTCCCTGCTGCGGGCGCTCGGGGGCGCCTCCTGGTCTCTGCCGAACTCGGTTCCCGGGGGAGAAGGGGCACTTGCCCTTGCGGTCTGCTGGGAGGAAGTGCGTACCTGTCATGGGTTGAATTGTGTCCCACACCGATCCCTCGCAGCCCTGACCCTGGGCAGCCTGTGGCCGTTGGTGGGAGGGCCTTACAGAGGCGCTCGGGCCACATGAGGGCACCAGGGTCCCTAGTCGCACGGGACTGGTGTCCATCACACGGGGAGATCGGACGCAGACACCCGAGGGGGAGACGTGAGGGGAGACAGGAGGGGACACAAGCGGGAGGACGCCTGGAGGTTGCCTGGGCTCCAGGGCGGGCCGTGACTGTTTTTAAGCCAGGGCTGGGTAGGACGCCCAGGCCCAGGGCAGTGCGGGAGGAAGGAAGAGAAGCTGAAGCGTCTGTGCCTGGGCCATGACCACCACCCCGGGACCTCCGATGGACCCTACGGCACCAGGCGTCCGCCCGTTTGCCTCGAGTGGGTGGCGACCTTCTGTCAACGGCCATGTGGATATTTATAGCTTCATCTCGGGCCACACAAAGCTCTCCTCTTCGCTTGCACATTCGCCTGCTGTATTTGGTCAAACATTTCTTTACCTCCTCCACATGCCTGGGCCGGTCAGGCCCTGTGATGTCACAGCCTCCTGGGGCCGCGGCGATGCCCACCCCCGGCTGGAGCGTGTCCTGAGGATTTAGGAATCGGCATCAGAGGCGTCAACTCTGCCCTGGAGGCTTTGTGTGAGCATTTCCTTGTGGAGCAGGGTGTTTGCTGAACCGAATCATCTCGGTGTGAGTGACAGCCAGAGAGGGTGCTGCTGTCTCCTCCCCGCTGTCATGGCCCCTCCCGCCAAGCAGGCTCCTCCTGGGCTCTGTCTCAGCCCCATGCCCGGGCGAGTGGCTCCCCCCCCGGCTCCGTCTCACCCCCGCGCCATCACAGAAGCTGCAGGGAACCCGCGTCTCCACACACCTCCCTGGTGGCCACGGGGTTGGCTCGGTCTCTGGGCTCCCTGAGTGGACATGGTGGTTGGGGCACCCGGCAGAGGGAGCAGGACCAGACGGGGCCTGAGAGCCACACCTGACGCCTCCAACCGTCCCTGCACTCCTCTGGGGGCACGCAGACCAGGGAGTCCTGTGTGGGCCCCGCGTCCTCTGTTGCCTTTCGTGTGTGTGTCTGTGTGTGTGCAGGTGTATGTGTGTGTGCATATGTGTGTCTGAGTGTGCATGTGTATATGTGTGTGCATATGTGTGTCTCTGTGTGCATGTGTATATGTGTGTGCATGTGTATGTGTGCCTGTGTATATATGTGTGTGCATGCGTGTGCATGCGTGTGCATGCGTGTGCACATGTGTGCCTGAGTGTGCATGTGTATATGTGTGCGTGTCTGTGCATGTGTGTGTCTCTGTGTGTGCATATGTGCGTCTGAGTGTGCACTGTGCACATGTGTATATGTGGATATGTGTGTGTCTGTGTGTGTGTGTCTGTGTGTCTTTTCCATGTGAGAACTTCACTGACTCCCTCTACACTGAGATCTGGAGCTTCTCCCAGCCCTGGCCGGGGCTCAGTGGTTAGTGTGTCAGCAATTTGAGACCCTCAGAGCGGACAGGTTCAGAAAGGAGCATAGCTTTTCCCCGACGCTTAACCTTTCGGAGCTTCTCTGTGAAGGCGTGGCCTGCCGCCAGCCAGCGTCCGGCTGAGCATGCCTGCCCGCTGTGCCAGGAGGCATCCTCTTGACTGACAGTCCCACCTTCTCAGTATCTCAAGATGCTCCTTCCCTCACCTGCCAACGCCCTGCGTTAGGTCTTCACGCCGCGAGGCCTCCCCTCGCCCTCTGACTGTAGGACAGGTCACCGCTCCACTGCCAACCCTCAGGCTGGGGTTTCCACTCTCCGGCCCCTTCCTGCTTTCAGCCTCCTGCAGCCCGAGCTCCTGGCGGCCAGTGGGCCCGTGTGCACCCTGCACGCACCCTTGTCCCGGCCTCTCGTCTCCTCCAGCTGGGCTTGCATGCTGCCTCCTTGGGAGGCCTTCCCTGACAGACACAGGGCCTGGCTGCTCCCGCCTCCCTGGGAGCGCCCCCTGAGCAGCGAACAGGTCCGTCCTCAGCTCTCAGGCAGCGACCTCGCAGTGCCGAGGCGAGCGCCTGGTGGGCGTGGGCCCGCAGTCGGCTTTCTCCTTGGCATTTCTGCCTCCATAGGAGCAGCCGAGACAGTGTCTGTGCTCTGGTCCCCAGACCCCTGTCCCAGAATAGTCTGCAAACCCCTACCCTGCGGCTCCAGACTCTGGCCGAGCGGGATGCGTGTGCACACAGCCCTGGGCGCCCGAGGCTCCACGCGGTTGTGGTAAGTGAGGCAGGCGCAGCGCCCAGCGGACATGGAGACTCACTGCACCTTTCCTTCCGTTCCCCGAACCCACGGTCAAGAAATCTGAGGCTCAGAGAGGACCCCCTTTTCAAAGGACAGAGTCGGAGGCCTCATCGTTGTCCTCTGCCTCTTCCCTGCCCCTGAGCCGCGGGCCAGGCACCCACTTCGGCTGCCGGCACCTCCCCCTGGAGGCCCTGGGCTCAGCCGAGGGCCTCGCCCTGCCCAGGGCGCAGCTTACTTGCCGCAGACAGGGCAGTGGGAAGCAGAGAAGGCTGGTTGCCCGTGACCACCTTCACCTGCGACGTGCAGGCGCCACGCGTGGCTCCGTGTGCCCCTCAGCTGTGAGGCCCAAGGAGCTGACCCGGTGGGACACCTGGCGCCCTAAAGGCATGGTTCTCGGGCTTGGCTGGCACCTGCCTGGCAGAATGAGTGTGGCTTCGAAGAGGTGAGGGTCTGTGCTGAATTATGGGATGATCTTAAAACCCAGCCGTTCACGGAGCCCCCTGAGCAACCCTTTCCTGACTGGCTGGCGAGCTGTCACTTGCTAGATCTCATTTTGCGTTCAGGGGCTGCGCCAAGTGCTCGCAGAATCGAGGTGACTTCCCCCGTAGGTGCCACCTCTCCCATTTACATTTGAGGAAATGGAGGCACTGGCAGGTGCAGTAGCCGCTCGAGCCTCAAGGGAATAAGTGACGGAGTGAGGGTTTCAGCCGGAGGCTGGGCTGGGTCCATGGACCAAGGTGGGGCCTGCGGGAGCCTGGGCTCTGCACACACGGTGCCCCCTCCGCCCCCCACCCCCCCGTGGTGACCAGGGACTGCTCACTAGGACGAGTTAAGGCTACTCTCGTTGTGACTCTCGCCCACACAGTCGGGGCTGGCGGGTTCTCAGTGCGTGCCTGGAGGGCAGTGCCCGGGACACCGGCCTGTGGGAGGAGTGACTGGAGACCCCAGCGCACGCCTCTAGGTGAAGAGGCCTCCGGGGGTTGACAGAGCACTTGCCCTTTGGCTTAAGAGGAGCGAGAAAGCCCGGAGTGGACGTGGTGCAGGGCGTCGAAGTGTCCCAGGGCGGCCGGGCGGTGGGCAGAGCTGGGAAAGCTTGCCCCCCCCCCCCCCCCCCCCCCCCCGTCTGCTCAGCGGGGCCGAACCCTGGGGTTCAGGTTTGAGCCCTTCCCTAAGGTGCCCTCATGCTCATCGCTGCGCTGAGTGGTACGGACCCGGCATGGAAAAGAGGTGAAACCCACTCGAAGGGGCGCGAAGGGAGAGTAGAATAAAAGCAAAGCGAGGAAGCAGGGGACCAAGGGCTCGAGCAGGAGAGAGAATTGAAAGAGGGCCTGGCCTCAGCCGGAGGTCAGGGGTGGGCGCTCCAGGAGCTGCGAGGGCTGGCCCCGCCCCGCCCCCGGCCCCGCCCCGCCCCCCCACCCACCCCCGGGGTTACCGTGCTGCAGCCTCTGCAGCTGTTTCTGCAGCTGCCGCTGCTCCCAGGCCAGCAGCCTCAGGTGGCACAGGTGGGCCTGCTCGAGTCTCTGCAGATGCTGGCTGAGCCTGGCCTCGGCCTGCCTGGCATGCTTCCTCTCCCAATCCAGCTGCTTATGCAGCGGCCTCCTGGCCATGTGCCGCTCCGTCCCCTTCATGCTCTCGCAGGCGAGCGGAGGCCCCGACACAGCGAGTGGGCGCCTGGCCTGGTCTCTCCCAGGGGTCTGAGCCGCGCTGCCTGCCTGTGAGGTGGAGGCGCACTGTTGGGAGTCTGCTCTGTGGTGAATGAGATGCCAGGGACCCAGAGGACGGAGGGACAGTCGCTCCTCTGAGCCACCCTCTGCCCAGAAATACGTGGTAGATGGAGCCCCCCGCCCCCCCCCCCCCCCCCCCAGGACCTGCTGTAAGATCAGGGGAAGCACACAGGACTCTGGGGAAAGAAAGGCAAGGCTGTCTGTGGAGACGGCATCGCCACCCACGGGAGTGCCGCCTGCCTTCCTTGGTGTCCTGCTCAGGGCTCCCTTCCGTTCACTCACTCACATGCGCAGGTCCGTGGCCTGTAACGGCCCGTGCCAGCCGCTCTGGGAGGGACGGGGTCCCGTGGGAGGGAGATTTCAGGCTGGTGACTTGGGGGCCGAATCGGAACAATCACTTTCCAACGTGCAAAGAGTGGGACCTGCTGGTCCAGGTGCTGCCCGCCCCCCGGGCCTGACACTGTCCTCGGGCGGCCTCAGCCTCTCGTCTTCCCAGAACCGCCCCCCTCCTCCCTCTGGACCCTGAGGACCAAGCCCAGGGCGACTTCTCCCTGTTCGGGTCTCCTGGCAGTGAGGGCAGGGACAGGTCTCCCCGCTGGAGCCCGGGGTGAGTGGGTTTCCATCGATAGTGATAGTACCGTGGTGGCAAGATAAGGTCAGGACGAGGGAGGACGAGCGAGGACACAGGAGAAGCTAGGCAGCCGCTCTGTGGACCGAAGGCCAGGTGATCAGCACTCACCTGCGAGCCCGGCTCCCCCGGAGGACGCTGCTCCCACCTCTGCGCTGGGTAAGGAGCTGAGCTGCGCTTCTTGGGTCCAGGGGTCTGGTGTGGGGAGCAAGGCCAGCTGGAGCCAGAGCGGAATATGCTTCAAAGCTCTCAGAGCCTGTGTCCCGCTCAGGAATGCTGGCTGCCTGGCAGGCTCGCCCCAGGCTCTAAGTCCCGCCCCCCAAGGGTCCCGCCCCTTACTGTCCCCCGTGTCCATGGGAGCCCAGAGTGGAAGCCAGGCATGTCCGTGCTCGCACCCCCTTCTTCCTCTGCTTAGCCCTCCCCCCTCCTGTCCCCATTCCTGCTCCTGGGAAACCAGGCCAGGCCCCGGGGAGGCAGAGTGGTTTTCTGTCTGTGCTTGTCTACGGGCAGGAGGGACCCGCTTCCTGGCGCCACTCACCCCCAGGCTCCGACCCTGTCCCCGCATTTTAGTGCCAATGTTAAGATTTCCCAGGCTCAACCCAGAGCCTGACGGGAAACTGCAGGTGCTTCGGGATTGTCTCAGGGACAACGCAGGCGGCCAGGACCCTGTGGGTTATGGAACGAGGTGTCAGTGGGATTTTGGCTGTTGCCTTGGGCATCATCCGAGAACAAGAGGCATGAATGCCCCGCGGAGTTTACTCATCTCCAGAACCTCCCAGGAGGCAGCCAGGCCGGCCTGTTCCCCACGGCCCCCTCACACAGGCTTTGTGGGGATCTCTGGGGGGGCTGCTCTCAGTGGGGAGCGCTCCCTCCTCTGCCCTTCCCAGGACACCACCCTCGCTCCTCCTGAATGCCAAGCCTGGGCCAGGGTGGGTTCCAGGAGAACCACCAGCCAGAGAGCGCCTCTCCCCCATCGGGGACCTGGCAGGACCACAGAGCAGCCCATGCCCACCTGGTGGCCCGGAGCTGAGCACAGCGAGGGGGCTCAGGAGAGAGTTACCCCTGCCACCCTGGGCCGCCCTAGAGGAAGCTGCCCGGGCAGGTTCGCAGAAGGGCCCCGAGCTTGAGGGGCAAGAAGGAGCCCGAGTGTGGTGACTCGGGAGGGAATGGGGCCAAGCCCTGGGGTGCAGAGGGCCCCGGGCTCCTGGTCCTGCAGGAGCAGGGCTGGAGGCGGGAGCAGAGGCTTCGGTCTTGCCCTGGGAGACGCCAGGTCCAACGAGGTCATGCTTCTCATACTTCGCCCAGAGCGCGCAGAAATGGCAGGGCCGTGGGCAGACCGCAGGGGAGCGTCCTCACCACAGCCAAGAGCAGAAGACAGCGAGGCACCCGGACCAGGAGTGCTGCTCATCAGGAAGGACCTGCCTGGTCCCTCCCTCCTGTCCTCAAGCACAGGGGGCGCAGTGCTGGGGAGACGGGGAGAGGACTCAGAACCAAGGACCCCCAGGGTTGGAGACTGCAGTGACAGAGCAGGTCACCCTCCCTCCCCTCCTGGGACTCAGGGAGGAAGGGATTAAATGACGTGGGATCCGACTCAGTGCGAACTGGACTCTGGTGGAACCATGGTGGCCCGGAAAGTGTAGGGTCTGCCCGTGGTCCTCAAGGGCCAGAATGCAAATGAACGACAGACGGAGGAAGGCCGTCACTTTCAGCCTCTGACGAGGTCACAGGCCAGGCCACCGGCCTCAACCCGGGGGCGTGGGGGGACTCACGGTGGCCTCACCGACGTCGCTCACAGCCACCGCTCAGTCTCAGGGACCGAGGGGAGAAACCCAATGCCCAGCAGCGTGAGTGCACAGAGAGGCACCGCCGGAAACTGCTTCCCCTGAGCCAATCAGACCTTGAAGTCTGGCTCCCATTGCACAGGATTCTGGGGGAGCTAATGGACAAGCTGAGAAAGCAAGTCCGAACGTGGGTCTTTCTAACCAGTGACCTGGTTTCTCTGACGAGTCAATAGCAAGGGGGGCAGGGGGAAGGGGGGGGGGCGAAGAAAGGGCCTCTGGCCCCGTAATCAGCACTCAGCACTCCGAGAGACACAGCCAGAGCAGCCGGCCTACTTAGACCCGCCTCCACCGCCTGCCTGGAAGGCACCCTTGGGACAGGTGGGGATTTGAACAGACGTGGGTGTTAGAGACCCTAATGTTCTTGTGGATTTGCTGGTTGGGCACTTCTGTTAGTAAGATCTTTATCAGTCATGCCGTGGCCTGACTGAGTACAAGGAGGGGACATGTCTGCTCTCAAGCACGCCAGCCAAGTAAGATAAACTACCATGTGCATAGGTGTCTGCAAAGGGGAACATGGTGACGACTGAAGCTGGGGTGTGGCATAAAAGGGTTTATTAGATGATTCTTTCTAAATTTGGAACTGTTTCAGGTTTTCTATAGTAAGTGCTTAAACATCACGGCAAACTGTGTGAGGCAGCCAGGTGGAGGGGAAACTGATGACGGCCACAGGAGTGACAGGGAGTGACAGCCACGGGAGTGACAGCCATGGGAGTGACAGCTGCAGGAATGACAGCCACAGGAATGACAGCCACAGGAATGACAGCCATGGGATGTCCAGAATCAGTGGCAGCGTCACTCCCCCAGGTCAGTAATGAACACGCTCAGGTAAGATGCAGGCAGGACATGGGCATTTGGACAACATCACGGCAAACTCAGCCTCAGGAATGTCCTCAGCCTCCCTTCTCAGCAGTCGGGGAAAGTACACAGTTTTCACATACCACATGCCCCACCTTGTGCCTAACAGCTCTGCACAGGACGCCGTCTCCATGGTGACAAGCCCATGTCCGCCCCACCTACATGCTAAACATCCACCTCCCCCAACATGAGTGTCCCTGGGCCACCAAAACAGAGTGCCACAAACTGGGCGGTTTATTTTACTTATTTACTTTTTAATATTTGTTCAATTGATTAGGTGACATTGGTCAACATGAACATAGGATTCAGGTGTGGGTTTCTGTGCTAGAAGATCTGTATGTTGCACCGTGTGCCCACCACCCGAAGTCACATGTTCTCCTGTCACCTCATATCAGGCCCCTTCTGCCCCCACCCCCGCCTCTGGCAGCCGCCTCACGCTGTGGCGTTCACGAGTTTGTTTCACGGTGTGTCCCGCATCGGAGTGACACCGCACGGTCCTCACTTCCTCTGCCTCCTTTCACTGCGCACGATGCTCGCAAGGCCCGCCGTGCCGCTGTGAGTGCGCCGTTCCCGCCTTCTCAGGCTGAGTGGTATTCCCTGCGCATGCGGCCCACAGCCCCTTCGTCCAGTCCTCTGTCGCAGGCACTGTGGCTGGTTCCACGTCTTGGCCTCTGTGAATAATGCTGCAATGAACATAGGGGTGCATAGATCTTTGCATATAAATGATTCGAGTTCTTTTGGTCTATAGCCAGGAAAGGGATCACTGGGTCGTGTGGTAACTCTAGTAATTTTTTGAGGAATCGCCAGACTGCTTTCCGTAGTGGTTGTACCGTCTGCATTCCCGCCAGCAGTGAGTGAGGGTTCCCTCTTCTCACAGCCTCCAGCACTTGTTGTTGCTTGTCTTGTTGGTAATGGGCGCTCTAACAGGTGTGAGGTGCATCTCACTGTAGTTTTGATTTGCATTTCCCTGAGTGCCAGTGAGGCCGAACATCTTTCCATCTATCTATTGGCTGTCCGTACGTCTTCTTGGGAGAGGTGCATTTTCAGGTCCTCTGCCCACTTTTCGATTGAATTGCTTCTTTGGTGTTGAGCTTTGAGTTCTTTATTTATTTTGGAAATTAAACTTTTGTTGGAGCTACTGTTTGCAAATATCATCTCCCATCTGGTTGGCTGCCTGTTTGTTTTGTTATCAGTTTCTTTGGCTGTGAAGAAGCTTTTTAGTTTGATACAGTCCCGTTCATTTATTTCTGCCTTTACTTTCCTTGCCTTTGGGGTCAAGTTCATAAAATGTTCTCTATGACCAAGGCCTATAAGTTTGGTACCTATATTTTCATCTATGCAACTATTGTTTCAGGTCTTATATTTAGGTCTTTGATCCATTTTGAGTTAATGTTTGTACATGGGGACAAACTGCAATCCAGTTTCATTCTTCTGCATGTGGCTTTCCAGTTTTCCCAGCCCCATTTATTGACGAGACTATCTTTACTTCACTGCGTGTTTCTGACTCCTTTGTTGAAAATTCTCTCTTTGTCTAAACATATGGTTTTATAGCTGGGCTTTCTATTCTGTTCCATTGATCTGTGTGTCTGTTTCTCTGCAGTAACATACTGTTTTGATTATCATAGCTTTGTAGTATAATTTGAAGTCAGGTAGCGTGATACCTCCAGCTTCATTCTTTTTTTCCTCAGGTTTACTTTGGCTATTTAGGCTCTTTTGTTTCCATACAAATCTGATGAATTCTCGTTCTATTTCTTCAAAAAATGACATTGGGATTTTGATGTAGATTACAGTGAATCTTTAACTATGTTGATTCTTCCAATCCATGACCATGGGCTATTTTTCCATTTTGTTGTGTCTTTTTTTTTTTTTTTAATTAAATCTTTATTGTTCAGATTATTACATTTGTTCCTCTTTTTTTTCCCCCCATAACTCCCCTCCTCCCAGTTCCCGCCCCACCCTCCGCCCTCACTCCCCACCCACTGTCCTCATCCATAGGTGCACGATTTTTGTCCAGTCTCTTCCCGAATCTCCCACACCCCTTTCCCCCCCAGGAATAGTCAGTCCATTCCCTTTCTATGTCCCTGATTCTATTATAATCAACAGTTCATTCTGTTCATCAGATTATTTATTCACTTGATTCTTAGATTCACTTGTTGATAGATGCATATTTGTTGTTCATAATTTGTATCTTTACCTTTTTCTTCCTCTTCCTCTTCTTAAAGGATACCTTTCAGCATTTCATATAATCCTGGTTTGGTGGTGATGAACTCCTTTAGCTTTTCCTTATCTGTGAAGCTCTTTATCTGACCTTCAATTCTGAATGATAGCTTTGCTGGATAAAGTAATCTTGGTTGTAGGTTCTTGGCATTCATCACTTTGAATATTTCTTGCCACTCCCTTCTGGCCTGCAAAGTTTCTGTTGAGAAATCAGCTGACAGTCGTATGGGTATTCCCTTGTAGGTAACTGAGTTTCTTTCTCTTGCTGTTTTTAAGATTCTCTCTTTATCTTTTGCTCTTGGCATTTTAATTATGATGTGTCTTGGTGTGGTCCTCTTTGGATTCCTTTTGTTTGGGGTTCTCCGTGCTTCTTGGACCTGTAAGTCCATTTCTTTCACCAGGTGGGGGAAGTTTTCTGTCATTATTTTTTCAAATAGGTTTTCAATATCTTGCTCTCTCTCATCTTCTGGCACCCCTATAATTCTGATGTTGGTATGCTTGAAGCTGTCCCAGAGGCTCCTTACACTATCCTCCCATTTTTGGATTCTTTTTTCATTTTGCTTTTCCGGTTGGGTGTTTTTTGCTTCCTCGCATTTCAAATCATTGACTTGATTCTTGGGCTCCTCTGGTCTGCTGTCGGGAGTCTGTATAATATTCGTTATTTCAGTCCGTGTATGCTTAATTTCTAGTTGGTTCCCCAATATAAGATCAAGGGTCTTATTAGTTTTCTTGTAGATCTCATTAAGTTTATCGGCGGCTTCTAAACAGTTCTCAAGAGACCTTAAAAGTGTGGTTCTGAACTCTATATCTTCCATTGACAATTTTGTCCTGTTTCTTTGTCTCCGCATTTTGTTATGCTTCCTTGGTGCACACCCTAGTGGTCTTTGTTCGCAGTCTTATAGTTAAATCTTGATTGTTGTAGCTAATTCCAGGGAGGGTTTGACCTCCAGGCCAAGTGGCTATGAGAATCAGCTGTGTCAGCAGTGAGAGAACTTCTGTCCTCTAGGGAGGTGCTAATCTGGCCTTTGACTGAGGCTATCCGGCAAATGCCTGTGTGCAGGGCTTGGGCGGGGCGGGTCGCACAGGATCAACAGGGTGGGCCGGAGAGAGCAGTTATGGCGGCTCTCAGTCCTGTCCCCAGGGGCTCTGCCTCTCTGAGTCCCAGCACCCGCTGCAAAGCTCAGAGAGAAAGCTGCACTCGCTCTGACCGAAGCCAGACAGTCCCGCTTCTCCCGTTTGAGTCTGGGTCCCTAAAGATTCGCCCGGATCTGGAGCTCAGAGTCTGCGACTCCCTCCCGATTGAAAACGCCAACCGCGCCCTCCGCCGCCAGCCCGCTCCGCGCACTCCTCACCTCAGAATTTGACTTCAGCACTGCGCCTCCTCTGAGTGTCCGTATGCGTTTCTCTTTCCTCCTAGTTGTAGGACTTCCACTCAGCCAGCATTCCTGTGGTTCTGGGTGATGTCCCTTCCGTTTTTTGGTTTCACTTTTGAAGTAGTTGTTCAGAGCAGCAAACTCCGGCGTTAACCTATGCCGCCATCTTGGTTCTCCTTGTTGTGTCTTTTTCAATTTCTTTTAACAATGCTTTGTAATTTTCAGTATATAGGTCTTTCACATTCGTTGTTAAGTTTATTCCTAGGTATTTTATTATTTTGGTTGCAATTGCAGAAGGAATTTTTTTTTTTTGCATTTCTTTTTCTGAAGTTTTGTTGTTAATATATAGGAAGGCAATGGATTTTTGCATATTAGTTTTGCATCCTGAAACAACTATATTTGCTTATTGTTTCTAATATTTTTTTTGGTGGAGTCTTTAGGGTTTTCTATGTACAGAATCATGTTGTCTGTAAAAAGTGGTGGTTTGACTTCTTCCTTCCCTATTTGAATATCTCTTATTTGTTTCTCTTGCTTTGTTGCTCTGGCTGCCCTCCAGCTCTGTGTGGGATAGGAGCCGTGCGAGTGGGCGTCCTTGTCTTGTTCCTGATCTTCGGGGGAAAGCTTGCAGTTTTCACCACTGAGCGTGAGATTAGCTGAGGGCTTACCATAGTTGGCCTTTATTATGTTGAAGTACTTTCCTTCTATCCCCATTTTACTGAGTGTCTTAATCATAAGTGGATGTTATATCTTATCAAATGCTTTTCTATCGATAAGTTCATATGGTTTGATCCTGTCTTTGGTTAATGTGGTGTATTACGTTGATTGATTTGCATATGTGGAACCATCCTTGTGCCCGTGGAATGAACTCCACTTGATCGTGATGGACTGTTGTATTTGATGAGCTAGTATTTTGTTAGGATTTTTGCATCTGTCTTCATCAACGATATTGGTCTGTCATTTTCTTTTGTGTGCATGTGTGTTATATTTTCCAGATTTTGGAATCAGGGTTATATTGGCCTCATAGAATGTGTTAGGAGGTGTTGCCTCTTGTAGTTTTTTGGAAGAGTTGGAGAAGGACAGGTTTTAATCTTCTTTTGAATGTTTGGTAGAATTCACTGGGGAAGCCTGGATTTTTGTTTTTTAGGAGGTTTTTTTTTTTAAATTTATTGATTTTTTACAGAGAGGAAGGAAGAGAGAGAGAAACAGCGATCAGTCGCCTCCTGCACACCCCCTACTGGAGAGGTGCCCGCAGCCAAGGTACATGCCCTTGACCAAAATCGAACCTGGGACCCTTCAGTCCGCAGGCCAACGCTCTATCCACTGAGCCAAACCGGCCAGGGTATGTCTTTTGAGAGGTTTTTGATGGTGGTTTCAATTTCCTTACTGCTGTTCTGTCTATTTAGATTTTCCAGTTCTTGCTGATTTAGTCTAGGAATGTTATATATTTTTAGGAACTTATCTATTTCTTCTAGGTTGTTGAATTGGTGACATATCATCTTTCATATCATCCTTTGAATATCTGTGATGTCAGGGAGACTTCTCTTTTATTTCTTATTTTGTTTATATGGGTATTTTCCCTTTTTTCCTTTGTGAGTCTAGCTAGGGGTTTGTCAATTTTATTATTTTTTTCAAAGAACCAGATCTTTCTTTTATTGATTTTTTTGTATAGTCTTTTTGTTCTCTACTTCATTTAATTCTGCTCTAATTTTTATTTTTGCCTTTCTTCTGCTGACTTCGGGTTGCTTTTGTTCTTCTTTTTCTAGTACTTTAAGATGTGATGGTAGGTTGTTTACTTTGTATTCCTTTTTTTCTTGAGATAGGCCTGTGATGACATAAACGTCCCTCTTATTACTGCTTTCGCTGCATCCCAGAGGTTTTGATATGTTGTATTGTGGGGAGCCGCTATAGGGTTAAGCCTTGGACTGACCTGTTGGCAAAGTCACAAACCAGTCCCAGCTTAGAGGGCACAGCCCTCTTACGCATAATTAGGCTTGACCTTATGACGCTCCCTAGATCTTACCTGGGAAGCTAATGGGCTGAGGGAAGTGCAACAAGAACAAAAACAAGCGAGACTCACAAGAACAGTGTAAACAAGTGAAACTCACAAGAACAGTGTAACCTTGGTAACCACCACCTTGTTTACCTCTGACTATAAAATAAAGGCTCAGCTTGCCTCGGGATCTTTCTCTGTGACCTCAGCCAGGCACAGGAAGATCCACGGAGACTAAAGAGAGCTAGAGAGTTCTGAACACTGTCTCCATGTAAAACATTCTTCGCCGACTCCGTCCACACCTTTGGGAACCCCTGGACCCCCGGGGCTGGACCCCGGCATTGTATTGTCAGTCTCATTTATCTCTATGAATCTTTTGATCTCAGTCATTTTTTAGTAGTAAGTTGTTCAATCTCCACGTATTTGTGGCTTTCTTACTTCCTCTCTGCAGTTGATTTATAATTTCAAGGCATCGTGGTCAGAGAATCTGCTGGTAGCATTCCAATCTTCTTGAATTTGTTGATGCTGGTTCTGTGACCCAGCATGTGGCCTGTCCTTGAGAACGTTCCATGTGCTGGAGAAGAATGTGTAACCTGATGTTCTGGGATGAACGTTTCTGTAAATGTCACTTACGTCCATTTGGCCTAGTGTTTCATTTAAGGCCGATATTCCTTTATTGATTTTCTGTTTGGTTGACCTAGAGCTGTCAATGGAGCATCAAATCCCCAATTATGACTGTGTTTTTATTTGTTTCTCCTTTTAGCTCTGTGAGGAGGAGTTTTATATATTTCAGTTCTCCCTGGTTGGTGCATATATATTAACAAGTGTTATGTTTTCTCGATGTAGTGTTCCCTTTATTATTATAAAGTATCCATCTTTATCTCTTGTTATCTTTATTGTCTTGAAATCTATTTTGTCAGATATAAGTGTGGCTACACCTGCTTTTTTGTGGATGTTATTTGCTTGGAGAATCATTTTCCATCCTTTTATTTTAAATTTACCTTTGTCTTTGCAGCTTAGATGTATCTCTTGTAGGCAGCATATGGTTGGGTTCTGGGGTTTTGATCCACGCAGCTACTCTGTGCCTCTTTATTGGTGAATTCAGACCATTTACATGTAGGGTAACTATTGATGTACGAGGATTCCCTATGGCCATTTTATTTTTGTTTTCTGGTAGCTCTGCCTCCATTGGCTCTTTCCCTTTATGCTTCTGTCTGCTGTTTTTGTTTGGTGGTATTCCATATATCTTTCCTGTTCCCTCTTTTTTTTTTTTTTTAAAGCTATATGTTCTGGTTTGGGGATTTTTATGTGTAGTTACCATTCAGTTTATGAAAAATGAAGTTGCATATTGTCAGGGTCAGGTCCATTCTCATTGGTGGGGCAGATAGAGGAGCCACGAGAGGTTGTGGGTCTATAAGAATGAGTCTTTATTGCAGAAGCCAGTGGCCATATAGCCGTCAGACAAAACAGTTCTTTACAACAAAGTCCATACCAGCAGGCAGCCGGACACTAGTTGGCTAACATGTACCTCTTTCCCACAAAGCCGTAGAAACCTCTGTGCTCACAGCTGTTATCTGAGCCGCTGCACGCTGCCCCCTAGACGCACCGCCTCACATCATAGCGGTACCTAAGCTCTCTGCCTCCGCAGCTTCTCTAGCCTCTCTGGCTCAGCAGCTGCTCCTGTCTCCCCTGCCCAGCACACTGGCTGGTCTCTGCAGCCTCGCACAGTAACTACCTCTGAGCTCTTAGTCTTACATCATATCAGCAGCTCTCAGCTTCGTCTGAGCTCTCTAGCCTCTCCTGCACACATAGGAGCTGCATTCTCTGTGCCTACTGCCTGTGCTTCTCTGAGCTCCCTCTCCTCTCTCTCGTCAGTAACCTGTATATTATTCCAGGGACAAAGAAGGCTAGCTGCCAACAGTGACATCAATCATTTTGGCTACAGAAGGGCACAGCGTACCGTGAGATCACTGTGGCCTTGTAGCTGTTTATGGTATCTTGGTCTTGGGCACCCCTATTAGGCTCACGCTCCGAGCACTCTTGGCCATCCTGGTGAATTGACAATGAGGCCTCTGTGCTCCCATTGGCCTGACTATCCTGGGACTCATATATTCATATGTGGGTTCCCACGCGTATATATCATAGTCTTTTTCTTTTGAGTTAATCTGATCTTCATCTTCTTTGCCAGTTCAGACCTTTCCCCTCTCCCTTTTTATGTTTTTGTTGTCACAAATTATCCCTGTTTATGCTATAAAGTTTTTGGTGGTCTTACTTGTAGTGTTGTGACTTTGTGTTCTTTGTTTTAGGTAGAATTACTCCCTTGAATATTTCCTGCAATTGAGGTTTTCTGGTGATAAAATCTCTTAGTTTCTGCATGTCTGGGAATGTCTTTATTTCTCCTCCATATTTAAAAGAAAATTTTGCTGGATATATCACTCATGGCTGGTAATTTCTCTCTTTCAGATGTTTGACTACCTGTTCCACTCTCTCCTGGCTTGTAGAGTTTCTGCTGAGAAGTCAGGTGAAATTCTGATGGGTTTCCATTTTTTAGGTCACTTCTTTTCTTTGGCTGCTTTGAGAATTTTTTCTTTGTCATTAATTTTTGACAGTTTCAATACCAAGTGTCTTGAAGAAGGCCTCTTTGGATTGAGTTAACTAGTTGTTCTGTTTGCTTCTTGAATTCGAGTATCTGGTTCTTTCCATAGATTTGGGAAGTTCTCATCTATTTGTTTTAACAGACTCCATCCCATGTCCCCTTTCTTCCTCCTCTTCAGTACCTATCACTCTAATAGTGCTTTTTCTGATAGAGTCAGATTGGTCCCATAGAGCTCTTTCCTTTTTCCTTATGCTCAGGTCTCTCTCCGCTTCCTTCTGTATCATTCCTATTTTTGATATCCCTAATTCTTTCCTCTATCTGGGTGGCTCTGTTTTCTATGCTCAATAGTTCCTTTTTAAAAAAAAATATTTTTATTGATTTCAGAGAGGAAGGCGGAGGGAGAGAGAGATAGCTACATCAAGGATGAGAGAGAATCATTGATCAGCTGTCTCCTGCACGTCCCCTACTGGAGACCAAGCCTGCAACTTGGGCATGTGCCCTCACTGAGAATTGAACTATGACCTCCTGGTTCATAGGTTGATGCTCAACCACTGAGCCAAACTGGTTGGGCAGTAGTTCACTCTTTTTTTAAAATACATTTTATTGATTTTTATAGAGAGGAAAGGAGAGGGATAGAGAGTTAGAAACATTGATGAGAGAGAAACATCAATCAGCTGCCTCCTGTACACCCCCTACTGGGGATGTGCCCGCAACCAGGGTGCATGCCCTTGACTAGAATGGAACCTGGGACCCTTCAGTCTGCAGGCCGACACTCTATCCACTGAGCCAAACCCGTTAGGGCAGTAGTTCACTCTTAATCTCCTTAATTGCATGCTTCATTTCCAGGATTACGGATTGGTTCTTTTTAAAAGTTTAATCTCTTTAGTAAAGTTACTTGTTTTGTTCATTGATTTGTTTTCTGAGGGCACTGAATTGCCTGTGGGTATTTTCTCACATCTTGTTGAGTATTTTCAGAACTGCAACCTTGAAATCTGTCATTTGTATCACACATTTCCATGTGTTCCCGCTTGCTTTCTAGGGATTTTTCACTTTCTTTCTGGTCATTCTCATTACTGATTCTTCATGGTATTTGCTGTCCTCGTTTGCTTACACATGATCTCTGATGAGCTTTCTACTATTTTCCAGTAGATGGCACTGAATTGCAAGATTTGTTACCTCTGTGGCCTCCCAGTCTTGACCCTCTGGTTTCTGTAAGACAGCAAGGCCACACTGCTTGGGGTAGGGTTGTTTGCCCTCGCTGGAATGGCGACCCCTGACCTCCATGGGTTTCCACCCCAAGCACCCTTCCTGGGGATCAGTCACAGAGGGAAACAGGGGCTCTATGCGACAGCTCTTGGTTTACAGACAATGTGCTCCTGGGCCCGACTGCAAGGGCAATGGGAGTTGAGCTTGGGGAGTCCAAGTGGCGGCAGAGGTCTGTGGTTCTGTTTCTTTATGTGAAGCACCACTGCCTGGCCCGACGGGGGAGCCACACGGCAGAACCCTGTGCTCTGTCAGGTGTCTGCTGGCTCAGACTCCGTTCGCTCTCTTACCGCTCACCCTGCTGGGCTGCCCCGCAGCTCTCTGTTCCTCCTGCCAAAGGAAGTGCCTCTCACAGCCCTCTCCCCTCTCCTGGCTGAGCCTAGCTCCTAGCTGCGGGGCTGCGTCTGCGGGCCCCTAGCTACAGGGCTGCGTCTGTGGGCCCCTAGCTTCAGGGCTGCGTCTGCGGGCCCCTAGCTACAGGGCTGCGTCTGCGGGCCCCTAGCTACAGGGCTGCGTCTGTGGGCCCTAGCTAGGGCTGCGTCTGCGGGGCTGCGTCTGCGGGCGCCTAGCTGCGGGGCTGCGTCTGCGGGCTCCTAGCTACAGGGCTGCGTCTGCGGGCCCCTAGCTGCGGGGCTGCATCTGCGGGCTCCTAGCTACAGGGCTGCGTCTGCGGGCTCCTACCTGCGGGGCTGCATCTGCAGGGCTGCATCTGCGGGCTCCTAGCTACAGGGCTGCGTCTGCGGGCCCCTAGCTGCGGGGCTGCGTCTGCGGGCCCCTAGCTGCGGGGCTGCGTCTGCGGGCTCCTAGCTGCGGGGCTGCGTCTGTGGGCCGTCGTGCTTTCCTCCCTTCTTGTCTCCCCGTTAACTCCCAGTTCCCCACCTTTGGAGGTTTCAGTGTGCGGTTCTCAGGCGTGTGTCTGGGTTGAGCAGGGATTCCTTGGTCTGACTACATTGGTTAGCTTATTGAAATTTCAGTGGGAGAGGAAAAGGTGTGCTCTCACAGGGCCATTCCTCTGACATCACTCCGCGTGGTTTAAAAAAACAAATTTATTCTCCCGCGGTTCTGGAGCTGGAAGTATGAGGCTAAGGTGCTGGCAGGGCCACGCCTGCTCCTGAGCCTCCAGGCGGGACCCTTCCTCACCTCCTGCAGCTCCCGGTGTTTCCGATGCTCCTGGGCTCATGGCCGCCTCAGGCCAGGCTCCGCCCTCTTCTCTTCTTACGAGGACAGCGGTCATATTGGCTTAGCGCCCACCCTACTTCAGTACAGCCTCATCGTAAACTCATCACATCGGCGAAGACTGCATTTGTAAATAAGGTCACGTTCCTAGGGACCAGGGTGAGGACGGATATAGTTTTGGGGCCATGATTCAACTATGATAGGGACACGTGCAGAGGTCCTGTGACAGGGACGAGGGCTGAAGACAAGGATTAAGGGCAGTGACATAGTCGGTGAACGAGGGGCTCTCACCCTGAAACACCCAGACCCTCAGGCCACTTGTGTGGTCGAGGGAGGATGTCATGTGATGATGATGTGGTGACAGTGATGGCCAGTTCACTGGCTCTACTTTGCTTCCAGACATTATTGTTTTCTAATCCTCACCCGAGGATATGTTTATTGCTTTTAGAGAGAGAGGAAGGGAGAAGGAGAAGGAAGGAGAGACGTCGACCAGTTGCCTTCCATATGCAACCCAACTGGGGATTGAACCGCAACCTAGGTATGTGCCTGGCTGGGAATTGAACCTGCCCCCTGTCAGTGCACGGGACGACACTCCCACCAGGAGTCTTTCTGAAGGGCATGGGCAGTGATCAGGCCTGCGCTGGAGCCAAGCTCCATGGGCTGCAGAAGTAGCCACAGGCCTGAAGCAGGCGATGGGGGCGCTTCAGTTGGGCTTGTCCAGGCAGAGCTCAAGTGAAAACCTGTAGTTTCCAAGTAAGACACGGGGGGGCGCTCCTCCGCCACACTGAGCCGGGCCTGGCTGAGCAGGACCCGGGACTGGGAGTGGAGCCCAGGCCGCTTTTCCCTTCCTGGTTCCTGCGCATTTAACGCCGGCTGGGCCTTCCCTCCCGGTCCCGGGTCGTTGCATTGTTTTCTTTAGTTTACTGCCCCTTAAGCTGAAGCTATTTTTTTTTCAGTCAAAGTTAGGAAACGTTTCTAAAGGATAAAACGAGGCTGCCTGGCTCCATCGCCTCTTCTTTCGTGTTCGGGGGACGTAGAGACGAGGCGTCTGAATTAAAAGGAGCGTCCACGGGCTCCTGCGCAAGGCTCACGTCAATGGCCCACTCGGCACCACCGGAGCCACTTTGCCGGGAAATTGACAGAATCAGGTGATAGAGTGAAAGGGCTTTTTAAAAACCAACAAGTGCCCAGAACAGACGTGGCCGGTGGTGCTTTTGTTGTAAGGGTCGCCTGGGCAGGAGGCTGAAGTGCCTTCAAACTGCTGAGGACTTGGCCAGTCTCCTGTCGCCGGTCTCAGCCGCCCGCACGCAGAGCAAACCGCAGAGAGCCCTGCCGCCCCCGTGCGCCGGGCAGGGACGTCGCTTGGCCCTGGGTGAGCCGCGGCACCTCCTCCTGTTCACCCGAGCCTGGCACGTCACCTCCTCCCGGGCAAAGAGCTCCGTCTGCTCCCTGGCGTCTCCTGCCGCGGGGCCCTGCCTGGCACCAGCCTCACGTCCCCGCATCGCGGTGCCGGCCGAGCTCCCGCTCTGGTTCTCGCACCTGCAGACGCAGCCGTAAACACGGTTGTGAAAGGGGGCGGCCGGGCGCACTTGGTCTTGTTCCGCGCTGACCGCCTTTGTTTCTTACTTTTCCGTTGCTTCGAGGCCCCCACTCCTAGACACACCCCTCAGCTGTGTGTCCTTCTCTTTAACTGCGTCCCCCAGCCTCCCTGGCACGGAGTGGCCCCGTGTGCCAGCCGCCGGCGACGCTGCGCCGTGGGCCTCCTCCAGCTACTTCCTCTCTGCGGGAGCCAAACTTCTGAGCTGTGAAGGGGAGAAATTTAAAGAAACTACGAATAAGCCTCTTAGCAACATGCCCAGCGCAGTCAGCACCGTAAGGTCTGATTCCTAGTTTCCCCTCCACGTCAATTCCACACGCATTGTCCACATGCCCGCGGACGCTGGGCCCTGGGAGCTCGACGGACCGTGGTCGGCCGCAGCCCTTGCCCGAGAAACTCCGGGCCAAAGCCACGGGTCGGCGGGAGCAGGAGTGTCACTGACACCTGAAAAGCAACGCACCCCTCGAGCCAGCTGTCGGAAGAGGGTCGGGAGACCCAGCTCACAGCCTCGGTAACGGGGGCCGGGCGCTGTTTAATCTCAGGTCTCAACTGTTCATTCTTAAGACAACGGCGCTGGCACCCCGTCCCCTGTCCTCCTCACGTTACAGGGCAGGGGACGAGGTGGAGAGGGTGGGGCACCCATGAGGAGTCCTGGCCCTCAGAGGGGTGTCCCGGGAGGTGGGGGACAGCTTGCCAGTCCCGGAAGCAGACCACACACAGGTCTTTGCCAAAGCCCTGTCAGCTGTGGGCACCTGGCCTGCGAGGCAGGGACACCCAGGGCCGCTCAGGACGTCCGTGGTCCTACTCCTGCGTTGGCATCACACTGACTGCAGTTGAGGGGGCCCCTGGCCCACCCCGGGGAAGGGGGTCGTTTGGGCAGCAGCCACTGGGGCAGAGCAGGGAGTTCCTTCTCCCGCTCCCTCACCCTTTGCCCACACGCCCGCCTTCCTCAGGCCCGGGGTCCGGCCTGCAGGTCAGAGCCTGCTTCTCTGCGCCCGGCGCAGCCTCCTCCCATCCCAGCCCCGGCCGTCCCGGAGGCGAGGGACCACGCAGGCCGGCTTTCCATGTGACTTCCTGGGCGTCCTGTGTCCCCCCCTGTCCCACCCTAAGCAAGGCCCCTTCCAGCCGCCTTTCCAGCACCCTGAGAGCGTGGCGACATGGACCTGCGTGTGGACAGGGCAGGCGGTGGGCAGGGGAGACGAGACTGCTCCTGGCCCAGAGTCGAGTCCTGCCTGCTGCCTGTGCCCGTGCCCACGTCCCCCATTCCCCACCCCGTGTCCCCGGGGGAGCGGGGTGTCGGGGCCCAGCAGATGTTCGCTAAGTGCATGACTTCCAGCCTGCGCGCCGGCTGCCTGGCAGGGCTCCAAGGGCCTGCAGAACCAGATGGCTGTCCCCAGGTCCCCTCGCTTCCCCTGGGTGCAGGGGAGCACGTAGCCCAGTGGCAGGGCCCTGGGGTGGGGGGGGGGCGGCGAGGAGAGGAGAGGGACTGTTTGTGTCACTCTCTCCATGTGTCTGGACACATTCGGCACCGCCTGCCCCCTGCCCACCTCTGACCCCGGGGCACAAAGACAAAGCTGACACTGAGCAGCCTGTGGCTCCTTCGCCCTGTGGTCCCACAAACACCGAAAAGACGGGCCCTGCGGCCCCGACTGCGGGCGGTGAGGCCTGGGAAAGCCGCAGCGGGAAGCCGTGTGCTGTCGGGCAGCACGCACTCGCCTCTGAGATGGACCTGCGGGAACTGCTGGCGTGGGGGCCGCGTTAGGACTGAGCCCACTGGGCTCCCGCTTCTGCCTGGGTTTGCGGAGTGACAGAAGCAGCAGCCCGCCCGCCACCCCGCCCACGGCCACAGCTGTTCTTCCTGCGCCCCGTGGTGCTCAGCTGCGGACACGCGGGTTCCCAACAGTGTGAGGGCGGGTTGGGCGACACAGGGTCACTGTTGCGGAAACGCAGCCAGACCGGGACACGCGTGGACACCTACTCACCCTGCCAACCAGCTGCTCCGGCAGCCCTGCTGCTGGCCCCGCCCCGCACCTCGCGCTGCGGCCGACTCGTCCGTGGGAGGCGTTGGTGCCCGTGCCCGGCGCCTGTGCCTCACCCCCGTCTCCAGGTTCTCGACTCCTGTCACTCGGTGCCCCTCTGTTGTTACATCTTCTCTGACGTCACTGCGACCTCGACCCCAGTGGGCCTGTGACCGAAGGCTGCTGCCTTGTTTCCCACCTGCCCGCCTCTCTGATGCCTTCCTGGCCCTGGGCATCCTTCCTGCCCCGTGCCTGGACCAGGTGCTCCGCTCCACGCCCGCCTTGCTGTGACGGTGCAGGCCCGGCCTCCCGGGACCATCCCCAGGCCCTGCGTGTCTCGGTGCCATCTCCTGCCACCGGGTGAAGAAGTGTGTCCCTTGCCAGCACCAGGGCTGGGTCCCTCTGACAGACGCAGAGCAGGAGGCTTGGGAGCCAGCGCCGAGAGCCATGGTCAGGCTGCGCTGTCGGCGAGGCCAAGTGAGGAGGTCTTGATTCTGAAGCCAGTGTAGGATGAGTTGACGGGAGGAGAGTGAACTATTAGTGAGAAAGCTACGGCTCATCTGTTGCTCCAAACACTCACTTTTTAAAGTAATGGTTGTTCAGTACTCACTGACGTTTACATGGTTTGATGAATATGCTTTTATTTTTTAAAAAAGGAATAGTAGCCGGGCCAGTGTGGCTCAGTGGTTGAGCATCAACCTATGAACCAGGAGGTCATGGTTCAATTCCTGGTCAAGGGCACGTGCCCGGGTTGTGGGTCGATCCCCAGTGGGGGGCGTGCAGGAGGCAGCCGATCCATGATTCTCTCTCATCATTGTTTCTCTCTCTCCCGCTCCCTTCCTCTCTGAAATAAAAGCAAAAGGGGTAGTAAATGCCCGCTGTGCTTGGGCACAGGGCCCCTCGGTCTCAGCAGGCGCGGCTGTGGTACTTCATACGTAGCCACGCGCGGGTCTCACTTCCCCTGTCACCCGCGGGGCAGCCCGTCTACCAAATTTTTGTGTTAACTTCTGGAAAGAGAAGCAACTCCTTGAGAATTTGCTGTTTAAAACTGAAGTGGCTGCAAGTCCCCGGCGCAGGGATTGCCAGAGGCCTGTGGGGTCAGCCCTCGACCCCCAGCCGGCCATTCCTGCCCTTGGGAATCAATCAGGTGGGAGCTCAGAAAGCCCTGCTCGCGGCCCAGGCCATTCATCAGAGTGTCCCGGGGGTGGGGACAGGCCTTCTCACCATAATTCCTTTTGTTTTTTCCAAAAATTGTAATGTTTAAAAAAATTTTAAATTGATTTGAGAAAGGGAGAGAGAGAGAGAGAGAGAGAGAGAGAGAGAGAGAGAGAGAGAGAGAGAGAGAAACATCAACTGGCTGCTTCCAGGGACTGAACCCACAACCTGGGTTCGTGGCCTGACTGGGATCCAACCGGCGTCCTTTCGGTGCATGGGACGGCGCGCCAACCACTGAGCCCCAGCCAGCACCTCGCCATTATTCTTTTAATGCTTCGGCATCTCAGTCACCTGAGGGCTTGTTAGAACACAGGTCTGTGTCTCACCTGAGTTTCTAATCCGCAGGTTGGCGTGAGGACGGGAAGTCCATGTTTCTGGCACTTTCCCCGGTGCTGTTGGTGCTGGTCTGGGGCTGTGCTCTGGGGACCGGGGTTGTCTCTCCACCCAAAGCAACGACCTTACTGTCTACAGCATTCTTATCAGAGGGCGAGTGAGCTACGCCTCAAATTGACGTCTGTCCTTCCATGCTGGGTGTTTTTGCAAGAAAAAGGATTGGCCATACCTCCTCCTGTCCCTGTCCTCAGGGCGGGCACAGGTGCGCGGGGCGGGCACAGGTACACAGGGCGGGCACAGGTGCGCAGGGCGGGCACAGGTGCGCGGGGAGGGCACAGGTGTGCGGGGCGGGCACAGGTGCGCGGGGCGGGCACAGGTACACAGGGCGGGCACAGGTGCGCAGGGCGGGCACAGGTGCGTGGGGTGGGCACAGGTGCACATGTCTGTAGAGAAAAAGCGTCACATTTAAAACTTTGGCTGGAGTTTCCGTCTTGTCTGCCTCTCCCCCAGAGGCAAGGCAGCTGTCAGCGAGGGCCCTGGACGGTTTCTAACCCCAGTTTCCCGGTCCTTAGGTAATGGTGACGCTGAGAAAATGCTCCTTTTCCTGAAACAAAGTGTCTTGCTCTCCGGGATCCGTGAGGGAGCTCTTTTCCGAGGCTGGTGGCGGTGGTCCCCGAGGGGCTGTGGCGGAGAGAGGCCTCCACGTCCCTGGGAAGTTGTTTGTGCTCCGGTCCAGCGCCCGCAGCAGGCGGGCCGGGCTCAAGCGCTGACCTCGCTCCTCTCCGGCTTCTATTTTGGTCTTCCTTGTAAACAGATTAGCCCAGATGGATGGTATTCGTCCTCCAACCATGGCCTGTTGGGTTAGAATAATCCAGAACCGTAGGGGCAGGGCCGTGTTCTTTCTCCAGCGCCTCAGGCCAATCGGCACTAGTTGCACTGGCTGCTGCCCGCCAGGTCCCAGGGAGGGTCCGCACGTGCAGTGGCCGGCTCACTGTCCATCTATGGTCTGGATGGATCAGGGCTTTGCAGAGACAAGGCTACGGCGCCTGAGTTTCTCTGACCCGTCTCCTCTGCTGAGTCCTCTGGCCCTGCGTCCTTTGCTGAGTCCTCTGGACGGTCAGACGTCCTGCTGTCCCCCAGGTAGGGGGCGGCGGGGTCCCCAAGGCTCATCGTCCGGGAGATGGTGGAGTCCCGACGCGGCCGACAGGGCTCTGGTGCCCCGATTTCCCCTGTGCAGGCCACGCAGGCTCCCGAGCTGGTTCTGCTCCTGCACCCAAACCACGGACAAGCGACGGAGCCGTCTAATGCAGGGGCCACGGTGGCCTGACCTCACTCCCTCAGACACAGGAAGTGACACGTTTCATGCCATGGTACCGGCTGAGCACCCACGGGGGTGAGTCTGGCACGCACTCTGCGGGGACACGGTGGGCTCCCGCCGCCAGTCATCCCGAGCGAAGCGCGTCGCAGAGAATTCTTTAAAGCTGGTGGAGGAAGCACCACATGACGGAGGCGCCGCGGGGTCACCCCTCCCCAGCCTCTCCTGACCTGGTCCCGCTCTGCCCGCTGTGTCCCGGGCCTGGGAGGGAGGGCAGGCCCCACGGGAAAGGGCGCTCGGCTCCACCCCCAGCGCCACCTCCTTAGCGTGAGCTGCTGGGTGTGGAAATCGGGAGCTCGGGAGCGGCCTGTCTGATGGGAAGACAAGCACTGGGTCTGTGTGGCCAGTGGCCCCATGTCCCCAGCCACTCGCGCTCCCCAGGACTTGGTGCCTGAGCCACTCGCTGGACCCGGGACACAGGGACCGAAGCGACAAAAATGGAGACCAGCCACTTGCCGTCGTCCGAGCATCAGCGCGTCCTGGGAGAGAACACGTGCACACAGAGGAGGAGGAGTCGTGTTGAAGGCCCTTCACAGCGCCCGGGGCCTGTGCCCCTCGGAGGAGGGGAGAGCGGCCGGACGGTGGTCACAGTTCCCCCGAGGAAGCCCTCCCGCCCCGCCCGGGGATGTCCGGTACAGGGTGTTTTCTGGTGCCCTCGGGGTCAGCACAGGAGCGACATGGCTGCGGGGCGCTGGGGACCCCACGGAAGCTGTGTGGTCTGGGTTGCAAACGGGGGCCAGGGCGTGGGGACACTGGCTGGGCCTGTGTGGGGTGAGCATCGCCTGACAGGGACCATGGATCACAGCAAGGCCCAGATTCAGTGATCTCCGCTTCTTGCTTAATTGCAGGTGTTTTTAATCAGATGGGCCCCTTAATGGCCACTTAGGTTTTGATGGGGAGGTCACAGGCGGGCAGTGCTGCCGTCACTGCCCCGTCTGCAGTGGCCGCTGGGCTCCCTTCTGCTCCCGGTGGGAGGGGAGTGCCTGGGCCCTGGCAGCCTGAGAGGCGGAGACTGGGCCGGAGAGACAGACAGGCCGGTGCTGCCTGACCAGAGGGAGCCCAGGACGCCTGGCAGGGGCGCAGGCTCTGTCGTGACGAGGGCTGCTGTGGGTTCCTCGGGGCAGCGCCGGAGGGCGGGTGCTGGTATGACTGTGTTGGGCGACCGGAGCCCCAGGTGGCCTCTGCTGTCCTCTTCTCGAATCACCGTAATTAGAGGGAAAACAGGGTTCTCCTCCGTCAGCGAGTCTACTGAGCGGTGGGCTCTGACCAGCCCCTGAATGATTGGACGGGCACAGTGTCGAGAGCGGGACACACTATTTCCACGTCACGGAGGCAGACATGCAGGCAGCGGGTGAAGCCCTTGGACGTGGCGTGACCAGCACCAGCCTCTCCCGATGGTGCTCCGCCCGGCGTGGCCCAGCGTGGCACCACTGGTCTCCGACCCGCACCCTTGAGCCACATCTGCTCCTTTTCCATCAGAGGAAGGAGATGTGACCTTTTCTCCATTTCTCTCGGAGACGAGGATGGAACAATGGCATCACCGTCAGCGTGCAGGAGCCCAGCTTCTGCCCCTTCCCCTCGCCCCCTGCTCCTGGGGCCACAGCCGAGCAGTTTCAGGCAGGAGCGCGGGAGCGGCTGTGCGCCCTCGCTGCACAGGCCTTGGCGGACCTCCCGTGGAGGTTCCGGGCAGGAGATGCGGGAGGCAGCCGGGGAGCGAAGGCGGGCCGGCCTCGGCCTCCTCTTTCCCGATAGGTTGGAGGTAGGCCTTCCTCTGGCCCGAACCGGACACATGGTTCCAGCTGAACGGTCAGGGGTGGGCATGTGGGCAAATGGAGATACTCATTAAATCGGCGGCATTTTAACACTAAGGTTCCTCCCCTCCCCCACATGCGTGGGCCGAGCGGCCGCTGCGCTGTGAGCAGGCCAGCATAGGGATGAAGGCTATGCTGAGCCACTGACTCCCACGGCGGCACACAGCATTGCGGGGGCCCTTCGTGCAAACAGCGCCACGTGCTCCGCGGCAAACGGTGTGGTGCCTCTGAGAACCCGATGGAAGCGGTGCTCAGGCCTCTGGACCGACGTGCTTCGCTGGCGGTGGAACCAGGACGTCGGGGACTGAGTGAGCCGCGGGGTCGGCGTCTGCACTTCAGCTGCCTGCCGCTCACATCCCAGCCGTGGAAACTGCTTGGTGTCTCACGTCTCTGAGCCTCCGTTTCCACCCGTCCCATGAGGACACGGCATGTCCCAGGGTCGGTGTGAAGAGCCAGTACGATCATGTGTGACGTGCACGGTGGACCGAGTGCTGCTGACCCACCTGCGTCCTGAGAGCCCTGAGCTGCGGACCCACCAATGTTCCGTGGCACCGCCCAGGGATGGCCCTCCCCGCCCGGCCCCCACCCTGTCCCGCTCCATCTCTGCTCCATTTAAAGGTGAGAAAACCTCCCTCCCAGCATGAGACTCCACCTTCAGGTGTCAGTTGGAGTCAGCCACCCGGTGTCCTCAAACACCTCCTACTGCTTCCTCTCCTGCCTGACCCTCGGCCCTCCTGCCATCCAGGTTCAACGCAGGCCTTGTGCTCAGGAGGACAGGGGACGCTGCAGCTTCTCTTCGGCACCGGAACCCGATGCCCTCGTCCTGCTGAGCTCAAGTCCTTCGGAAAGGAGGGTGGTCATGCCTGCCCTGCCGCCTGGGTTCCCAGGGTGGGTGGGAACCCGGGAGACATGCTTCGTGTTCTCGGGTTGGGGCAGTTGGGGACTTCAGGTCCTTCCTTCTTAGTCCTGGGCCATCCCTGGGCACAAACATTCTGCTGCGTGGATGCGAAAGGCCCTGACAGAAATCCGTGTCTCCTTCCAGACGGGCAGGTGGGAAGGAAATACTTGGGCTGAGGCATGCTGACGCACAGGTGCAGAAGCAGACACTGGGCTTACTTATCAGAGGAGTTGTTTGAAGATGCTTTTATCATGTGCAGTGTCGATTCATTTATTTAACTTTCATTGATCCATTCCCACCTCATCGGAATGGTTGTCAGTATGCTACATCTACATCTACACTAATAAAAGACAAACATGCAAATTGACTGTACCTTCGCTACGCCTTAAGCCATGCCCACCAGCCAATCAGAGCGACTATATGCAAATTAACCCAAACTAGATGGCGGCCGGCAGCCACGGAGCTGGAGTGAGCAGGAGGCGTCCCTCCCACCTGCCCTGGCCAGCTCTGAGCTCCTCTCAAGGCTACAACGTTTCAATTATAGAAGGTAAATAAATCCCAGAATAAAAAAAAGAAAAGAAAAAAAGGAGAGGCTGGGAGCTTCTGCCACCGGGGGGCTTGTTCAGCCTTAAACAGCCCTCAGCCCCTCACCCAGACTTGCCAAAGCTCCATGGGGGGAGGGTCCCCACTGAGGGGGGCTTGACCAGCCTGCAAACAGCCATCAACCCCTCACCCAGGCTGGCCAGTCATCCCAGTGGGGAACCCCACCCTGAAGGAGGTGTGACCAGCCTGCAAACAGCCATCAGCCCCTCACCCAGGCTGGCCAGGCACCCTAGTGGGGACCCCCACCCTGAAGGGGGTGTGACCAGCTGCAAACAGTCATCAGCCCCTCACCCAGGCTGGCCAGGCACCCCAGTGGGACCCTCACCCTGATCCGGGACACCCTTCAGGGCAAACCAGCCAGCCCCCACCCATGCACCAGGCCTCTATCCTTTATAATAAAAGGGTTATATGCAAACTGACCCTAACAGCAGAATGACTGGTGCAAACTGACCCTAACAGCAGAACAACACACTGACTGCCAGGGGGCAGACGCTCAATGCAGGAGCTGCCCCCCTGGTGGTCAGTACACTCCCACAGGGGAGCTCTGCTCAGCCACAAGCCAGGCTGATGGCTGCCAGTACAGCGGTGGTGGTGTGAGCCTCTCCCGCCTCCTCAGCAGCACTAAGGATGTCCGACTGCAGCTTAGGCCTGCTCCCCACTGGCAAGTGGACATCCCCCAAGGGCTCCTGGGCTGACAGAGGGATGTCTGACTGCCAGCTTGGGCCTGATCCCCCAGGGAGCGGGCCTAAGCCAGCAGGTGGACATCCTCTGAGGGGTCCCAGACTGCAAGAGGGCATAGGCCAGTCTGAGGGACCCCCCCCCCCACAGAGTGCACAAATTTTTGTGCACCAGGCCTCTAGTATAATATAATCCTATATAATAAAAGAGTAATATGCAAATCAACTGAACAGCAGAATGAGTGGTCGCTATGACTCTCACTGACCACCAGGGGGCAGACACTCAATGCAAGAGCTGTCCTCTGGTGGTCAGTGCACTCCCACAGGGGGAGTGACACTTAGCCAAAAGCCTGGCTGATGGCTGGCAAAAGCAGCAGCAGTAGTGGGAGCCTCTCCCACTTCTGCAGCAGCACTAAGGATGTCAACTGCCATCTTAGGCCTGCTGTCAGTCAGACATCTCCCGAGGGCTCTGAGACTGCGAAAGGGCTCAGGCTGGCCTGAAGGACACCCCCCCTCCCCCTGGAGTGCATGAATGTCGTGCACTGGGCCTCTAGTATAGTATAATATAATATAGCCCTTTAAGATTATGTTTTAAGACTATATATCTAGATATCTGTAATGACACAGAGCTAAAATCCAATGGTTCAATATTAAATAATTTTATTCAGGAACCAAATCTCTTATAATGTATAATCCCAATTTTATAAAAATTATAGTTGTGCCTAAAATAGATGAACCAAAATACTAACAGGGATTGTCTCTGACTGCTGGGCTTACTATTGGTTTTGTTTGTCTGTTTATTTTTTTCATTATACTTTGCTGTGCTTTCTAAGTTTACTACCATAAAAGGTATATTTGTTGTTTAATTAGAAAATGTCATGTTAAAAAGGAGATGTAGAAAGGATTTTCGGAACTTTCTGAGTTAATGAAATGCAAAATATTTCAGGAATTTTTTTCATAAACTTCCCTCATTCTTCCTGTGGGAGATAAAATTGGCATTACAGATGGCTTAAAGATTAAACATAAAAATAGCAACATTTCCCCAGGAAAGCGCTGGTTGCTGTACTGCTCGTCTTGGAATGAGCAAGCCTTCAGGCGAGAGAGGAACCTGAGTCCCGTGTAAAATGTTTGACGTGTTTCACTGCATAAAGAGTTTCTTAAAAAATCTGTTTGGCAAGAAGAAATGCCTCAAGTAACGTTAAAAGTGAAGCCCCTGAGAAGAAAGCCTTTTTGGAGCAGACGTGCTGGGAACTAATCGTCTTCACTTACAAAGAGGCCATCTCAGTCATTAGGAAAAGAGACCTCAGGGACATGGGCAAAGCGGTTTCTGCTTTTCCGGGAGCAGGCCGGTGCTGTAGACCCACCATCTCGTCCTGAGAGGGCCCAGGAAGGTAAAGGAGAGCTTACAACGTGCCGGGGAACCAGGGGCAGGGTCCAGGGTGACCAGGATCCCCCAGTGAGCTGGGGCCGTGGCTGTCAGGAAAGGGCGGCGAGGCAGGGGGACACTGCCCTGAGTGCAGCCAGGCAGGGAGGATGGGGGAATGTCGATTCAAAGACGGTGGAGTCAGCTGCCTGCCATGGGCGTCCTCACCCCACTGGGGACACAATGAAAGGCTGAGGGTAACGGATCACAGGCGTCAAGGCGATTATGAAAGGCGGGGATCTTCTCCGCTACAGGAGGAGCAGGCCAGGACTAGTCAGGGTAGCAGAGGTGCAGAGGACGTTGGCTTCGAAGCTGAGCCTCTGTCGTGGCACCAACCCTTGAGGGAGCCGGTGAGCCTCGATGGCACGTGGCTTCCCAGGGACGCCTCCCCCTCCCCCTCCACTCGGTGTCCACTTGCTGCCTGGTCGCCTCTTGTCCTTCGCTCCAAGTGAGGACCTGGGCCCCTGTATCTGGCAGCCTTTCTGCAGTGTGAGGTGCACCCTCTACCGTGCCCGGGAGTGGAGCTTAAGCCCGGCTCTACTGGTCACTGGTGTGACAGCAGGCGCGTGAGGACAGTTTATCTAAGGCCAAGTACAAGCAGACCCCTCTCACAATTCTCCGAAACCCGGAGAAACAAATGTGGAGGAGGCTAAAGAATGTCTGCAAAGTTGCGGAGCTAGGAGGTGGCGGGGTCAGGGTTCCAGCCCAGATCCACCTGTACCCCAAACCCACTCCGTGGTCAGCTTCAAAACCTGGGCCTCAAAGTCTCCAGGTGGAACATGTGAATAACCACGCTGCCTCGTGGACTGTGGGGCAGGCGCACGGCGCGTGGGGTGGTGCTTTGCACAGAGCGGGCCACGCGGACGCAGGAGCTGAGATTTGTGGAGGGATATTAGGTGCCAGGCCCAGCCTGAGAGCATCAGTGTGTGTCATCCATGAGCAGGAACACTGACACCCATCGCAGAGCTCCGGGGATGGGCCCCAAGGCTGAGCCATGTCCTCGCGGCTCTGTGGCGTCCAGGGACAGGCCCAGGCTGTCCTCAGGCCGCTGGTCTGGAAGCTGAGAGCCTGAGCTCTGGCCATCGCACCCACCTTCCACCCACAGGTGCTGCTCCTGATTCACTAAATTGGGGCCTTGTGTTTGTTTCCTAGAGCTGCAGGGACAAACCAAGAGGTTTAAACAACCGATGGTTCCTGTCTCAGTCCTGGAGCTACAAGTCCCAGGTCAAGTGCTGGTCCCGTGTGAGGGGGAATCGGGTCTGACCTCTCCCCATCCCCCCAAACCCTGCCCCCTGCCGCTGGTGGTTTGCGGACAATCTTTGGGGTTCCTTGGCTTGTAGAAGCATCACTCCAGTCTCTGCCTTCGTCTTCCCATGCTGTTGTCATGACTGGGTTAGGAGCCCATTTAAACTAATCACAGCAGCAAGCTCTTTCCAAATGAGGTCACTGCTGATGTGCGGGGGAGGGGCTGGGACTTCAGTGCCTGGCCTGTGGGGCCACACTCAGTCCCGAGGGCCCATCAGCAGACACTCTCCGGATACTCTTCTCTTCTTGCTGCTGAGCGAACCGATGCGGTGCCGGGGCTGCGGCGACAGTGCCCCCTCTCGGCACCTTCAGAACCATGGGGCTGGGAGGCGTCCGCGCTGGGAGTTTCCCAACCAGGTGAGGGGCTGGGGGCTGGGACAGCACCACCTCACCCATCAGGAGGCTGTGTACACAGTGCACGCTCTGGGGACAAATGTGATTGACATGTTTCTAATCGCTTCTGTTTATTGCTGTTTGCTTTGGTCAACACCACTCTCAATTAAGTCCTCTCTTTACATAACATCTCATCCTGTGAGTTAAGAGGTTTGCCTTGTAGCAGGGCCCAGTGGAAGTCTGGAGACCGTGGACTTGAGCCAGATCCCCCTTCTCTGGGCTCAGTTTCCTCCTCCCGGGATCTTCCCGGGGTGGTACTTGCCCTTGGTCTTCCTAAATCCAGCTACCCCTGCCCTGGCCCACATGTCACACCTGCCCGCAACCTTCAGTCTGGCCTAATCAAGTTGTATACATTCTTATCTCCCACCTTGGATCTCATGCACCTTAATTAGTGGCAAACTCCTCACTGGTCTGCAGGGGTCCTGGGTGCGGGCTGGACTGAGGTCTGTCCTCACAGGAAGGGTCTGGTGGCAGGAGCAGGACAGACAGTCCCCATGTGCCGGGAGCCGGTCCATCCTTGCTGTTTCAAGGGACCTGGCATATATGGCATACTGTTCTTAATATGTTTGCTCACCTTCTTGGCACTATGTGTTTTAACCAAGGTCACCTCTCTGAGAAAGGTTGTTTCCCCAGGTAGGGATTTTCCCCTGAAGTTAGGGAGGGAATAAAACCCCTTAACTAAGTGCCAGGCGGGTAATTAATCACTTTAACTATGAACAATCATGCTTAAGCTACATAATCTTTACTCCCTGGAATGGAGATAAGAAACGCCCTAACCTTTGGAATAGAGATTGATAGGATTGGAATCAACTGGTATAAATACAGATGTAACAAGACAGTGGGAAGACAAAACTTAGAAGACAGAACCTACACAGAACCTAGAGACAGAAGAACTTTGCTGGAGAGAACATGGCAAAAGATCCTGGACAGAAACTGGCCACAGAACCTGGATAGAACACGGCAAGAGAACCTGACTAGAACGTGGTGACTGAACCTGGCTGGAGAACCTGGACAGAACCTGGCTGGAGAACCTAGCAAGAGAACATGGACACAGAACCTGGCTGGAGATCCTAACCAGAACTTTGCTGGAGATCCTGACCAGAACTTGGCTAGAGATCCTGGCTAGGCTGCTGATCAACTGAACGCTGTCTCTGTGTCATTCCTTCTTCGCCGACTCCGTCCACACCTTTGGGGACCCCAGCACCCATGGACACTGGCTCCTCAGGGGCGGGGTGGGGGGAGGGCAGAGAGATGGGCAAAGCAGACTCACTCTCCATGAACAGGGGTGAGGGGCGCAGGGAGGGAAGAAAATGTCAGGAAGCGGGGGAGTCTTACTGCCCCAGCCTCTCCAACAGGAAGGGTTTACCAAGTTAACAAGCCCAGTTTCAGCAGAGCTGGGACCAGAATAGGACTTGGGAGCACTTGCCGCCAGGAGTTCCGCCCTCTCCAAAGGAGCCAATGCTGAATGGTTTCACTGTCTCCACTGCAGACAACAGGCATCCAAGAGGCCACAACCCCGCCCTGCCGACAGGGCTCCCAGACCCTCCTCACGCCTGAAGATGCTTTCATCCCATTTCCCAGGGCGACTGACCCAAGGCTGAGAGATGGAGTCACCAGTCCACAGGCACAGAGCTTGGCGAACGCAGGGCTCAGGGCTCAGGGCTCGAGTCTGCCTGCTGGTGAAGTCGGTTCTTCTATGACCTGAGCACTTCCTGAAGGATGCGTCCTGAAAGGTGGGCAGGCAGAAGGTGAGGGCGGCCAGCACAGGCGCCTGTCCCAGGGAGCTGCCAGGCCAGGTGACAAATTCTCTTTGGAGTAATTGCGACTCACGCCCAGAAGGACGTCCTGCCTAAGGAGAACCTGATGCTTTTCCAGGAAGAGGCACTTAGGTTCTGTCCCTGGGGTCAGGGCCCTGGTGGCCCTTCCGTGCTCACAGTGACCCAAACACAGGGTGTCCAAAGGAAAGCTGCCCTCCGGGTGGCACAGTGCAGCGAACTGGGAAACACAATTCTCGGTGTGAAGCGGCTCATCTGTCTGATAAATTTATGATCTCCATTTCATTTAGCTTTTCTTCTGGAGAATTCTCTAGTTCTTTCATTTGTTTTTTTTTTTTTTTTTTTAATTAAATCTTTATTGTTCAGATTATTACAGTTGTTCCTCTTTTCCCCCCATAACTCCCCTCCACTCAGTTCCCACCCCACCTCATGTTGTGGTGAACCCCAACCATAAAATTATTTTCGTTGCTACTTCATAACTGTAATGTTGCTACTGTTATGAATTGTCATGTAAATATCTGATATGAAGGATGTATTTTCTTTTTTTTATTTTTAAATTAAATCTTTATTGTTCAGATTATTACAGTTGTTCCTCTTTTTCACCCCATAGCTCCCCTCCACCCGGTTCCCACCCCACCCTCTGCCCTTACTCCCCCACCCCCCACTGTCCTCATCCATTGGCGTACGATTTTTGTCCAGTCTCTTCCCCCACCCCTTTCACCCCTGAGAATTGTCAGTCCACTCCCTTTCTATGTCCCTGATTCTATTATATTCACCAGTTTATTCTGTTCATCAGATTATTTATTCACTTGATTTTTAGATTCACTTGTTGATAGATGTGTATTTGTTGTTCATAAATTTGTATCTTTACCTTTTTCTTCTTCTTCCTCTTCTTAAAGGATACCTTTCACATTTCATATAATACTAATTTGGTGGTGATGAACTCCTTTAGTTTTTCTTATCAGTGAAGCTCTTTATCTGATCTTCAATTCTGAATGATAGCTTTGCTGGATAAAGTAATCTTGGTTGTAGGTTCTTGGCATTCATCACTTTGAATATTTCTTGCCACTCCCTTCTGGCCTGCAAAGTTTCTGTTGAGAAATCAGCTGACAGTCGTATGGGTATTCCCTTGTAGGTAACTGAGTTTCTTTCTCTTGCTGCTTTTAAAATTCTCTCTTTGTCTTTTGCTCTTGGCATTTTAATTATGATGTGTCTTGGTGTGGTCCTCTTTGGATTCCTTTTGTTTGGGGTTCTCTGCGCTTCCTGGACTTGTAAGTCTATTTCTTTCACCAGGTAGGGGAAGTTTTCTGTCATTATTTCTTCAAATAGGTTTTCAATATCTTGCCCTCTCTCTTCTTCTGGCACCCCTATAATTCTGATGTTGGTACGCTTGAAGCTGTCCCAAAGGCTCCTTACACTATCTTTGTATTTTTGGATTCCTTTTTCATTTTGCTTTTCCAGTTGGGTGTTTTTTGCTTCTTCGTATTTCAAATCTTTGACTTGATTCTTGCGATCCTCTAGTCTGCTGTTGGGATTCTGTATAATATTCTTTATTTCAGTCAGTGTATGCTTAATTTCTAGTTGGTCCTTTATCACAGCCTCAAGGGTCTCATTAGATTTCTTGAGGGTCTCATTAAGTTTATTGGCGGTTTCTAGAAAATTCTTGAAAAACCTTAAAAGTGTGGTTTTGAACTCTATATCCAGTAGTTTGCTTTCCTCCATTTCTGTCATTTGTGTCCTATTTCTTTGTCTCCGCATTTTTTTATGCTCGCTGTGTCGATAGAGTGGCTTTCTGTGCTAGGTGTCCTATAGGACCCAGTGGCTCAGCCTCCCCAATTACCTGAGGTAGACACTCTTGGTGCACCCCCTTGTGGGCTTTGTGCACAGTCTTGTTGTAGTTAAGCCTTGATTGTTGTAGGTAACACTGGGAGGGATTGACCTCCAGGCCAATTGGCTGTGAAAATCAGCTATGTCTACAGTGGGAGAACTTCTGTGCTGGAGACACCCCTCCGGGGCAAGACTTGCTTCTGTGGGGCTTTGGTGCTCACTGAGTCTTCCCCCTGAGTGTGTCCTTTATGGATCCGAAGAGCTGCAATCTGGATGGTCCCACTCTGACCACCGAGCACACTGGCTCCTGGATCTCTAAGGAGGTGCTAATCTAGTCTTTGCCTGAGGCTACCCAGCAGGAGCCAGCTGTGAAGCAATGCAAGTTGCCCTGGGGCCTTGGGCCAGCTGCAGTTTGTTAGGTAATTATCAGATTGCAAAGGGCCAGGCCTTTCATATGCAAAAGCCTCTGTGCACACCTTGGGTGGGGTGGGTCCCAGGGGATCAACAGGGCGGAGCGAGCAGTCATGGCTGCTCTCAGTCCTGCCCTCAGAGGTCCTGCTTCTCAGTGTCCCGGCAATTGCTGCAAGCAACCCCGAGAGAAAGCTGCCCTGGAGTTCCAACCGATGCCAGACAGTCCAGTTTCTCCCGTATGAGTCTGGGTCCCCAGAGACTCACCTGGACCTGGAGCTCAGAGCTTGAGACTCCCTCCCAATTGAAAAAGACAACGTGTCCTCAGCCGCCAGCTCTCTCCGCATGTGCCTCTGTACTGAAAGGGCGAGGGCTACGCCCTCCATCTTACCCCAGATCCTCCATTTTTGGGCAGCAGCCATTAGCCATGTGCTCAGCAAGGATCTTCTTCCCGGAAGCCCAAGCCTCTGCTAGAAACTAACCAATGACAATCAAGGGAAGTGCACACCATAGGCACAACCATATCCTTTGTAACGAGACCCAGACTTGCACCTGGCCAATCGGCAGGGCCCACAGTCCTCTCTCCTCCTCCCCTTACTCCAACCCCCCTATAAAACCCCTCTTCCCACAGAGCTAGCTCTCTTCCCCCCCCCCCCGCCGCTGCGTCGGCAAGTGTGGTCGGGGAGCTCGATCTAGCACGAATAAAGACTCTATTTGCTTTTGCATCGGACTCGGCTGGCTCCCTGGTGGTCTATTGGGGATCCTGAAATCTGGGCTTAACAGGTACTTCTGTATTTTACTTCTGCACCGCACCTCCTCTGAGTCTCAGTGTGCTTTTCTCTTTCCTTCTAGTTGTAGAATTTCCACTCAGCCAGCCTTCCTGTGGTTCTGGATGATGTCCATTCCATCTTTTAGTTGTATTTTTGAAGTGGTTGTGCGAGGCAGCAAACTCCGGTGTTTACCTATGCCGCCATCTTGGTTTTCTCCTGCAGGATTTATTTTCATTGTTACAAATTGAACATAATTAAAGCATATTGATTAATCACAAAAACAATATGTAATTATATACGTGTTTTCCAATGGTCTTAGGCAACCCCTGTGAAAGGATCGTATGATCCCCAAAGGGGTCGAGACCCACAGGTTGAGAACTGCTGCTTTAGAGGTTAAGGTAAGCAGGTGTGGGTGGAAAATGGCCTGTATTGTTCCTGGTAGAGCTGCAGAGGAGCTGATGTAAGGAAGTGGTTCTGGTTCGAGGGCAGGTTACATGGTGCGTACATAGTAATCTTTGGCCTGGAGTTCTCGTAAATGCTGTGGGTTGTTCTAGAATAGATGCTCTACATGCATGAACTTACTGAATCCTCACACCTAAGAGAAGGTGTTACTGTCCCCGTTTCCAGGTGAGGACAGGAGGCACAGAGGCTGGCACTCCCTGTAGGTCACAGCTGGGAGTGCAGCCACCCCAGGTGGACGGCTTTGAGCCTGGGTTCTGAAGGCCGCTCACCACACCGCCTCCACCAAGGCTACGGAAACACCGTCCCTGGGGACACGAGCTTTGGGAAGCTTCCCTAAGCCAAGTCTGCACCTTGACCCCACATGCAGTCCTCCGTTCAGAGCACCACCACCTTCATGGCCCCGTCTCCGTGTGCCCTCAGCCCAGCTTCAGACTCAGGGCTGGAAGTGGGTCACAGGATGGAAAATGAGAGGGGCTGGCCTGAGGGGAACTGGAAGTGTTTGCTATGACAGGAAAGCAGAAGAAAGGGAAAGTCCCTGCCTTCACCCTCCCTGGTGACGGGAAAGGGGTCAGGCCCTGTGTGTGCGAAGGTAGGGAAGGAAGAGAACGACCAGGGGAAAGTGGGAAAGGCAGGGAGGGCATGTGGGCAGACAGGCAGGGACCTGGAGCCACAGCAGCTTCTTCAGAAAGCGCTTCAGTTTGCAGCGTTAATGGCGGACGTGAACTTGCAGAGAACGCCCAGGCCTATAGGGTTTTCTAGCACCAACTCCTTCCCATACCCCCACCTACCAAAGGGCTCCACTCTCAGCCACACTCTCCCCTTGTGTAAATGTTTCCCCCCACGTCCCGTGTGGTTCAGGGTTCAGGATCTGGAAGAGGGCCGCACGCAAATGAAAGAGACAAGACAAGAAATAATAATTTGGAAATACTGGGGGGCCAGGCGGGCAAGTCCAACTCAAGGGGAAGGACTTCCCCTGGTGCTCAGGCCTCACCAACCTTTTATTGGTTTGGGATACACCCATAGCCCTTAGGCAGGCAATTTCCAGAAACAGGCAGACTAGCCCATCAGCAAGGATTTACATAATAAATGGGGAAGTTGCTTCAGCTACCATTGTCTGGACTAACAGTGGATGCACAGCCCTGACATTTGCCAGGGCTTCAAGGGTCTCCAGCCTTTCGGGTTCCTTGTCCACACCTCTCTGCTAGTGAAGACAATAGGCGGCTTCCCACACCCCTCCACCCCCACAGTGTTGGGAGGGACGTCTAGGATGAAGGCGTGTGGCCCCATGTAGGTCTCCATGGCAGTGAGATGAGAGCTGGACAAGTTCTTGGCTCTGCCTGTGCACAAAGCTGCTGGGCTGGGGAGAGCGAAGGGCAAGATTGTTCACTGGTGTGAGTCACTGTGAACCCCACCCACTTGAGGCAAACTTGGCCAGTTTAATTGGTGGGAACTGTCACCCAGGCGAGGGACTGTGGCTTTTTCAGCAGCCTCGTTAGCTCTCAGTCAACGAGGAAGCCTCTGGGTGAGGAAACTGTGGCCAGACCAGCAGCGGGCCGTGCTCTCGGCCCCCCGACTGGAGGCTGTGGGGCCTGTGCACAGGGCGCCTGCAGACGGAGCCGCCCGGCCACCTGCCTGTGGAGATGCTGGGGCCAGCTCTCGCCTTCCTAGTCCTGTTCCTGCAGGGACGGCACAGCCCAGGTGAGGCCCCATCTGCATGTAGGGGAAGGGGGGGACGGGGGTGCGGGGGGTGGGGGGATGGGGGGCGAGGGGGACGGGGGGGGGGGCGGGGGTGGTGGTGCTGCATGGACTAGCGGCCAGGCCCATGGGCGTCAGATCCTGCCCCCTCTGGGTGGTGTGGCTCGCCAGGATCATTTGGAACTGGGCTGAGCACCTGACGGGGGACAGGCTGGTGGAGGGTGGTGGGCACAGCCTCAGGCTTAGTTGACTTCTGTGTGGTGGGAGGGTGTCCTTCCTGGCTGCGAGGAGGGCCAAGGAAATAGCCTCTAATTGGGTGCTATTAGCAGCAGAAAGGAGAGGGGCCCTGGGCGTGGGTTTCCACCAGGAAGCGAGTGGTTCTGGGGGTCAGAGACCACAGATTGTCCCTGAGGCAGGAAAGCTGGTGCCCAGGTGTCCTCTGCCTGGTGGCCTGGCCCCGCTGGCAGCACCCAGGCCACAGGCGCCCGAAGGGGGAGAACGTGCTGCCACTGAGAAGCTGCACAGAGAAGCAGCTGGAAGCCTGAGGGGACCAGGCCGCTGCATTCAGTGGTCTCAGCTGCAGGCAGCCCCCTTTGGAGACTTGGAGGCATTCCAGGTTGACTAATCCTCCAGGGCATTGTGGGCGGGTGCGGGAGGGGCACACTGGGCATGAAGGGAGGAAACTGAGGCCCAGGAGTGTGTGTCCGGGGCCTGTGAGAAGGCTGAGGTCGGGCTGAGGGGTCAGGAGCCTGGCTTTGGGGATAGAAGGTCGAGGCCAAGATGAGATGATGAGACTGCGATGGGGCGAGCTCTCCTTCAGCTGCCGGCCCTGCAGACAGCCCCGGCGGGTGGCGCTGGGTGCGGGGTGGGGGCGATGGGCTCGGTCTGAGGAAACCGCTCGCAGTGTCCTGCAGGGCTGGCCTGGGTAGGCTGACGGAAACCACTCTTGTTTTTAATCTTTAAATGTTTAGTTTGAAAAAATTTCGGAGTTCCAGAGCAATTGTAAGAAAATGCTTGTATATATTTCTTCACCTGGACTCACCAGTTACATTTACTCTCCTTCGCTTGGGTCCCTCTTCTCTCCACATGATGCAGGTGCATAGAAATGTTTGCTGGTAATGGTTTTTGTTGAACCATTTGAGAGTGATGCCCCTTCACTCCTAAATGTTTTGGTCCACATCTTTTAAGAACAGGAATATTTCCTATCATATGACTTCATCACAACGATCACATTTAGAAAACCTGATACTGATCCCATCGAATACACAGTCCACTCGCAAATGCTGCTCGTTATGCCAGCAGCGCCGAGGCCATGGCAGTTCCCTGCCGCCACCGGGCGGACTGGGCGCTCCATCCACCGGCTCGTCCTCTGCAGCGCGCCCCGCGCTCCCGCTCCTCGCAGGCCATGGAGGGACAATCAGATGCTTGAGGCTCCTCATCTGCTTGGTCGGCTGTTTCCTCGTGTGGTTCGGGTCAACGCCTTTGGCAAGAATGCCGTCAACGCGATGCTGGCTTTCTGTTTTTGTGTTTAATCCTCACCCGAGGATGTTTTCCACTGACTTCTTTAGGGGGGAAGGCGGGGGGGGGGGGCGATTTGAGAGAGAGACACTGATGTGAGAGGGGCACGTTGATTGGTGCCTCCCACACACGCCCCAGGGCTAGTGACTGAAACTGCAACCCAGGAATGTGCCCTGGACCCAGAACCGAACTGGCGACCCTTTGGTGCTCGGGACAACGCTGTAACCACTGAGCCACCGGGCAGGGCCTGGGTGGGTTGGTTTGTTTCATTTCATCCCCTCAGGAGACACGATGACAGTGAAACGTTTTCTTAACAACTTGGGTTCCTGGGGAATTTAATGACACGTGCGGGAAACTCGCTCTCCAGCGCTGCCGTCTTCCGCAGGCTGCACCCCGTGGTCTGCGGGCTCTGCCCGCCTCTGCTGCTCATGGCCTTGCAGCCAGGCCGGCCTGCAGGCTCCTCCCCGCCACCCCTCAGGGTTCCGCTCGAACCCCGCCTCCCAGTGAGGTCTTCCTTCCCCAGAAACGCCCTCCCTGCCGCGCGAGGCCCTCCCGCTCTGGGCTCACTGTCTGCAGCGCAGCCTCCATTGCTCACCTCCCCCGATCACCTACTTATTTTGTCTCCCAGGCTGCTCTGTGCTCCGGGGCGCAGGTCTGAGGCCAGGCCTCTGTCTGTCCTGCGCAGACTCTCGGAACCAGAGTGAACGAGCCAAGTGCGAGTTGCGCTTCTGTGGCCGTGAGGACGGGGACTTGCCTCCTGCTTCCTCGTCTCTCGTGTGTCGAGTGGGGACAGCAGTGGTGCCCGCTCCCTGGGGCGGCGAGGCCCGGAGCAGGGGGCCCAGACCCAAGTGCTGGGAAGCCAGGCCCCCAGCCCGGCGCGCCCGTGGAGGCCGGGCGGCCGGGCACTGAGGCCCCTAACAGAGTCCAGAGAGACTGCGCAGCAGCCCTTCCTCCACCACTTAACTGAATGGAAAGTAAGAAAGTCTTGCGATGATGATAAACCTGCACCGTGTGGCTCTTGGCTGAGGTCTCTCATAATCGTAACCAGGAATGTAGGACCAGGAATGTAGGGAGACCTCAACACTTTTCCCTTAAGGAAGCATGTATTTCCCTTAGGAGACATTTAGTTGTATTATTGCATCATATTGTGAAATATTTTAATTGTTTTCTCGGCAACATCTCCCTCTCCATTCCCACTCCTTCCCTGGACGTGTTTTGAACAGCTGTCTGAGACCCTGGGTTCCACGGTCTTCCTCTCACATGGCTACAGGGTGGTTAGTGCGAAACACGCAGGGGCTAAGGCACGCCGACTGAAGAGGTGAATTCTTTTCAAGCAGCTCAGAGGCAGAGCGGGATGAGTGTGGGTCAGGTGAGTGGGGGGAGGGGGGCCTTCAGATCCCTGCCCACAGGAGGGGCCTGTCCTCAAGTTCACTTTGGACCCTAAACTCCGGTTTTGGCTGTGATTCCGAGGAAACCCCACAGGACATACTGGAGGCTGCGAACAAATGGGGGGGGGGGCGGGGGGGCGGGCAGCACCTGCGGGTCAGCTGAAGGGCTGCGGCCACAACCACTTCCCAGGAGGAATCGCCTGGCTGCAGGGTGCCCGGCAAGCTCTTCTCTTCCTCACAGTGAGTGGGGCCTGCGGGGCTCAGGAGAGCGCCTGGCGCAGGGGCGCTGGACCCGCTGGAAGGAGCCAGACCTGCAGAAATCACCGTAGGGCCGGCTGAGCAGTTTCAGCACCACACCTTGCCCACCGCAGTGTGACCGGCACAGAGGACACCGTTCGGGGAACAGAGCCCCGGGCGGACGCGTTTCCTCCCGCGTTTCTTCCCCCCTTTCCAGACCCAATCCCCCCCCCCCCGCCCCCCCACACACCCCGGCATCCTTGGCCAGTTCCCCGTGAATGGGGACAGCAGGTACTCTTGTGTTTGGCCTCTTTTGCTCCACATCTGATGAGATGGTCCTGTGTGTAGCTGATCATTTCATGGCCGATTGAGATTTCATTGTCTGACTATATGATAGTTCATTCACCCATTCTGCCATTGCGGACGCTGCGTCGCGCCCGGGTTTTCTGTGTAATGCTTCTGTGAGCCTTTTGTGCGTGCTACGTGAGTCATTTCTGGGAGTTAACTGAGGTAGATTTGGGAATTTTAGCAGTTAGGTAATTAATTAAACAGCTCCATTAAGCCCTTGTTATGTTCCAAGACATGCAAGATTTTGTGAGGGAAAAAGATGAAACAGATGTGGATTCTATCCTTAAGAATCTTCCCGATTGTTAGAGGAAGAGTCATGTAAAACAAGGAGAGACAGAAAATGCTGAGGGTTGCTCAGAGGCAAGCTGTGCTTAGAGAAGAAAGGCCTGAGAAAATGGAGCTTCCTGTTGGTGCAGACCCCGGGGAAGGGCCTTGCAGGATGAAGAGGAGTTCGGGAGGAGGGAGCAGGACAGTGCTAGCCCCGAGCAGCCTGGACAGAGTGGGGCGCACGCGGTGACTGGCACCCGCAAGGCGCCGCCCTCCTTTTCTTGGAGAGACGGTGTGAGTGACAGGATGCAGGTGAGGCTGGAGGTCTGGGCTGCCCTGGGAGAGAGGCCTGCGCGCGGCGGGTGCGGGTGCGCGCGGGGCCTGGGGGGTGGGGCGCGGGACCCGCCGTGGGGCTTTGCGGGACGGTCCTGCGCCGGCATCTGAGTCTCAGGCTCCGCAGACCCGCAGCCGCCTCCGGGCCGCCCGCTCCAGCCCTGAGCTGGGGAACCTCAGCGTCCTCTGTCGCTGGTGGAAGTTCCCCTCTCCGAGGCCCCTGCGCCCCCCGCCCTCGTCCAGAGCGACTCCCGGCTGCGGGGTCCGAGGCCTTGGGGGGGGGGCCCTTCCCCCGCCTCCCCCCTCCCCCGCCTCCCCCGCTCCCGCCTCCCCCCCTCCCGCCTGCCTCCCTCCCGCCTGCCTCCCTCCCGCGCCGGCGGCGGAGGCCGCAGAACAAAACGCAACAACAAAAAGCAGCTCCAAGTTTGAGGCCTCGGGACCCTCGCGCCGGACCCACTTTCCTAAGCGGTGGCTCCACAGGCCCGGTGCCCCCGGCGCGTCCCCAGCCTCCGCCCTCCTCCAGGCGGGCTCCGCCCACCGCCGCCGGGTCCCCACGTCGCGGCCAGCGAGGCCTCGGGGCCGCCCCCCGCCCTCCCGTCCCCCGCCCTCGCTCCTGCCCTCCCGGCGCCGCCGCCACCTGCCCCGCCGGTTCCTCCACCCGCTTCCCACTCCCTCCGTTTCCCCGCGATCAGAAGCCGCCGGGGCGCCCCTGCCTCCGCCCGCCTCGCTGCTCCCGGGCCGACGGGCGGGAGCGTCCCGGGTCGTTTCTGCGGCGCGTTTTGCCAAAGGCCCGGGCCTGGCTGTGCGGCTCAGTGGTGAGCACCCGCCCAGGACCCGGAGGCACAGTCAGGGCACGTGCTGGGCTCATCCCCAGCCGGGAGCGTGCCCGAGGCGGCCCGTCGGGCTTCTCGGCAGGGACGGTTCTGTCTCCCTCGCCCTCCCTCTCTAAAATCGGCTTAAAAAGGGCCAGTTTCGGAAGCATCTGCAAAGGAGGATTGCCAAGGGAATGGCCGTCTGCATCTGCCGCAGTAGTTCATGCTGGAATTCTCAAACTTACCCTTTCGTCCCCCGAACCTGAGAAACATCATTACTTTAAACTTACAGCCGATTCCTCCCTTACCCAGAGGCCCCTGGGCCTGTCTCTGTGGCTGTTCTCTTTCGATGTTGGGATGTGTTTCCTCTTGTTGGGCCCGTTTCTTTTGTTTGTTTGTTTTGTTTCATTTTGGGCAGCATATATGAAAACATCTAGAAGTAATTTAATGCTCTGGTTTATGGCATTTTCCTCCAGGAATAACTTCTAGCTGCCTCGAGTAGCCAGCCGGGTTGGAAATAGGAGAGATTCTGGAACACTGTGATCCAAGTCAGGGTGCACGCGATTCCAGCCTGGGTCTGAGCCTGTGAGAGCTGGCCGGTTTCTTGTTCCCTCTTTAAAAATGTTTTTACTTACTCATTTAGAGGGAGAGAGAGAGGCAGGGAAAGAGAGAGAAACCAGTTTGCTGCTGCACTTAGTGACGCATTCACTGGTTGACTGGGGATCGAACCCACAACCTTGGGGTGAGGGGGTGCCGCTGTCTGGGGGGGTTCTTGTTCACTCTTTATTTTTTTATTTTTATTTATTTATTTGTTTTTTTAAATCTTTAAATTCTTTATTAGTTAAGGAATTACAAATGTGTCCTCATTCCCTCTTGTTCACTCTTGATTCTCAGTGTGTACGCATTCCTGGCACCAACCCCGAGCCTGTGGGTGAGGCACCTGCACCTCCTTTCTGACGGCGGCTCCTGAGCTCCGTGCTCTCTTGGTTCCTTGAGTTGCTTGTAAACTCTGCTGAGCTGCTCAGCCTTTCCGCTGCTTTTATGGAATCAGAAGATGCCTCCAGGGAGCAACGGAAAACCGCTAACCCTCTGAATTTCCTTCTTTCCCATTCTGGCCCTTAATATTTCACCATTTTTGTTTTTGTTTTGTTTTGCTCTGGCTGGTGTGGCTAAATGGATAGAACATCGGCCTGCGGACTGAAGGGTCCTGGGTTCAATTCCAGCCAAGGGCACATGCCCAGTTTCAGGCTTGGTCCCCAGGGAGGGGGCAGGGGGGAGCGGGGGAGGACACGTGCAGGAAGCAGCCAATCAATGTTTCTCTCTCATCATTGATGTTTCTAGCTCTCTCTCCCTCGCCCTTCCTCTCTGAAATCAATAAAATAAATATATTTTTTTAAACAAAGAAAGCTATGCCAAAGTGTGTCTTACCATCTAAAACCCAAAAACGCTTTCTTATAAAAAATTTTTTTTCACCATTTTATTAGCTCCCTGATGCCTCCGTAATCACAGAACCCAGACCTCAAATCCCCCGGCGCCAGCAATCCCGAGGATCTCCTTTCCCCAGTCAGGGGCTGTGCCTGTCCCAAGAGACTCGGCTGTCTGCCATGCGGTCTCCCTCTGACCCTCTGGGCTCAGAGGTCTGGCCCAAAAACGCTTTCTTATAAAAAATTATTTTCACCATTTTATTAGCTCCCTGATGCCTTTAACAACATGCTCTTACATTTCGCCCATTTTTTCTTAGTTATTCTTAGTGGGAGCATTGGTTAGCATGTGTCTACCTGGTCTTCCATGATCAGAATTAAAATTCCTCAGGTGATTACTTCCTCAGGCACTAAGCGGATGCTGTGGAATTAAAAGTAGGATCTGGTCCCAGATCCCGGATTCTGGGGTCAGGAACGTGCTTACACAGGAGGAGGTCCGGGCTCCTCCGGGCTCTGGCTCCAGTGGGGGCAGTGCGGACGGAGCGCCCGAGGCCCTTTCTGTAGGCTTACTCATGACTTTCCATTCCCTGGGCCTTGGCGTGCTGGCCTGCTCTCAGGTGTAAGAGTCTGAGGACCACGGAGACGGACATGTGGCCCAGCCAAGCCCTTTAATTATTTGGTCAGTGTCTGGCGAGAATGCTGGGGTGAAGGTGTGGCCGAGTGAGTGCTTATAACACATATGGACATCCAAACCCCTCCCCCCATCGCTCTGTCTCAATAGCCTCATTTTAACAGGTCTGTTTGTATCAATATCCCATCTCCTAATCTCCTCCAAATTCTCTTTGACCCTCCCCAGCCCACCCAGACAGGCTGGTTTTCCTGCTTCATTGGCGATGCCTTGCAGCTCTCCTGCCCCAAATGACCACAGGGTCAGCCCCTTCTCTTCCCTGCCGCTGGCTGCTCTGTGAGGGCAGGGGCACCATCCTGTGCAACAGCTCCCACCCTAAACCAGGCAGGAGGCCTGGGAGGGAGGGGCCGGGCAGGAGGTGCTGGGGGGGAGGGACCGGGCAGCAGGCCTGGGAGGGAGGGACCGGGCAGCAGGCCTGGGAGGGACCGGGCAGGAGGTGCTGGGAGGGACCGGGCAGCAGGCCTGGGAGGGGCCGGGCAGCAGGCCTGGGAGGGGCCGGGCAGGAGGTGCTGGGAGGGACCAGGCAGCGTATTTTTCTTCTTGCCTTTCAATTTTGTTTCTACGGAGCAATACTGTGGAGACCTTCTGGTGACTGAAAACCTGGAACCACGAATAAAGAATGACCTGTTTGTTGCGCCAAGTTCTCCAGGGTGGGTAGGAGCCCAGCTCTATAGGAGGGCAGAGGAGGGCGCTGGGAATTCAGTGTGGAGTGTTCGTCTTACTTGGTCTGACTCTTCAGAACGTGTAGTGGTCACCGCTGGCCACCAATGGTCACCTCAGTGCTGCAGGGGGATGTCACATCAGATAGGATGTTTATTGAGAGCAGGGGTCCTCAAACTACGGCCCGCGGGCCACATGAGGCCCGCCGAAAACATTTATCCGGCCCGCGGGCCACATGCGGCCCGCCGAAAACATTTATCCGGCCCGCCGGGTGTTTCTGCCGCCGCCGCCTGTCCTGCTTAGCAGCCGACTCATCCCGGCCCGCAGTGCGCACGTGTGGAATGTCTGAGGGACAGGGAACTGGCCCCGTTTAAAAAGTCTGAGGGCCTCTGAAGAGTGTTGTAGTTAAGAATTCACCCTCCAGCACTAGCTGGTTTGGCTCAGTGGATGGAGTGTTGGCCTGCAGAACAAGGGCACATGCCTGGGTTGCAGGCTCCATACCCAGTAGGGGGTGGGCAGAAGGCAGACGACCAATGATTCTTGCTCATCATGGATGTTTCTATCTCTCTCTCCCTTCCTCTCTGAAATCAATAAAAATATATTACAATTCACCTTCTAATGAAGTGGTTCTCAACTTCCTAATGCCGCGACCCTTTAATACAGTTCCTCATGTTGAGGTGACCCCCAGTTTCATTGTTACAAATTGAACATAATTAAAGCATAGTGATTAATCACAAAAACAATATGTAATTAAATGTGTGTTTTCTGATGGTCTTAGGCGGCCCCTGTGAAAGGGTCGTTCGAACCCCAAAGGGGTCGCGACCCACAGGTTGAGAACCGCTGTTTAAAATGAAATTGAGTGGGTTGTAAGCTCGTTTTTCTCACTGTATAATTAGGGGTCGTGACTTTTAAGTTCTTTCTAAATCTGTTTCCTCGCTTGTAAGATGGGGATGAGAACCTTGTAGGGCCACTGTGAAGTGCAATTGTTAACACATGCAGAGAGTTTATCACCTGCCTGCGCCATGGTGAGAACTCGAAACGTTCACTCTCATGAGGGGCTGTGGGCGCCTTCCGAGCTCGGGGAGGAGGGGTGCCCATGAGGATATGTGCTCTCAGGTTCAGGCTCTGGGCCCCTCGTAGCGTCCAGCTGCCCCCATGCTGAGGCCTGGCGCCCTTCCTGCCCGCAGCCGCTTCCTCTTGCCCGGAACCCCTGTCTCCGGATGGACCTGTGGTGAGACCTTTGGGCACGTCTTTCTGCTTAGGGCCCGGCCACACCCTGACAGCGGTGAGGTCTTTTGACTGGAAGGTACGGCTGCGCTCAAACCCAAGCCCTTGTGTGCTGTTCACTTGGAAGAATGATTCTAGGCTGCATCATGCGCATCGGAATGCCAGTAACTGCAACAATAGGCTCAATTTTAGCATCAAGGAGTTAAGGCTCCTCCTCAAGGCCGCTCAGCCCAACGACAGCGGCACCTACTCCTTGGAGGTCACCTTTGAGAACGGCACCGTCAGGACCCACCGCTTCCACGTGTCCGTGTTGGGTGAGTGCCCCTCCCGGCGCGCAGGCTGGTGCTTGAAGCGCCTTCCTGATCAGAACCTCTGCTTCCAGACCCTGTGAGGAAGCCCGAGCTGCAGCTGCTGGAGCAGACGGCGGCCCTGGGCAGTGGACAGTGCCGAGTGACCCTGAACTGCTCGGCCTCCGGAGGTGGCGATGTGACCTACACCTGGTACCGAGGGGGCGAGAGGATCCCGACGCCCAGGAGCCCCTTCCGACTGGAGGAGCAGGTCGATGTCAACGGCGGGCACATATACACCTGCAACGTCAGCAACCCCGTCAGCTGGGCGCACCAGAGCCTCCAGCTCGGCCAGGGCTGTGGGAGCGCCCCCCAGAGTGAGTGCAGCGCTTGGGGCGGGACAGGGCGGAGGGTGCTGGGCCATCGCCAGGCTCAGGAGCAGGAGACGGGAGGACACCCCTGGGCTTGGAGCCCTTCTCCAGGGTCCTGGCCTCTAGGCACACAGGTCCTGGGCAGCCAGGCCGGTGTGAGGCTGGGAGGAATTCTGTCCCCATCAGAACCTCCGGGAAGACAGCATCTTCCTTCCATAGGAAATGCCTCGTTGTCTGGTGAGTGACAGCCCAGCCTGGCTGTGAGTTGTTTTCTTCTGAGGCTGTCGGGGACCTGCTTCCTCCTCTCAGGGGGCACCTCCCCAAGCCCTGTGGTCCCAGAGCAGCCCTGGGTCGTGGCAGCATCGGACGGGCACCTGGCGGAGGCACTGCTCATTGCTGTGCTTCTCCGAGGGTTACCCGGAGCCCACTTTGCACCCCTTTTCTCAGATAAAGACCTAATGTGCGTCCGCGTGGGCAGCACCTCCTGTGGCCCTGTCTTCAAAGGCCTCATAGCCTAACAGGGACAACAACATAAGCTCCCACCGCGAAGGGAAACAAGCAACTGAAGGCGGGGCCGGGGCTCTCGTTCCGGCGTCTAGAAGGTTCAGCAATCTGGAGAAGGGCTGTGCGTAGCTTAATCAAGAGTCCAGAGACGAAGCATAATTTTGAAAGGCATTTGGGGGTCAGAGGAGCCCAGCTAAAGAAACTAAGATCTCCTCGTCTCAGGGCCCCATGCTTTTTATTAACACAAATTGTCCTGAGAGGAGGCAGATATACACTTCAAAGGGTCAGGGTTCATATACAGAGTCCATTGTCAGATTGGAAGAATCGCCTATGGCTGTTCAGGTGTTTGGCCAGTAGGAGGCAATAACATGTAGATTAAGATGCCCTGAGCTATCTGGCAGCAAACAATCAATTTAATGCTTCCTTTTCAGGTGGGGAAATGCCCTGGCCACTCCAGGTGATTCAGCCCTGCTGTCATGCAGCGTGTGGCCAGCCAGGCCGGGTCTCTCACAAGCTCTGTGACCTCAGGCAGGTCATCACCTCTCTGAGTCCAGACAGTCTCCCGGGCACAATGGGAAGCTCCTACTAAGCACCTGGCAGAGCTGCTGCTCAGGGAAGTGGGTGATGTCTGCGAGGAGCCTCGCCAGCAGCATCTGGGGCACTTCCCTCCTTTCCCTGCGCTGCTCGCCCGCGGCACTTACCTTGGCTGCGGCTGCGGCTGCGGCTGTGTGTGTGACAGGCCCTGACGCAGAAGTCCACGCAGGAAGGGCAGAGGTCGCAGAAGGCGGGACAGAGGTGGCCTGGCCCAGAGCAGACATGTTTGTTGGGTTAAAACACAGGAATGTTCCTGTGTAACAGTTGCTGAGCTTGGCATCTGTCAGATGCTCTTAACTTGCTGTGTGGATACACTGACTCCTTCCTGTAAGTGAGAAAACAGGCCCAGAGAGTCTAAGGAGCTTGCCAAGGGCACAGAGCGTAGCGTTAGCATCTGGTCCTACGTCCCCTGCTCTTAGTGTCACTGGGCGGCCTCCTAGTTGAGCGGGAGACACCTCTGACCTGAATGCACAGGGTGTGAGAGCAGCCACCCCAGCGAGTGGGGGTGGAGCAGCCACTGCAGCAGGCGGGCAGGGAGGGAGAAGGTGAGTCCACGCCCATGTCTCGTCTCCCTCAGAGCTCGGCCTCCTGCCCCTCTTGATGATCATCTTGGTTCTCAAACTCACGCTGCTGGGCACCCTCACTAGCGTCTGTGTGTGGAGAAGGGGGAGGAAGCCGGCAGGTAAGTGGAGGGTCCTAGGACACGCTGCCTGGCCCGCCTCCCCGCACCAGGCTGCTCCCAGGTCTCGCTCCTGGGCCCCGATGGGCCCCGTCTGATCCCTAACAGCAGCTTCACTGGCTGGGGCTGGTTTGGGGAAACTGTCAGGCGGGTGCTGCCCTGAGCTCCCTGAGTCTCCTTGGACGAGCTCAAGCCATCCTCCCTTCTAGAACCTTCCTCAAGGTCTTGCCACCTGGGATGAGGGTGGGATGCGGGAGCAGGCGACTGGCCCGGTTCCGCCAGGAGGACTCTGTAGCTCTGCTCTTTGCTTCCCTCCCCCCAGAGTCTGGCCCAGAGGCATCGCTGACAGTTTATGAAGATGTCAACCACCCGCCAGGCAGGAGCGGCCAGGTGTTGCCCCGAGGGCTGGGGTTCCCTCCTTCCCTCTGGAAGTGCCCTGGGAGGATGGCCCTGCTGAGCAGGGGCCAGAGAGCCCGCTGTGCCCCAGAGTGGCCTCAAGCCCTGTCTCTGTCCCCCTCAGCGTCCTAGCTCTGGCCCTGGGTGGAGAGAAAACTGGGTGAGACGATGAAATGCGGCCGAAGGGCATTTGGGTGCAGAACTGAACCTGCTGAGCCAGGATGGGGACCCGGGCGGAGGCTGCCTCTGCTCCCTGGTGGCCCTCTGGTGCTCTTTCCTGAGGCCGGGCTAAGGCTCAGGGTGGTGCAACCTTGTCTGTTGCGTCGGACACAAATTCTCCTGCCCCTATAAGCCCACGTTTCCTTTTGGGGGCCCTTGGTCGTTGCCCGGCGGGGAGGATGCTGGCGGGTCAGTCTTGCCCTGGCTCTGCGTCTGTGCTCAGACGCTTGGGAAGAAGAGGCTGCGCCTGGCCGAGGTGCTGGGAGAGAGCAGCCCAGGGCGGTGAGCCGGGCGGCGCTCGGAGGGGCTGAGGACAGGCTGTGGGGTCAGGCCGGGACGCAGTGCTCGCTGAACTATCCGGTGGGGAAGCAGGGACAGGAAGGACCCTCCTCCCACCACTGTTCCTGGGGCTTGGCTTGGGGCAGCGAAGCAGGAAGTCATGTGTGGGGCCTCCTGCAACCACCAGGACAGAGAGCCTCCCTCAGGCGCTGTGGGGCCTTGTAGGGGCGCCGCAGCAGAATACCGGGTGTCTGTGCCTCCCTTCAGAGCTGAACCCTAGTGCAGTCACAGCAAATACAAATGCCCACAGCCACAGAGGCCCTACTCAGTGAAGGTCACTTTAGATTAGGAAAATGGAGGAGAATATTGGGGAAGATGAGGATTTAGGAGTAAAAAGTCTATTGGGGATTCAGGCCCGTTCCTGTGCTTCTGAGCCAGGGCTTTGTACCTCCTGGCCTCGTCCCCACTGTCTCCAAGGTTTGGTAAAGGCCTCAACCTCCACCCCCACGGGGTCCCCTAGGCCTTCCTGGGGACGCTTCCATCTATGAAGGGGTAAGATTCTTAATGGGCTTAGTGCCGTAGCATATCTGGGAAGTTGTGCACTTGCGACAACGTCATCCACAGTCTCAGGTCTGTAGGGATTTTAGGAGATTCTAACCCAAATCCTCACTTAGAGGTGAAGAAACTGAGGCCCAAGCAGAGTGAGGGTCTAACACAAGGTCACATCATGTGTTGGGGCTTGGCTCTTACTGGGGAGATTGAGTTTCAAATTAGGGCCATCTCCAGGCTAGTTCCCCAGCTGTGAACCCCACAATGGACACCTCTCCCTTCCAAGGGTGTTTGTGGGGGTGGGGAGATCAGAGAAGGGAGGCTTAGCAAGTCTGAATGATTTTCTAAAGTTAGCAAGTAATTGAGAGTCATTCCAGAATACAGGTGATCTTCGCTGCTTCTAGGGTGAAGACTGAGCAGAGGTGCCCCTGAGCATGGACCACTTAGGGAATGGAAAGCAGGGTCTCAACATTGACTAAGGGTGGGATGCTGCAGGTGGCCTGCCAGTGACTTCATACAGATGAGCTCATTTAATCCCACAGAATGTGTGAAGTAGGTATAATCCTACTTCCCATTTGTACCCATAGAAAGTAAGGCGCGAGAGCACCCCACTCTTTCCCCCTTAGCCTCCTCCTGCACCCAAGCTTCTACCTGTGGCCCAATAATAATGTTGCCATTGGTCCCAAGGGAGGGGAGGCTGGGTGCCTGCTGTGCTTCCTGGCATTTTGACAGCAGCTCCACATTAAAGCCACCTGGACAGTCCAGAGTTGCAGAGGACGCTGTGTGGCCCCAGGCAATCTAGGGGGAGTCAGGAGGAAGCATGGTTAACAACACTAGACTTGGAGCCAAAAGAATTGGATTCAAGCCCCTCCTGTACTCCAGTCAGTCATTCTGAGCTTCATTTTCTTAATCTGTAAAATGGGGTTAACAATTCATACCCCACAGAGTTGTTATGGGGATCTCCTAGTGGGAGTGTCTGAACTTCGTTTCTTCTGCAGGTTGGAAAGATACAACCCAGAGCTCAACACGCTGCCTGACTCAACACCAGGAGCTGGAGAGCTTTTCTATATAATCCCAGGGGCCACTGCTGGCCTCCCCTGTGTTAGGACCCGGCGTCTGTTTTGGGAATCAGTGCAACGGATGACACCATATGAGTCTACATAATAGTTCCTAGTCTGGGAGTTTGTTGATGGACTATATTTAGTTTTGAAAATGATTTTTAACAGCCATTAAAATGAAGCATCCATCTTCTATAAAAACTGCTGTTTGAAATTTTAACCCTGCTATTTCTGGCTTCTGTAGATGCTTGCTGGCTTAAATAATAAGGAAAATAAGACTACTCCCATTTCAGAGAGGCCATTAGACCTTCCCCAGACGAAGTTATCATTGCTGGCCTCAGGCCAAGCCTTTGTTTGAGGTCTCAAAGCATCAGCACATAGGGCCCTTTAAGAACTTGTAAAGGGAACCGGAAAAAACCCATATTGGGGAGACCAAGAGGGTAAGATAGTATAAATACAGGAAACTTCCTGTGTGATTTCACCCAGAATTTGAGAGACCTTTTCCTCTGGGCCCGCGCGTAATAAATGTAACTCCATCTCTCTAAGCGTTGCTTGGTTCTTCTCCGGTTTTTCTGTAACATTATTGGTTCCCTGACATTCTGGGAAAAGCAACCCATACGTGACCTTTTGGCCTCTGGTGTGGACGGGGTTTCAGGACTGGGGTAGCCGGACAGGCCTCCGGGAGGCGCCGCCCTGCTGATTTAGCAGAATTGAACTGGGGGACTCTGGGCGCCCCTGGACCTCAGCCCAGGACCCAGCCGGCATCTGGAGAGAGTGGATGGACACCTCTGGACCTGTCAACAGAATTGGTAAGATAGGGGCCCCAGTTAGTCAGGCCCACTCCAACTGAGTGGAAGGGGGAGCTTGATCACCTCCCTGAATGTCAAGGACTTCCTCAGGCAAATTAATCAGGAATTAGGTGGATTGTTTAAACGCTGGCTAAATATCTGGTAGAAGTAAAAACTTGTGCGGTCTGGTATATAAATGTGGGACTCCGGAGGTGAGTGGATTCAGATTCGATGAAGGAATTATGAGTTCACTTTGCTGTTTGTTGGTGTGGGACCAGCCAACTGCTACCAAGAAGGGGGACTAGATGCAGTCTTAACTCCTCCGGTAGGTTCTCACCAAAACGTTGGTCGAGAATTCTGTTCTGGCGCATGGGTGCCAGGAGTGCCCCCACGCCCGTCTGGGGAGTTGGGCATTGCTTCGTTTACCTGCTCAGCTACAGTTGGGCTAGTCTCCTGAGAGAGTGTGAGTACGGGTGTTTGTCTGTCTGGGCTGCTCATCAACTGGTCTGTGTGAAGCGAAAGCTACTTTGATTTATTCTGCATTTCTGTTGATTCGTCTGGCTAAACATTTGGGCTGGACCCTGTGATGGTCTGCCAAAGTCTCTAGCAGCTGCGAGATTTATTTTTCTGAGTCTTTTTCTCTCTATCAGAGAGGGAATTAGCCCACTTAGCTAATAAAAATTTCTGTCTATGTTTGTATAAGTAAGGGTTTCAGTTTGCTCTGATTTGTAAATTTGCTGTATTAAATTGAAATTTTGAAGTTCTGGGGTAGATTTAAAGGCTAAAACAAAGCTGGCTAGGTTCTAAGATTGCTTGGTTCTGAGATTGCTTGTAAAGAAAAGCAAGAGAGAAGTCTTTTCAAGTTAACTATTTGCTTAGCAAATTAACACATTGTATGCGGGAAAAGTATTTATACGTTTTACGTTGACTGGTAGTAGAGTGCGGGACACGTATTAATACGTTTTTTATAGCCTAGCGGTAGAATGCGGGCAACGTATAAATACGTTTATTTTTATACTTTTTTATTGCTCTAAAGGGATGCTAACATGCAGATATACGAATTCCAAAGGACAAAATTTGGGTCTCTAACACATACAATGGTGAATTATGTATGTACTTCCAGGTATAACGGTAACCTATTCAACTGCGTAGAGTCATCCCTTCACACAATTCTCTGCCTCGCCACGCATTCAGTGGGATTCTAAGAAAAATAATTCAGTATACATTTTATAGTAAATCACAAAAAGTTTCATTGAAAAAAAAAAAGTAAAACTAAAGTTATCGTAATTTTACTGAACGTTGCCATTTGCGCAAAAAATTAGCAAAAATGGCCCACGCCACCTGTTAGCTTGTGATAAAAACTACCTGCAAACAATGTGTTAACAAGTAGTAAATTTCAAAGAACAAAGAACTTGTTATTTATGGTTTTCTTATCTCTTTTGGTGGATGGAGACTTCCAGGGGCAGGGCTTACAGCTCTGCAGGGCGGAGAAATTTGCAGGCCCTGTCTCTGCCTGTGGCATCATAGTCCAACATGAGTCACCTGAGGTGGAACTAAGGCTGAAGTTATTATTAACTGTCTATGGACCCCGTTAACCCTGGTTGTGTGTCTTGTGCGGTCTGTTGTCTTCGTGGTTGTGTGTTTTGTTTGACTTGTCGTTTTCAGTTATTTACTAGGATCCTCATAGAGGATATAACCTGGTCTTTCCCTTCCTCCCTCATCCTGATTCTGACAGCATCTGTAACTGGATTAAAGATCTTTTCTTTCAGGAGGCCCTTCAGAGCTTTCAGTCTGCAAGAAATCTCCCTACACACCCTTATCCTCATCCGCTAATTTTCCAGGCCGACTAAGAGTCATTTTTCTCCACAGGTACGACCCCAGCCTCCGGGAGGTAGGACTGCTACAGCGGCAGTCTGTGGTTTTCTCTGAAACTCCCCTCTGTAGGAATTGTCTTCCTCTGACTCACAATAGGAAAGGGAGACAAAAAACTGGACTGGGGGACAGGGGGGTTGGTCGAGAGATCAAGAGTAGTAAAGGATGAGGATTTAAGATCCTCTAGGGCTTAAAGAGGAAAAATCTATAAGGGAAAGCAACTGTTACAGAGAGAAAGTATCTTTAAATGTAAAAGCCTAAATATACAGGATCTCAGGCCATTTGCCTTATTTCAGGACAGAGTAAATGGTTAATGCAGAGAGATGGTATGGGGGTGTCAGCAGTTAATTATGAAGCAGGGAGAGATAGGTTTTTGTTGATTTTACTGGCTGCGGACCACTCTGCAGGCGTAGGGGTCTTGTCCGTAGCCTACCACCAGGTGCCTTATCAGAACTTTGCTAGATTCAAGGTTGCAAGTTTTCTGCGAGCACAATTAATCTTTTTCTGCCCCGGTTTATTCTTTTTAACCCTTCCAATACTAAATTAGACTGATACAAAATACTTGAAATTACATAAGGAAAAATATAGCCGTTTGTACTAGACAAGTTTCAATTTACCTGTTCTTAGTTTTATCACAGAAGGTCTAGGTATATTTTCTTGAAAGTAAAAGTACATTTAAAATGTGTTCATAAATATTAATCTAAAATTCTGACTGTTCACTTTTGGTAATCATTAAAGAATTGAGGTTTCTAAGAATAAAGAATTCTAATACATTAAAAAAACAACAACAATTAAACTCCCAGGAGCCAAGTGAAGGAGAAACAGAGCTGAAGTCCGCAGCTGCCCTGGTGATTTAGAACTGGTTGCTAGGCAGACTCAGTTCCTGAAAGCCAGGTCGAAGAGGGGGGCATTGGATGCCCAAGCTGCCTGCAATGGCCCTGGAAGAAGCCGCCGCATCGAGAAAAGTGGGGGACAGCAGAAATTTACCTGACACTAGAGCTGCCCCACTGCCGCCCAATGAGTAATGAGTGTTTTACAACAAGCAATACAAGACTTGGGCTTTTAGCTTGCTGGCTACAGTAGTTAAAACAGAAGCCAGTGACTGCTACTAGCCTTCCTGCAGCCCCAGGAATAGAGCAGTGAGCCCAGGATCTATGAAAGCTGCAGCCAGAGCTAGTAAAAGGTCCCTGTTTGCAAATGTGCTGAAAGGGTTCAGTACCTATTGCTGCTGGAAGAGGAGAGGCTGATACCCCTTCCAGTGCACTCCCTTGGGAGAGGCCTGGTAGCTGCTCTGCCACAAAGGGGACTGATGGGAAGACAAGGATAGCAGGGCCCTGTAACTAATAGCAGGGTTAACAAAAGGGCAAAGAAAAGAGCACTCTCCCTGGACCCGGGAGCCATCAGGACTTTGAAATTCTCCAAGAGAGGAGGAGTCTGACTCAGAGACTGGCTGAGACCCCGTTGGGTTAGGAGGACCGGAGGCTGCATATTGAACTTACAGACTGCAGTTTGCTAGGCAGAGGTCCAAGCCCAGTTGTATAGGGGTTAAGCTGCCTGCGTATAGCAAAACAACTTTCTCCTGTGCCAGAATATATTTTAGGGAAATTGGACAGACTGTGTTTGTGGCTAGAAAGAAGAACTGGCCACAGTGCACAGCCCTGAAAGTGGCCTGCAGAAAACTGTATAATAGACTTAGATGGTGACTGCGTCTTCATGGACATGGCTCCAGAGAGACAAGGACAATTTTGCCTTGTGTGGGAAGGTCAAGAATAGACTTTAGTCACCTCCCTAAGATGTTTGTGTAGCCCTACCATGTGTCATGTATGGTAGCAGAAAATTTGGCTGCCAGAAGTAGCCACAGTGCCCATATTGTACCTCATTATGTTGATATGTTGCATTAACCTTAATTCTCTTACAGATTTGAATGCAGTTGTCAAAAGGGCAGGTGCCCAATTGGGCAAAGAAGAATACCCATCAGGTTTTGGTCTCTATTGAGAGACAGTTGGCAGCCTGTATACTGTCTTGCAGGCCTGTATGACCATGCCCATGTCAGGGGTGGCACAAACCTCAACTGTAGGAAACTGGGGAAGGCCTGTTTGGAACAGAGGGAAGTAGTGAGGTGGTGAGTACTAGCCCTCTGTTACAAGAATTACAGACCCTGTGAGGTCCTGTGACATATGAGACCCTATAAAGAAATAAAGCTCCCTTAGTCCGTTCCAAGAGAACAAGTCAAGTAAGGGGAGCCCTATTACAGGAACAGATGTAGCTATCTATTTGACTATAGACATATTGTAAATTTCTTTTTGCCATTTGAAGATATATTACTCTGAAGAGTCCATGAAAAGGACTGACAAGGAAAATCAGAAAATCTTAAAACAGGTCAGTATATTTTTCTCCTTATATAATTCCTCTGAAATTTGGCAATGCTTAATAAATCATGGCAATACATTTCTTTGCATATATTCAATAAGATTGGTTCCTAATAGTGGTTTTATTAACCAAAAACTTTGGAGTATCATGTTTTAAAGAGACCTGCCTGGACTCTGAAGACTTGAAGCCAATAAGAGTGCCATGGGAAAAGCCTGGTATCCTGCTTGGGAGCCCTGAAGATGGCTGGCGCTGGAGCGTCAGGCCCATGCCCTACCATCACTGGCAGTTGGTCAAGTAGAAGGGGAGCAATAAGGGCACCTCTGCATCCCTGCGGAACCCCCACACACTCTGGGCCATGACGAGTAGGAGGGCTGCTGAGAAGGGCCTTAAAACCTAGAGTGTGGGCCCAGATGGAGTCGCTACAGGTGAGGGATTCACCTAACTCAGCAGATACTGCAGGCAGGCCTGATGGCAGCTGGATGGCTTGGCTTCCTGGCCCTACGGGGCACACTAAGATTCAATCATGAAATTCCGGCAAAGGTAGTCTGTCGTAAGTGTTTCCCTCCACGTCCTGTGTGGTTCAGGGTTCGGGTCTGGAAGAGGAGCCGCACAACAAATGAAAAAGAAAAGACACAAGATAATTTGGGAATATTGGGGGACCAGGCGGCAAGTCCAACTCAAGAGAAAGGACTTCCACTGTGCTCAGGCCTCACCAAGCTTTTTATAGTGAGGGGTAAACAAGGTAGTGGTTACCAAAGTTACACTTTTCTTGTGAGTTTCACTTGTTTACACCATGGCTATACTTCCTGCACTTCCTCAGCCCATTAGATTCCCAGATAAGATCTAGGGAGTGTTATAAGGTCAAGCCTATTATGCTAAGAGGACTGCGCCCTCTAAGCTAGGACTTGTTTGTGACTTTGCCAGCAGGTCAGTCCGAGGCTTAACCCTATATCAGTTTCCCACAGTAGTCAGTTACCATTCTTGTTGTGTTTATGCAAATGATCAGGCCAAATTGAATACAATAGAAAAATTGATCTTGATTTGGCTTTTTTGATAAACATAGAGGTAATTTTGAGGAGAAAAATTCTATTTCAATAGAGGTTATTAAAACTGAAATATTTTCTTTCCCTTCCACCAGACCATTTGTTACAGTTTGTCTCCACCAGGTCACAAGCCCCCCTTCTTCTGTGCCCAGGCCTCATCGTCCCTCTGACAGACAGCAAGGATCTCTTGGCTCTGAGAGAAAACTCCATCCCTCCTCAGCATGAAGCAGCTACAGAAGAAATTCAACGTCCATTTTCCCTGAAAGAATTCAGAGCCAGGATCCTTGAGGTAATATATTAGGCAGTTAGACAGACATGAGCAGAGCAAGGACAATAGGCCAACTAGCGCTACCAGATGTAACTAAGTATTTCCACCTCTAGGTATGTAAGACAAGGGCATAGCCAAAGAGGTACTCACCCAAAGTCTCAGTCCCTAGAAAAGGTTGGTAGACTATTTGTCCAAAAGACTGGACCCCTTTGCATTTGGGTGACCTACTTGCCTCCGGGCGGCAGCAGCCACAGCTATGCTTAACAATTTATACTGATAGCAGGTACGTATTTGCAATGGCTCACGTATATAGTGCTATTTACAAGGTCAGGGGACTCCACAGAAGCAAGAGGGAACCGAGCCACAGACAAAGAGGCCAGGGAGGCTGCCCTAAAACCAGTGGGGCCTCTACAGATTCTAGTGATTTTTCCATACGCTGACCTACTCACCTCACCAGCTTACGTGGAAACCCAATCTAGAAAAGCTGAAACCTATAACCAATTTTTACTTGAGTTCCTACAGGTTTTACAGTCCACCCAGAAAGCAGTCCAGGAGCATGTCCAAGATGCTCTGCATGAACCCACTTCTGATCTGGTCCGTCCCTTCCAACCTGGTGACTCTGTTTGGGTGAAGAAATTTGCCACCCAAGGACTGACTCCTGCCTGGATAGGACCACCCCCACAGCAGTCAAGGTCAACGGGATCCCGACATGGCTTCATCACACCCTCTTAAGACAACCAGGCAAACTAGAGAGTCCAGGACTCTTCTAACTCTCTAGAGATTGTTCCTGGCCCTCATTCTGGGCCCTTATCTTATAAACAGGCCCACTGACTTTATTTGGCAGAGAATTAATTATAGTCCTCAGGGGTCAATATAACTCCCTCCCCAACAATGACCCAAAAGAGTTAATGATTTGACTCATGTACATAAAACCAGTGGGGAATGAAGCATCCATCTTATATAAAAACTGCTGTTTGAAATTTTAACCCTGATATTTCTGGCTTCTGTAAATGCTAGCTGGCTTAAATAATAAGGAAAATAAGACTACTCCCATTTCAGAGGGGCCATTAAACCTTCCCTAGATGAAGTTATTAGTGCTGGCATCAGGCCAAGCCTTTGGTCGAGGACTCAAAGCGCTAGCACATAAGGCCCTTTAAGAACTTGCAAAGGGAACCGGAAAAATCCCATATTGGGGAGACCAAGAGGGTAAGATAGTATAAATACAGGAAACTTCCTGTGTGATTTCACCCAGAATTTGGGAGTTTCAAGCTCCCGACTGCTCTGAACTCCAGTTCTGGGTGAGTCGTCTCTGGGGACCCAGACTTATACCGGGAGAAACTGGACTGTCTGGCATCCTGCGGAACTTGAGTTCGGCTTTCTCTCAGAGTTGCTTGTAGGGATTACTGCAGGACACTGAGACCCGGGACCTCTTAGGGCAGAACTGAGGAGCAGCCATAGCTGTTTGCCCTGCCCTGTTGATTCCCTGAGACCCCGCCCCACCCAAGCTGTGTGCAGAGGCTTTTGCATATGAAAGGCCTGGCCCTTTGCAATCTGAAAATTACTAACAAACTGCAGCTGGGTCAGAAAGACCCAGAATTTCCAAAAGAAGGCCCAAGGCCCCACAGCAGCTTGCATTGCTTCACAGCTGGGCCTCATCTGGGCACCTCCAAACCCCAAACAAAGAAGAGGAATCTGCAGATCTCTCCATAGCTCCTGTTGGGTAGCCTCAGGCAGAGGCTAAATTAACACCTCCTTAGAGATCCAAGAGCCCGTGTACATAGTGGTCAGAGTGGGACCATCCAGATTACAACTCCTCAGATCCATAAGGGACACACTCAGGGGGAAGACTCAGTGAGCACCAAAGCCCCACTGAAGCAAGTCTTGCCCCAGAAGAGTGTCTCCAGCACAGAAGTTCTCCCACTGTAGACACAGCTGATTCTCACAGCCAATTGGCCTGGAGGTTAATTCCTCCCAGTGATACCTACAACAATAAAGGCTTAACTACAACAAGACTGTAAAAATCCCACAAAGGGGTGCACCAAGAGTGTCCACCTCAGGTAATTGGGGAGGTTGAGCCACTGGGCCCTATAGGACACCTAGCACAGAAAGCCACTCTATCGACACGGCGAAGCATAAAAAATTGCAGAGACAAAGAAACAGGATACAAATGACAGAAATGGAGGAAAGCAAACTACTGGATATAGAGTTCAAAACCACACTTTTAAGGTTTTTCAAGAATTTTCTAGAAACCGCCGATAAACTTAATGAGACCCTCAAGAAATCTAATGAGACCCTCGAGGTTGTGATAAAGGACCAACTAGAAATTAAGCATACACTGACTGAAATAAAGAATATTATACAGAATCCCAACAGCAGACTAGAGGATCACAAGAATCAAGTCAAAGATTTGAAATATGAAGAAGCAAAAAACACCCAACTGGAAAAGCAAAATGAAAAAAGAATCCAAAAATACGAAGATAGTGTAAGGAGCCTCTGGGACAGCTTCAAGCATACCAACATCTGAATTATAGGGGTACCAGAAGAAGAGAGAGCGCAAGATATTGAATAACTATTTGAAGAAATAATGACAGAAAACTTCCCCTACCTGGTGAAAGAAATAGACTTACAAGTCCAGGAAGTGCAGAGAACCCCAAACAAAAGGAATCCAAAGAGGACCACATCAAGACACATCATAATTAAAATGCCAAGAGCAAAAGACAAAGAGAGAATCTTAAAGGCAGCAAGAGAAAGACAGTCAGTTACCTACAAGGGAGTACCCATATGACTGTCAGCTGATTTCTCAACAGAAACTTTGCAGGCCAGAAGGGAGTGGCAAGAAATATTCAAAGTGATGAATACCAAGAACCTACAACCAAGATTACTTTATCCAGCAAAGCTATCATTCAGAATTGAAGGTCAGATAAAGAGCTTCACAGATAAGAAAAAGCTAAAGGAGTTCATCACCACCAAAGCAGTATTATATGAAATGCTGAAAGGTATCCTTTAAGAAGAGGAAGAAGAAGAAAAAGGTAAAGATACAAATTATGAACAACAAATACACATCTATCAACAAGTGAACCTAAAAATCAAGTGAATAAATAATCTGATGAACAGAATAAACTGGTGAATATAATAGAATCAGGGACATAGAAAGGGAGTGGACTGACAATTCTCAGGAGTGAAAGGGGTGGGGGAAGAGACTGGACAAAAATTGTATGCCTATGGATAAGGACAGTGCGGGGTGGGGGAGTAAGGGCAGAGGGTGGGGTGGGAACCGGATGGAGGGGAGCTATGGGGGGAAATAAGAGGAACAACTGTAATAATCTGAACAATAAAGATTTATTTTAAAAAAAGTGTTGGACTTTGTCAAATGATTTTTCTGCATCAATTGATATGATCATGTGATTTTTGTCTCTCAATTTATTTATGTGGTGTATCACGATTATTGATTTGTGCATATTGTACCAGTCTTGCATCCCCAGAATAAATCCCACTTGGTCATGGTGTATGATCTTTCTAATGTAATGCTGGATCTGATTGGCAGACATCTCCCATTCTTAGGAAACTATGATTAGTCTCAAAGGCCGTGTGATTAGAGGAAGCTGAGTCCGGGATGGTTCTCTCTACTTCAAAGCTGAGTTCCTACTGGTAGATGCATGGAGGGTGGGCTGTGGAGGAAGATTGGTCCTGGAAAGGGCCTTTCAGCGTCTGGATGAGACACTGCTAGCAGGAAGGCGAGGAGAAGCAGATGGATGAAGGACGATGCTGAAGGATGGGTGGGTGACGTGAAGGCTGGATATGCCCGGGGATGGTGAAGGGAAAGAACTGATTCTGGACTCTGGGTTTTAGGCTTGAGCAACCGAAGTGCATAATGTATCATTTCATGTTAAAGGGACACGTGTTTGAAGAGTTTGTCCAGTGTGGGGCGGGGCTGGGGGAGAAGCGTGGCGTTTGGCTTTAGCCCTGCTGTGTGTGTCGATGCCTGTTAGGCGCAGAGGGGAAGGTGTCACCTCAAAGGTCACGGAGCACCCGGGGAGCCGCCTGGTGGAGGTTCACAAGCACCTTCCTCGCGGCTCTCCTCTCCCTTAGGAGCTCCCCCCAGGCTGCGGGCTGAAACCGGTTCGCCTGGGCTCAGTGACTCCCCAAGTCTAGGCTGGAAACCTGCCAGCTCTTTAGTTTTTTTAAATAAAGAAATGCACTGAGTGGCCAGATTATTATGACCACCTGACGTTTGTAGGCAAATTAGCTATAATTTCACACTGAAGTTGCTAGAGGGCCAAACCATTATAAATAGGGAAGCGGGTTGTTTACTATGACAGTAGAAGTGATTTTTTTTTCTGAATATATGGGTAAACAAGGCAATTTAACAGCCTTTGAATGTGGGATATATTTGAACATGAGTGGCCAGATTATTATGACCACCCCATCAATACTTCGTTGAACCACCTTTTGCCTTCAATACTGCAGCGATTCTTCTTGCGAGGCGAACGTGATAACCACTACACTACGGAAACAACTGCGATTCTTCTTGGCATTGACTCCACGAGATGTTGAAAGGTGATGCGAGGAATCGGACACCATGCCTGATGAATAGCACTGTCCAGTTCTGTGAGATTTGATGGCTGTGGAACCAGCTGCCTGATGGCTCTTTTAACTTCATCCCACAAATGCTCAACTTCATCCCACAGATCTGGTGATTGTGGGGGCCACCTAAGCAAGGTAAAGTCTCCATCGTGTTCTTGAAACCACTCCTGCACAATACGAGCACCGTGGCATGGCGCCTTGTCTTGTTGGAAGAAGCCATCTCCATTTGGATACGCCATCAACAAGATAGGATGAACCTGATCAGCAACGATACTTAGGGATGTGGTGCTATTCAGACGTTGTTCCACACGAATTAAAGGGCCCAAATCATGCCAGGAAAACATGCCCCAAACCATAACACTGCCCCCACCAGCTTGAAGGGTTGTACTCATGCATGTGGGGTGCATGCTTTCATGCTGTTTCCGCCCAATTCTCACTCTGCCATCTGCATGATGCAACTGGAATCTGATTCATTGGATCACATGACTTTTTTCCAATGCTCGACTGTCCAATCCTTGTGTTCCTGTGTGAATTGGAGACGTTTTATCTCGGTAACTGCAGACAGCAAAGGTGTTGGTTCGAATAGGCCTTCAGCTTCCATATCCCATACGATGCAGTGTATAGCTAATTTGCCTACAAACGTCAGGTGGTCATAATAATCTGGCCACTCAGTGTATATTCTAAGTTTCAAACAGTGCATGCCTGCCCTGGGAGCACTGCCGCTGTGGGTCAGCGCTGCCCTGCTTCCCGCCTGCCCCTCTGGCCCAGTCAGCATGGGGAGTGGCGGGGAGGGACTGTGGGAGGGCTCGGCTGGGTGTCTGCACAGATGTCACTGGCATGAGAATCACATTTGCGCCGCACAGTGCCCTGGATATTGTCGAGTAAGACTCCCTCCACGTTCTGCATGGAGTAGGGTTCAGTATCTGAAAGAGGAGCCACACAGCAAATGAGAGAAAAAGACAGGAGATAATTTTGCAATATTGGGGGACCAGGCAGCAAGTCCCGAAGGACTTCCTCTGTGCTCAGGCCTCACCAAGCTTTTATTGATCTGGGATGCACCCATAGCATAGCCCTTAGGCAGGTGACCCCCTAGTAACAAGCAGACTAGCCCATCAGCAAGGATTTACATAATAATAAATGGGGGAGTAGTTTCAGCTACCACTGTCTGGACAAACAGAGGTGGCGCCTAGCTCCGACCTTTGCTAGGGCTTCAAAGGCACCCAGCCTTGGGGGTGGGGGGTGGGAGTGGGGTTTCTCTGTCTACGAAGGCAATAAACAGTTTCCCACAGATATAGCCCAGTTCTCGGACAGGACGGACCCTGTGCTGGAGAGCTGAGAGGCGTGGCTCCGGGGCCCGCAGCCACACAGACACCGCACCGTGTGGTCTGCGAAAACAGCACCTGGGGGAGTCCACAGACACACCCACAAGCCGGGACACCAGTGGCACCTGGGACACACCATGGACAGACCCGGAGTCAGACAAGCCTGACTCCAGCCACAGCGGGTGCCTTCACCTGTAAAAGGGTCACTTCACCTGCGTGAGCTTTTCAGTGTCCTGACCATGAAACGGAGGCGACAACACCCACCTCATTTGCTTTCTCACTGTTGATTGGTGCATTCATTCATTCATTCATTCATTCATTCATTCAACAAATACTTCTTGAGCATCTGCTACGCACCAGGCTTTCCCAAGAATGTTGGGTGTCTGCAGAGGTAAACGTGGAGCAGAAAAGAGCCAGAATGGGAGAGTCTCCTTAGGAATCACCGGGACCTATAGACCCAGGGGCGTTAGCGAGATTCCTGGTGTGGGGCCCCCGAGACTTTCTCCTGGGGAAGTTCACTGGGAAGGAGCCATTGGACTGACTGTGTGCGCGGCTCAGTGAACCGGCCTCTCCAGAGAAGGCAAATCCTAAGTGATTGGGTTTTGGGCCTTGGCTGGCAGAGCGATGACATTGACAAACAGCCAGCGGCTGTGCTCCCGTTAGAAATGCTCAGGGGAAGGAGTCATGATGTCCCAGACTCCCAGGCCTCCCTCCTCCCCTCCCTCCCTCCTTCTCTCTTCCCCTCCCTCCTCCCCTCCCTCCCCCTCTTCTCTTCTCCTCCCTCCCCCTCCTCTCTTCTCCTCCCTCCTTCTCTCCCTACCCTCCCTCCCTCCCCTCTCCCTCTCTCCCTCCCTTTTTCCCCTCCCTCCCTCCCTGCTCCCTCCCTCCCTCCCTCCCTCTCTCTTCCTTCTCTCCCTCCCTCTGTCCTCCATTCTCCTGCCTTCACTCCCTCCCCACTTCCCTGTCTCCTTCCCTCTCTCTCTCTCCTTCAGTCTCTCTTCCTTCCCTGCCTCCTTCCCTCCCTCCCCTCTTCTTCCCTCCCTTCCTCCCTCCCTCCCTGACCCCTGCAACCCACTGTGGGATGGGACACAGGAGTTGCTGAGGGTGGCCTGGGGAGAAGGGTGAGGAAGGGAGCTGTTCCCAGCATCCTCTGGCTGCATTGGGAGCCCAAGGTCTCGGGCCCTGGTGCCTGTCCCACAGCAGCGGCAGTGCAAGGCAAGACAGTGACTTAGCAGGACCCACTCCCGTGCCAGGCAGTGATGCCTGGCTTCCTCAGGGGGTGGCAGAGCTCTGGGTCCCTCAGCATACAGGTCCCCTCTGCCACCAGCATTGGCCCCACAGCAGGCACTGCCTCAGTCCTCCCAGGGGAGAGGAGAACCATGGAAACTGTGGCCGAGGCGCCGAGTTCACAGGCAGGTCCAGTCTGGCGCTGGGGCTTGGTTTCCGCAGGTCGGTCAGCAAGGGCGCAGGTGTGTGGTGCCCTCGGCTGTGAGCACTGAAGCTGGGGCCGGACACCACCCGGAGCCCTGCAGCATGCCCACTGCTGTGCCCCGGGAGCCCAGGCCCTGCAGCGGAGGGAGATGCCAGGGTGCAGCAGGAGGAACTGAGGCTGATTGTTAGGATGGAAGTCTCTTTCACAGGAGTTTACGTCAGATTTTTATTGACTAAGTTATTATTTTTGCTTTAAAAAGTCCTGCAGATATGCTGGTTAAAAAGAAAAAGTCATCTCTGTGCCTGACGTGCAATGGACCAGCCACCCAGCGCTTCCTAGAGTCTGGGCCGAGCCTCCCCGGGGTCCCAGCCCAGCTCCAGGGACCCACCTCAGCCCGAGCAGCAGCCTGGCCTCTGGGGAACAGGGTTAGGTGACAGCTGAGACGCGCCCATGGGGCAGAGTCTACTTCAAGGGAGGACAGAAGAGCCTGGGAGCGGCCGGCCTGGACGGAGGTGGCCTTGTGAAGGAAAACCCCTATTCTGTAAAAATACTGTTTGAAATTCTCTGCTATTCTTTGGACAGCCTCTTATTCTGAAAAAGTAACTTTGCTTTCTAGCATGCTTGAATAGCGGGGGAGATAAACTTAGCTATCTGACCTTGTAGGCCAGAGACTAGATACACCCAATGCCATGCCAGGTGCATTTTTTAATTGGACAGAACTGTATAATTTTCAAGGCCGCCGCCAGCAAGCACACAAAGGGCTGGCTCTTCTATAAGAAGGGAAGTTCTGCTTGTAGCTGTGCTTAGATTTGGATGCATTTCCCTGAGCCCGCCGCGGTGAATAAAGTGTAACTCCAAACTCTCAGAGCGCTGTTTGGTTCTGGTCCGGCTTTTTCTGTAACAGCCTCAGCCCCTCTGCAGAGGACGGAGGGCAGCTGGCCCATCGCCTGCTTTTCCCCTGAGGCCATCTGGCTGCCCCTAACCTGCCCTTGCACGCCTGAGCTCTACATCGAAGCACATCTTTCCGGTGGGAACACCCACTGTATCCATGTGGAATCACCGCAAAGCATGGGGTCCTCCCTGGCAAGAAGCTTACAATTGTACTGAAATGGTGACACAGCAGCCTGTCCCCTTGAGCAGGTCGCGGCAGGACAGCCGGCCCCGCACTCCAGGGGGGCGAGGTCCCCGCACGGGATGGAAGCCGTCTAACCGCTGAGGCGCAGCCCGTTTCCCCTGCCTCCTGTGTGTGATCCGTCCTTTCAGCAGATCTGGAAATTGAGGCTCAGAGAAACCCAGGAACTTGTCCAAGGTCACACACAGAAAGCGAGTGAGCTCCAGCCTGACTGTCCACAGAGACGCCACCGCGTGGGCCGAGTGCCGAGGGCTGCAGCCAGGACGCTGCGGTGGGAGGAGTGCGCTCGGCGGCCTGTTGCAAGTTCCTCTCACAGGCCCGCTGCCCCTCTACCTGTGTCATCTCGTTAGTTCTCATAATCTTGCAGACTTGAATATTCCAACTCTCATTTTAGCAATAAAGAAACTAAAGATCAAAGGAAAATTCAAGAAGGAAGGTCCCCGGGCTGTGAGGGGCTGGGATTCCACCTCGCCAGCCCCCACGGGTGTGGCTTTCACAGAGGGGGCAGAGCTCCCGGGACCAGGAGCTTAGGGGGTGGGAGCAGGCAGGAGCTCAGGGGGACCCCGGGGCCCACAGGCGCAGGAAGGGCAGAGGTTGAGGCGTTGGGAGGGGAAGTAATGGGTCAAATGAGGAGTTGGGTTTGAGACTCCATGAGCTCAGGGGCTGCCAGTGGCTGGGCAGGGCTGCGGCGGGGGAAGAGAGCGGGTCCCAGAGTGACAGCGAAGGGGAGTGAGGGGACGGGCGAGTGCCTGGGAGGCCCCCACACCTGCCTAATCAGTGGTCACGGGAATGGTTTTGACCCAGAGACATCACACATACTTACCTATTGAATATTCCCAATAACTCAATGAAGTGTTATCACCATCCGCATTTTACAACCAGGAGACAGGCTGGGAGACAGTGACGTGCAGGGCTGGGACACCGACCCGGTGGGGACTCGCCAGCCCGGGCAGCGCTGGGCGGGGAGGCCTGGCCCCCGCTGGCCCCGTGGGCACCACTGCCTGCACAGACCAGCCCGGCACGCGAAGGAAGCCCTGCCTGCTCCCCGGTCTGCCTGCCCCGCACACGTGAGCGCGGGCTCAGGCGCACCCCTCCACCCCCTCACCGGCACGGGCGCAGGCGTCCCAGGCAGGAGGCTCAGGCTCCACAAGCTGTTTCGGCCAGTGACAGAGCTGGGTGTGGCCCTGGCTCTGAGAGCTTCAGCAGGCACTGATTGCACCCCGGGCCCCGCTTCCCTTGCATTCTTGTCCCCTTCTCTCCAAGAAGCTGAGGAGTCCCTAGGAGCCACCATCACTGCGCGCGTGGCAGAGGGTGAGGTAGAGCAGCCCTCTCTCCGGTGCAGGGATGGGGGGGGGGGAGGGCATGACCGAGACGTTTCTCTGAAGCTCCATGTTTCATCTTAAAAATCTGTGTAAGTTTCCATTCGCACAAAACACACCTGTGCTCTGCAGTGAAATGTTTTCCAAGGGAGAGCGTGGGCCCTGGCAGTCCGACAGGTTCACGTGCTCCCTCTTAATTCCAAAGTTTACAAAGTCCACTGAGACACCAGCAACGATTTTCAGCTAGACCGCTGCGTCCCCTCCTCTGGGGGCTGCCCTCCCAGCCGACTTCCCTGCAGGCGGAGGGAGCCAGGGAGCGTGACCCACAGCAGGTCCGGCACCAGGGCGCCCGCTCAGAACAGGCCATCGCTCAGGCTCCCAGTGCCCATGGCGGTCAGGACAGGGCAGTGGTTCAGGGCAGGACAGGGACTGTCAGAGCCACGGCTCCGATTCCAGCCGCGATGGCGATGGCTGAGGCACAGGCTCGTGTGCTCCCGCCTCTCACTCAGGGGGTTCCTACCTGATACACAGCCCCGGCAGAGCAGCAACTGGCACATTGCAGATGCTCAGTAACAGCCTGAATTATGCTTAATAACGTTTAGATCACTAGATTCATTGTTGAATGTAACATTTAAAACTATATGATCAAAATATTGCAAAAGATTATTATCTCTTAAAAGGAAAGTAACAATTAATAGTAGAAAATATTCAAGTATTGTCTATTAGGTCTTGGAACCTGAAACAAAATTCTAGGTTAAGTTTTCAAAACAATAATGCCACATGGTCCCTGCCCGGCAGGGTATGGAAGGAAACATCGTGACACAGGAAAATAACTGCAAACAGACACACACACACACACACACACACACACACACACACACACACACACACGGAAGCTACGAGAAGGCATCAGTGAACTAAAGCCATTTCTCCAGGTTAGACAGCTCCATTTTCAGTGTTTGGGAACCCTCCTGTCCTCCCCCATCCTGCAGCAACGCACAGGGCCCTTTGCTCCACACCCTCCCAGCACCTGCTCGCTGACTGACGACAGTCATTCCCACCAGGTGGGAGGTGACATGTCACAGCCCCATGAAGTGCGGCAAATTGGTGTTCGGCCTGGCCAGTTGGCACAACCTGGGCCAGCACCACGTGCTAGTCTGCAGTTGGAAGGGCCAGTGCCTGGGATGGCGGGAAAGGAGGGACAGGCCAGACACTCTGATGCCACCTCCACCATCGGCCCAGCCGCACTCCTGAGCAGCCCCGTTGATGCACAGTCACACCCCAGAGACGCTGGGGTTCCCTCCAGGCACCTTTCCTGACCCGCAGCCAGGCCTCGGGGGTCCTGCTCCTCTCCTGGCGGAGTCCTCTCGTCTGTACAATCAGAAGTTGGCCAGGCCCCTGCGTCTCTAACTCCAACGCACAGGCACCCGGTCCCGGATCAGGTGCTGATGCGATCAGCGGGGAGCGGCCTGACAGTGGATTTCTAACCCCCTCCCGCTCTCTCTGAACCAACAGCTCAGGCTCTGCTGAACCCAGGGCCACGTTTCAGGTTTCAGGCTCTGATTCCGTGGTTCCTTGAACCCCGACTCCACAAGCACCCGCCCCACTCCCTCCTGGGAAACAAGCCTTCCATCCGGCGGCGGTCGCCAGAGCTGGCAGTCTGTCCATCTAGGAACCAACAGCACAGACAGGCGCAGTGTCCGCCCGCGTGCCCACAGGCGCCCAGCTTGGATCCTCTCCGGACAGCACTGACCAGGCAGAGAGGACGGCACTGACCAGGCAGAGAGGACGGCACTGACCAGGCGGGGAGGACGGCACTGGCCCACTCACCAGGCGGGGAGGACGGCACTGGCCCAGGCGGGGGGGGCGGCACTGGCCCAGGCGGGGGGGGCGGGGGGGGGGAAGGCTCACGTCCCAAACCGCAGCAGGAAGCTGTCCTTCAGCAGTCCGGGCAGTAGAGCGACACCGACCCCTCTGAGCAAGGGCCTGGCGAGGGGCCCACGACACCCCCTTGGGGACCTGCTTCCTGCAGACACAGGAGGTTCCCGGCAGAAGGTGCCCTGGGGATGCCAGCGGGGCTTCCTCCGCTTCCAGGAAAGCCTTTCTCCGTTCCCATAGCAATTCCGGTCGCTCCCTCCCCCGCTGCGCAGGGAGCCCTGGCACCATCCGCTAGTGAGAACAGAGTCACCGCACACCCACCTCATGTGGAATTTGTTAGAATTTGGGGCTCAAATGCCTTTTAAAAACCCTCACCTGAGGATATTTTTTCCCCTTGCTTTTTCAGAGAGAGTGGAAGGGAAGAAGGGGAGAGAGAGAGAGAGAGAGAGAGAGAGAGAGAGAGAGAGAGAGAGAGAGAGAGAGAGAGATAGAGAGAGAGATCCACTGGTTGCCTCCCGCATGCACCTGCGCAGGGGGTGGGGAGCGAGCCTGCAGCCCAGGTACGTGCCCTTGACCAGGAAGCAAACCGGCCGCCCTCCTGTGCCGGCCACACGCTAACCACTGAGCCGGGAGCTACATGCTCTTTTCTAGTTCAGGCCACGTGCTCTGGTTTTATAAACACCCCCATCTGCCACCACAGGCAGTGGAACAGGAGCCTGTAGTTCCTGACTCAGAGGCTGGGCCCGCCTTCCTGTGTGCCCCTCAGAGTGGGGGCCAGGCAGACTGGTTCCAACCAAACAGAATGAGCAGTGAGTGTCCCCCCCCACAGCCCCACACTGAGGTCCCCCCACACCCCACACTGAGTCCCCCCACCCACAGCCCCACACTGAGGTCCCCCCACCCACACCCCACACTGAGGTCACCCCACCCACAGCCCACACTGAGGTCCCCCCACCCACACCCCAAACTGAGGTCCCCCCACCCACACCCTACACTGAGGTCCCTGCACCCACAGCCCACACTGAGGTCCCTGCACCCACACCCCACACTGAGGAGGTCCCTGCACCCACAGCCCACACTGAGGTCCCTGCACCCACAGCCTCCACACTGAGGTCCCTGCACCCACAGCCTCCACACTGAGGTCCCTGCACCCACAGCCCACACTGAGGAGGTCCCTGCACCCACAGCCCACACTGAGGAGGTCCCTGCACCCACAGCCCACACTGAGGTCCCTGCACCCACAGCCCACACTGAGGAGGTCCCTGCACCCACAGCCCACACTGAGGTTCCTGCACCCACAGCCCACACTGAGGACGTCCCTGTACCCACAGCCCACACTGAGGAGGTCCCTGCACCCACAGCCCACACTGAGGAGGTCCCTGCACCCACAGCCCACACTGAGGTCCCTGCACCCACAGCCCACACTGAGGAGGTCCCTGCACCCACAGCCCACACTGAGGTTCCTGCACCCACAGCCCAAACTGAGGACGTCCCTGTACCCACAGCCCACACTGAGGAGGTCCCTGCACCCACAGCCCACACTGAGGAGGTCCCTGCACCCACAGCCCACACTGAGGAGGTCCCTGCACCCACAGCCCACACTGAGGAGGTCCCTGCACCCACAGCCCACACTGAGGTCCCTGCACCCACAGCCCACACTGAGGAGGTCCCTGAACCCACAGCCCACACTGAGGTCCCTGCACCCACAGCCCACACTGAGGAGGTCCCTGCACCCACAGCCTCCACACTGAGGTCCCTGAACCCACAGCCCACACTGAGGTCCCTGTACCCACAGCCCACACTGAGGAGGTCCCTGCACCCACAGCCCACACTGAGGAGGTCCCTGAACCCACAGCCCACACTGAGGTCCCTGCACCCACAGCCTCCACACTGAGGAGGTCCCTGTACCCACAGCCCACACTGAGGAGGTCCCTGCACCCACAGCCCACACTGAGGAGGTCCCTGCACCCACAGCCTCCACACTGAGGTCCCTGTACCCACAGCCCACACTGAGGAGGTCCCTGCACCCACAGCCCACACTGAGGAGGTCCCTGCACCCACAGCCTCCACACTGAGGTCCCTGCACCCACAGCCCACACTGAGGAGGTCCCTGCACCCACAGCCCACACTGAGGACGTCCCTGTACCCACAGCCCACACTGAGGAGGTCCCTGTACCCACAGCCCACACTGAGGAGGTCCCTGCACCCACAGCCCACACTGAGGAGGTCCCTGCACCCACAGCCTCCACACTGAGGAGGTCCCTGCACCCACACCCCACACTGAGGAGGTCCCTGCACCCACACCCCACACTGAGGAGGTCCCTGTACCCACAGCCCACACTGAGGAGGTCCCTGTACCCACAGCCCACACTGAGGTCCCTGCACCCACAGCCCACACTGAGGAGGTCCCTGTACCCACAGCCCACACTGAGGAGGTCCCTGCACCCACAGCCCACACTGATGAGGTCCCTGTACCCACAGCCCACACTGAGGAGGTCCCTGGACCCACAGCCCACACTGAGGAGGTCCCTGCACCCACAGCCCACACTGAGGTCCCTGCACCCACAGCCCACACTGAGGTCCCTGCACCCACAGCCCACACTGAGGAGGTCCCTGAACCCACAGCCCACACTGAGGAGGTCCCTGCACCCACAGCCTCCACACTGAGGTCCCTGCACCCACAGCCCACACTGAGGAGGTCCCTGCACCCACAGTCCACACTGAGGACGTCCCTGTACCCACAGCCCACACTGAGGAGGTCCCTGTTCCCACAGCCCACACTGAGGAGGTCCCTGCACCCACAGCCCACACTGAGGAGGTCCCTGCACCCACAGCCTCCACACTGAGGTCCCTGCACCCACAGCCCACACTGAGGAGGTCCCTGCACCCACAGCCCACACTGAGGAGGTCCCTGCACCCACAGCCTCCACACTGAGGTCCCTGCACCCACACCCCACACTGAGGAGGTCCCTGAACCCACAGCCCACACTGAGGAGGTCCCTGTACCCACAGCCCACACTGAGGACGTCCCTGCCCCCACAGCCCACACTGAGGAGGTCCCTGCACCCACAGCCCACACTGAGGAGGTCCCTGCACCCACAGCCCACACTGAGGTCCCTGCACCCACAGCCCACACTGAGGAGGTCCCTGCACCCACAGCCCCCACTGAGGTCCCTGCACCCACAGCCCACACTGAGGAGGTCCCTGAACCCACAGCCCACACTGAGGTCCCTGCACCCACAGCCCACACTGAGGTCCCTGCACCCACAGCCCACACTGAGGAGGTCCCTGTACCCACAGCCCACACTGAGGAGGTCCCTGCACCCACAGCCCACACTGATGAGGTCCCTGTACCCACAGCCCACACTGAGGAGGTCCCTGCACCCACAGCCCACACTGAGGAGGTCCCTGCACCCACAGCCCACACTGAGGAGGTCCCTGCACCCACAGCCCACACTGAGGTCCCTGCACCCACAGCCCACACTGAGGAGGTCCCTGAACCCACAGCCCACACTGAGGAGGTCCCTGCACCCACAGCCTCCACACTGAGGTCCCTGCACCCACAGCCCACACTGAGGAGGTCCCTGCACCCACAGCCCACACTGAGGACGTCCCTGTACCCACAGCCCACACTGAGGAGGTCCCTGTACCCACAGCCCACACTGAGGAGGTCCCTGCACCCACAGCCCACACTGAGGAGGTCCCTGCACCCACAGCCTCCACACTGAGGTCCCTGCACCCACAGCCCACACTGAGGAGGTCCCTGCACCCACAGCCCACACTGAGGAGGTCCCTGCACCCACAGCCTCCACACTGAGGTCCCTGCACCCACAGCCCACACTGAGGAGGTCCCTGAACCCACAGCCCACACTGAGGAGGTCCCTGTACCCACAGCCCACACTGAGGAGGTCCCTGCACCCACAGCCCACACTGAGGAGGTCCCTGCACCCACAGCCCACACTGAGGTCCCTGCACCCACAGCCCACACTGAGGAGGTCCCTGCACCCACAGCCCACACTGAGGTCCCTGCACCCACAGCCCACACTGAGGAGGTCCCTGAACCCACAGCCCACACTGAGGTCCCTGCACCCACAGCCCACACTGAGGTCCCTGCACCCACAGCCCACACTGAGGAGGTCCCTGAACCCACAGCCCACACTGAGGAGGTCCCTGCACCCACAGCCTCCACACTGAGGTCCCTGCACCCACAGCCCACACTGAGGAGGTCCCTGCATCCACAGCCCACACTGAGGAGGTCCCTGCACCCACAGCCCACACTGAGGTCCCTGCACCCACACCCCACACTGAGGTCCCTGCACCCACAGCCTCCACACTGAGGTCCCTGCGCCCACACCCCACACTGAGGAGGTCCCTGCACCCCACCCCCATGCTGACGTGCAGTGGAGGGCAGACTGGGAGCCGCCCGCCATAGGTGCTGGGCCTGTGTCTCCGTAGCGTTTCCGAAGGCTCCCGGGTCGTGCTGCTGTAGGGCGGGTAGGGAACTTTTCTGCCGAGAGCCCGGTCGGTATTTACAGCATCACCACAGGCCACACAAGCCACCCACCTACACATTAACTGTATTTGATCAAACATTTAATGAACTCACCCCTGATGCCTCAGCTGGGCCAGACCCTGTGGTTTCAGGGCCTCCTACGGCCCGTGGGCCGGTCGTTCCCCGTCCCGGCTGTAGACAGAACACAGACGCGTCTCCCCGTCCTGTCACTTCTGGACTCCCTTTGGGAAAAGGGCTCACCTCATTTCCCCGCAGCTGCGGGGCGTCCTGGCTGCAGGCCCGGCCCAGGCGAGGGTGCACCTGGCAGGCAGGTGTGCCTGAGCCATAGCTCCCATGGGTCTGAAGGCCTGGGGCCAGCATGGGACCCGCGGTGACTCCTTCCTCCTCGCTTGCCACACACGAGGAGGTTGGGACAGGCCTCGCCAGGCCTCTCGCAGGAGGAAGGTCCCTGGGCTAGCACACGGCACCGCTAGGAGCTGAGAGAGTGGGGAGGACATGTTGGTGAAGAGTCCAGCCATCCTCATCGTCACCTGCCCTGTTAACCACATGTCTGCCTCTCCTCCCAGCCACATGGCAACCCCACGCCACGCTGCAGGGAGAGGGTGTGGGGGCGGGCGGGAGCTCGCGTCCGGTAGGCAATGCTGGTCACCTGTCAGACCTGACTGCGGCTTGGGGACCCGGATGGGGGGAGTGTGGGCAGAGATCTCACCATCTGGGCTCACGTCCCCTTGGTTGTATTCATGGCTCAGCACGTGTCCACGGGGAGCCGGTCACATTGCCCCCCAAGCAAGTGCACTGTCCTTGCTCCTTGGGGCCCCCCGGGGGGCTGATGGGTGGGTGAGAGGCCTCCTAACCAGGATCAGGGCGCATGGAGCTGAGATGACGTCCACTCCTCTGTGCCTGGGCCGGGTGGTTGGCCCCTGGGCACAGGGCACAGACCACGGCCCCTTCGCGCTGTCCTGCTCACCCGCAGGAACACGGGAGCTGGACACAGAGGTCTTCCCCATCGCGGCCCCACTGCAGCCCTGGGGGCTCCTTTCTCAGCTGCCAGGGTTCAGTGGACCCGGAAAACTAGGTCACGACGTGCTCCGTCTGCTAGCAGAGGGTGAGTGGCACTTGTTCCCGCTCCTCTACCGGATGTGACGGTGACTTGTTGGCCTCGAGGCCCTTGTGAATGTGGGAATCTGACTCAGGACCAGCAGCAGGCCGAGTGGGAGCTGGTAGGTGGAGCCTCAGTCACCCTGAGCCATCGGCCCTGGCCTGTCCCCTGACCAGGCTGAGGGCTTCCTTCCAGCCAGCACCGGCAGCACCAGGATCTGAGGGCGAGTTCCTCCCACCCCGCGTGGCTCCTTCCAGGGGACCCAGACCACGGCTTCCAGGGACTGGACTACAGAATTCCGCCTCTGGGTCTTTAAAAGTCAGCACGAGGGTTCCCTGGAGGAAAAGTGATGGATTGATGGGTGCAGTTTAGCTAGACAAAGAAGCAGAGTATTGAGTAGATAAAGCCACAGGCCAATCGACAAACAAATGCTCAACAAATCAGTAAATCAGCACTTTTAACAAAGTGCCGTGTCGCCCAGCCCTGAGCAGGGCTCTCTCAGGGGCGGAGGAGAGGGGACAAAACGCTGTGGGGGAGCCGGGCAGCCGGGCAGCCAGGCCCCCATCGTCTCCTGTTATGACGGGATGCGGTGGAGGTGCTCTGGCTGTCACCGCAATCCTCTGTGGAATAAAATAAAATGCATTTAGGCCATGGAGTGCCCGGCCTGTCACTGGGGAGGGACGAGGCCTGGCCCCTCCGCGTGAGGCCCCTGCACGCGGCTGTTCAGCAGCAGCTGCGAAGACAATCACTATTTCACAGAAACCAAACCTGCTTCCTCCAGGGATTAATCAAGACAAGGGCAACCGAAACCTCATTAAAACACGTCTGATCCCTCCCCGCTCTGCGCGCTCTGACCCGGGGGCCTGGCTGGTCTTGGTGTCTCCCCGGCACCTCCGCGGGACGGCCATGCAGGCCTTCACTTCTCCAGTAGGGGAGCGAACCCTCGTGAAGTCGCGGTGCCAAGCATCACCTGGCAATGCTGGCAAGAGCCGGAGGCTGGTGGAGGGAGCACCGCGGTGGAATCTACGGCCAGATAGCGCCGCCGTTCCTACCCAACAGGTGGCACGTTTCCCCCACTTCTCCCCGAGGAGCCTCTGCCATGACCAACCTCAGAGCATAGATCTTCTCTTTCTCAGACAAATCTGATCCAAGTCAGCACAGCACCTCCTATGAGCACAGAAGAGAAGTCGAAATAAGCAAGACAGGACCTCGCCCTGAACGATGACCGTGTGATGAGGGGGCTGATCAACATGGCAGCCAGAGCCCGAGGCCGCGCGGTGAGGACGGAGTGCACGGGCTGGGAGACTCAGGCAGACTCCCGAGGAGGTGGCCTCGCGCTGGGACATGCCATGGAGATGAGAGAGGGGAGGGAGGCACATCGATCGGAGGAAGCATGAAGAAATCACCACCCATGGAAGCCTGTGGCACGTTTAGGAAAGTGAGCCGTGTGGCGGATGGCGTGGTGGGTGGGAGACGGAGACAGGGCGGAGGCGCTGGGACGCGGGCCGAGGGCAGCCTTGGATGCTGCGGGTTTGGACCAGGCTCTTACGATTCGCTCATGAGAATAAAAACACATTTTGTATTTCTTTTGCACAGAAAACCAGAGGCCGCATCCTAGCACGGCGCTATTTGGTTTTGTAAACTTCCATTTAGTCCATCGCCTTATTTCCGCTCAAACACCCCATTTATCTCTTTAATGAAAACCAGCTGTTCCGCCCTCAAAGAGCTGGAGGCACGCAGTGAGGAGCGGCTGCTGTTTACCCTCTGCTGCAGGGAGAGTGTCCTTTCTGCTCCGAATTCCCTTCAGAGAAACAAACGGGCCCCCAGCTGCTGCAAAGCAAGAATGTGCTTCCTAGAAGTGGGGCCGCCCTAACCGTTGCGTCCCGTGGAGTCGGGCGCCGGCGGGGCGGGCGGTGTCCACGCTTCTGCGGGCGGCTGCGCCTCCGGAGGGACAGTCCCCGCGTGCCGCTCCGGCCACGTGCACGGCCTGGCTGCTAAGCCACAGAGCGCACACCTGGTGCTGCTTTCAGACGCATTTGTCTCTCCTGTGCTTGTGCCCGGCCAGATGGCAGCCCAGGCGCAGCCCTGCGCAGCCTCCCCCGCGGGCTCTGCATCGGACCCCGAGGGCCGTTGTACATGAGGCCGAGGGGTCGTTGGAACTCGCTGGAGAATTACACTGCAGGGGCCTAACTCGATTAGATTTGACAGGAGGCCCATGAGACAGGGTGACTGTGACCGACTGTGGGGGTGCAGGTCTTCTCCTGGGGAGCCTTCGGATGCGGAGGCACTGGGCGCCATCCTGGGGGAAAATGCCATCGCTCGGTGGCAGTGGTGTGTGTGACAGATGTCACAGAGTGGCTGTGGAACCAGCGTGGCCATTCCCAGAGCCGATGAGAAGGATTTCAGCTATCCCCGGAGGAACAGCGCAGAATAGAGGGCCCGGAGCAACCCGCCACGGCTTCTGGGAAGCGCCTGAAACAGTGGTTCTCAGATGTGGCCGCCCCTCGCCATGGGGACGCGCCCAGGAAGCCCTGAGCCCCTGCACGCCGGAGCCACGGGGACGTTGGTGCAGCACCGTTGGAAAAGTCCAGGCCTCTGGGCTGGGTTCGCACGTGGCAGGTGCACACGTGTGTTCACGCCAGGTGTGTGCGGGAGTGGAATGGTCTGAACTGGAAACCAGCCAGCGCCCAGTGCGTGAAGCTGCAGTGATGGACACGGGTATGACAGTGCCTCATGTTCCCTGAGCCAAGGTCTGTGCACGAGTGATTCTCCTCAAGTAAAGGCCCACCGGCGTGGCGACCCGCGCTGCTGGAGCCGGTGGCGGCTGTCCCGGGGGAGGGGAGACGGAGGAAGCACCCAGGGCGGCTGGGGTGTGGGGGACGCAGTGCCTTGATTTGGGAGCTGACTGCACAGTTACGTTCATTTGGTGACAATTCACCAAGCTGTGTACTTATGACCTGGTCGGTCACTTTTTAAAAAAAATATTCTTATTGATTTCAGAGAGGAAAGGAGAGGGAGAGAAAGAAGCATCAATGATGAGAGAGAATCACTGATCTGTTGCCTCCTGCAGGCCCCCTACTAGGGATTGAGTCTGCAACCTGGGCATGTGCCCTTGACAGGAATCGAACCCGGGACCCTTCAGTCCACAGGCTGATGCTCTATCCCAGCCGTGGGCAAACTACGGCCCGTTTGAAATGAATAAAACTAAAAAAAAAAAAGGACCGTACCCTTTTATATAATGATGTTTAATTTGAATTTATATTAGTTCACACAAACACTCCATCCATGCTTTTGTTCCGGCCCTTGGGTCCAGTTTAAGAACCCATTGTGGCCCTTGAGTCAAAAAGTTTGTCCACCCCTGCTCTATCCACTGAGCCAAACCGGCTAGGGCCCTGGTAACTTTTTAAAAATATATTTTTTATTGCTTTTTAGAGAGAGGAAGGGAGAGGGAGAGAGAGGGAGATGTGAGCAAAACATCAACTGGTTGCCTCCTGCACATTCCCTATCTGGGATCGAACCCACAACCGGGGCTTGTGCCCTGACTGGGAATCAAACCAGCAACCTTTTAGTGCACGAGACAATGCCCTACACACTGAGCCACACAGCCAGGGTGACTGTTCACGTTTAGTGCTACTGTGCTAGGGTAGGAAGTTGAAATTAATCCCACACAGTGTGGTATTAGCGAAAGAACAGATCCAGATCCAAGGAACAGAACAGCTGGGAATAGACCCACACTCCTCAAGTGGACTGATCTACAAGTGAGCAAGGGCAATTCATGGAGAAAGGATGATCTTTCTGACAAATGAAGCTGGAAGAAATGAAAATTACATGCAAAAATAAAAAAAAAGGATCTAGACACAGACCTCACACCATTCACAAAAATTAACTAAAAATAAGTCATGGGCCTAATAGTAAAAGGCAAAAACACACAATTTCTAGAAGATAGGATAGGAGAAGATCTAGTTGACCTTGAACTTAGTAGTAAAATTTTAGATTCAACACCAAAAGCATGATCCATGACAGAAAAAATTGATAAGATGGGCTTCATTAAAATCTTTTGCTTTGTGGAAGATACCATTAAGAGAATGAAAAGACAAGCAACAGATTGAGAGAAAATATCTGCAAAACATGTATTTGACAAAGGACTTGTATCCACAGTATATAAAGTACTTTTAAAATTCAACAATAAGAAAATAGACAACCCTACTAAATAATGGGCAAGAGCTCTGGACAGACCTCTCCCCTGAGAAGATATACAGGTAACAGGTAATCACATGAAAAGATGCTCAACATTTTTATTAGAGAACTAGAGGCCCAGTGCATGAAATTTGTGCACTGGGGGTGGGGTCGTGCAGCCTGGCCTGCGCCCTCTCGCAGTCCCGCAGTCAGATATCCCTCTCACAGTCTGGGACCCCTCGCTCTTACTGCCCGCCTGCTCCCTGCTCCTTAGCACTGCTGTGGAGGCGGGAGAGGCTCCCGCCACCGCCACTGTGCTTGCCAGCCATGAGCCTGGCTTCTGGCTGAGCAGCGCTCCTGTATTGAGCATCTGCCCCCTGGTGGTCAGTGTGCACCATAATGCCTGGTTGTTCTGGTCATTCCACCATAGTGGTTGCTTAGGCTTTTATTATATAGATTGCAAATTAAACAATGAGATACCATTTCGCACATTTTCAAACGGCTAAAATCTAAAAACCTGGCAATACAAGGCACCGGCGAGGAAACCGAGCACAGGAAGTCTCACTCACGGCTGGTGAGGGTGCGAAATGATGCAGCAACTTCAGAAGATGGTCTGGAGTTTCTTACAGAGCCAAGCATCGTCTTACCACAGCCCCGAGCAGCTGGCTCCCAAATACAACTGGTGAGTCGAAACGTACACCCACACATGCACCTGCCCAGAAATGCGGATAGCAGCTCCACCATATCACTTAGAACTGGGGGCAACTCATATGCCCCTTAACAGGTGAATGGAGACACTGTGGTCCATCCATACCACAGAATATTATCTATTTATCTATATAAAAGGCTAAGCGACCGTCTGACTGTCCGACCGGCCGGTAGGTATGATGCGCACTGACCACCAGGGGGCAGACACTCAATGCAGGAGCTGCCCAGCTGGGGTGACTTGGCAGTGGTGGTTCTCAGGTGACACACCCTGAAACCAGAGAGGAGGGAGCCCGGTTCCTCATGGGGCCAGGCTATTCCACCTTCGCCATGGGTTATGTTGTTGCTGGGGCACTTCTGGCCCCAAATCTGGTTACTGCACACTTGTGTTTGTGTTCCACACCCTGTATGACAGCAACTTTCCAGAGTGCCCTCTTGCACCGCGGGACCCCTCAGGGTATGTCAGAGGGCTGGTTTCGGCCTGATCCCCACAGGCCAGGCTGAGGGACTCCACCTGCTAAGGGACCTTGCTCACTCCACAGACACCCTTCGAGCCACAGCGCTGCCCCAGGTGGGGCCAGCCAGGGAGGGACCGAGGGAGATTGGCTCCAGGGCTTGTCTGGCCCGTCTTGCCTAGTCCCACCTCACCGGACACCTTCTAATTAATTTCCTTTCAATGTTCACGAATCTGTGCACTGGGGCACTAGTTCAACAACTAAAAGAAATGAGTTAGCAAGGCACAAAGAGACATGGAGGAACTGTAAATGCATTGCTAAGTGAAAAATCCAGTATTTTATGTTTCATTCTGGACAAAAGAAACAAAGGGATAGTAGAAAGCCCAGAGGTTGCCAGGGGTTCGGTGGGGTGCAGTGGACAGATGAGGCACAGGGGACTTTTACGGTGACGAGACTACTCTGCAGAGACCCTACGGTCATTGCGCTACACATTATGCATTTGTCCAAATCCTTAGCACATGCAGCACAAAGAGTGAACCTTAATGTGCACAAAATACAATTGTTTTAGGAGGGCCAGACGACCCAAGGGCGGAATGCAGGCGGTGACAGGCTGTGGCAGGCAATCTGGCCGCAGCAGATGCCTGAGACAGCCTCCCTGGGAGGGGCAGGTGCCCAGGCCGCTGCAGAACTAAGTGGGGATGGTGAGCTGCTTGCTGCTCCAGTCCATTAGGTTGCTCCCTGGGGCGGGGAGGGCAGAGTGCAGGCCCTGCCATTGTATACACTGGGCACGAACCGTTCTGTGAGTAGGCGGCAGGTGGCCAAGCCAGCATTCCCTGCTGGATCTGGGGCACAGCAGAGGGCGGAGGCTTGAGGGGATTAGAGTCGGAGACCATAGAACTCACATTTCACTTAATATGTGCATTGACATCGGTTTCTTAATTGTAATGAATGTACCACATCTATACCTATACCTGTACCTGTACCTGTACCTATATCTATACCTATACCTGTACCTGTACCTGTACCTGTACCTGTACCTGTACCTATACCTGTACCTGTACCTATACCTGTACCTGTACCTGTACCTATATCTATACCTATACCTGTACCTGTACCTGTACCTGTACCTATACCTGTACCTGTACCTATACCTATATCTGTACCTATACTTATACCTGTACCTGTACCTGTACCTATACCTATATCTGTACCTATACCTATACCTGTACCTGTACCTGTACCTGTACCTGTATCTGTACCTATATCTGTACCTGTACCTGTACCTGTACCTATACCTGTACCTGTACCTGTACCTATAACTGTACCTGTACCTGTACCTATACCTATATCTGTACCTTTACCTTTACCTGTACCTGTACCTGTACCTATACCTATATCTGTACCTATACCTATACCTGTACCTGTACCTGTACCTGTACCTGTACCTGTATCTGTACCTATATCTGTACCTGTATCTGTACCTATACCTATACCTGTACCTGTACCTATACCTGTACCTGTACCTGTACCTGTACCTATACCTATACCTATACCTGTACCTATACCTGTACCTGTACCTGTACCTGTACCTGTACCTGTACCTATACCTATATCTGTACCTATACCTATACCTGTACCTGTACCTGTACTTGTACCTATACCTGTACCTACACCTATGCCTGTATTTATATCTGTACTGTTAGCATAAAAAACATTCAAACCAGTAAATAGATTTTGTGAATTTATTTGAGCCAAACTGTCAACAAGGTGGGGAGCAGGGTCTCAACATATTGGGATAATATTCCAGAGAATGGTGGCTTTCCACTTTGTTTTGTACATCACAATAGAAGGAGGAGACGTAAGTGGGTTACGTGAACTCCACTGGTGATGGATTAGGGAGGCAGGAGAAAGCAAAGTGGGGGAACCTCTGGGATTGGATAAAAAGTAAAAGGATAGGCACACACTCCTTTACAGAGGTGTGTGCAGGATAGGGAACAGTCAACAATTAACTCAGTAACAATGAGGGGATTTGTGGTCTCTGCAGAGGGTGCCTGTGCTTTGAGGGGTCTGGGAAAAGGAAAATTACTTTGACATTCCAAGGATATGTTATCGCAGATGCAAAGGACAACAGGCTCAGTTAAGGTAAAGGTTGACCTTTGTCAGGGAAGATACTGGCCTAGGACGTGACTGCCTACCATAACTGCTTTTAGTTAAAGTTTAATTTCAGACCATCCTTTGTGACTACTTTAGGTCTACAAGTTGCAAAACTGCCACGCAGGCCTTCCCTGGGCTTGTCAGGTTAGAATGAGGCCTTTAACAGTCAACAATTAACTCAGTAAAATGAGGGGATTTGTGGTCTCCAATTGTACCTGTACCTGTACCTGTACCTGTACCTGTACCTGTACCTGTACCTGTACCTCTAACTGTACCTGTACCTGTACCTGTATTTATCTCCATATCTATACCTATGTCTATGTCTACATCACATTTTGTTCTGCTCCCTGGGTGCCGGGAGCCGGTCCATCCTTGCTGTTTCAAGGGACCTGGCATATATGGCATACTGTTCTTAATATGTTTGCTCACCTTCTTGGCACTATGAGTTTTAACCAAGGTCACCTCTCTGAGAAAGGTTGTTTCCCCAGGTAGGGATTTTCCCCTGAAGTTAGGGAGGGAATAAAACCCCTTAACTAAGTGCCAGGCGGGTAATTAATCACTTTAACTACGAACAATCATGCTTAAGCTACATAATCTTTACTCCCTGGAATGGAGATAAGAAACGCCCTAACCTTTGGAATAGAGATTGATAGGATTGGAATCAACTGGTATAAATACAGATGTAACAAGACAACAGGACACAAAACCTAGACACAGAACCTACACAGAACCTAGAGACAGAAGAACTTCGCTGGAGAGAACATGGCAAAAGATCCTGGACAGAAACTGGCCACAGAACCTAGAGACAGAACCTAGCGAGAGAACCTGGCTGAAGAACCTAGAGACAGAACCTGGCTACAGAACCTGGATAGAACATGGCAAGAGAACCTGACTAGAACCTGGTGACTGAACCTGGCAAAAGATCCTGGACAGGACCTGGCTACAGAACTTGGTTGGAGAACCTAGCCAGAACCTGGCTGAAGAACCTGGCTATAGAATCTGGTGACCGAACCTGGCTGGGGAACCTGGGGAACCTGGCTGGAGAACCTAGCAAGAGAACATGGACACAGAACCTGGCTGGAGATCCTAACCAGAACTTCACTGGAGATCCTGGACAGAACCAGTCTGGAGAACCTAGCGACAGAACCTGACGACAGAACCTGACTGGAGATCCTAGATAGAACCAGGAGAGAGAACCCAACCATGCTGGTCAACTGAACGCTGCCTCCATGTCATTCCTTCTTCGCTGACTCCGTCCACACCTTTGAGGACCCCTGGACCTGCTGGGGCAGGACCCTAGCACCTGGGGAACTGATCCACCCACGAGAGGAAATTCTGGCGGAGAACACCGCTGGGAGGGCGGTGTGGGTGCGTGATGCTGGTGAGGCCGCGGGCTCGCCTCCGCGGAGGGTGGTGGTTTCCTCCCACGCATAGAGAGAAGCACAGCACCGATAGGATAGACACGCAGTTTTAAATCCTCACGCTCTCACCTGGAGAGCATGGGATTGTCTAAGGAGCATGGCCACAGTCCAGAAGGCAGGCTGATTGTTCTCAGAGGGAGCTGGTGGAAGTGAAGAAGAGTGTGGATATCTATACTAATAAAAGGGTAATATGCTAATTAGACCAGACATCTTCCAGACATCCATCCGGACATCCTTCTGGACAAAGCCTCGATGGCGGGGGCCCAGGCAGAGGTGGTTAGGGTTGATCAGATCAGCAAGGGAGAGCAGTTAGGGGCGACCAGGGGAAGTCAGTTAGGGGCAACCAGGCCAGCAGGAGAGGGCAGTTAGGGACGACCAGGCTGGCAGGGGAAGGCAGTTAAGGGTGATCAGGTCGGCAGGCAGAGAGGTTAGGGGTGATCAGGCAGGCAGGGGAGCAGTTAGGGGCATTAGGCAGGCAGGCAGAGTGGTTAGGGGTGATCAGGCAGGCAGGCAGGTGAGCAGTTAGGAGCCTGTGGGATTGGACCTAAACCGTCAGTCAGACATCCCCTGGGGGGGTTCTGGATTGGAGAGGGTGCAGGCCAGGCTGAGGGATGCGCGCCCCCCCCCCCCAGTGCACGAATTTTGTGCACCGGGCCTCTAGTAATAATATATGTGCTGTAGATGAAATCAGCAGAATTCAGCACTCCCCACAGAGATGTCATTTACTGGGTGAGAAACACTGGAAGAGAAGCAAGTTTGGGAAAGCTCAGTAAATGCCACTGTTGTTTACTTAGTGATACGTACGTGAGGGATAGCTTTCACTTTAATCAAGAATGCCCTTTACCAGGACTTAAACGTGAGATGGGAAACCATAAAAATCTTAGAAGAATCCATAGGCAGCAAAATATCAGACATATATTGTAGTAATATCTTGACTGATATATCTCCTAGGGCAATGGAAACTGAGGAGAAAATAAACAAATGGGACTACATCAAAATAAAAAGCTTCTGCACAGCAAAAGAAACCATCAACAAAACAACGAGAGAGCTCACTGCATGGGAGAACACATTTGCCAATGCTATCTCCGATAAGGGCCTAATCTCCAAAATTTATAGGGAACTCATACACTTTAACAAAAGGAAGATAAACAATCCAATCAAAAAATGGGCAAAGGACTTAAATAGATACTTTTTGAAAGTGGACATACAGAAGGCCACAGGATATATGAAAAAATGTTCAAAATCACTAATCATCCGAGAGATGCAAAGCAAAATGACAATGAGGTATCACCTCACACCTGTCAGAATGGCTATCATCAACAAATCAACAAACAAGTGCTGGTGAGGATGTGAGAAAAAGGAACCCTCGTGCACTGCTGGTGGGAACGCAGACTGGTGCAGCCACTGTGGAGAACAGTATGGCGTTTCCTCAAAAAATTAAAAATGGAACTCCCATTTGACCCAGCGATCCCACTTCTAGGAATATATCCCAAGAAACCAGAAATACCAATCAGAAAGGATATATGTACCCCTATGTTCATAGCAGCACCATTTACAATAGCTAAGATTTGGAAATAGCCTAAGTGCCCATCAGCAGATGAGTGGATTAAAAGATAGTAGTACATCTACACAATGGAATATTACACTGCTGTAAAAAAGAAGGTATTCTTACCATTTGCAACAGCATGGATGGACCTGGAGAGCATTATGCTAAGCGAAATAAGCCAGCTGGAGAAAGACAAATATCACACAATCTCACTTATTTGTGGAATACAATGAACAACATAAACTGATGAACAAAAATAGATCCAGAGACAGAGAAGCGTTGAACAGACCATCAAACCTCAGAGGGAAGGCAGGAAGTGGAGATGTTAAGAGACCGACCAAAGGACTCGCATGCACGCATATGAACATAACCAGTGGACACAGACACTAGGGGGGCGAGGGCATGTGCTGGGGGTTGGGAGTGGCCAGGGAGAGGTAAATGCGGGGAAAAGGAGACATATGTAATATTTTAATTTTTTAAATTAAAAAAATCATTACTGTATAAAACAAAAAACTTTTCATTTTCCTCTAGAATAAATCAGAGTGATTTTATAACAATGGGGGGAAAAAAGAATGCCCTTTAGCACCCTGGCCCGGTGGCTCAGTGGGTTGGAGCGTTGTCCTGTGCTCCAAAAAGGTGGTGGGTTATATTCCTGGTCAGGGCACTTACCGAGGTTGGGGGTTCAATCCTTGGTCGGGACGCATGCAGGAGGCAACCAATTGATCTTTCTATCTCTCCCACTTCTCTCTCTCTAAAAATCAATGAAAAAATATCCTTGGGTGAGGATTATATAAATTTAAAGAATGCCATTTATTTATAAGTATTAAGCAAACAAGAGGGGTGCTAGCACACCATTTGCTTGAATAGAAGCTCATTTTTCTCATTATTTTATGAAACTCATTCGAGAAAATTACCTTTTAATATATAATTTGAGACCAGTTACTATAAATGAGCCTGGACTTCTTTGGTAATTTGTTGAGTATGAATAATGAGCTAGAGGCTGTTAGTTATATAACTGAAACAGCCACATGGTCCTATTTAAAGGCTGTTTATGGAAGATGGTTGCATGACTGGCAGATTCCTGGGGAGGCTCCTGGGCAATGGACTTCCACTCAGTCATTACGGTAAACTGTACTCACTGTTTCCTGACACATGGGACGTCTACAGACATGGCTGGAAGGCGGCCGTGTCGTGGAGCGCAGCTAGTACACAGGCGGCAGGGAGGCAGGGGCGGGAGCAGTCTACCAGGCCAGCCAGGCCGGGCTGTTTCCTGAGGACCTGCCCGTGCACCCCGTGCTCCGTGGAAAGCCAGCGGCCGCGCTGCAGGCTCCTCCGCGTTCAGAGACGTTATCCACGCAATGGAGACAGTCACTGTTTCTCCTCTAATTCCTGCTAATGATACATGCTTTGCACGCACATATTTTCATAAATATTCAACCTCCAACCTCTTCAAGGAAACTCATGCATTTGCACTTTTAGGAATTGAGTGCCCGGGAGAAATCCCACGCCTGAGAGTCAGTCACGGGCTCTGCGTGGGTGGAGGTCAGGCTGCGGGTGGGAGGCACTGCCTGAAAGCGAGCGGCAGGCAGCCAGCTCTTTGTGTCCTAGCTCTTTGTTTTTGTTTTCTTCCGTGTTTTATTTTAGAGGCGGAACGTCATAATTTAAAACAACAGGCACATTCATGCCTAGCTCAGGAGCAGGTTAGTAATTGGCAGCTTTCAGAGCGTGTTCTGAGACCGTGGCCGTCCGCAGCGCTGCCCTCGGCGGTGGGGCTGGCGACAGGACGGCTCATCCTGGACAAAGCGGCGGCTGCCGGGCTTCTCTCTGGTTCTCTGGCCTGGGCACCTCCACGTCTCTTTCCGAGAGAGAACCTGCCACATGGAGGGCGGGAGGGCGGTGACGGCCTCCAGCTGCCACCTGCAGGGTGGCCCGTGCTCACTGGACAGCCACGCTCCACAGTGCCCTGTTGTAGGTGGCGGGACGGCACCTGGTGTGAGACCAGGGGGCTCAGAGCAGACCTGGGTTCCGTGACCTCGGTACTTGGGTTCTGGCTGGGAAAGAATTCAGAGCCAGGACTCAAACTGTTAGAGAACACTGACGTAGAAAATCCCAGAAGGGGAGGAGTAGCTCATAGAAGAAGTGGCCCAGGGAACAAGTGACAGAGGCAAAGGAAGGGCCCTGGGAGCATAGAAGGGAGGAGGGCAAAGATGTGGCCCCTGAGGGTTGAGGGTGGAGACGTGGGGGAGGTCCCGGAGGAGCTCGAGGGAATACCCAGCAGCTGCCCAGGGTGTCCTTTCAGGCTGTGGTCTCCCCGGTTGATTGGCCAGCGCCAGGTTAGGGGTCATTGTCCAAGGCAGCTGGTCCCGGGCAGCCTTGGTGTTGCTTGTCTGGTTTTGCTGCTTTTCTGGGCCTGGAGCTGACATACAAGGGAGGCCTGGATGTTATCTCTAGGGAGGAAAGGCCACCCTGGGGCGAGGTCCCACCCTCCGTCTGCCCGTCTGTCCTTTGCTCGGCATCCAGGGCTTCCAGCCTGTGACCTGCTGTGCCTGGGCCACCGCGCTTGCTCTGCCCATGTCTGTCCAGCTGCCTCCATGTCACCAGGAGCAGGTGCGGCAGTTCCGGGCGGACTGCTGATTGCCTAGCCCGGGCCAGGCCCCTCCTGGTCCTCACCTGCAGGATTTCCTTCTTATTTGGGGAGCACTGTGCCCAACCAAAGCTCGAACACCTCCGTCTTCGCCCAAGGCCGCTTTGCGGTTGGAGCTCCAGGAACAGCCTGCAGGTGATGTTCCTGCCTGGCCTTTCCGCCTTTCTCTCCCCGCCTCTCATGCGGCCTGGGGTTTAGAGGCCCTGCCTGGGCCGAAGCCACTGCCAGGGACCAGGAGGCAGCCTGGAGCAGGAGGGCACCTGCTGGACACACAGAGGAGCCAGCTCGCGGGGCTGGGGTCCGGCTCTGGCCCACCAGCTCCCAAGTTCTCCTACATGAGAAAAAATGGAACGCCGTCTTGCCGAAGCCACTGCTACTTCCTATGCAGCAGGAATACATTCTAATGCACGTGCAACGCCATGAATGCTGTGTCTTCAGGTGTTAAACAAGGTTCAGGGAGAACTTGAGCGTTAACATTACCAACCACCCTTAGCTCTCCCAGCGCCGGGTGCCCTTTCCTCTTACGGTTGAGGACCTTCAGCTCAGGGACCAGCTGTCCTGAGCAAGGGCGGGGGACGAGCCGGCGGGAGCCAGAGGGCCTGACCCCAAGCCCTCCTCTCCTGAGGGGGCAGGCAGCGGGGGCGCTCACCTGCAACCCGGCCCCATCGCCTCCTGCCGGGACCAAGCCACGAGCACTGCACCCTGGCCTTCCTCCCGCGTGGCCCACTGGCCCCGGGGCCTCCGTGGTCTCTTCAGAGTGTCACCCTCGGAGCTCAGGCCTTGCTGTGGGGGCTCCTGTGGAGGCCCCTTGTCCCTGGGCCCTGGGTGGCCACAGGTGCGTGGCCTCAGGATCCCTTCATTGTCTTAAAAATTATCAGAAGCCTCAAAGGGCTTTTGTTTTGTGGGGATAATTTATATTTATCATTTTAGAAATGAAAACAAAACGACCTTTAAAATATTTAAAAATAACAATTAAAAACCCATTACTATTAATATAAATAACATTTTAAATGAAAATACTATATTTTTCAAAACATAAAGTTAGGGCCTGGCTGGCGTGGCTCGGTGGTTGAGTGTCAACCTACAAACCCAGGAGGTCACGGTTCGATTCCTGGTCAGGACACATGCCCAGGCTGCAGGCTCGACCCCCCAGTGGGGGGCGTCCAGGAGGCAGCCAGTCAAAGATTCTCTCTCATCATTGATATTTCTATCTCTCCCTCTCCCTTCCTCTCTGAAATCCATACAATATATTTTAAGAAGTAGAGAGAAGAACGGTATTCTTTTTACATTGTTTTCATTTGTTACAGTCCCTGTACTGTTGATTTAAAAGAAGACAGCTAGATTCTCCCATCAGCGTACAGGCTGGGCAGGGTGATGGGCAGACCCACCAGATGCTAGTAGGGCCCCCGCCCCCGCCCCCGCCCCGTTGTGACACTTAAAAGGCTCCAGGCATTGCCCCATGTCCCGTGGAGGACAGAGCCACCCTGGCAGAGAGTCGTTGGTCCACGTGGACAGAGACAGTGGTGACGGGCCAGCAGGAGACGGAATTGGGCAGGGCCACGTGTGCCCTCCGCCCTGAGTCCGGCGCCCTCCTGGCTTCACAGCCTTGCGCTTGGATTGAGCGTGGGCCGGGCTCCAGCAGCCCAGCTCCGAAGTGGCTCTGCTGCTGCCCAGTGAGTCTGCATCTGTGTTAACCTCCGTGTGTCTCCCTGTCTCCTCTGGGTGGCTGAGGGTGGACCAGAGGAAGCATCCAGTGCCTGACGCAGGCCGGGCGTGGGGCTTCTCTGTGAAAACGCGCTCCTGTCACCCTTTCTGCTGTGTTGGGAGCGGCAGGAGCAGGTGGCCCCGGACGTGGTCCTCCCTGGCCACTGTCTCAGGGCGGATTCGGGGTGGGCGGGAGGGGCCCGGCGTTAGAAACAGGAGGGAAAGACCGCGAGGAAGCCGTGGGCAGCGACACTGAGTCAGAGGGGATGAGCAAGCAGCACTGAGGTGCATTTGATTTCCCTGAAGAGGGAAAGGCGAGGCATGAGCACCACGTGCCAGGGCTCTGACAAGCCTGGCGGGAGGCGGCACACCGTGCAGCCCCCAACTTCACCTGCCACATCTGCACTCGGGGGGCCTCCCAGGTGGTGCCATCTGCTAACGGAGTTTTGGGGGCAGGCGTGTGCCTCCATTGCATCCACACACCACACGCACATGTGCACACTCACACACACATAAACACAAACACACACCACACACAGACTCATGCACATGCACATACCACACACATGCACCTACAAACACACTGCACATGCCACACACATGCAGACATGCACACACCACACGCACTACATACATGCTCACAGGCACACTCACGCACATGCACACACATATTTGCACATATACGCACACACACACAACACGCACATTTTCCCCCAAGAGAGAATTGCTATATTAGGCTGTGCCTGTGAGCCCGAGACGCACAAAACAGTAATCACTGGAAATGACTGCATACGGAGCTACGCGGACTCGGTGCCCTACTTACCTAATTATTCTGCCCTTGAGATATTTCTGTTTAAAGCCACCAGAAGAGTGTTGCCATAGAAACCTGCTGTGGGCTGCTGCTGGGCATCTCTGAGTGGGTTGAAGCACCATCGCCACCAGCCACCTGCGTTTCCCACCAGCTTCCGGGGAAGTGGAACCAGCTGAGGGCCCCGGGCGGCCCTGCCGTTCTGTGTGGCTCCCGCCTGCTCCAGAGGGCCACGTCTCGGAGCCGCTGCGGTCCCCGGAGGACTGGACTGGAGTCGGAAGACCTGGGCCCGGCATTACCAGAGATTACCTATTGGCAATGTCCTCCAGGCTGCCTGGAGCAGCGGCGGGAGCAGGTGCTGGCAGCTGCGGACACAGGGCCTGTCCGACCCAGCCCAGGCCCGGCCCACATGGCGCCAACCCCGTGGGGTCCCACAGGAGCCTCTGCCGGAGCCACACCTTCCGTTCCCAGTTAGTCTCAGAGGGAATTCGATCTGGAAAGTAGGGTTCCCTGTAGAACAAGATGGTCCCAGCTGCTTTCTTGGATGAATAATCCAACAGTAACGAACTTCCTTTTCAAAGATTTCTAGAAGCAAACTCCTCCCTGTTTTCTCCGAAGGGAAAAGTAAGATACGTTTATCTCCTGAACAAAACGAGAACTAATCTTGTAAATGGAGGAAACACTGCTGGGATCTAAGTGGTGCCTCACAGCTCGGGGCGGACGGGGAGTGCTGGGGTCCAACCCCAGCAGGTCCAGGGGTCCCCAAAGGTGTGGACAGAGTCGGCAAAGAAGGAATGACACGGAGACAGCGTTCAGTTGATCAGCAGCCTAGCCAGGATCTCTAGCCAGGATCTCCAGCCAAGTTCTGGTCTGGATCTCCAGTGAAGTTCTGGTTTGGATCTCCAGCCAGGTTCTGTGTCCATGTTCTCTTGCTAGGTTCTCCAGCCAGGTTCTGTCCAGGTTTTCCAGCCAGGTTCAGTCACCAGGTTCTAGTCAGGTTCTCTTGCCATGTTCTATCCAGGTTCTGTAGCCAGGTTCTCTCGCTAGGTTCTGTCTCTAGGTTCTGTGGCCAGTTTCTGTCCAGGATCTTTTGCCATGTTCTCTCGCTAGTTTCTGTCTCTAGGTTCTGTCTCCAGTTTCTGTCCAGGATCTTTTGCCATGTTCTCTCCAGCGAAGTTCTTCTGTCTCTAGGTTCTGTGTAGGTTCTGTGTCTAGGTTCTGTGTCTAGGTTCTGTATTTAGGTTCTGTGTCCTGTTGTCTTGTTACATCTGTATTTATACCAGTTGATTCCAATCCTATCAATCTCTATTCCAAAGGTTAGGGCGTTTCTTATCTCCATTCCAGGGAGTAAAGATTATGTAGCTTAAGCATGATTGTTCGTAGTTAAAGTGATTAATTACCCGCCTGGCACTTAGTTAAGGGGTTTTATTCCCTCCCTAACTTCAGGGGAAAATCCCTACCTGGGGAAACAACCTTTCTCAGAGAGGTGACCTTGGTTAAAACACATAGTGCCAAGAAGGTGAGCAAACATATTAAGAACAGTATGCCATATATGCCAGGTCCCTTGAAGCAGCAAGGATGGACTGGCTCCCGGCAGGGGAGGTTCTCGGTTAGGCCTGTCTGGGGCGGAGGCAGGAGACAGGGTCCAGGAGCCAAGAGGAGGGGAGGCCGTGAGGCAAGGGGGAGCAGGGAAATTTCTCCCACGTCCACACTTCCTCCTGAAACCCCCCTCTCAGGGCGACAGCCAGAGAGACAAGGAGCAAAAATGACACACATAAAACTGGACCCACGCGCCGCCTCCAGGCTGGGCAGACACGGACCTCAGGTGAGGCCTGAACTGAGGGTGGCACCAGGCCAGAGGTGAGGCTCCCGCCCGCCCTCCTGCCCGCCCCTCCCCCATCTAACCTACCTCTGGGCCCACTGGGACCACAAGCCCAGTCCCCCTGCCCTCACACCTGACCCCTCGGCGGGAAGCGTGGTTCACCATCATTGCGCCCCATTTCCCGATGACCTGAAATGGGGAGGTTGCCATCTCAGCACAGCCTGACACCGTCTTTCCAAGTGCTTTAGCCCTTTTCTGCCCCGGGTGGGGGTGCGGGGGGCTGTGAGGGCGCTGTGCCGGCTGCCAGCTGGGCAGGGACAGGGTGGGCATTCATTCCCATTTGTGGGTGAGGCAGGGCTCGGTGGGCAGGGCCCGCGGATGGGCTGGGGTGTCCCATCCTGCCCTGGAAGCTCTTAGAAAGAGCCCCTGAAGGAAGTGCTCCCCACGGAACCTGACTTTTCCTCCTAAAGTTGAATCCGGCTTCAATGGTGTGACAGAACATTAAGGTGTGCAGCCTCCAGCAACCCAGTGTCGCGGCGCCTTGGCCCCCGATTTGGGACGTGCAGTCAATCCCACTGTTGCACCTGCTGAGACCAGGTGGGAGGAAGCCAGTGCAGGTCCCGAGACCCCGGGGCTCCTCTGCTTGGCCTCCCCCAAGGGAGCCGCTGGCTCCTCGGGACACCGATCCCCGCTGCCCTAGAGTTTCTCGGGCCTCGGGCCAGGCTTTCAGACAGGTGGGCGCCAGCCTCCCCCCTCTCCCCTTTGAAAAGAGGTCGGTCCTGGGCGCGGCAGCTCTCGGCCTCCAGAGTCCCCACCAGCCCTGAGTGCTCCACACCAAGGTCACGGTCAGAGGCCGGGAGCTTCGGGGAGGGGTGCGGGGACCGGGAGCCCTCAGCCCACAAGGCAGCCACAAGAGGGGTTAAGGAGGCACAGCCGTGGGTTGCCAGTTGGGTGTGTTTATGATCAGAACTCATTTCCATTGCTACTTGATTTTCGAGGGGCCCCTGGGATTAATCGGAGCATGTTGTATTTTTTGAAACCCGTGTTGTCTTTCAGGGCTTCTCACGGCACGGCTTCCGTGATACCCTCCTGTCCCTCCTAACGGACTCGACCCGCCTCTCCTCCTCCCCAGACCCTCGCCCCGCACCTCCGCACCTCCGCACCTCCGCACCTCCGCACCTCCGCACCTCCGCACCCTCACCTCTGTGCACGCCTCATGCTTACTCCCTGTGATGGGACCGGAAGGTGCCTTGGCGGTCGTGACAGTCATGCTCTGTGTGTCTGCACCATGGAGCCGTGGGCGGTTCCTGCGCATGAGCAGCGGGGCCCTCTCCAGGTGCGGGTTCCAGGCTCCCTGCCCTGCCCTGCACCTGCTGGGCGCCACCTGCACGTCCCCACACCCAGGTGCAAGCGCGATGATTGGTAGGCCTTCCCCTCTTTTTAAAAAAAATATATTTCTTTATTGATTTCAGAGAGGAAGGGAGAAGGAGAGAGAGATAGAAACATCAATGATGAGAGAGAATCATTGATTAGCTGCCTCCTGCACCCCCCCCCACTGGGGATCAAGCCCGCAACCCAGGCATGTGCCCCCGGCCAGAATGAACCTGGGACCCTGCAATCCGTAGGCCGACGCTCCATCCACAGAGCCAAGCCGGCCAGGGTCCCCTCTCGCCTCTTAAAGCCAACAAAGACTGATTTTACCTCAACACCAGCAGCCTGTCTCTAGTCCGCCTCCTTCTACGTCTGCTCTGGTTCCCCAGAAAGAGTCACGTGAATGACGGTGACCAGGAGAGACGGCGGGGGACTGGGGAGGAGGCAGCTGGGAGCCCTGAGAGCCCCTTGGGTCCTCTGAGGAGCAGAGGCCTGGCTGGGTTCAGCCTTGGAGGTTTCCCTGGGGAAACGTCGTGTTCGATGGGTAGGGGCATCAGATCAGGTCAGGGGAGTCCCCGGTGAGTGGCACGTCCGACCCCATATGCGGCCAGAGGGGAGGCAGTGGTGGGAGAGGCCCAGCCACTGTCCAGGCCACAGTCCCTGAGCGACATCACAGCAGAGGGGTGTGTTCCGCCTGAGACCCTCACCCTCGTCCGTGGTCGGGGGGCCACGGCCACGGTCCCCAGGTCTCCGGTCGGTTGTTCCGTCTGCAGTCGATGTCTGTGCGGTGCGGTCTGATGGCCACAGCCCCAGCCGCGGATTTCCTCCGAGGCCGCCTCAGCCTGCCCAGGGCTCCGTGGTGGACGATGGCCCCGACGGCACAGACCCCCCGCTGTCGCTGAAGGAAGGGGCGGGCAGTGAGGGGCGGGGCTGGGAGGCGGCAGGAAGCTCACAGAAACAGAAGGGGACTCAGGACTCTGGTCAAGCTCTGCCGTGTCTGCTGCACCTTCATGCGTCACCTTCTGTTCTCACGCCGCTGGAGCGAGCGCGACACGGTGTCGGTGCCTTGTCGACTGTGGCCTCCGGGAAACCAGGTGGACGTCTGTCGCCTTCCCTGGGCCTCGCGTCAGGCCTGGAACAGAGTAGAAGGGAATTCACTGTTGGTTGAATTTTCCATAGAAATGGCCAGGAATCTGAAAGTGTGGACGTGGGAGAAATTTCCCTGCTCCCACTTTCCTCACGGCCTCCCTTCCTCTCGGCTCCTGGACCCCGTCTTCCGTCTCCACCCCAGACAGGCCCCAACCGAGAGCTTCCTCATCCGCCCCGAGCTGTGAGGCACCACTTAGATCCCAGCAGCGTTTTCAAGGTTAGTTCTCATTTTGATCAAGGAGATAAATGTATCTTATTTTTCCCTTTGGAGAAAACAGGGAGGAGTTTACTTCTAGAAATCTTTGAAAAGGAAGTTCATTACTATTGGATTATTCATCCAAGGAAGCCACTAGGAACCATCTTATTCTACAGGTTTTATATGAACCAAATTCAAAAAATGTTGCCATTAATGGGAAGATGTATTGAGTTAAGGACACACACATGAACCAAGTCTCCCTCCCCGCTGAGTGGTGCCTGGAGAGGGGCCGTGCGCCAGAGCCCCCACTCACCGCGCCCTCACCAGGCTGCCTTTCCACCTGTGGCCACAGTATGTGGCTCCCTAACGTGGATTTGCTAAAGGAGCTGACGTAAAGAAGCCACTGATCTTGCCTGTTTTCGGCGGGGTCAGCGGTCAGTGCACCCTCTCTCCTCCACACCTGCTTTATCCCTCGATGGCCAGATCTGTGGTCTCGTATGAGAAACGAGACCACAGATCAAATGACTTCCTTTGGTGGACGAGAAAGGGGCCACATGCTAACCTGATGAGCTTGGGGAGGCCGTGTGCGGCCTTGCAAACCCAGGAGACCTAACGTAACCACAAAGGATGTTTGAAATTAAAGCTTTCTAGCTCAAAGCAGTTCTGCCTGCCGCTGGTCAGTCCCAGATTGAGCTTCCCTGACAAGGCCAATCTTCACCCTAACAGAGCCTGTCTGCTGTCGTTTTGCATCTATGATAACACACCTGATAACACGCCTTTGCAAAACAAAGCAGTTCTCCTTTTCCCAGACCCTCAAAGCACAGCACCGCTCTGCGGAGGCCGCAAATCCCCTCATTGTCACTGTTACCGGGTTACTTGTTGACTGTTGACTGTCCTGCACCCACCTGTGTAAAAGGAGGGTGTGTCTATCATTTTGCTTTTCATCCAATCCCAGAGGTTTCCCCGCTGTGCTTTCTCCCGCCTCCCTAAGCTGTCCCCCATGGATTTCATGCAACCCACTTACGTCTATCTTTTTATTGTAATGTATAAAGCGGAATGCAAAACTGCCATTTTCTGAGTTTATTGAGATTTTGCTTCCCGGCAATTGTCATCAGTTTGGCTCAAATAAACTCATAAAAGTTCTCTCAGGTTTGGACGTTTCTTAGGTGGGACTTGGGACCTGGGCTGCCCTCACCGGCCAGTGACTCTGGACGGAGCTCTTGGTGCCCTTGGCTGACCTTGTTCTTGTTTGGAGTATTGGCTGCCCCTCCTGGGGAGATGCGCCTACTGCCCTGCCCCTTGGGCATCTTGCTTGGCCATGTGACTTGCTTTGGCCAATGAAATATGAACATGAGGGACGTGTCCATCTCAGCAGAAGGTGGGAGTGCCGTGTCCTGCTGGCTGTTTTCTCCTTCTCTCCACGTGAATTCCAGAGGCTGCTCTGAGCCGGGGCAGCGGGACCACGGCTCCGTGACGTAAGGCCCACATGGACGAGCGAGAACACGTCTTTGCTCTTTTCAGTGCGTTTAGGGGCTGTGTGTTCCCGAAGCAAAAACCAACTCACCCCAACAGACACATGTCTGATTTCTTAGCTGACTCATTTGTGAAATGCGAGTTCTCAGACTCCCACCCTCAGGGCCCAGGTTCCCCGGGGCGGCGGCTCCTCAGCTTGGCTTGTTAAATGCAAGACCTGGAAACCCGGAGGCTGTGCGGGATGAGATATGGCCAACCGACTTCCCAGGGCAGGAAAGCACGAAGCAAATGAAATAAGCAGGCGCACGTTCTGAGGTACATATGTGATTCGGGACGGAATCCGCTCAAGGCGGTGGGGAAGGATCTGGGGCAGTGATGGAGGGGGCCCTTGGGCTGGGAGCTGACTGCCCCGAGGACCCCGGCCGGACGCAGCTGGGAGCTCCCACACTGAAGGCCTTGGGTGGGGGCAGGACCACTGGACAGAAACAGAAACCCGCGGCGAGCCCGGGAGGGGCTGGAAGTTAATGAGGAGCAGGCGGAGAGGTTTGACCTTTATTTTGTAGACTGTGCGTAGCATAGCCATCCGGGGCGGCACGTGTGGGATGTGTTGGAAGAATTAGAGGAAGAAGAGCTCACGGAGGCCCCCTGAGCGTCACCGTGGTGCTGCAGGCCGGCGGCCACCGGGGCTTTTCTGTAAATGCCAGACAGTCAATATTTTAGCCTCCGAGAGCCACCTGGTCTCTTCAACTCGGCAAAGATCCCGCCAGGAGGGAGGGCGCTGTGCGCAGGACACGCCTCTGTCCCGCTCTGCTCTGCGGGCCCGGGGAAGGGGGGCAGCTGTGTGCTCCAGGACAGGCTGGGGGCCTGGAGAGGGACCAGAGGGGATGTCCGACGGAGAACTCGGGAGGCTGAGCAGTTTGCGAGGGAAATTGACGGCCACTGGGGCGTGCTGAGTCTGATGTGAAGGGAAGCGAGAGGGTTCGAGGGGCCGTGCCGGCGGCTGGTGCTGCGGAGGGAGCTGGTGGCAAGAGGAAAAGGCTGGGACATGTATGACTCAGCGCAAGCCACCGACACTCCTGAGGAGCCGTCCCACGCCCGGACAGCTCACAGAGGGCCAGCCTCGGGCCGGCCACTGTCCGTCCTCTGGAACGGCCGGCGTTCTGGAGACGGGTGGGTGTGGGTCATGTGCTTGTGGGTCAGGTCCCTCGGTAACAGCTCCTCCACAGTTTCAGCGGGTCCCCGCCCCCCCCCGCCCCCCTCCGGCCGCTCCCGCCTGTCAGAGCTGGAGGGACTCGGGTGGGTGACCTCTTAGCAGTGTCCTGCCTGTTGCGTTACACTCGACCATTCTAGGACAGCTACAGTGACTCCTTCACACCTTCGCCAAATGGTTATACATTTGAAACAAGTGGCTTTGAAGGCAAGGTTCATTGTCAGAGAAATTCGTCCTGGTGGGAACGGCCACGTGACCCCACAGCACATCTGTGGCTGCCCGGCCCTCCTTCTGGGCTTCTCTCGGCCTCTCCAGCTACATCCGTGCCGTGCCGTTCAAGGCCGCTGGGCAGGTGCGTCACCCACACGGGGGCTGGCTCCGCGGCCCAGGCTCCCAGGCAGAGGGGAGGCACACACTCCTGGCGGAGCCGGCGCGGGGCCAGGGACGCAGCGGAGGCCACGCCACGTGAGATGGCACGTGGAGAGGGTCAGTCTGGCTGTCACTTCCCAGGTGGTCACCCTGAGCCACTTGCTTAACTCCCGGGGGCCCAGGTCCATCATCTGGAGGATGGGACAACGCGACGCCACGCTCTGAGGGGAGGCAGCATCGGCTACTGTGGGTCCCCAGGGGCAACAGAGCCATGGCAGCCAGAGGGCGGGCCGCGGGCTGAAATGAAAGCGCGGGACCAGGACCCCGGGGCAAGGCCAGAGGGGCGGACACGTCCAGGCTCAGACACGGCGTCGGTGGGAGACACTGAAATGTGGTGGAGAACACAGGAGGAGGCCGGGAAGGAAGGGAGGACAGGGGGCAGGGCCCGAGAACCTGCTCCCACAGGCTCCTCCCTGGGTGCAGCCCCTGGGGTGGGGTCCTCCTCCCGGGAGGAGCACGGAGGCACCGGTCTAACCCTCCCCCTTCTCCTCCAGGCCATTGCTCCTCATGGCTGTGGGTTGTGCTGCTGGTACTTTCCTTCAGATGCTTCCAAGTCCTTCTTACGTAAGGAAAGCACAGTTCACACGCATCCCGAGACTGTGGCGGGAGTTAAGATGTTTACCCAGCTTTCTACCAGATTCTGGACAGGACGTGTAAACGCTGACACACCTCAATCGCTACCACCTCCATCGCTACCTCCTCCTCAATCACTACCTCCTCCTCCATCACTACCTCCTCCTCCTCCTCAATCGCTACCGTGCAGGCAGTGCCCCTGGGTCGACCGTGGGGGGTCAATGCCCGAGTTACTCTGCACAGTGCGTGGTGGACACGGTGCAGAAGCAGCGCGAGGGCGAGGCCTGAAAACCGGAGCCAGAGCGGCGGCGTCTCCCCGCCTGGGCCCACCTGGGCAGCCCCTGAGTTCGGGGTCTTCAGCGGCATTTCCGGGTGTTGGACCCCTGCCGTGAGGGTAGGACCCAGATGCAGAGGGACCCCACCAGCCCTGGGGAGGGGTTACCGAGTGGGAGCAGTGTCATCGTAGGGACCACACTCCGAGAACGTCTGTAGGGACCCACGCTCCCTGCTGGCACCACCGCCAGGGCCTCTGCTCAGACTGGCTGCCTGTGCCCCGAACCCTGACCCGTCCCCCGGGAGCCGGGCTGGGAAGTGCCTGCCGACCTCCCTGGATCCGCATCCTCCAGCCGATGTGTTTGCTTTTTCAGCCTGAAAAGTCAGTCACAGTGAACTCTCACTGACATGGAGGAATCGTCTCCCGAGATGGTGTGGGCGCCGCTGGAGGCCGAGCTCCTCCCCACCCGCCAGCGGGGACAGGTGCCCCTTGTGAACCTGGTACAAGGGCCCAGCGTGGCCACAAGAGCTGGCTTCCCTGTGTTAGATCCTCCCTGAGCTAAGGGTGGGGACACTGGACACTCACCGCAGACCACACACAGTCCCCGCCCGTGGCTCCCTGTCCCCAGCCGGAGGCGGGAGGCGGAGCCTGCATGCCCCGCGTGTTGCGTGTGAGCGGCACTGCACGTGCTTCGCTGCGTTTGACTCGCTACGGCGTTGGCCGGCAGTGTGTTTTACCATCTTCATCTTTCACATCGACTATTCCCGAGCCTCAGACTGTCTGCGTTCCCCTAACCCCATCTCCTCCCTCCTGCCTGCACGTCCTTCGCCTGGGCTGGCCCCAGAACCGCAGGGTAAAATGTGGTCTTCAGTGCGACCAGGCATGGCCCGCGTCTCAAGGACCCGCCATTCCTGTCCCCTCTCCCGACTCCACAGTCACACTCACTATCTCCATGGGCTCCGGACCTGGGCGCGGATCCTTTCTGACGGCACCCCCTTTCTGACCGGGAGGCACCCCCTTTCTGACCGGGAGGCACCCCCTTGTCCCCCTCGCTGGCCTCCTGTCTCTACTGATGAGTAGACCTGTAGCCTCAGGTAGCTGACTTAAGCCCCGGATGTCTCATTGGTAAAATGGGATCATCATAGGCCCTTCTTTCAGGGTGAACTGTGACGAGCAGTGAGTTATTAACACCAAGTGCTGAGGCCGTGGCCTGCACACTCGGTGCCGGGGACGCGCCCCCCATCCTGCCCCTGCGACGCTTCTCTCCTCTGAACACACCCTCTCGCCTCCCCCGTCAGCAGGGCCTTTGTGAGGACTCGGCTCCACATTCCGAAGGCTGTGCTTCCTCCCCGGCCGCAGCGCGTCCTCGATTCTGTGTGAACAGTTTATAGTGACGTCACCCAGCCGAGTGCTTTGTTACTCGGGGGCCTCCCCATGCCTGTGAGCTCCCGAGGCACAGGCCGTTTCTGACTCACGCTTGGTCACAAGCCTCCTAGAATGCCGAGCCCATAGTCTCTAATCCGTATTACAGGTAAACACAGACGCTGGGGCCAACCGCTGGCGCCGCTGCCCGCCTGCTCCCAGGCCCCTCACTCAGCCTCCCACCAGCTCACAGCCGGAACCGCGCCAGAACCGCCACGCCCCGCACCCGCGCCGTCTCTGGTGGATTTCCACCCCCTTGAGAAGGGCCAGCCTCCGGACCACGGCCCTCAGGCCTGGCAGGTCCTGGGCAGGGCCGCGCCGCCTCCCTGTGCTCAGGCTCCAGCTGCCCCCGCCCCCCGTTGAGACAAGGCACCTTCACTTGCTCCCGCCTGTTTGGAATGTTATCTCCTGTGCTCCTCCCACTGCTCCTTCCTGCACATCCGTCCAATCCCGGGCTGACACCGCTCTTCCTCTCCCGGCCGCCTCTCCTAGCCCTCAGCGACAGGAGCCTTGTCATCCAGGTACCGGTCCCCTCACTCGCGGACTTCCTGACGGCCTGGCCCCAGGTCTGGAATGATCCATGTTTCTGACCCGTCCCACTGGGACGGCCCCACCAGGGTGGGCTCTGTCTGCTCGCTCCCCATGCTCCCCGCACCGGCCGCAGCGTCCGCGCTCCGCAGACATGTCTGACAGGAATAGATCATAATTAGGTCATGCTCTGTGTGTGTCAGAGAGGGTGGGATGGCTGCAGTATCATGCTGGCCTCGCCCCTGCCTCCTCAAACAGGCGGGTCCCACAGTGAAAGCTAAGCCAGCGCCTGGGAAGTTTCCGGACATTCTGGAAAGTACGAGCCTAAGCTGCCTGGCAGGGCTCACGGGCTGGAGCATCGTCCCGTACAGCAAAGGTGGTGGGGTCGATGCTTGCTCAGGCGCATACCTAGGTTTGAGCGCATATGGGAGGCAGCTGATGGATGTTTCTCTCTCATATCGATGTCTCTCTCCCTTCCTCTCTCTAAAAATAAATAAATAAACACATACATACATACATATCCTCGGGAGGATTAAAAATGCCTAATTAAGAAGTAATTAAAGAAGTGAAGGTGACACGCGTGGACGGGTGAGCAGAGGGCCTGGTTTCCATGACCCAGCAGTGAATGTGGCGCCACTGTCTCTCCGGGAGAAAGAGCGAGTCCTCGGTGAAGGGAGCGCGCATCATTACTACTGTGTTCTGTCGTCCACCACGTGTAACCCCACAATCACAACCTGCCGGGCCCTTGACGGCAGTGGCTCTGTTAGAAGCTGTGACCGTGGCACGTCGTGTCCCCGACCATTTCTTCCTGCTGCAATGAGGGTGTCAGTCTGGATCATTTAAACCCCATTCGGCCCCTCTGTTGGAGCTTTTCTTTGATTTCTGTCCAAGATGTCAAGTTCTTGCTGGGTCTGCATTCATGTGCCTCAAATCTAATGACTTGAATGGTCACTCTCTTGGGTGACCTTCTCTCCCTTTTAGTTTTTTTTATCCTCACCCGAGCATGTTTATTAGTTCTAGAGAGATGGGGAGGGAAAGAGAAACAAGACAAACACCGATGTAGGAGAGAAACATGGGTTATCTCCCATATGTGCTCGACCAGGAATCAAACCTGCGGCCGTTCAGTATAGAGGATGACACTCCAATCAACGGAGCCACCGGTCAGGGCCCTTCTCTCCCTTTCAATGATCTCTCCTCTTTGATACCCTTTCTGAGCGGCTCGCCCCCCGCTTGGTGATCTCTGCCATTTCGCACTGCACTGCCATCCCTTCTACAAGGCCACCAGAGAAACAAGCTGTTCCATGTGGCCCCTCAAGGAAAAGTTGCCCGTAGCCAATCTAATAAATGTTTTTTACCCCCATGGGAGACTTTTCCTACAATTTAAATGCATCTTCTGGCCCCTCTACCTGCCTACACTTCTCAGCCATCTCCTTGCTGTGCTTGCCGTGGCCGGGCCAGGTGGGGTCCGCGTGGGGTGTTTGCCGGCCGAGGTGGGGTCCGCGTGGGGTGTTTGCCGGCCGAGGTGGGGTCCGCGTGGGGTGTTTGCCGGCCAAGGTGGGGTCTGCGTGGGGTGTTTGCCGGGTGAGGTGGGGTCGGGGTGAGGTGGGGTCCGTGTGGGGTGTTTGCTGGCCGAGGTGGGGTCCGCGTGGGGTGTTTGCTGGGCGAGGTGGGGTCCGCGTGGGGTGTTTGCCGGGTGAGGTGGGGTCCGCGTGGTGGGGACGAGTCTTACCACATTGCCTTCACTTCTCACTGGCACCCATCCCTCTGCACCTTCTTCACCTCATCAGTAGATGTCTCAGCTTTTTTGTTGTTGTTGTCAATCCTCACCTGAGGATATTTTCCCACTGATTTTTAGGGAGAGTAGAGGAGAGAGGGAAAGAGAGAGAAACATTGATGTGAGAGAGACACACTGATCGGTTGCCTCTTGCACGAGCCCTGACCAGGGCCCTTGACCGGAATCTAATCCGGGACCCTCTGGTCCGCAGGCCGGCGCTCTATCCCCTGTGCCAAACCGGCCAGGGCTGTCTCTACTTCTTATACGTAAAGTACGGCTCCTGGGTCTTGTGCCCAGGGGCCTGTCTACTTTCAGAACGCTGCCCGCCGACACAGACACGAACGTCTCCTGCCCTCACAGCTTCGGGGCTGCGACTGTTGGAACAGCAGTCCATCTACTGTGGACAACCCAGGAGTTGCCCAGGCGCTCAGAAGCACGGGGTCAATCGCCTAGGTTCACTCTGAAGACTGTGACATGCAAGGCAGACACGCGCTTTTCTCTGTCTTTCTCACAGTTTGAAATCCGGGTTGGAGACTCAGGGTGCATAGGCAATAGGCTAAGCCATTTGCTCCTCTCCTCCGGTCCGGTCCGGCTGCTGTGTGGCAGCTCTTTGCTGGAGGCAGAGAGGCCGTGGCTGCTGGGCTGAATCCCGCTCTGAGCGGGAGTTCTAGAAGAGGATCCACAGCCAGGCGGAGCAGCTGCGTGGTCTGTCCGCGGGGCCAGCCTCAGCTGCCCTCCCAGCCCTGTGTGGCCGTGGCCACCCTGCGGCCACCCCTGCAGACCCAGCCTGGAAACAGGAAGGTGAGAGCTGGGACCCCGCGGTCCGCTATTTCTAATCCAAAAAGACAGAAGGTGAGTCAGCCCCAGCTAAACCCAGTCCTGCGGGGGCTCTCCTTGTTGGGCAAGTGCCCTTGGCGTTGTTTTTACAGAGAAATGAGTGAACCCCATGGTTTGCAGCAACACAGAGGTGCCCTCTCCGCTCTTCTGGAAATTCAAAGCCTCCGACGTGGGAAGAGACAGGAAGGAACCTGTTTGCTGTGCGTCTGCTTTGCAAAGGTTTTCCTGCGCTTCGCCCTGCGCGGTGGAAGCCGCCGCATCCCGCCTCCTAAAGTCTGCGGAGGCTGCAGAGGCCCCAGCGGGGGTGTCACAGCAACGCTGATTGGCTGCAGAGGCGTTGTTACAGCGCCGCTGATTGGCTGCCCCGCGGTGGCTGGGCTTTAAATGAGACCGGCAGGCGGAGGGAGCCGGGATCTGAAGCATCTGCAGGCAGACAAGGCAGAGCGCTTGGCTCCCAGCTCCTCCCGTCTCCTCCTGCCGCGAACGCCAACCCGCAGCAAAGATGTGCAAAGGTCTGGCGGGGCTGCCCGCTTCCTGCCTGCGGAGGTAAGACGCCTTCAGCCCGCCCTGCCACATGTGGCGGTTGCACAGCTGCTGTGGACCCCGCTCTGTGGGTTAGGATCCCCGTGGCCAGTGGGGCTCAGCACCCGCCTTCCTCCGCGAGGAGCTAGAGACGGTGCCCGAGGAAGTGTGTGCTCCCGGATCCGGGCACCTCTGTGCGCTGTGACTGGCCTTGGTCTGAGGACCGTCGGAACCTCGGCCAGGCCAGCTCGCAGGGAGCAGGGCGGCCAGGGTTGGACGGCCCGCTGGGCTGCTGTGTCTCAGCTGTGATGGGTGCTGAGCGTCGCGGGGCTCGCAGACTCGGGCCGGGGCTCTAGGTCCTGTGTAGGGGAAGACACCCCAGGGTGCGCTGTGGCACCTGCTGGGAAGGCTCTGTGCTGCTGTGTGGGCTGAGGGTCCCTCCCCGCCTGTGTTCCATGAGCAGATGCTACGGTGACTGCAGCTCCAGACCACACCCCCTGGGCCCGGTCACAGCAGGGCTCAGGCTCAGGCTCAGGTTCTGGCTCAGGGCTCTGTGGAAGGTCTCACCCTGCAAACACTGCTTTATCATGTGCTGTGTCTTTAAAAGAGTCAGTGAACGCTTCCAGGGAATGCTTCCCAGCTGAATGAAATGAACCCCGTATTCCATGAGCTAATCTCACCGCGAAGGGCAGGAAGCTGTCCGTAGACAGATCACCCTCTTCTCATCTCCCTGCAAATGGCAATCACCTTCAGTTCAAGTTGGGAATCTCCCAGAAGGCACCGTGTTCTGTGCCTCCCGGGCACGGACTTTCCGGGCCGGCCACTCAGGAGGAAGGAGATTCCCTGCTCATGGGCTCCGGGGGCTTTGACGGGAAGCAGGAGGGTCTGGCAGAAGGTGAGATAGTGATCCCCCAGCGATGCCTGACCCCAATGGAGCAAGACTCCAAGCTTCACTAACTCAGGAAACTGTGCAAAGCAGGGGGGTGGGTGGCAGGTGTGCTCGCGGAGGAAAGACTACCCGGTAGGAGGGGGTAAACCCCAGCCGGAGGGTGAGCTGCTGGTCTGTCCTCTCCGGGAGCTGCAGACCAGCGAGTCCAGCACTTCATTCCAGCTCTGTGCCTGGGCTCAAGGTCACATGGGGGTGTGTGTGTGTGGGGGGGGGGAGGGTGCGGGGGGGTGCGGGCAGAGCAGATGCAGGTGTCCTGGCTCCAGGGAGCCATGGAGCCCGCATGGTTTTTATCCTCGTGTGGCATGTGCTGTAGGTCAGACATGGGCCACCTCTGCATGGGGGGACGGTGTGGGGATCGGTACCCGTCAGAGCTCAGCAGGCTGTTCTGGCGAATGCTGTCCACTGATAGGGTCCCTTGGCCTCAGTCCCACAGCCTCCTCCACGCCCTCTTCTGTCATTACAGAGGAGCCTGACCGGGGCCAGGTGGGGAGGCAGCGGAGGGAACAGTCCTGTGCGGCAGGGAGGACACTGCTAGGGGCAGCCCCAGAACAGCGAGAGTCCCGTTTCCTGGGGAAACGCACCTGGACATGCCCCTGACAGCACGGTCGACCGTGAGATGCAGCTTATCACCCACGGCTCCGCTTTCCTCCCTGATAGCCATGCACTTCTTTTCAAATGACACTTCTCTTATAAAGCGATTTCTGGGCTCTTATAATGAAGGAGATCCAAGCAAAGGAATAATCTATGTAATAAAAGCCTAAGCAACGGTTACAGCGGAACAACCAGAACGATCGGTCGCTATGATGCGAACTGACCACCAGGGGGCAGACGCTCAATGCAGGACCTGCCCCCTGGTGGTCAGTGTGCTCCCACAGGGGGAGTACCGCTCAGCCAGAGCCAGGCTCACAGCTGGCGAGCGCAGCGGCGGTGGTGGGAGCCTCTCCTGCCTCTGTGGCAGCAGTAAGGAGCAGTGAGCTGAGCAGTAAGGAGCAGTGAGCAGGTGGGCGGTAGGGAGCAAGGAGTCCTGGACTGCGAGAGTGATGTCCGCCTGCCGGCTTAGGCGGGTTCAAGCTGGCAGGTCGACATCCCCCGAGGGGTCCTGGACTATGAGAGGGTGCAGGCCACACTGAGGGACCCTCCTTCCCAGTGCACAAGTTTCTTGCACCGGGCCTCTAGTTAAAGAATAAGGTTGAGCTGGAAGGTCCTTGTCTCTGAGTCCTGTTCCTGTGACTCTCGCTTGCTTCTCTGGGTTCTTTTGAAGCCCCCAGTGCCCTTTAGGGTGTAAATGTCCCTGCAGTGCAGAGAGTACAAAGGAAAGCAGTGCAGCTGAGGAGCTGGGGCTCACTGTCCAGCCCTTCTGCCAACTGCACACCTGGTGCAGGTGTAGGGTGCAGGGTGCAGGCATAGGGTGCAGGGTGCAGGCACAGGGTGCAGGGTGCGGGCACAGGGTGCAGGGTGCAGGCATAGGGTACAGGGTGCAGGCATAGGGTGCAGGGCGCAGGCACAGGGTGCAGGCCACAGGGCGCAGGGTGCAGGCCACAGGGCGCAGGCCCACCTCCCTGGCCTGGAATCACAGGCCACCTTCCCCAGTGCCTGTGCATCCTGGGCCAGCAGCCAGCGGTGGCAATAGCAACTTCTGTCCAGGAGGTGGCACCACAGGAAGGGACCCAGTCAGCCCCTGCAGCTTCCCAGTTCCTAATCTCCAAGATCGGCATGTTTTCAATAGGCTTCTGTTGAAGGTCACACCTTCTGTTGAAGGTCACACCTTGTGCTGTTGGTGGAAATGACAGGCTCCAGGAGAGGCTGCTGCTGGCGGAGGGTCAGCCTCCCAGCACCTGGGAAGGGCGCTGCTCTCTGGGCTCTGTCCTGGGTCCCAGGCAGGGTCATGGGGACTCCTTGTCCTGGGAGCTTGCGCACCTCCAGCTCCCTAAGTGCGACGGGCTCTCGCAGCCGGGCGTCTTTTAACGAGAGCCCAGGACCACTCTGTGTCCCCTTCTGTGCAGCGCCAAGGACATGAAGCACCGGCTGGGGGTGCTGCTGCACAAGTCGGATTCCGGTGAGCACGGCTCCGCCCACAGCAGGAGAGACAAGCTGGTGGTCTGTCCCAGGTAATAAAGGTAGGGGAGGGTTGCGGGGGGAGGGGGAGGACCATGGGTGGAGGGCTGCGGGGGGAGGAGGAGGGCCGCGAGGAGGGAGGAGGGCCTCGGGGGGGAGTCGTCTTCGGACAGGGTATGGTAGAGCCAGGGAAGCCAGGGCCCCAGTTAAGCTAGATGTAAGTAAGAATGTACCGGGGGGGGGGGGGGGGGGGGGGCGGGGGTGGTGCTCTAACCAACACCAGGCTCCGCTAAGGGAGGGAGAGAAATACCTGCACTTTATTTAGGATCTTACGCTTCCTCCCGGTTTGGGATTGTGGCATTCAAATTCTTTTTCTCTAGGGTGAGCCAAGAGGAAGTCAAAAAGTGGGCTGAATCACTGGAAAGCCTGATCAGCCATGAATGTAAGTCTGACCACCCCCTCTGGGTTGGGGTCACCCGCCCTGGATACACGCATCTCACACCACACAAGGCAGGCTTAGGGGAGTCAGCCTGTTAGGCGTGTGACCCCCGAGCTTGTCATCTGCAGTGGGTGGTTCATGCAGAAACCGTGGGGAAAGGGTAGAGGAAAACTCCAAATATTGAGATTTCTTGCGGAATCAACTTCAGTTTCTCTTTCCCAAACCCACTGAAGCAGGGTGTACGGCTGGGATCCAATAGAAACAGACAGATTAGGGTTACCTGGCCCCAGGTGACCCCACAAAAGTGGGGTGTGGGGTGGCTCGAACCTGCCCTGTTCCCTCCAGTGCCTGGGCTCTGTCACCAGCATGGTGACAGCTCAGCTCTCTCCGGTCGCAGGCGGGCTGGTGGCGTTCAGGGCGTTCCTCCGGTCGGAGCACAGCGAGGAGAACGTAGAGTTCTGGCTCCGCTGTGAGGAGTACAAGCGAACCAGGTCGCCCTCAAAGCTGCGCCCCAAGGCCATGAAGATCTACGAGGAGTTCATCTCGGTCCAGGCGACCCAGGAGGTGGGTGCTCGCAGGAGTCTGGTGGCAGGACGTTCCCTGGGGGTGGCATTTGGTCCTCGGCCCTGCAGGCCGCTGACTCACAGAAAGGAGCCGTGCACCCACTATTATCAGCTTGACATCCACGCAGGTCGACTGAGAAAGGCCTTTGTCAGCAGACCGCCCGGGGTTCTGCTGGATCTCCCCAGCACGTGGGAGAGAGGAGACCCGCCCTGTCCACACGTGCAGGAGCCCAGGTCTGCTCCCCGCCCTCCCAGCGCCGTGCTGACTGCCCCTCCGCCCTCAGGTCAACCTGGACTCCGGCACCAGGGAGCAGACCCGCCAGAACCTGCTGGCGCCCACCGCCACCTGCTTTGACGAGGCCCAGAGGAAGATCTTCCACCTGATGGAGAAGGACTCCTACCGCCGCTTCCTCAAGTCTCGCTTCTACCTCGCGCTGGCCGACCCGTCTGGCGGTGCGTCTGAGAAGCAGCAAGGAGCCAAGCGCCCGGCGGACGGCCCCTCTCTGGCCCCCGGGTGCGCCTAACCTCGCGGGTGGGGCTGCAAGGCCGGACTGCACCGGGGGCCGCGGCACGGGCTGGTCTGTGGGCAGTGGGTGTCCGCACCGCAGCCGGGTGCCCGCACCGCAGCCTGGTGCCCGCACTGCCTCCCGTGCCGATCACTAGATGTAGTGTCTGTTCCGCGCTCCTCCCCGTCGTCTCCCGCATTTTCTTAGAGGCCCTGCGAGCGAGTGGAGAGGTGGTGGCAGCTCTCTCTGCTCAGCCGTTTGGCCTCAGGGTGGCCGGGGGGTGAGTCCAATTCATGTGACATCCACAGGCTCCAGGGATTCTGTGAGCCAGGACTTCCTCCATAGCTAGGTGTTTAGATGAGTTTGATCTATTGTGTGTTCATGTATGTGTACATGTGTGTGCATGTGTGTGCATGCACAGACACACACGTTCCTGTAGGATGGACGGAGAGGGCCAGGCGCTCATCACTAGTGCGAGGTGCTGTGCGCCTCGGCTCTAAACCAGCCCTGGGAAGCGATTGGAAAAGGGAGCTCATCTCTGTGAACCGAAGAGCCCCGGGCGTGGCTCCTGAGCGGCGTCCTGCTCACTGCGCCGAGTGGGGGGCGGGGGGCGGCTGTTCCTTGGCGCCGGGACCGAATGAGGCGCAGGATGAAAAGGGTTGTCATGGTCGGAACTGCTGCAACTTCAAGGCGCAGGAACTACTTGAGATTTCTGTTATTTATGATGTTTTGTACGATGCTTTCACTGTCCCGCGTATCCACCGAGGTGCAGGGCCACCGAGCAGGTCATGCGTGGCCAGGAAGCCCTGTCCTCATCCTCCTGAGGCCACGCCTGTGAGCACCCAGGGGCCCCCTCCTGCCCGTCACACGCGTGAGCACCGTGTGCTCTGAAGCCACGGGCTCAACATGCAGCGCCACGGTGGTGCCCGAGACGCCGTTGTATTAAAGATGCATGTCTCCGTCGGACCCTCCTGGTCTCTGGCAGTTTCACTTGCGTGTCCCGGGTCCCCCATAGTGTCCCGTGTTGCACACACTTCACAGTTTCTCTAGGGCCCAAGTGTGTGACAGACCGTCCGGGGGTGAGGTGGTGCCGGACCGGCGGACCGTCCGGGGGTGAGGTGGTGCCGGACTGGCGGACCGTCGGGGGGTCAGGTGGTGCCGGACTGGCGGAAGCCGCCTCCCAGGCAGGTTTGAGGGCCGCGGAGCGAGAAGTGAATATCAGGTGACCATTCCCAGTGGGCTTTTCAATCGCGTGTGGTTTTATTTTGTCAGCATTTCACGCAGAGCACCTGGTCGTGCCCTGTAGGCCAGCGCCCCGCTGTGCCTGCCCATGTGCCCTGGGTGGGTGCTGCCCAGGAAACATGCATCTGTTTTTGTTTTTTATGTTTTTACTGATTTCAGAGAGGAAAGAAGAGAGAGAGGGGAACATCGATGATGAGAGAGAATGATCGGTAGGCTGCCTCTGGCACGTCCTCTACTGAGGATCAAGCTGGCAACCGGGCATGCGGCCTGACCAGGAATGGAACCAGGGACCTCCTGGTTCCTAGGTCCACACTGAGCCACGCTGCCGGCAACACGCGCATCTTACTAACAAGGGTAGGCACGCCCTGCACTCGAGCTACATGCCTGTGCACATCGGTGACTGCGGGCCAGGAGGAGCGAGGGCTAGGGCTGCTGGAGAGGCTGGTGCACCCCTCTGTGGGCAGCAGGGGAGAAGCAGGACATGAATAGTGTGTGCTCCTCGGTTACTGCCACCTCTGCTACCTTCAGCCACACAGCCAGGGCCATCATGATTCCAGAGACCACGATGCTCAGCGGGTTTGCAGGGTGGAGTTCACCTCTAGTCCTGCCCTGGGGAGGGCAGGGGGCAGCAGGCGGGGGAGGAGGCAGAGGGCTGCAGAGCCCCAGGGGCGAATCCCTGATGCACGGAATGTTTGCCTTCACGGTCCCGGGTCCCACGTTTGTCACCACAAGCCCTGCTTCCTGAATTCTTGCTTCTCACCATGAGAGTCACACGTGGGAGGCGTCAGGTGCGCAGGGTCTGAAACTGGTTAGTAACAGACCCTTTCACGGATCTGATAAAGCTCTGGACCTTCTCCGGAGAAAAAGACACAAATAAACCCAAGTCTCCTAGACTTGAGAGGAAACGTTTACAGTCCCAGCTCAGCACAGGTGAGTGCCGGTCCCCTCCCCCAGGACAAGGCACCACGTGCTCCGCTCGCTGGCCGCCGGGGGCAGACACCGTCTCCGGTCTTATAGGTCGCGCAGAGCCCTCCGCCGGCCCATCCTCCTTCCTCTTGGTGTTTGGCCACAAAATAAGTAACAAATACGTGCTGATGCTCCTCCTGAAGGCGACCAAGGGCACATTTAAACACTTTATTGTTGAAAGTATTGAAGACGCCTCCTTTCCTCCTAGTGACCCCTCCAGCCCACCCCCGGCCTCCACCCCACTGTTGTCTGTGTTTGTGGGCTGTGCATCTGTGCATACAAGGTCTTTGGTTCATCTCTCCCCACGTACCCCTCCCCCCCCCCCCCCCCCGCCCTTCCCTCTGAGATTCCACAGTCTGTTCAATGCTTCTATGTCTCTGGATCTACTTTGTCCATCAGTTTATTTTGTTCATTACATTCCACATATGGGGGAGATCATGTGATACTTGTCCTTCTCTGACTGGCTTATTCTGCTTAGCACAATACTCTCCAGGTCCCTCCATGCTGTCTCAAAGGGAAAGAGACCCTTCTTTTTAACAGCTGCATGGTATTCCCTGGTGTAGATGTACCACAGCCTTTCGTCCACTCGTCTAGAAAAACAATGCTGCCCGCTATGTGCAGATGGTGGCCAGGCATAAATAACGCCTTCCATTGTTATAAGTGTCATCAGTAACACATTTAATTCCCGCACTAGCCCTAAGCTGCAGAAGCCGGTCGCGGGTAATGCTTCTGCGAAGCGAGAGCTCTCCTATGTGTACAGGAGGAGGGAGGCACGGAGGAGGGAGGGCCTGGTCACAGTTGCTGAGTTGGGATCTGAACGAAGACGGTGAGCTCACCTAAAACCACAGGCGGGTGGACGAGGGCAGGCCTCTGCAGACCCATGTGGTCAGGGTGGAGCCCAACGCCTTGGCCAGCTCGCCCTTCTCCTTTTGGGGCAGCTGTGGAGACCCCGGTCCAGGCTGTGCAGCCACAAAGGACCTCTGGACCCTCCGGAGAAGCAAGTGAACGAGAGATGAAGGATGGTGAGCGAAGGCAGGTGTCTGGTCCGTGTCTGTGGGGCTGCTTGTCGGCCTCATGGCCGCACGCACGCACTCTGAGAACTGCACTCGCCATGCACTCCCCACCCCGGGCTCTGCCGCCTGGGGAGGGGGCTGATGAGAGAGCATAACAGCAGTTTGCAAACAAAAACTGGACTTCGGGGAACGCGCCTCCCCAAAGCACCCCAGGCTGTTCTGGCCACTGCAGGTTAACAGAGCTTCGATTTTTAAAGTTGGAAATGAGATGATAGAGGAGAAAATAGAAAAAAAAAGAAAAAAAAGGACGTCCTACAAAATAGTCATGAAGATGTCAAGTCCAGCGCAGGGAATAGAGTCAATAATATCGTAATAAGTAGGGATGGTGCCAGGTGGGCGCTGGAAATATCCCAGGGAGACCACTCTGTAAGGGACATGATTGTCTAACTACAGGGCTGTGCACCTGAAACTAATACAAAGTGTTAGTGATGGGAACTGTACTTGAAAAAAAAGAACCACCTCCACGGGAAAGCCCCGCATCCGTCAGCCACAGTCAGACTGAGGGGCAAAATGTCATCAGAGCAACACCGGCAGATACACGCTCGCATGACCAGCCGAACCCAAACAGTCTGAAACGACATGACTCCACTCACTCGATTCAGAGGTGATTCAAAGCAGGTGTTTGCTGGGGCCATTAACCTACATGACGACCAACAAAATCGCTGCTGATCATTCTCGCCGCTGTTTCAGTGCCCGTCGCTCTGGTTCCCCGGCATCTGGACGTCACTCACCAGTGTGGCGGGAAAGGAGGGGCCGTTGCTCCTTCATGGGGCGACGCTGAGTGAGGGGGCTCGGGAGGGCTCACTGGGCACAGAGGCTAACTCTTCGGACGTGTCATGCCAAGGGGCAACGCAGGAGCTGGGTGGTGCCGGCTGCATCCCAGGCTTGTCCGCGGAGGTGAAAAGCTTGAAGAGGGAACTGGGCTTCCAAGGAAACCAGAACTTAATGGTGGCGTCTGACGTTTACGCTCACTGATTGCCAAGCCTCCGCTGAGCGCTCTACATGACTTTATTTAACTCTTAGAACAAAATCGGAACCAAATGCCTTAGTATCTGTCCACGGTGGGCGGGGAAGGTGGGATAGGAAAGCTCAGAAATGTACCCAAGGTCACCAGCGAAAGGCGCGCAGAGCAGTCAGACACGCCACCCGCGGTCTCACCAAGGAGCAGGAGAAGGAGGACGAGGAGGGGGACGGGCTGCCAGGGGAGAGGAACAGGGAGAAAAAGAGGGGGGGTGGTCAAGAGGTGGCAAGAGCAGAGGAGGGCAAGGAAGGGAGAGGGAAGGGTGGAGGCCGGAACATGGAAGGGAGAAGGAAGGAGCATGAAGATGCAGCTGTGAGGAAGGACGGAGGCCCGGCTCCCTGGTCTGGACGGGCCCCTCCCCGCGTCCTGCGGCCTCGGTTCCCTCTGTCTCTCCTGAGCTGGGGCAGGGGCGGTCCCTTGGGGACTCGTGACAGGGGGCTGGCAGCAAGGGTAAACGCTGGGCCAGGCTCCTCTGCAGAATCATCTTCCATCTCCTTTTCTCCCTGGGTCTGAGTTTGCCAGATCCGAACCATTCTCCAGAGCAAGTCCTTTTGTAAAGTTGTTTTTAATGCCGGAGGGAAGACGACAAAAATAGCCCAGCTCTTCTTTGGTCCCAGGCATCACTGTGGTGGGGGACAGTCATCGGCCACTCGGAGTCACACAGGGACAGGACCCCGGCTCGGGGACACGGGGTCCCGGCCGCGTTGCTCCCGCCTCTCCTGCGGGAAGGACCCAGGCGGTGACCGCAGGGCCTGGGTGAAAGGGGACTGTCCCACAGGAGTCTGGTCAAGGCAGCAGCTTGTGCAGATGAGCAGAGCTCGGCCGTGGGAAGGGGTGAGCGGTGACCTTCAGGGTTGACTGGGGACGTTGCTTCTGGAGAAAGTAAAACAAGAGCTTTGTTGATGTCCTTTATGAGTGTTATCTGCCAGACCCCAGCTTCCTCCTGGCCTTCTGGCCTCTGCTGTCTTCTCAGGACAGCGCACCCGCGACAAGGAGGTGGCCGCGAGGGCAGCGGCGCACGACAGGAAGCCGTTCCAGTTGTGTCAGAGCAGAGACAAGGCGCCCGGCTTCCTGCCACCTCTGTGCCCAGAGCTGATCCTCCGCGTAGGACTCGGGTGCTTGCTGCCCGCCCTTCAGTTTCAGGAAGAAACTGTCCGGCCAGTTTGCAAATCCCAGGTTTGAGTCTCTTCGGGTCCCATCTCAGGAGCCTGAGCTGACCTAGTCCCTCCGATGGGGCCTCCACATGCGCAGTGGTGCCTGGACTCCTGGGGGCGCCTCTGCAAGCCCCTCCCGCTCCCCCTGCCTGCACACGGCCGGCCCTGGGTAGTGGCCCTGCTTATTGCCCGGGCCTGACTTCTGGCCACTCAGCCTCCGGACTGGGACCCTCTAATTCCCTCCAATAACAGCCTTGCACTCAAAGGTGCACATTTGACCCCTCCCTCTGCTACTGGACATGGCCTGCGCCAGGCTGGAGACCGGGGTTCTGGGTCTGGTGCTGAGCGCCCAGCAGCGTCTGGCCTCACCCTCCACGTCCTCCTGCCATGCAGCTCTGGGGCGACTGCCTCTGTGTCACCCGCTCCATCTCCCTTCACGGGCTGATCCGCTGGCGCTGGAGACCTACCGCGTGGGGAGCCTCCCCGCGCCGGGCATGGTTCAGATGCCGTTCCAGGCCTTGTTCCCCGCAGCTCTTCCCATTACAGCGCAGTCCACTTTCCAGTAAATACCTGAACTGTTTTCTGTTTTTCCTTGTTTAAAATGTATTTTTCATTTACACTTGACACACAGTATTATAGTAATTTCAGGAGCACAACACCTTCCGGTGATCAGCCAAGTACCGGCACTGTTTCAATCCACGGTTGGGAGTCTGAGAATACAGAGGGCTGACTGTACTGGCCTTCTTATCCCCTAATTGGCTCATTTTTTTCTTCAAAATTCTACCTTCACAAATCTATAGGGCAGTGGTTCTCAACCTTCCTAATGCCGTGACCCTTTAATACAGTTCCTCATGTTGTGGTGACCGCCAACCATAAAATTATTTTCGTTGCTACTTCATAACTGTAATGCTGCTACTGTTATGAATAGTCATGTAAATATCTGATCTGCAGGATGGATTTAGGTGACCCCTGTGAAAGGGTCCTTCGACCCCCAGGTTGAGAACCGCTGCTCTAGGGGATCAAAACCCACCAACATTCCTCCCTCCCTCCCGCCTTGCTTTCCTCCTCTGTCTCTTTTTCTTTCTCTTTTCCTCACTTTCGTTGTTTCCTTTATTTTTAATTGTTTTTTGCATTCAGTGTCCCTGGATTCAGAAAGCAAACATTTACTGACCACCTGGTCTGACGCTGCGTCAGCTTTTCCAGAAAAGACAATCACTGAGCAGCAGGAGCATACGGAGCCCTGCAGCGGGTGCTCGCATGAGAAGCACCTTACTTAACTTCGCATTCACAGTTCCCTGCGTGTGAGTAAAATCCGGTATAAAGCACTTACTCAGGGCCCTCGGTCACTGCTCAATAGGTGGAGCGTCACCCAGCCATGCCAAGGTTGTGGGTTCAATCCCCGGACCAGGGCACACATACAAGAGTCAACCAATGAATGCATAAACAAGTGGCACAATAAACGGATGTCTCTCTCTCCCTCCATTCCCTTCTCTCAAACCAATAAATAAAAAGCATTTGCTAAGCTCTCATCTTTATGCCTACCACCGCTCCTGAGTTCAAGGGGTTCACCACTTAGGGTGCTCAATTCAAGTCGGAGGCGTGGTTGTCTTAAGGTAGTTTTAAGTGAGGGAGCAAGCGAGGGAGATGGGGATTCACACCCAAAGCTCTGTCTCCGGAAGGGAGGCTTAGTCATGTGTTGCTTCTGCCTCCTATTGGGTCAGTTATGCCTTGATTTCTTCTTTGCAGGTGGCTACACTTACCTGGGGAAGCCTGAGCTAGGACAGGTCATTTATATGGAAAAGCCACTGCAAACAACTTGGGTGGGGCTGCAAATTGGATGGGGCAGGATCTCAGGGAATCGCCAGGGCCAAGTGAACAGTGTGGGCCATGCTAGAGGCTCAGATATGGCTGCCAGTCATCTCTACGATGGGGGAGAGGTCCCAGCACAGGAACAATGACCCCTGCAAGCAGCCCCATCTGGAAGAACCCCTAAGTTCTTGCCCCAGTGCCAGACAATCCAGTTCCTCCCCATAGGTCCCTGGACCCCCCAGAGCTGCCACCCAGTGTTGGAGCCCAGAGGTAGCAAGTCCAAGTAAGTTCATGTTCTGGCCCTTTAAGAGGAATTGCCTGAGGCTCCAGCAACCTCCATGTCACTCAGCCACATCCCTGCTGGTTTTTATAGCCCAAAGTTATGGAAACTTCTCTTCCCAGCTCTGGAACCCTGGTGTGGGGTTGGGGTCCCTTGCTTCTCATAGGAGGCCCCCTCAGTCATGATATCCCTCCTGATTGAAAAATAACACCACACACGGGTATTGGGCCGGTCTGTTCCATGTCCCCACCTCTCCTACCATCTCGGCGTGCTTTCTTTCATTCTCTAGTTGTAGGACTTCCATTCAGCCAGATTCCAGGCAGTTCCGGATTATGGTTGTTCTGAATTTTAGTTATAATTTTGATATGGTTGTGGGAGGCGGTGAGTACCAGTGTTCATCTACACCGCCATCTTCCATTTGGCCATTCTTCACTTGAATGAGCTTCTCCCGAAATGGGACCATTCCAAGTAATTTTCAGGCACATTGGGAAGATACATCAATTTTTTTTCAGGTGATGGGTTTCCCCTTAATCAGCTCCTTTTCTCCCTCAAGTCTGCTGACTCTAAAGTGGAGGAAACTCACCCAGGAACATCGTCCTCATCAGCAAAAAAATGGCTGGTTTTTCAACCTCCCGTCAGCAGGTGACAATGACGAAGCCAGTATCTCACCACAATGACCTAGGTGTATGGATCACCAGGATGGCTCTATTTAAGACTTTGAGGCTTTAAAATGTGCCTTCTTCCCACCATCAGCATCAAGATGTATTGAGAGAGAAACAAAGTGAGTGGGGGTGGGGGAAGGAGCTCATTTCCCTTACAAGCTGCAATTGGAACTGTGCTCCAATATGTCTCTTTTATTGCCGACAGTTCATCAGTTCTGAGTCAGACGGGGGTGAGGCCAGAGATAAAATGAAGAAAAGCAGATCTTGTTTAATCACCAATGAGCCGCGTTTAGGAAAAAATGCCTGCAACCTGGTCACTTAGCCATGAGCAAATTATCATCATTCAGTTCCTTAAATAGGGACAGAAAGTCCTGGACATTTATATCCACAGAATTATAATTAAAGTGGAGACAATGTTCTAGAGGCCCCAGATGGAATGTTGATATCCTTATTCCAAAAATATAAAGAGCCCCTTGCCTGCAGCTTATAAAAAAAATTATAGATAACACAAGTCATATTTTCCAGAGACTGGTCACAATTCATTAAGAAAAATATACAGAAATGGGCTGGGAATAGAGTTTTAAAGAATTTTTCAAAAATAGCTGTTCATACTGGAATGGAAGAAAGCAGTGAGCAGGGAGGAGGGGTCAGTGGGGGGGGGGAAGAGGAATCTGTAATACTTTCAACAATAAAGATTAATTTTTAAAAAATCAAGCAAGCAAGAACTGAGGGTGCCCTGAGAATTAAGGTGTCTATTGGCTGTGAAACCCTAGGAGAGCACCGGTGAGATACTTACGTCAGGGACCACTGATGGGCCTGTAAGTGTGGGTGCAGCGCTGGTGACCTCAAGTAAAGACACTCTGGAGTCTGAGTACAAACCCAGGGGTGTTGCTCCTGGAGTGGAGCTGACAACAGCCAGTGCCCAGTGAATGTAGGTGCCACAGGCCATCTTTCACTGGACGAAGAAATAGCTCCTAAGAGAAAACCAGGCATCCCCGACGGATGTGATTTTGATGCAAGTTGAAACACAATGTCACGTTTTACTACTGAGATCGTTGGAAAACTGCCAATGGAAAATATGGAGAATCCTATATAATAAAAGCCTAACATGCTAAGTGGCCGTTCAACTAATCAAAGCGTAATATGCTAATGATATGCTAAGGGCTCTCAACCACTCACTATAACATGTACTGACCACCAGGGGGCAGATGATCCAACCAGTAAGTAAGCTTGCTGCTGGGGTCTGGCTGATTGGGACTGAGCTAGATGGGTCGGACATGCCCTGGAGCCCTCCCGTGGTTCCTCCCCTGCTGACCAACCTCCAACATCTCTCCCCGACCCCTATCGTGCACTGGTGGGGTTCCTTGCCTGGCTTGCACCCTCTCGCAATCCGGGATCCCTCGGGGGATGCCGAAGAGCTGGTTTCAGCCTGATCCCACAGGTCAGGCTGAGGGATCCCACTGGTGCATGAATTCGTGCACTGGGCCTCTAGTAAGAGAATAAGAACTTATCCAGGCCTTTTGGATGTGAGCAGACTGTCCATGATCCATTATCCTTCCTTTGGACTGTCAGTCATGATAGCGAGGCCCGTCCCCCCTCCACATTCCACGGCTCTGCCACTAACCTCTGACCTCTGACCTCCAACCTCTGACCTCCGACCTCTGACCTCAGAGCCAGGAATTCAGACCAAGATCCTGCCAGTGCAGTGGTGCCAACAGAGCAGGCAGAGCTTGGGGAGGGCGAGCTGGTGCTCTAAGGGCGCCTTCTCCTGTGTTTATGGGCTCAGTGAGGGAGATGGGGTGCCTTCTCCTGTATGGACATGCTGCCTCACTGCTGGTTAAATTGTTTGGTGCTTAGTCATTCTGCTGTGCTCACAGCCCTTTTGCACGTGATGCCCAGCGCCACCTGGGTCTCTGCCCTGGCCCTCGTCTTTTGCGGCTGGATCCTTTTCGGGCCTGGAAGCTTGCCCCTGACATGGGTTAGGTATCGAGAAACGTTAGGGTCTTTGACCACAACCAGTGACCACACGCTAGATGACAACACTTCCTTCCAGAGGCAGATGGATGGGAGAGGGCTATGGCATCTTTTTGTTGTTGTTCAGACTCATTTGTCTAATTATGCAGCATAATTCTTCTAGAACAATGCACGTCACCATCAGGGGACATCATTTTACACCTGAAATGTTCACTGACTTGTATTTGTCAGTTTTATAGGGACCACCCTTCATTTTAAACCTGTGTTACTTCTAGCAATACCTTTGCCTGATTTCTAGGTACACAGCAGGGCTGCAGCTGGCGGGGGAGCTTGGCTCAGGGTCAGGCCTTAAGACAAAAGGTGGGTGAGAGTGAAGGGAAGGGAGGTGTGAGCGATGGCCCAGGCGTGGAAGGTGGAAGTGACTCAGGAGAGGCGGAAGTTCTAACAATAGATGCTAACGATGTGGATGTTTGATGATATAAGACACAAGACAAAATTTCCTAAGAAAGAGTGACTACCTTCTAGAAGGTTCCCTGCAGTGGCGTTCCTCACGGCAAGTCCCACAGAGTCTAAGAAGCTGAAGCCCTGCGGCATGTTTGGAAACCAAGGCGCTGCTGCTGTGGCACTGGGCTCCCTTGTCCTGTGCGCTCGGCGGTTCCCGGCCTCGCCAGAGACGGGCAGTTTGGCCAGGGCCCCAGAGCTACCGTGAGAGCCGAGGGACCCTGCGGGCACACGTCCCCCACGGGGTGCCACGGCCGCGGAGTGCAGGCTCCACTCCTTTGCATCCTCAGCAGCAGCAGCCTGGCCCCAGGACCGGGTGAGCACGCAGGGAACCCCGCGAGGGGGGCTGCGCCCAGTTCAGGGCAAAGCGTCTGTGCACAGAAGCGGAGCCACAGCAGCAGCCGTCCTGGCCACCTTTCCTCATGAGACGTCCTCGGCGGGGGGTGGGGGGTGTACGCTTACTCCTGTGGCCCCTCAGGATCTGGGAAGTTCGGTGATTGTCATTAAAGCTCAGGAGTGACTGTTCGCACAGTGGCTGGCCCATCGCCACCTGAGGCTCTATGGGCCGCGGCCGTGGGGCTGGGCTGAACTGCAGCCCGGCTGGAGAAAATCCGGTTCCTAAACCCCGGCCAGAGCCTCGAGTGGCCAGTGTGCTGTGGGGAAGCACAGCAGGACTGGCTGCCATGGGCACAGCGCCTAGCGCTTCAACAGTCCCTGAGGCCGCGGGGCCACGGACTGTCCGTTGGCGAAGAGACAGAATGAGGGGGTTCTGCATAGATTTGGGACAAAGTGAAAATGGTGGGCACTCTGCTTGCAGAATTACAGAAAACTGGGGGGAAGGACTCAACAGGAGGGAAAAAGAGGAAGGTAAGGAAAGGACAGGAAGGAATTCATCCTGAGAATAACTGATTCCACTCACCCCAAATGGGGCGGTGCACTCCCGAGACAGAGCCACCAGGGCTCCCCTGGGAGAGGGACTGAACGTGGGAGCGACTGCAATATCGTGGGAAGGATTTAAAAATGTACAGGAAGACACAGAGGTGAGACGCTGGTGAACACCAACGCAGACATGAGGGCAGAGCGGCTGGCGGCTGTGGCACACGGGCGTGAACGTCTGACTTCCATGCAAGTTGAGTTCCAGCTCCCAGAGAAACGTGACGGGCGGCCCCGCTGGCTGCGCCCTGAGCTCACACAGCCTTTTTTAAAGTTGAATTTATTGGGCTGACATTGGTTAACAAAATTATACAGGTTTCAGGTGTACAAGTCCATAACACGTCACCTGTACACTGTGTTGTGTGTTCACCACCCAAGCCAAGTCTCCCCCTTTACCTGCTCCTACCACATCCCCCGACCCTCCCCGCTCCGCCCTGGTAATCACCGAAGTGATGTCTTGTATATGAGTTTTTTTGTTTGTTTTTGCTTAATCCCTTCACCCAGCCCACAGCCCCTCCCCTCTGACAGCTGTCAGTCAGTTCTCCTTGTGTCCGAGTCTGCTCCTGTTCTGTGTGTGTGTCCGAGACTGCTCCTGTTCTGTGTGTGTGTCCGAGTCTGCTCCTGTTCTGTGTGTGTGTCCGAGTCTGCTCCTGTTCTGTGTGTGTCCGAGTCTGCTCCTGTTCTGTGTGTGTGTCCGAGTCTGCTCCTGTTCTGTGTGTGTCCGAGTCTGCTCCTGTTCTGTGTGTGTGTCCGAGTCTGCTCCTGTTCTGTGTGTGTCCGAGTCTGCTCCTGTTCTGTGTGTACCAGTCTGCTCCTGTTCTGTGTGTGTGCTGGAGTCTGCTCCTGTTTTGTGTGTGTGTCCGAGTCTGCTCCTGTTCTGTGTGTACCAGTCTGCTCCTATTGTGTGTGTGTGCCCGAGTCTGCTCCTGTTCTGTGTGTGTGTCTGAGTCTGCTCCTGTTCTGTGTGTACCAGTCTGCTCCTGTTCTGTGTGTGTGCTGGAGGCTGCTCCTGTTTTGTGTGTGTGTCCGAGTCTGCTCCTGTTCTGTGTGTACCAGTCTGCTCCTATTGTGTGTGTGTGCCCGAGTCTGCTCCTGTTCTGTGTGTGTGTCCGAGTCTGCTCCTGTTCTGTGTGTGTCCGAGTCTGCTCCTGTTCTGTGTGTGTGTCCGAGTCTGCTCCTGTTTTGTGTGTGTGTCCGAGTCTGCTCCTGTTCTGCGTGTGTACAAGTCTGCTCCTGTTCTGTGTGTGTGTCTGAGTCTGCTCCTGTTCTGTGTGTGTCCGAGTCTGCTCCTGTTCTGTGTGTGTGTCCGAGTCTGCTCCTGTTCTGTGTGTGTGTCCGAGTCTGCTCCTGTTCTGCGTGTGTACAAGTCTGCTCCTGTTCTGTGTGTGTGTCCGAGTCTGCTCCTGTTCTCTGTGTGTGTCCGAGTCTGCTCCTGTTCTGTGTGTGTGTCCGAGTCTGCTCCTGTTCTGTGTGTGTGTCCGAGTCTGCTCCTGTTCTGTGTGTGTCAGAGTCTGCTCCTGTTCTGTGTGTGTGTCCGAGTCTGCTCCTGTTCTGTGTGTGTCCGAGTCTGCTCCTGTTCTGTGTGTGTCCGAGTCTGCTCCTGTTCTGTGTGTGTGTCCGAGTCTGCTCCTGTTCTGTGTGTGTGTCCGAGTCTGCTCCTGTTCTGTGTGTGTGTCCGAGTCTGCTCCTGTTCTGTGTGTGTGTCCGAGTCTGCTCCTGTTCTGTGTGTGTCCTAGTCTGCTCCTGTTCTGTGTGTGTCCGAGTCTGCTCCTGTTCTGTGTGTGTACAAGTCTGCTCCTGTTCTGTGTGTGTGTCCGAGTCTGCTCCTGTTCTGTGTGTGTCCGAGTCTGCTCCTGTTGTGTGTGTGTCCGAGTCTGCTCCTGTTCTGTGTGTGTACAAGTCTGCTCCTGTTCTGTGTGTGTGTCCGAGTCTGCTCCTGTTCTGTGTGTGTACAAGTCTGCTCCTGTTCTCTGTGTGTGTCCGAGTCTGCTCCTGTTCTGTGTGTGTACAAGTCTGCTCCTGTTCTGTGTGTGTGTCCGAGTCTGCTCCTGTTCTGTGTGTGTACGAGTCTGCTCCTGTTCTGTGTGTGTCCGAGTCTGCTCCTGTTCTGTGTGTGTGTCCGAGTCTGCTCCTGTTCTGTGTGTGTGTCCGAGTCTGCTCCTGTTCTGTGTGTGTGTCCGAGTCTGCTCCTGTTCTGTGTGTGTCCGAGTCTGCTCCTGTTCTGTGTGTGTCCGAGTCTGCTCCTGTTCTGTGTGTGTACAAGTCTGCTCCTGTTCTGTGTGTGTGTCCGAGTCTGCTCCTGTTCTGTGTGTGTCCGAGTCTGCTCCTGTTCTGTGTGTGTCCGAGTCTGCTCCTGTTCTGTGTGTGTACAAGTCTGCTCCTGTTCTTGTGTGTGTCGAGTCTGCTCCTGTTCTGTGTGTGTACCAGTCTGCTCCTGTTCTGTGTGTGTGTCGAGTCTGCTCCTGTTCTGTGTGTGTCCGAGTCTGCTCCTGTTCTGTGTGTGTCCGAGTCTGCTCCTGTTCTGTGTGTGTGTCCGAGTCTGCTCCTGTTCTGTGTGTGTGTACGAGTCTGCTCCTGTTCTGTGTGTGTCCTAGTCTGCTCCTGTTCTGTGTGTGTCCGAGTCTGCTCCTGTTCTGTGTGTGTCCGAGTCTGCTCCTGTTCTGTGTGTGTCCGAGTCTGCTCCTGTTCTGTGTGTGTGTCCGAGTCTGCTCCTGTTCTGTGTGTGTCCGAGTCTGCTCCTGTTCTGTGTGTGTCCGAGTCTGCTCCTGTTCTGTGTGTGTGTCCGAGTCTGCTCCTGTTCTGTGTGTGTCCGAGTCTGCTCCTGTTCTGTGTGTGTCCGAGTCTGCTCCTGTTCTGTGTGTGTCAGAGTCTGCTCCTGTTCTGTGTGTGTGTCCGAGTCTGCTCCTGTTCTGTGTGTGTGTCCGAGTCTGCTCCTGTTCTGTGTGTGTCCGAGTCTGCTCCTGTCTGTGTGTGTCCGAGTCTGCTCCTGTTCTGTGTGTGTCCGAGTCTGCTCCTGTTCTGTGTGTGTGTCCGAGTCTGCTCCTGTTCTGTGTGTGTGTCCGAGTCTGCTCCTGTTCTGTGTGTGTCCGAGTCTGCTCCTGTTCTGTGTGTGTGTCCGAGTCTGCTCCTGTTGTGTGTGTGTGTCCGAGTCTGCTCCTGTTCTGTGTGTGTCCGAGTCTGCTCCTGTTCTGTGTGTGTGTCCGAGTCTGCTCCTGTTCTGTGTGTGTCCGAGTCTGCTCCTGTTATGTGTGTGTGTCCGAGTCTGCTCCTGTTTGTGTGTGTGTCCGAGTCTGCTCCTGTTTTGTGTGTGTCCGAGTCTGCTCCTGTTCTGTGTGTGTGTCCGAGTCTGCTCCTGTTTTGTGTGTGTCCGAGTCTGCTCCTGTTCTGTGTGTGTCCGAGTCTGCTCCTGTTTTGTGTGTGTCCGAGTCTGCTCCTGTTCTGTGTGTGTCCGAGTCTGCTCCTGTTCTGTGTGTGTCCGAGTCTGCTCCTGTTCTGTGTGTGTGTCCGAGTCTGCTCCTGTTCTCTGTGTGTGTCCGAGTCTGCTCCTGTTCTGTGTGTGTGTCCGAGTCTGCTCCTGTTCTGTGTGTGTGTCCGAGTCTGCTCCTGTTCTGTGTGTGTCCGAGTCTGCTCCTGTTCTGTGTGTGTGTCCGAGTCTGCTCCTGTTTTGTGTGTGTGTCCGAGTCTGCTCCTGTTCTGTGTGTGTGTCCGAGTCTGCTCCTGTTCTGTGTGTGTGTCCGAGTCTGCTCCTGTTCTGTGTGTGTGTCCGAGTCTGCTCCTATTTTGTGTGTGTGTCCGAGTCTGCTCCTGTTTTGTGTGTGTGTACGAGTCTGCTCCTGTTTGGTCAGGCACCTTCTTAGAGGAAAGTAGCAGACAGAGGCTTTTTGAACAGGTCTGACCACAGGCTGGGGACCTCTGCCTGTCCACACCCTGCACCTCCTCTCACCCGCCGAGATAACCTGGGAGCCAGCCCATCCTTGTGGGCTCTGGCGGGGGCGGGGGGGGGGGGTAGGGTTTAACAATAAAAGTTGTATTTTCCTATACACCCCCCTCCCCAGCACACACACATGCATACTATCATCCCTGAGCTTCCACGAGGAGAGATCACCACTTTCTCACCAAACCAGGAAATATGCTTTGCTGCTGAGTTTGTTGGCAATACCCTGTGGAGTCTGGTCCATAGGTCAGACTACCTGGGCCCGGAGACCCGACTCTGGGCTCCACCTGCGACACGCACTGCGCCACTCGCCGCCGGGCCTGTGAGCCTCGGGCTGGGTGCACGTGAGTATCCTCCCCCGCACCCGGAGTGGAGGAGAGTGCCAGGAGCACGAGGCAGGGCCGCTGCGGGCAGAGGCACGCGAGCAGCTGCTGGTATCAGCGCATGGAGTTTGAGGTCATTCGGTTTCTGGTTGACCAGTTAGCTGGTCAGGATTCAGTGTCAGTTGGTTAAATTCTATTCTAGACTCAGAACACAAAGATTCTGAGGAATAAGACATGGTGTTTGCCCAGCTCACAGTGAGGAACTGCTGGGCAAAGGGGACGGTGGGATAGAAATAAAACAGATTAGTGCTCACTCTCCAGTGACACTGAGGAAATGCTGACCTTCTCTGACCACACCCCTCAGCCAGACACAGCGGCAGGCAAGTGGGCCCGACGGGGCTCTGAGAAAAGCAGCGTATTTTGTAGGTCATGGAGTCCATCCGATCATCATCACTGCTGCGCGTCACAGAAACTCCATGTAGCCGCACTTTTGCAGGTGGGCAAACAGGCCCAGGTGAGCTCAGGTAGGGAGCCAACGAGAGGGGAACGATGGTTGTAAACAGAAAAGCCATTTCTCGGGCTCCGAAGCCAACTATTACCCACACATGGTGTTCCGAAGTGCACACTAGCTCTTCAAACAGACATTGATCTGGTTTTTATCACAAAATGCCCTCATGTCTTTGAAGTCTCATCTGCTTCTCTTTTCTGTGTGAGGAGCTAAGATCTGAATAAACCCTTTCATCTGGATTTCAAAAGCCCTTATCCTCACAGTGCAGGCGCTCCATAGGCAGCTGATAGCTGATAAATAAATAGAAGCTCCTCCCGCCAGCTATCATTCCAGGGGGTGGGCGGGAGATTTGTCATGATAAGAGACCCCCAAATGCCATTAAGCCTTTTTAGAGGATGAAAGCGCAGTTTCAAAGGGGTGAGATGAGCCCCACCCCTGCTCACCTCCTCCTGTGAAATACAGCGGTGTTACCATGAGCAGTCACAGCAGCCACGCCGCGAAATCACCAAGAGTAATCCGTTCTTTTCGGCGGTTAGCGAATTGTCGGGGTGCGCAGGGAGGGAGGACCCGAGAGGCGCCTGACCTACTTACACGGGGAACGGGCAGAGGCGGGGTTGCGCAGGCCGTGGGGCCGGTGCGCCTGGCGGTGACCGAGGGCCGCCGGCCGGCCGGCCGGCAGAGAGGGGCTGGGCAGGCCTGGGCGCCCGCGAGCATCTGTGCTGTCATGCACCCCGCTCTGGCTTTCCTCTCCGTCCCCTCTGCTCATCGTCAACAGACTTGCAAACACAGAAGCGGTGGTTTTGGTTGCTATTTAAAAAGCAGTCAAAATAAATGCTCGGTTAAAAGAAATAAGGGAACACCAATCTAGCCCAGAGCACCTGGACGGGGCCTGGTTTGGAAACGTGACTCATTAACACGCACAGGCCTGCCCTGAGGCCAGGGAGCTGCGGCTGCTCCTCCCCAGCGTGGCCCCCTAATGAAGTTCCGGCCCCGCTTTCACTGCGGGAACAGTTCAATCCTGAGAAGGTTAGGGCTTGACCAGAAAGTAGAAAAGCCTGGGATGTGGCCCAGGAGTCTCTCGATGGGACTGAGTCGGTGCAGCAGGCACTGGAGGCTGTGTGTGCGCGTGTGTGCGCGCGTGTGCGTGTGTGCGTGTGCGTGTGTGTGTGTGTGTGTGTGTGTGTTGGGGGGGCGGGGGTCGGTTAAGGTGTTTGGGAAGCGATTTGTGGGCGAAATAATTCCCGAGAGACTGCTCACTGCGAACACGCAGTGCGGGGCGGGAGCTCTGAACGCCGGCTCTGCGTGGAGCCCGTTTGACTGGGGTCCAAGCCAAGCATCCCCGCCCACTGCCCAGTGCACGGGGTCCCCTTGGGTGAGTGGACCGAGCAGCCTGGAGGGTATTGGTCTGACCTCTACGCCTGCTGCTGATTCGCACAGTGGCCTGAGAGCCTCACTCCACTGTGGGCAACACTTCCTGGTGGAAACTCTCAGAAACTCATCCATGATCATAAAAATGAAGAGAGAAAAAGAAGAATAAAAATGATTCAGGGGCCCTGCATCATGGCAACGGATGAGAAGCAGCCAGAGACCATCCAGACCCTTGGGTCTGTCCAGCCACCCGTGTCCACAGGGGCCTCATGGTCCTTCCTCCATAGACCTGCTCCCGTCCCGGCTTCTTTCTGAGGAAACGTGCTCCACCCCCTCCCCCATATGCTCTCAGCCCTGACACTAGTCCAGTGGTTCTCAACCTGTGGGTCGCGACCCCTTTGGGGGCCGAACGACCCTTTCACAGGGGTCGCCTCAGACCATCGGAAAACACATATATAATTACATAATGTTTTTGTGATTGATCACTATGCTTTAATTATGTTCAATTTGTAACAGTGAAATTGGGGGTCAGCACAACATGAGGAACTGTATTAAAGGGTCGTGGCATTAGGAAGGTTGAGAACCACTGCCCTAGTCAATCAGGGCACCGAGCCCAGGGCCACAGAACTGAGCCCCGGGTGGAGGCGAGGGGATGGCTGTGCAGTGCCAGTCAGCACTGGAGCCACGGGACCTCGGGTGCTCTGCAGTCCTGGCTGGGAACAGCAGGGTCCCCGGAATCCAAGGGAAAGCAGCCAACGGCGTGGGGAGAATGGGGCACGCGGCTGCTCCCGCTCTAGTCTGCCTGCTGGGCCTGTGAGGGTGGCGAGGGCGGAAGCTGTCCCAGCTGGTGTGGGGCTCACCTGGCGGTAGAAGCACAGTGACCGGACAGGCCATCCATCTGAAGGGATTTTCCCGTAAAGAATGTTCAGGAGTCAGAAAGAACTCGCACGAGGCTGTGGCCTAGGTACATATTTAATTAACATATGTGATCAGTTACAAAGTCATGCGGTGCCTTATTTACCGAAAAGCAGGATTCACGCAGTACACAGTGTGTTAGACATAAAATCAGAAGATAAACACAGTTCTTCCTAAATGAAATCTGACAATGGGCTTCCAAAACCTTCATTTCCAGCCTTGCTCGGAGCTGCGTTTCCTGAAGGTGAGTTGCCAGGTGCAGCATTTTAAATATTTAGTTCCCCGAATCCTGATACTGTGACTTAAATGCTCCAATTACTTTGGCCCCGTGACAAACCCCTCCGCACCCCCAGCCGCACGCCGCCCTGGGCGGGTTGGCACTTTCAGGGCATCGCAGCTCCGTCCAGTACAACCTGTGCGATGGGGCGGAGAACGCGACGGCCGGGGAAGGCGGTCTGCTCTGCGACACCCGTCAGGACACCGCGGACCTCACCACCAGGACCTGCGGGTGGCCTGGGCCTTGGGTGTGGACACCTGGGTGTCAGAGTCCGCGCTCACCCTTTGCTGTCCATGGGGACACTGGGCTCCAGGTCGCTTTTCTCTAAGCAAGAAGCCCCAGGATTTCGAGTGGGGCTCCTCCCCGCTGTGCTGTCATGCAGTGCCTTCCCTCAACCTGCACCTGGTCCTGGACCTCGAGGGGAGGCTGTTTTTCAATCCCGAAGCCAGCAGCTCTGACCTGTCTCCTAGTGATCGCCACCTCCGTGGGCCCACACTCACTTCCTCACCACTTCCTCTCTCCTTCCCCTCTTCCCAGGACCCTTTCTCTCCCACACCTGCTCCCTCCCAGACACAGGGTCAGGGCCTGCTGCAGGGAATGACTTCCCTGAGAAATGGTTAGCTTGTTACGTGACTCTCCAGTGGTGGGATGTGTGAGGGGCGGGCAGCGTGGCAGAGCCCGGTGGGTGCTTGTTAGTTTACCGGACGGGCTGCTGGGCGGGTTTCCTTGAAGGTCCTGTGTGGCTGGTGCTCATTCTCTGGGAGACGATGGTTGGCTCCCGGCTGACGGGAGTGTGCGCTCACCAGCCCGGCCAGCACAGGCTGCAGAGGGTCAGAGTGGGAGGCTGTCCTCGCAGAGCTCTTTGTTTTTGCTCTGAACTGCCTTCAGTGCCCGCTGTGCAGAGCGCCAGGCAGCCCTGAGCGGGATCCTTCCAGACGTCTGATTGTATTGGTTTGAAGGCGAAGTGATGGGACTGCCTTAGTGAGCCTGGATTTCTGAAGGGGTCTGTCTGGGAGAAAGGACGTGTGTGGCAATGTGATTGTGTGTGCACACATGTATGAGTGTGAGTGTATGTGTGTGTGTGTGCATGCGTACGCACTCACGGGTGCATGTGTGGATGTATGTGTTGCGTATGTGTGTAGGAGTGAGTGGCGTGTGTGTGTGTGTGTGTGTGTGTGTGTGAGTAGGGTGTTCATATGAACAAGTACTGCTTTAGTAGACAAATATGGAACACAGAATCCACAGTCTGAGTCCTGCTTCTGGTTTAACTTAAAACTACCTCAACCCAGGCAGAAAGACTCCGTGATGGCGTCCCTGGCCGAACCCTGTTCCCCCCAAGAAGGAGACACGATGCCCCCCGCTCCCCTGACCACTGTCTGCACCCAGGCCGACTGGCTGTGCCCGCGCCCTCCACACCGCCCTCCTTCCCCAGGGGGTGTCCTTGGGGAGGGGTTGGAGGGCAGAGCCACCGAGAAGCAGGTGGTGCACAGTTTCTTTCCCGGGATGGGCATCCTAGGTTGTCTAACTGCCCAGAATAAAAGAATGTATTGTCTTTGTGTTACCATGGAGATGTCTAGTAACACAGTTTTTCTTTTTTCTCTTTTTTCTAAGTTTAAAAATACTTCCAAAAGATTTCAAAGACATTTTCTAGGGCAACTTTGATGTGTCTGCAATTTTTATTAGGGGGTGTGATATCTGTATTCCTCATTGTATTCATACAGTGAAGAGCTTCGTGTGTGTGTCTATGGCTTGAAATTTTAAATCATATGTACATGTATGTACCCATGTCACCGTGTGCCTGGAAGGCGTTCCTTTCTCTGTAGCCTCCATAGCTGCCCTCGGGGTCTCCCGCCTCTGCCTCCAGGGGTCAGCGTGTGCAAGGTGAACAAGTCCACACACTGGCAGGGCAGGGCGCACGGTCCACCGGGTTCCGACAGCCCACGTCTGTCACTGGGAGCCTCTGGGCAAGCCCTACAATATCTAGCTGATTCTCTGGGCATTTTCAAACATATGCATAACATATCTGAATTTTTAAGTAAATTTAAAATGTTCTTAAAAATGTTTTGGCATCCAAGGGAAAATGACTGGCCTCGCCCCTTGGCTGCTGGCTTCCGGCTGTGTGAGAAGGTGAAGGGCTGGGATTTAATGGCAGGTGTGGGCACGGGGAAGGAGGTGCCAGAGGTCCCCGAGCGGCTGCCCTGCTGTGCGGTCGCCTTCATGACTGAGGCGTGGCCTGGCCCTACTGTCCAGGGCTGTGACAGGGTGTCCTTGAAGGGGCTTTCTTGACAAATGTGACCACTCACCCCACAGGGACGGGGCTGGCAGTGGCCTGTGCCGCCCGTGCAGCCTGGCAGCTGGCAGAAGGCTCTGGCCGCGAGGCAGCCTTCGAGGGGACAGGAACAGGAGGAATCTCCCTACACCCTCCTGCAGGCGGATGCGGTGACATAACGGCTTCACGCTCCTGCTCTGAGGGAACAGCTGCCACAGGGGCTGCAAACGTGGGAACCAGGAGCAAGAACGACACGGGAAGGAGAGGGGGGCGCCAGCACGGAGCAAGGGGACCCTCTGCGGAACAGTCAGGATGTCACTAGCCCTTCCCAGCACGTTCTCGTGGAATTCACTCAGTGGCCTCACCTAGTCACCCTCTTACTGGGTTTGCTGTGATTCTCCTTATCCCTCCGTCAGGTAAATAATGACTCATCCAATCTCACCTCCTGAAGCGAAGACGGCCCACCCAGGACTCGCACAGTGGAACGCGGAATGAGATGTGAACTCAGCAGGCGGGGCTGCGCGCACTGTGGTGGCAATTCACTAACACGGCAGAATGGGGGGCGGGGGAGAATGGGGCAGCTAAAGGGGTGTTACTTGGCAAAACGCAGGGTATTTTAAAGCTCTTGCTCACTTACAAACCCCCACATCAGTCAAGTCCACCTTCCAAAGACAACGGGGTGTTGTCATCGGCATTTATGAACAGACAGCAACCAGGACGTCAGTCGCTCCAAGGGATGGCGTTTCCTGGTTTCGTAGCCAGCCCTCTGGACGTTGGGGTGAGAAACAGCAGCTGCTTCAGTTCGAGTTCTGGTGTTGAAATGTCAGACTTTTATACGGGCACGGATTGGAAACAATGCGAACATGGAAGCTGTGGGCCCACACGCTGGAGAAGAGCTGCAGCTATGACAGCCCGTTGCCGATCTCAGGTCATGGATTTCATACAGAATTTGGAACTTTATGGGGGTGTCTGGGGAGGCGTGGGGAAGAATTGGTATCGATGTGCTCACATAGATGATGTACAAACACAACCTATTCCTGATTGTATCTCTTGCTTACAACCTCCAGCTACTTGAAAATTCTCTAAGGGGAAGATCAACATTTTAAATAACTTGCTTAAGAAATTGGATAGTGGCTGCCTCGTAAAACTCTTGCCACCTTTTACTAACCAAGGTCAGAAATGATTTGGCGGGTGACGCCACGGATCAGAATTCAAACAACAAGACCCGTGACCTCCTGCAGCCAGCCTCCACCCTGTGCTTTGCCAGACCAAGGCGGGGGCGGTCCCTGCCTTCCCGATGCGGCCGCGCTCAGCGCGGCCCGCGCTTCCTATGGTCCCTTGCCTTGGGCAGAACTTGCCCGTGCTGATCGGGTTTGGCTGCAGCGCGCTCTCAGGCATATGATCTGAGTGGCGCGTAGTGAGGAGTGGGGGCAGGACGAGGACACTGGGAAAGAAGCCTTTCAGACAACGCTGGCAGAGCGTGTGAGCCCCCCGGGCCCCGCTGGGTGTCGGGAGCAGAGCCCGGAGGGAGGAGAGTCGTCTGCTGGGAACGCAGGGGTCGTGGAGGAGCAACTCACAGGACGACTCTCCGGCCGCTGCACGGCTACTTCATGAGCTCCTGGTAGAACTCGGAGCGCACGAAGCGGGGCAGCGAATCCTTCTCCATCAGGGCGTGCACCCTCTTCTGGGCCACGTCGAAGCTGCTGGGCGAGGGCTCCACCAGGTTCCTCACTGTGATGTCCTTGGTGAAGTGGTCGATGTTCACCTGCGGGCAGCAGACAGCCGGTCAGGGCGGGCAGGGACGGGGACTTCCCCCGGAGAGTGAGGACGGTGCTTCTGCTTCCTAGGTCGTGGGGAAGCCACTCGGGTTAGGACGCGGCCAGTTAGACACGCACCGGGCGTCAGCCTTTCCTCTGCGGGGTGGGCGTGGGGGTGCCTGTCTGTGTGAAGGTGAAGTGGCTTCTTCACGGTCACAGAGCTAAGGGGTGTGTCTGCATCCACGGGCCTCGCCCGGAGGCAGGCCGTCTGTGAGGCCTCGGTCCTTAGACGGGGCCACCGCCTGCTGGTGCTGGTGACTCAGCCAGGTCCTACCCACGCTGAAACTGCACTCCCAGGGCCTCGTTTCCCTGACAACACCCGTGTTTGCATGAGGGACTTGAGCACGTTCCCCAGGAGCCCTCGCCTGGATTCCATGAAGAGGAACGGAGTTGGTGGGAAGGCAGGTTAGATTGGGGAATCCCAGGTAGTAGGGAACTGTGTGTCAGATTTAACACGGAACTCACGTCCGTGATGACATCATGAAGAGAGACTCATGCTGGCAGGGAAAGTGTGGCCAGCGCCCTGGCTCCTCCTCACAGGCTGGGAGGCTGAGGGCAGCGGGGGAGGCCTGCAGAGGAGCCCAAGCTAATTTCCGCCGCAGCATGGAACCCCGTAATCTCCAGGACCCTCTTCCCCCCCTTGGCCCACAGGCCCCTACACACCGTGCTCCTCCCTGCAGCTCCTGGAGGGGCTCACCTGTGGGTAGTAAGGTCTACGCTTGGGCCACACGTTCAAACATCCGCCTCTAAACAGGATTAGCGATGACTAATTCATAACCAGAGTCTGGAGAACATGTGGAGGAAAGGGATATTGGGGGAGCCCCTCGCATCACCTAGAGAAGATGGCTGCCCACCTGCGGGGCTCCTCGGACTACGCGGGGCTGGCTGCAATCCCCGTCTGGGTTAAGGAGTGCAACGTGGTCCTAGAGATCTGATCAAGCACCGAGCACAGCTGTGCTGTGGTGTCCTGAGCCCACACAGAGCAGGTACCCGACCCCAGAGCTTCTCTGAAATCAACACACATCTGGTTGTTGGTGGCCAATTGATGGTAGCCTGTCTTCCAACTGTGCCATCTGGCGACAATCTGACTTCTGTGAGCAGGAACCCTGCTGCCCCGACCAGAGTATAAATGCATAAATGGGGGTGTAGACAAAGGGATGGGGAGGAGGGAGGGGAAAATGAGTTTACATGGAAAGAAAGGGAAGGGAAGGGGAAGAGAGAAATGATAGGAGGTAGGAACACTCACTAGTGTTAACTAGTTGGGACGCTGACGTGTGTGTTTTCACATCCACAGCTTAATGCCATCCTGACAGCCCTGCCAGGTGTCTTCACCCCCCCTTTTCTCGAAGGAGGGCACTAGGTTCGGAGGGACCCGCTGATGCATTCAAGACCACCCTCGGTGTCATGGCTGCTGCTGAGTGAGGCCACGCTGCCTGCGCGTCCAGGCAGGATGAGTCCCAGCTGCTTGGCCACACTGCTCCGCCCCTGCACCCAGTAGGTGCTCAAGAAAGGTGGCCACGCCCGTCAGAGTGGCCTCGGGCTGCAGACCTTTCCTGGGTGTGACCCCTTCCCGGGACGCCGCTGGGGGAGCCTCACAGACCACGCTCCCCGGCGCCCCGGACCCACCTCTTTAGGGGCTTCGGTCTGGATGAACTCTTCATAAATCTTCTTCGCCTTCTCCGCCATCTTGGCCGCCGACGTGGTCTTCTTGAAGTCCTCACAGGCCATCCAGAACTCCAGGTTCTCCTCACTGAATTCAGACTTCAGGAAGCTCTTGAAGCTGGCGAGTCCATCTAGCAAGGAAGAAGGCCGTGGAGGAAACGGGTCCAGTACCTATCATCTCCCTGTCCTCTGTCTCTGGCCCACCTGTCACCCATCTGTCCGTCACTGTCCTGCTGAGTGGCCTAGGCTTCCTTACACCGATCTCCGTCCCTTAAGGAGGAGCCTTACAACGGTGAACGCGTGGACTTCCCATTACGAACCCAGGAGGCAGGAGTAATTAATATCCTATCTTCCGGCTGAGGCCAGAGCGGCTCAGTAAGTGCCCTTAGTGACCAACTGGCAGGTGGCGGAGCTGGGGTGTCAGGCGGGTGTCCGTGTTGCGAGAGGCTGACCAGCGTAGGCATCCAGGACGCTGTGACCTGGTGCACTTGGCACTCCCTCCCTTAGGGTTCCATTAGAAACTGCACTGGAAACGGACTGGCAGTGAAAGTGGCAGGAACGCTGACGACCGCCCGCTTTCCCTTTCTACAGGTGCTGTCTGCGCAGGTCAGGCGCGAGGGTGAGCCATTGTAAGTAAACAGATGGTTCTGCCAGAGGGAGCGGCGGGATCCGGGGAAGCAGGAAAAGATGAAGAGACACAAAAGGCGTGTAACAGTGAAGGGGACACCAGGAGGGCGAGGAACAGTGACAGAGGGGCCTCCTCGCCCCCGAAGGAGGGGCCTGCGGTTCAGGCCTGAAGGGGGTGGGAGCGGCGAGGAACCTGCCACCGAGTAGCGACAGGGCCAGCAGCCACACATCGGTCTTTAAAACATGTTAAAGGTACAGCCACACACAAACACCGGCCTGGGCCTGCCTGGGCCCGATGCCTTCCTTTGCTGGTTTGTTGCTTGTGCCCTGCCCTCCACTGTAACCGCCGCGCGGCAGGCAGCAGCCGCGGTGAGGGACGAGGCGCCAGCACGGAATAAAGGGACTCGCGTCTTCATGATCCCCCTCCTCTTTCGAGCTGACCGACTCTCTCTCTACAAACACAGATCTCAAACAGCGATTCTAACAAGTCTGCATAGAGTCCACGTCCATTTAGTACCTCAGGAAGGTCCCCAAGGGCGGAGCAGAGGTGCCAGCTGCACTGGCAGCCCCGGTGGCACGCGGCCCTCCCGGCGGAGCGGGAGTGACAGTCCCAGGACATCGGGCCGGTTTCCCCCTCACTGGCCCCATCAGCAGGCCTTCCGCAAGCTCGTAGCTCTGGCTGGGAACATTTTCCTACTGAATTCATTTCCTTTCACCTAATTTCATCTGTTTCCCGTTCCTCGAGTTGGTCTCCTCCATTTCACAGACTGTCCCTGCGTTAGTCGCTGCCAAGCACAGGGATTTCTACAACGGGCTGCAGCTCCGTGAGGGTTGAACCAGGACAGATGGGGTCCTTCTGTCAATGTCGCGTCTGGATACGTTCATGGTCTCCGTGTCCTGCCAAGTCCCTGCAACCGCGTCCACCTCTGTCGAGGCAGGATGGCTCCGCGATAGCGAGCCTGGGCCCGGGCACCGTGCCCTGGATTTCAACAGACACTCGCATGTCACCCCCTCCCTGTGCTGACCCTTAAACACAGCTCCACTGAACACCTGAGTATACGCCTGGCGAGGGCAGCTCTGGTAAGCAATGTCCTCTAGGAGCCCGGCTGGAAAGTCACTTACAACCGTCTCACGTGGTGGCCCGGGCAGTAGGCGGCTCCCTCTCTCCCTCTCATTGCCTGCGGCTCGCTGCAGCCCAGGGCCGTGCTGTCACCCGCTGTGCTGCGGGAGCCAGGCCCGCTTCTCCCCTCACCTTCACCTTTGTCTGTTTCCTTTTTGTTTGTTTGTTTGTGTTAATCCTCACCTGAGGATATTTTTCTCAATGATTTTAGAGAGAGTGGAAGGGAGACAGAGAGAGGGAGAAAGATGCGAGAGACACATCGATTGGTTGCCTCCTACATGCACCCTGACCAAGGATGGAACCTGCAACTCAGGTACGTGCACTTGACTGAGAATTGAACCCTCGACCCATCAGTACGGGGCCGACTCCCTAACCACTGAGCTACTGTCCAGGGCTCATGTTTCTTAAACAAAGGTGTCAGGTAGTCCCTGTGGGAATGGGAACCTTCCCAGGCACTTTCCAGCTGCCAGGAAGTGCGGACAGGACAGCCTGCTGAGTTCTCACAGGATCGGCTCTGAGGCCGGAGGACACAGCCTCACTGAGTCTGCGGCCAATTTCCTGCCGTAGCTCCATCGGGCACTCGGAGTCATTCTGCCTCTTTGTAAAAGGGAGAGAGAAAATTCCAGTGCCCCACTCACTATTCATCCCAAGGACAGCGCCAGGATTCCCAGACGATGCTCACAACGGAATGAGCCGGAAATACCCGTCTGGGCCTGGGTGCTGACATCGCGGCGCGCACTGAACCCCACAATATTATTTCAAGGATTTTTGTCCACAGAAGCACTTTAAGCCCAGAATCATGAAATGGCTTTGTGCTCTGTTGGTCTGGGGGTGTTTAAAGCTGTTCTTTCCTCATCTGGCTTCTGAGGATTCCCTGGTGGCCCCTTACGAGGACCCTCTGACACCTGCCCCCCTCATACCTTTCCCTCTTTAACCTCTGGCTCATTCCTCAGAGATGCTCTCCATTACTCCCGGGGAAGTCCTAGTGGGTCTGACTTTAACAGACTCCAGACCACGTGTCTCTATTCTGCGAGCAACACACGTGTCTTCTTTGCCCATTCCAGCCTCCTGCCCACTCCACGCCCCAGTAGAGTCCCCTCCCCACATTCCTGACCATCTGCACAGCCTCCAGACACCTCCTGGCACACCTGGTCAGGCATCACTGCCGAGGAAGCCCAAGACCTGCCTGGTCCTCCCCTGGAAACCTGGGCTGTGACATCGGCGATAATCCTAGAGCTGCCCTAATGAGTGGGCCACACACACATGCACATATATCTTCCCCTCTGAGACATAGAAACTATCACTGCAGAATCTCTGGCCTTAAGCTCACACCGGTTTGCAAACTGAAAGACTTCAGTCCCTTAGCGGATGCTGAGGTGTTATCACTAACTGCCGCACTCCCCTTCCCCATCTTCTCATCCCAGTAGCTTCATCCCCCAAAGCCTAAACCACGAACTTACTGCCCTCAGCATCTGCATGGCTGAAACGGACCGTGCGCATAAATATACACCCTTCTCCTCAATGGTTTTGACAACATGGAAATAGTTCTGCTAATTCTCAGGTTTCTGGACACTAGCAATAAACGCCCGGCCCCAGGGCAACTAGCTCACAGTGCATCACACTGCCGCCTGCCAGCTAGCTACCGACCCAGAGCCCCTGCCGAAGACAGTGAGGAAGTCAGCTGATAAACATAAATGTTTTCCTCTTCGTTGACCTCGTGGAATTTTGGGTTCTAGAAGCAACAGAATTCATTATCACCCATTAAGTCACTAAACATTTATGGGGCACTCTATAGGTCAGGTCAGAGTGTCCTGCAAACTCTGTTTAGCACAAACCGCAAAAAGAATCAACAATGATTGAGAAAGTTCCAGATTGGAAGAGTTGGTGTTTTGCCTTGAGATGTTGAGCTGGTAAGCAGAAACTTTCCCACCCAAACAAGACAAAATGTCCGTATACAGTTGAACACACATTATTTGTTACATACTCTGCCCATTAGTCATGAAGATTCTGTGAAAAGGTTTTTTAATCCTTGTTTTCGCAAAGCATCAAACAAAATGTCACATTCCATTCTTGCGGTGAAGATGGGGAAATATGGGTTCGATATCTTAGGTAGAATAATGTCTAGCGTGAACTATTCAACAAATATTTATTTTCCACATACTGTGCACTTCCTGTTGTAAAATAATGGGGGTCAGAAGGCCAAGGCCGGGCTGCCCAGCAGTTTGTAATCTATAGGGGGCGGGGAACGACTCTAAACGGAATACAGAGTAGCACATGTTGAGCTGAGTGGCCAGCGTGCGGGGGCACAGACAGTGTGCAGGCAAGTGTGTCTGGAAGCTCAGAGGGCGGGAAGGGCAGGCCCTGAGATGCACTTTGACAGGAGAGGGAGGTTCCCGCAGGAAAGATGTGATGCAAAGCAGTGCCCGCAAAGGGCTCGCCCGTGGGAAGCCGGGGAAGCCGGGAATGCCGGCCGACGGGGCAGGCAGTGTGATGGCAGACCAGCCAGAGCACCGTGGAGAGTCTTGAACATTGGAAATGGCACTCGATCCCGTCAGCCTTGGGAATGCGCGGGATATGGGTCAGGGGAAGTGTGCCCACGTGCACTGGCATTGCCTGGGCAGCAGTTCTCGCTGACACCTCAGTCATGCCTGGAATGAAGCTCTGAAAGGCACGCTGCCAGCCGGGAAGCGGTCTGGGCCGTCACAGCCCCGGTCAGAGGGTCACAGAGCATGAGCAGCGCCCGGGCCCCACGCCTATGGGCTGACCCTGCTCTCAGCCCTTATTGCCCACCACAAGGCTCAGCTGCAAGGACAGGGCCTCCCTCCCTGATGAACATACTAAGGGCCAGGACACGGGCACACAGGGCAGCGGACATGACATGAGCGTAAGCTGGCTCTCGGGACACTCCCCCTCCCGTCCTCACCACACCCCTCGGCACCCTCCCTTGCTGCGGTCGCTTTGGAAATTTTAAGAAACGACAAAGTCAGGGGGAGAGGACGCGGCCTTGGAAGGCGTCCCTCCTCCGGCCCTCGCGGCTCCTGTCAGACCCAGTGGGGACTTACAGCTGCTCTGCAGGAGCTTGTCCAGGGAGTCGCGCCACTGCAGGGCCTCCTCCGGCGACGGCCTGGTCAGGGAGACAGAACGAGGCGACGCCGTTAGTGGGCACCGACTCCAGCGCCAGGCCCGTCCACAGCCCAGGGAGCCGGAGCTGTTCCCCTGCCCACAGCGTCTGTCTGTACACGTTCACCTCTTTTTGGACAATTTGGTCAGGTCTGTCCCTTCTTAGACGTGGAGCCTATTCACCATGGAGCTGTGTGGTGTTCGTGTACATTCACGGAAGTGTTTTTTCCTAAACGTAACAATGAAAGCCTGGGTCCACGCAGGGATGCGCCCACGTTCTCGTCTCACAGTGCCCGCCAGCCACCTGGCTCGGCCCGCGAAGGGCTCGGCCGCCACAGCAGGGCCGCCGCCGCCTCCTCGGGGCCTCTGGACGAAGGGACGTCTCTGTGGCAAGTCCACACTTTAAAAATCTGGGTGCATCTTCCCTGCCCAGTGAGGACAGGCTAGTGCCTGAGCAAGGGCCCTCTTCTGAGGGGCAGTGTGGTTCCCCCGAGAGCAGGAGCGGCACAGCCCTCCTGGCGGACTCCCAGGAGACCAGCCAGTGCCTGACTTCCCCGCGGGTGGTCACGGTCAGGCTGGGCTGGCTGGGGCCTCCTGACTGGGGCCTCCTGGACTCACCTGCTCTAAGGCTCAGGTTACAACGTGACTTCCTCATCATCACATTGCATCAAGGCAGACTAACCAGGCCTTCCTGAGCACAGTGAAACCAGTTAAAGGCGTTTTTCCTAAATAGGAGTTGCCTTAGCTCTTGTGTACCTATAGTTCAGACAGTCCAGGAAAACTCCTGCTTCTGGTTTTAAACACAGCATCTTAGGGCTTTAATTGTTCACACTGGCAGTGAGGTTGATGAGGGGATGCTACCACTCGCTTTGCTGCCTGAGCTAAAGTGCTACAATAACTTGTTCGCATCTCGCTGCCTACCAGCAGAACATGTACAGATTTGGAGTCATAATTCTGTGACTTTTCATAGAGTTTTAAGTTTTTACTACTGAGAGTAGCAATTCTGGTGAAATACCGTTAGGGGTTTCTTCTTTTTTCCTGGCAAGAAGCTTAGGTGTCATAGATAAAAAATGCAGTGCTCATTTTGGGAATTTAATTCTGCAAGCGACCCCCTTCCCGCCCCGGGTGCTGGAGCACAGGAGGGGACGGGGTGGGAAGCAGGCTTGCCAGTGTGTCCCTTTATTTTTCTGCCTCATTTTTTTTTCTACCCAGAAAAGGACCTGGTTCCTAGTGGCCTGAACCCTCCTGGCTCTCTGTGCCCCCTCTCCGCCTCCCCCCGCACCCCCTGAGAGCCTGTCCTGTTCTGCTTGATTCACGCTGACATTTCTGACCGAGGCTTCCACACCTTCCCTCCCTCCACGGTGGGCGAGGTGTTGCATATTCTAGAAGCCCACCGAGCCTCCGTGGACCATGGATAGATACAGCAGGACATGAAACCATTGGATGAAAGAAACAGGCCTGCCTCTCACCCGGATCCTCCCTGATTATGTGAATATTCTCGTGAAGCGACATCACCTCCCCTGTCCTTGTTCATGTGATTCAATTCTTGGAAAGGACACGTGCACAGCCCACTCAGGGGCTGGATTAGTGCAAACTGATCTGGGGATGCAGCCAAGCAAGACTCATGCCCGCAGCCCGCAGCCCAGGCTGCGATGAGCGCGGGGGAACATAGGCTCGTCCTGCCCGATTCTCAGAATCTGCGGCCTCGTTAAAACTGACTTCTTCGGAAACAACATGGATGCAGCTCTAATGACCACCGAGGGCGCTGGTCTGCAAGGCTGTGGCTGAGCGCAGCCTGGACGTGCGCCTCCTGCGGGTGTGGGCGGGGGAGCTGGTCCCAGGGAAAGAAACAGGCGTGAGAGCCAAGCGGCCGGCGAAGGCCACGCTGTCCTCGTGGGTCTAATAGCCAGGTGCGCGCTGCCCATCCTGAGAGCCCCCCACCCCCGGGTGCCTGCAGCACTAGCCTGCCCCCGGCCACTAGGACATAAATGAACAAGGGTTCCGTTTGCCCACAGGGAGTCTGGGCGAAGAGAGCCACAGTAACCCAGAACTTCGACAGGAAGAGTTTTAGCCGAGAACGATCCTGCAGCTCTGCCCTGACGAGGGGCGCCCCGCCAGGCCTTCCCCCTCTCTGGGCACCAGGGCTCCTCTCGGCGTTCCACATCCACAGCCTCTCACCCGCCTGAGCCCGTCTGGCAATGTCCCCACAGGCTCCCGCCCTCGACAAGGAAGGGGCCTCGGCTCACTCCCTGGCACTTGTCAGTGCTCACTCTGCTCTCACAGGGCCCCGCAGAGCGGGCTGCGCAGGACTAGCCGCTGGTCCGTGAACAGTGACCGAGCCCCCCAGGGCCGGCAGCGACCGGCACCGAGGACGGGGCGCAGGTGAAAGCACCGGCCACTGCTGACGTCGATCTGGCCGGCACAGCGTGCGGACGACACACTCCAGACCTGTCCACAGGCCGGCGCCCTCTGTGCGTGGGCTCGGTCTGGAGTTACTAAGCGGGAAAGCAACAGCCAGAGAAACGGAGTTAAACACGGGTGACCCGGCAGGGAGAGGAGCCTGGAGAGTGTAACCTACGCGGCAGGAACAGTCACATACGGTGGGTGCTATAAGCCACGAGGAGACACGAGTGCCTGCGAACTGCATCGATGCGGCTGCTCATCTGCGGGCTGTTCACGGTGCGGACCGTGGCCGACACTGAGGGATGCTCCAGGAGACGGCGGGGGGAGTGGGGCCTCGAAGGAAGAGACACAGGGTCTGGGGGGCTAGTGAGGGAGCTGGTGCTCAGGCGGCCGACAGTGGGCAGAGTCAAATGCTGGGGGGCGGGGGGAGCAGTGGGCGACTTTAAACCTGACGAGGAGGAGTCAGAGGGGAGGCTAGGACAGCGACCTTCCAGGCCCAGAGGTGCCCAACAGAAGAGAGAAAGGGCCGGCACCGAGGGCTGAGGGCAGAGGGGCAGGAGGGCGGGGGGCGGGGGGGTAGAGGGCGGGGGGGGGGGGCCTGCGCCGAGGGCTGAGGGCAGAGGGGCGGGAGGGCGGGGGGCGGGGGGGGCTGGCACCGAGGGCGGGGGCCTGCGTCGAGGACTGAGGGCAGAGGGGCGGGAGGGCGGGGGGCGGGGGTGGGTAGAGGGTGGGGGGGGGGTTGGCGCCGAGGGCGGAGGGCGGGGGGTGGGAGGGCATTGTTCAGAGTGGACGGGCACCTGTCCCAGTGGGAGGGTCCGGGGGGACAGGGGGATTAGCCAGTCTAAACCCGGCAGGGGAGCTGGCTTGGGGGTCGGGACAAAGGCAACTTTTTTCTATTTTTTTCCATGATTCAATATTCTTTTTCCCAATGAGAAGAATAAAGATATATCCAAAAAATAGAAAATGCTTGTTTAAAAAAGGTTGCTTTTTTTAGTGGATGAGGGGGTTAAAAATACCTTCAGGTTTATTTTACCCTCTGAGGTTTATTTCTTCTCTGGGAGAAGAACGTGAGTGAAAAACAATACAGAGGAATGTTAAAGCGGGGGCAGAGGTGGCGGGAGGACACGGAGCAGTCCTGTCCCGTTGGCTGGGAATGCGCCCCCTAGGAGGTGGAGGTGGTGGTGGGCCGGGCCGGGAGCTCAGTGGGAACGGTCTCCGGGGACAGGACAGATTCTCCAAAGCAATTCCAACTCCTGCAGGAAGAAGGGGAGGACAGGAGAACAGCCCAGCAGCAGCTCAGGTTTCCTCCCAAAGCTGCTCTGCCCGGGCCCTGGGCACCGAATGGCCCCATGGCTGCGGACGTCAGAGCAGAGCATTGAGGCGGGACTGTGGTCCGGGGCTTATTGTAAAACGAATTCCAGAGGCCAGTGAGCACCACCTCACTCGCTTCAAAACAGACTCTCTGGCCCCAGCCGGTGTGCCTCAGTGGATAGAGCGTCGGCCTGAGGACCAAAGGGTCCGGGTTCGATTCCAATCAAGGGCAGGTGCCTCAGTCGCAGGCTTCTCCTTGGCCCAGGCCCTGGTCAGGCGCGTGCAGGAGGCAACCAGTCGATGTGTCTCTCTGGCATCGATGTTTCTCTCTGTCCCTCCCTCTCTCTTCCACTCTCTCTAAAAATCAATGGAAAAATATCCTCGGGGGAGGATTAACAACAACAAACAAACCGGACTCTGACCAGCTGCTGCTGCGGAACGAGGTGCCTGCTCATGGGACTGGAGCCCCTTCCTAAACGTGGGAACTGCCCCTCCGAGGCTGGGGAGCTGGGAAGTGACGAGAACAGGAGGAGGGAGAGGCCACACAGGGGAGGGAGAAGGATGAAAAAGAAGGACCTGTCGGCCCCCACCAGGCCAGCCTGTTCAGTCCAAGGTCATCTGAACAAAGAAAAGCTGGGCCAATGGACAGAGTTGATGACATTAAAAAGAAAGGGCGGCTAAAAGGAAGTCCTGTATTTTTACACGCGACTGCGGTGCCTCCGGTGTGTGGGCAGAGGAGTGATGGGCTTCGAGTCCATCTGGCCTGCCTCCTCCGGGCTGGCCTCCTGCATGCCCCCCTCCGGGGGCTCAGAGGGCAGGCACTGGGTGTCCCGGCAGGACAGGCCGCGGCTGTGAGGCCAGTGCATGAATGCTGCCCTGCTGAGCTATTGAGGAGCCAGTGCCGGGGAGCCGGCGTCCCTGCCAAGATGCCTGCGTCTTTAGACCTACACCGTGTGTGTGTGTGTGTGTGTGTGTGTGTGTGTGTGTGTGTGTGTGTGAGGTGGGGGTGGGGGTGGGGGTCGCCGGCAGAAGCCCAGGCGAGGATACTGGGTTCGGGCGGGGAGAGACTGAGTGCTGTGCAGGACATGGAAAGAGCTGGACAAGTGCACATCCTCCAGCAAGGAGCAGTCTGTGGCCCTCCGCTGGGCCTGGGGCACTGTCTGCCCCCTCCCGGGGCCTGGCACTGTCTGCCCCTCTGCTGGGCCGGGCACTGTCTGCCCCTCCGCTGGGCCTGGGGCACTGTCTGCCCCTCCGCTGGGCCTGGGGCACTGTCTGCCCCTCCGCTGAGCCTGGCACTGTCTGCCCCTCCCAGGGCCTGTCACCGTCTGCCCCTCCGCTGGGCCTGGCACTGTCTGCCCCTCCGCTGGGCCTGGCACTGTCTGCCCCTCCATTGGGCCTGGCACTGTCTGCCCCTCCGCTGGGCCTGGGGCACTGTCTGCCCCTCCGCTGGGCCTGGGGCACTGTCTGCCCCTCCACTGGGCCTGGCACTGTCTGCCCCTCCATTGGGCCTGGCACTGTCTGCCCCTCCATTGAGCCTGGCACTGTCTGCCCCTCCGCTGGGCCTGGCACTGTCTGCCCCTCCCGGGGCCGGGCACTGTCTGCCCCTCCATTGGGCCTGGCACTGTCTGCCCCTCCATTGGGCCTGGCACTGTCTGCCCCTCCGCTGGGCCTGGCACTGTCTGCCCCTCCGCTGGGCCTGGCACTGTCTGCCCCTCCGCTGGGCCTGGCACTGTCTGCCCCTCCGCTGGGCCTGGCACTGTCTGCCCCTCCCGGGGCCTGGCACTGTCTGCCCCTCCACTGGGCCGGGCACTGTCTGCCCCTCCACTGGGCCTGGCACTGTCTCGGAGAAGAAACGAAGAGGCTTCAGTTGTCTGCCTGGTCGCAGCCTCTTCCTCAGGGCAGCCCCGGTGTCTCCCTGGGAGGGTGGAACCAGGTAGGCGCCCGGGCCCAGCACGAACTGGGTCACAGAGTGTCACCTGCCCCTGGAGGCCAGAGAGCGGGTGGCGAGGCGGCGGCACCTGCTGTCTATAGGGCTGGGCCTGGCTCCCAGCAAGGTCCTTTGTGTATAACCACCCTGCCACACGCACACTCACTCCTGGCTCAGGAGCCCAGAGAGGCGCATCGCAGGCCGCTCTATGCCCCGGCGCCAGCGAGTGAGGGGCCTGGGTGAGGACAAGGAGCACGCAGCCGCCCTGCGGGGCGCGCGGGGACCCACACCCACGACTCACTTCTGGGTCTTGGCGGGCTTCTCCGGCTTCTCGTTGTAGGGAATGACCAGGTCGGCAGCCGGGTCTGGCTTCTGCAGGAGCGTCCCCAACTTGATCTTAATCTCCTTGGCCCTGAGGGGAGAGACAGAGGCTGAGAACGGCCCCGGACCTGGCAAGGGCGCTGCTTCCTGTGTCGGAAACACAGTGAGCAAAGCCCCCTGTCCCCCCCCCCGCCCCCGACTGCTGTGGCGGGAAGGACACTGTGCAGACACTGGGACCCAGGGCCCACGGCTGACGCTGGAGCTCCCCCTGCCCTCTTCTGCGCTATCTCACCCTGATCTTGTTTGTGTGCGTCCCTCACGCTGCACATGGCGGACACTGTAGCATGACTCCCGTTTCCAGGTGGAGAAACCGAATGAGACTTTAAACAGCTCACTCTGAGGCGGCCGTGAGGGGTGGAGGAGGCCGCGCCGTCTGCCTCGGGCACACTGCCCCCCCCCCCCCCCCCCCCCCCCAGCGCTGAGGGGTCTCCGCCGGGCCTGCCATTACTTAGACACGGAACTTTTGAAAAGATAATCACGCTTCGCGGCCTGAGCCCAGTTCCATCCTCTGTAAGATGAGTCAGTGCGGACGGTTCTTCGGCCATCGCAGCTGCCGACGCACACGGCCGCCCGGCCGGGCGCCTGTCCGCCACGGGGACTGTTTACCGGCTGGTTTCCCAGCGCCCACCATGTTCCCCAAGGGCCTCTGCACAGTGAGCCCCCACCGAGCAGCCTCCGCGGCCGCCGGGCAGCCCTCAGCGCATCCTGCCCCTTCCATGCCCACGCGTGGGTGAGACGTGTGGTCGGGGTTCTGGGCTCGGCTCCAGCCGTGTTCAGGCCCAGTTTCCAAACTGACCTGCTAAGCTGTCTGTTGTTTCATCACGAGTCTGGACTCAAAAAGGCACCCAGCAAGTCTTGAGCGTGGGCCCCGAGACCCGCGTGGGTGCTGGCGGAGCCCATGCCCGGCCCTGCCGCGGGGCGCTCCGCTGCCTGAGGGATGGAGTTTGTCGTATTGCGGGGCGGTGACTGATGTATGTGTCTGTTCTCCAAGCTAAAGGGGGAAACTGAGTCTTAATACCTTTTAATTCCTCTGCGCAGAGCAGTGCTTGGTAACAGAGTCAACATACAAAAATATTTGCCAAAGTGAACCAAAAATATCTCGCGTCTGCTGCTCACAACGTGCTCACATTAATCTCCCGGTCGAGGCCAGCATGACCCAAGTACTTAAAGGGCCGGCCGGACCACGCTGCGGCCGGAGAGGCTTCGCCATATACACACTCCCTCGCCCGTTCACGCGGAGGTGGCAGGGCGGCCGTGTAAGTGAATAAAATGCATAAGGTTAGCGATGATGGGTGTTTAGGAGAGATAAGAAAACCCACTGTAATTTACAAAAACTCCGTGACACTGAATCGTACCATCGCTGCCTTTAGGGTGTAAACATGATTCCAAACTACGACTTGGAGCCCGGCGCCTCCACCCCGTCGGCCCTTTCGGCTCTTCCTGGTCTGTGCGGCCCAGGACCTGCTCATGGCCGAGCCGAGGGGCCCACACCGCAGCCGCCAAGCCAAGGGGCTGGAGACAGACCACGGGCCCCTTTGATTCCAGGCTCTGCGTGCGGCTTGCATTAGCCGGTGAGCGTTCTTCTCTCCTCGCCGCCGGGACTGAGGAAACAGGCCGTCCTCACAGAGTCTCCATGGGGGGCACCGGGTCTGGGAGCCACCCCACACCGCAGCCTCCTCAGTCGCTCCAGCCACAGCCCGAGCTCCCGACCAAACTCAGCCACGTGCGCTGTCAACACCCAGTTAAAGCAACCGAAAAAGCCCCCCGTCACCAAGGATGTCACCCACCACTCCCCACATGTCCCCTCTGGAAAGGAGACTCGCCACGTTTTATACATGTCTAAGATAGGCAACATCTGTGCCACACACACTGCGGGCCAGCGTGCAGAGCGGCCGGCCACAGCGCCCGCCTCTGGGGGAACTCCCTCCCCCGCTCCCCGGCAGGGGTGCACCTGCCTTCACTTCCAGCCTTGACCGAGTTCACTCTCCAACGTTTAAAGAATGATCTGCTACTGAACACGTCCTGTGGGCTTGGCCTCGGGGGGCTGGTCCTTCGGGTTTTCATTTTGCTTTTCCCCTCTGTTTTCTCTCTCTCTCTCTCTCTCTCTCTCTCTCTCTCTCTCTCTCTCTCTCTCTCTCTCCCTCTCTCTGTCTCTCTCTCTGAGCCGATGGCTTTTGTGAGGGGCAGAGGGATATGTGTGCCTCCTGCTGGGAAGGGCAGCTGGGGAGACTCTGAAACGCAGGCTTGCTCTGTAGCACCGACTCAACCTGCCCAGGATTTCCGGGGTCACTTTTGGGCGCCATGTCCCCTCAAAACAGTGTCTGTACGAGGCGATCAGGTGACAAGACGGCCCAAACCTTCCCACGCAGAATGAGCCGCGCGTAGAGCAATTCTCCTGTCACTGCTCAGGTGGGTTTAGGGGTGACCTGTATGTACACCCACTGGCACCTGGAGCTTCACTGACAGAAGCCAGAGCCCCGTGCCCCCAGCACAGGCCCCACAGCCTGCCCGGGGCTGGGCACCGAGGAAGGCGGTCGCAGGGTCACCTCCAGGTTCAAGGTCGGCCTTAAGGGGAGCATGTGCATGGGACGTCCACTAGGAGTTTGCGAGGATACAGAGTGAGAGTTATTACTGCGTCACACACAACAGGAAACCTTAAAGGCCGAGGAGCTGACAGACGCTGAAGCACGTGAAATATTTTGCTTTTTTTAAACAAGGATTAAGTGTCACTGCCTTTCTTTGCTGCTCTAGAGCTTCTGGAAGGATTTCATTCCTCGCCCCCCCCCCCCCCCCCCCCCGACAACGCAGGGAGGAACCACCAGAGAAGGTCAGACCAACAGCAGCTCACACCGGCCATGGTGTTTCCCCTCGAACGTGACCTCGGTGGGTCTGACAGAGGGAACGTTCAAACCACTCCCTCCCGCAGAGCCTCCCCAGGAGTTTGCCCGTTAGCTGGTCGGCAGGTCGGACGCTGCCTGGCGCTTTCCACGCGACATCGATGCTTGTGAGCGGCAGGCGGTTCCGTCCCCTCTCGTCTCAGCCGCTCCCTCTGTTCACCAGGGAAAGCTGGTTTTGAAGTAAAATCAACTGCAAACGCCTGGGCGGGCTTTTACTAAAGGTCAGAGGACGATGCTGCTCTCCCTGATGACCCACAGGAGGGGTTCGCACGGCACAGGGCGCGGGTAATTGTAGGCTGTGCAGCTTTAAGTCCGCGCCCCGCATGTGCCTGGGCTGTAATCAAATTTCAGAAAGTTCTGGCCGCCTCACTCCTTCCTGCTCACGGCAGACCGAGTGCACGCGTGGGAGAGTCCAGATCGCTAAAAGCAGAGACATGGCTGAGCTGTTAGAAACATTGTTACAGGCAAGCAACACTGCTCAGCAACCAACTGTTCATAAAGGCCTGCCAAGGGTTCGAAGACGCCCCTGGCCTCGGAGAGCTGGGAGCAGCCGGAAGCAGGCGCACATGCGAAGTGCATGCTAGCTGCTCCCTGTCATTGATGCGAGCGGACGGGAGACCTGCTGAGACAGAACAAGGGCCGGAGTCCAGGGCTCGGGCTCACTCTCTGGGATGACCCTGCCACGGGACAGCAGCCCCACTGTCCCAGCCCCTGCGCTCCTCCACCCTCCCGCCCAGCACTCAGGGCGCACTGCCCATCTCTCGCAGAAGGTCCCGTCCCCGGGCGCACAGTCATGTGGGTGCTGTGCTCCCTTCTGGACGCAGCCCTGGGCCTGGCATGAAGAGGCTCCACGAAGCCTGGCTCTGAAAACTGATGAATCAATAAACGAATGGACTGAATTGCCAGGTTATAGAAAAGCTGCATCCTGGGGGGGGGGGGGCATGAGACATTGGGGGTGCCCTCAAGGACGAGGTGTCTCTAATGGGACAGGCTGGGGCAGAGTTTCCAACAGACAAGCGGGCTCCCACGGGGCGCCTGCCGCGGTGCCTCCCCCAGCAGGACGGCTCTGCTGGGAAGAGGCCGGAGGGCCCACACAGTCCCCGACCCTGAGACCAGGCTCGTCAGGACTTAAGCAAGTAGCTCTGAGGCGCAGGTCTCGCCTGAAACCACCTGCGCGGGTCTCGCCTGACTCAGCCACGTGGGGGGGCAGGCAGGAAGGAAGACGAGGAGGGGAGCTGGGCAGCTCAGGACGTGGATTCTGTAACCATTCCCAGAAGAGGTTCCTGCCTGACAGGGCCCACCAGGGACCACCTGATTCCATCCGGTCCAACCGCGCCCGGGCTGCGGGGAGGCTGGGCTGGATTGGACCAGATGGAGGGACTGAATCAGTGGGGAGGGAGCTGGAGAGTGGACCTGCCCGGGGCTGTCTGCCTCAGAGGAAACCCCACAAAGCTGCTCCCACCGGGGTACAAGGACCGTTCTAGGCTCCCACAAACATAATAAATATCCAGGAAAGAGAAATGAGATGAAGAAAATGCAAAAAAGTGTATATGGTATCATCATTATTAATGTACTATGACATAACTCTAGGAATGATAGCGGTGTGTCCAAACAATTAATCATAACCTGGTGGTGTTTTAGGCTTTTGCTCATAATGATGATTGATTACCTAACGGCCACGTCAAACTATAAGATGGCTGGGAAATAAGTCGACAATGGCAGGTGTATCCACTGTGTCCACGGAAGGCACGTTGCTCTGTTATAACCTCCCAACTCTTGGTATCTCCTCACCTCTCCCTTCAGCCTGAGTAGCGTCTCCTTTTGCTCACTTATTTACTCAACAAATAAAAATATGTTTATGAAATACTTGTCAGGTGCCACACACTATTACAGGTTTGAAATCCCGAGAGACAAAAAGACAGGATCCTCTGGTGGAGTTTATATTTTAGTTGGGCAAGCCAAACAGGAAATAAAGAAGGAGGGAGGGAGGGAGGGAGGAAAGAAGGAAGGAAGGAAGGAAGAAGGGAGGAGGGAGGAAGGAGGAAAGAGGAAGCAGGGAGGAGGGAGGAGGGAGGAGGAAGGAGGGAGGAAGGAGGAAAGAGGAAGCAGGGAGGAGGGAGGAGGGAGGAGGAAGGAGGAAGGAAGGAGGAAAGAGGAAGCCGGGAGGAGGGAGGAGGGAGGAGGAAGGAGGGAGGAAGGAGGGTAGCACAGGAGTCCACACACTCAGGTTTATATCCCAGCTCTTACTGACCAGTTGAGTGACTTTGGTGAGTGACTTCAATTCTAAGCTTCCATTTCCTATGCAAAATGGTGACGTATGGTTTTCCTCTCATGTGTGGTGTGTGTGGTGTGTGGTGTGTGTGTGTGTGTGTGTGTGTGTGTGTGTGTGTGGTGTGTATGTGTGGTGTGTGTGCATGTGGTGTGTATGTATGTGTGTATGGTGTGTGGTGTATGTGTGTGTGGTGTATGTATGTGTGGTGTGTGTGTGGTATGTGTGTATGCATGTGGTGTGTGTATGTATGCGTCTGGTGTGTGTGTGGTGTGTGTGGTGTGTGTGGTGTGTGCGTGGTGTGTATGGTGTGTGTGTGTGGTGTGTGTGGTGTGTGTGTGGTGTGTGTGGTGTGTGTGTGGTGTGTGTGGTGTATGTATGTGTGGTGTGTGTGTGGTGTGTGTGGTGTATGTATGTGTGGTGTGTGTGGTGTGTGTGGTGTGTGTATGTATGCGTGTGTGGTGTGTGTGGTGTGTGTGGTGTGTGTATGTATGTGGTGTGTGTGTGTGTGGTGTGTGTGTGTGGTGTGTGTGGTGTATGTATGTGTGGTGTGTGTGGTGTGTGTGGTGTGTGTATGTATGCATGTGTGGTGTGTGTGGTGTGTGTGGTGTGTATATGTATGTGGTGTGTATGTGGTGTGTGTGTGTGGTTGTGTGTGGTGTGTGTGGTGTATGTGTGGTGTGTGTGTGTATGGTGTGTATGGTGTATGTGTGGTGTATGTGTGGTGTGTGGTGTATGTGTGGTGTATATATGGTGTGTGTGGTGTATGTGTGGTATGTGTGTATGCATGTGGTGTGTGCATGTGTGTGGTATGTGTGTGGTGTGGTGTGTGTGTGGCGTGTGGTGTGTGTGGCGTGTGTGTGGTGTGTGTGTGGCGTGTGTGTGGTGTGTGTGTGGTGTGTGGGGTGTGTGGTGTGTGTATGTGTGTGTGGTGTGTGTGGTGTGTGTGGTGTGTGTGTGGTGTGTGGTGTGTGTGGTGTGTGTGTGGTGTGTGTGGTGTGTGTGGTGTGTGTGTGGTGTGTGTGGTGTGTGTGTGGTGTGTGTGGTGTGTGGGGTGTGTGGTGTGTGTGTGGTATGTGTGTGGTGTGTGTGTGTATGGTGTGTGTGGTGTGTGGTGTGTGTGTGGTGTGTGTGTATGGTGTGTGTGTGGTGTGTGTGTGGTGTGTGTGTGTGGTGTGTATGGTGTGTGTGTGGTGTGTGGGGTGTGTGGGATGTGTGTGGTGTGTGGGTGGTGTATGTGGGGTGTGTATGGTGTGTGTGTGTGGGGGGGTGTGTGTGTGAGGAGGCTAAAGGAGAGTGTGATTAGAGTGCAGAAGAGCAGGTGGCACAGTCGACAGGCTACAGATGTGCCCTAGGCCTGACTCTCATGTACATCGGTCCTACTATCCCCACCCCGGGGTCTTGCCCGTGGGTGGTGGTTGATGCATGTTTATGGAATGTAAGGATAAATATATAGAATAGAATAGAAGCAGATCTGGGTGACGGGTCCCGTCAGTGATTCTGAACGCAGAGAAGACATGTGCATCACTGAGGGCCCTGCAGGGAGCGAGGAGTCCAGCACAGCCGACCTCCGTGTCCTATGCCCGCCTGTGCTGCTACTGACAATGAGGGGGAAACAAAAATGAGTATTATTGTTTTTTCAAGCACAGCCACTCCCCACGCAGGGGTTCCCATGGACATGGCGCTGTTTCCCACGGTGCTATGGCCTGTCTCTCACCCCATCAGTCAGGGGGACTATGGGGGTGATGAAGGAGAGAGCGAGGAGACAAGACAGATGGGGCAGAGGCATTTGTCCTTTGACCTTCAATTCCCTGTCTCATCCCAGATATTGTTGGCAGCGCTTCTGGGTTTTGGTAATTCAATCTGGAGGGCGGACAGTGGCCAGTGGGAAATGGTCCTCGCGCTGAGGAAGACAGGACTTGGTGGTTTATTTTGAGTTCCCGAGGCGGAGGGGCCAGGAGGCGTTCCCACGGGAGCCGGGAGCCCGGCGGCCGCCCCTGCACTCAGTCCCAGAGGCTCTGCCGCCCGCGCCCCCTCATGTAACCTGCTTTCTCTTGTACAAAAGAAGGGCAGGGGGATAAAGGGTGTCGGAGAAGGGGGGGGAAAGGAGACCAGCATTCACGGAGACGTTAGTTGTCGTTGGCGTGGCCGGCATCTCTTAGGAAAACGAAGTCCCAGGCAGTCACGCTTCCTCTCATGAGAAGGTGTCTAACAGACACACTCATCGCCTCGGCCCGCTTGCAAACATCACCTTTGCCAAATTTCTAAGAGGGTTTGTTGATCCCAACAATGACCTATGCTGACGGCTTCTCGTCTGAAGGACGGAATTTGACCTCTTCTCTGCCCCGTCTTGTAGCAGCATCCCCTTGTCCTGAGATGCCGGTCCTCACGGTCTGCCGCTCACTGCTCACGCATGTTTCCATGTCCACTCCTCTCAGACGCGAAGGAGCCGCCCCTGGGCCAGCACCGCGAGGGCTGGGCATCGCTCCTGACCGCACGCTGCGGCCACCTTGCAGAGACCTCGCCTCCTGGGTGGGGCTGCCGGGGGTGGAGGAACGGGTCTTGGTTTGGATCCCAGCTCCCAGGGCCCTTCCCACAGCTGACGCAGCGCCCACATCTTCCTCAGACATTTTCTGAAATCACCTGTCGCAGGTCATAATCCTGGCACCTCCTCACCAGCTTTCTCACCGAATCCCCCCTCCGGGTGCACAGCGCAGTCTGCCCGCGGCACCCACGCCTCCTGAGCTGGAGGACTCGGGCTCCCCGAATGCGGGGTTACTGGGCAGGAGTTAGAGGTCTGGGCTCGGGTGGAACAAGGCCCAGGGGCCCAGCACATGGTCACCCAGCGGCAGCAAGAGGATGAAGCGCGTCTGTGGACTGAGGACACAGAGATCTGACAGGTGCGGAGCAGGTCCACGCGTGGGACAGGCAGTCACGGCTGGAGGAGGGCAGCAGGTATGAGGTGCGACCAGGGAAAGGAGACCGAGGACTGGGAGCAGGGCCAGAGAGGGGCCAGGGACAACACGGAAAGAAGGGAGCAGTGTCTTCGGAAGGGAAAGCACCCACTTAAACCCTTGGGATGCAGCCTGCAGACAGGAGACAGGACAGCCCGTGAGGCTCGGCGTCGGGCAGGAGGCGCAGGTCCCAGGCAGCAGCTGCGTCCCCACCGCTCCCGGGAGGGGGGGCACTAGCAAATGACCCCCACGTCCATGTCCTCACTCCTGGGCACAGCTGCCTCATGGGCAGAGGGGCTTTGCAGATGCTGACCAGTGAAGGGTCCGGAGGGGGAGCACCCCGGCTTTCCTGGCTGGGGTCCATGCCCCCGAGTCCTCATAAGAGGACCCAAGAGGGTGGGAGTCTGGAGGTGACGGACAGTAGAGCGGGGCATGCGGGGAGCTGAGGGCGGGGCCAGGAGCCAGGCCGGCAGGTGCCTCCGTGTGGGGGACGCAGGGAAGGCTTCTTCCCTGGAGGCCGCGGCGGAACAGAGACCGACTCGCTGCCCCGCTGCCCCGGGCCAGGCGGCCAGTGTGTGCTGTTCGGGAACCACCGAGCCTGTGGCGGCTGCTCCACAGGAACCGGAAACCAACCGCCCTCCGGCTTTGGTTTTCCAGACGTGTTACCTGGCCACGCTGACAGTGGCCACTGTGCTCCAGTGTTCGCTCGCCACTCGCATGTCTGGGAACATACCGGCCTAGCTCTGCAGCCTCTCCTGAGTGGCGCCTTTGCCATGCTTCGTCTCTGACCTCCCTCCTGGGCCAGCTGCTTGCTGACCTGCTCCTCCTCCTCGCCTGGCCCCCATGCACATCGGGCTCCAGAAGCTCAGGCCTCAGTCTTCCTCTGCACGCGGAAGGGGCAGGTGTTGGCCGTATTCACCGGCTTCAGCTCACAGCACTTGCTGAGCTACCCTGGAGTCGTGCCCATGACAGTTATAGCTGCTGCTTTTTCATCAAATCAGTAACTATAAACTGCCCCAGAGGTCAGGGGAGGGGTTCAGGTGTGACAGCATCAAAGAAGCCGTGAAGGACAGGTAGGCAGTGTTCACAGGAAGAAGCTCTTCTCCTCCTGAAAGGAATCGCCCTCCGGGGCCCCAGATTCAGCCACAGTCCATTTATCCTGTCCCCAGGCTCGGTTGGCTCTCTGTGCCCCCTCTCTCGGGCCCTTGTCCCGGAGTCTCGTTTACTTTCTAACGTCGCTTGCAGAGGGCTGATCTATTTGTGTCCGTCTGGCTGCCAGGTCTCCAAATACGAAGGTAACAGGAAAACCACACGCAAAGAGAAAGCACGCACTACCGGCTTACTCAGCACACAGGAGGCAAACCTTATGTGCTCATGTCAATCCAGCCAGGCAGGTACACGTTACCCCGTCTGACACGTGGAAAAACTGAGTCACAGAGGAGTTAGGGGATTGGCCCCAAATCAGCCAGGAAATGACCGTGGAGGAGTCCCACCCAGCCACTTCCAGCCCCTGGCTCTCAGTCCCATCCACAATCACCTCTCGGGCATTTGGACATTCTAACTGCAGCTCATGCACAGCAGTGGGAAAAGTCCTTTCTTCTTAATGACTGTAGTTTGGTCACCAAAACATTTTGAAAGAGCCCTAGCTGGTTTGGCTCAGTGGAGAGAGCGACGGCCTGCAGACTGAAGGGTCCCGGGTTCAATTCTGGTCAAGGGCACATGCCCGGGTTGCGGGTTCTAGCCCCAGGAGGGGGTGTGCAGGAGGCAGGTGATCAATGATTCTCTCTCATCATTGATGTTTCTATCTCTCTCTCCCTCTCCCTTCCTCTCTGAAATCAATGAAAATATTAAAAACAAAACAGGAAAAACTTTTTGAAAGATAGAAGAATAAATATTTTAAAAGACACACAAAATTCATTAATTAAAGTTCATCAGATAAAATAAAATGAAGGGACATGTGGAGACTTTGACCTGACTCCTCGCTCACTGTGGTCTGGACCTGCTTTCATCTGCAGGAGAAGGAGCTGCTCTGCGACCTGCTCCTCTTAGTCTGTGAGTCTGAGCTGCTCGTGGGGCGGAGAGGACACAGGCATCGCGGCAGAAGCCATCGGTTCTAGTGGTCAGGCTTGCACTGTGTGCCCGTGTGGGACCAAAAGGGCGCAAGCTGCCCCTGTGTACACGGTCCCGATTGTCAATTGTCTCGCTATTCTTGTCGTCTATGGAGAAAGGAGTCATGTCTTAAGCCAGCATCCTTTTAATAAAATGTGTTCCTAAGTGGCTGACCAGAGCTGCAGTCCAGCCACCCACCCTCCCATTTCAGCCTCGTTACAACGCCATCCGTCTGGGCCAGGAGGGACACAGCTTGGCTGCTCCCGGTGAACCTGGAGGCTAGGTGCCAGGGGGCAGTTAGAAAGTTCTAGGAGCCTTTTTGAGCCCGTGGATGAGAACATTGAGAAAATCCCCGCTTACGAAGAGCTTTTCCCAGGAAGCGCAGCTACAGAGAAAATGCAGAACGCGACCGAGGATGCCGGAAAGAGCCGGGCGTTCGCCTGGGAAGAGGGATCCCTCCACCCGCTCCAGCCCCGCGGAAGGAAAATGCTTTCTCAGAACAGGCTCATCTTCACGCGCGTTCCACTGGTCTGCGTGGGTCTTAATCCATCTTTTTCCACATCAAGAAAGTAGCAGGTGCGTGTGTGGGCAGATGTGTGTGAGCACGTGTAAGCACGTGTGTGAGTACGTGTGTGAGAGCACATGTGTGTAAGCACGTGTGTGAGAGCAGGTGTATGTGTGAGCACACGTGTGTGTGTGAGCATGCACATGCATGTGAATGTTCAAGGACGTCTGTGTCGGTGACTTGAGGGATGCAGAAGCAGAGTCAGACTGGAAACCCCTGCCCAGACCTCAGAGGCCGGCTCTTCTGAGAAAGGCCTCGGCGTGACCTGCACTGTGACCTTGCGCTGGGCCCACGGGCCAGCTGACTCAGGTGTGTCTCATAAACTATTAAATCAGTTGCCAAAAGACAGCCAACGGCATTGTTCATGAACATCCGATTCTTCCCAAGCTTCCCGAGTCCCCCCAGACGAGTGTCTCATCAGAAGACACATGCTCTGTACAAGCAAAGGTCAGGGAGGAGCGGCCGGCCACACGCAGGCCCAGGGCAGAGCTCGCCCTTTGTCAGGTGTGTTCACCTCGTGCTGCAGCTCTGGCTGCGAGAGCTCCGGCATCTTTCTAGAATGTAGTGAGACTATCCAGAGGGGCTGGGGGTGGCTCTGAGCGGCGTCTGGGGAGCCGTGGGGAAGGAGAGCGACCCCTGTGGGAGGCGGGGTGACCTGCCCTGCGGTCGGGAAGCCGCGTGCTTACCAGGAATCTACTGTCCGAGGCAGTCATACTTCTCGGCTGAGTCCTTTCCACCCCGAACGGCTTCCTTGTGAAGGGACAGCATTTCAAGCCTGTTTCATCTGGACATGGCGACTGAGCAGCCTCGCAGAGAAACCCCTGTGGGGACTTGGCAGGAGCGCTGTGGTCGGGGGAGGGAGGCCGAGGTGCGTGAGCGTCGGCTGTGTGTGTGGACACTGCCTCCTGCGGGGTGACCGCCCCACAGAATTCCCTGGAAGGACCTGCTTCCCAAGCCTGGTCTCAAGGCCTGTGCCCCCCTCCAGGCGGAAGGAGCTGCTGGGGTTACGATGCCTGGCGTGGGCTTGTGCCATCAGAAGCAGTCTCCTGGGCGTGAGGGGCCCCCCTTCCCGTGGGGTGAAAGCAGTCGGGGCACCATCCCCAAGGTCAGGCTGTCCGTCCTCACCTCACCTTTGTCCTCCTGCCCACAGGGAACTTAGACTCTTAAGAGGGAACTAGAGTAACTGTGAGCAAAGCATAAGACTCTCGGACTGTTAGGAGCCCGACGTCTGAGCCGATGTGGGGTACGCACCCTGAGAGTTACGGGAATCCGAGGCCTCCCTCCCTTTCCCAGAACCCACCAGAACAAGGACAGCTGCGCCCAACGCATCCACACCTGCATTGTTCACCAACTGGGAGTTGATTCTGAACTGTCACAAGTATTTAAAAATATATATATTTGCCTTGACTTTAGAGAGGAAGAGAGAGAAACATCAATGATGAGAGAGAATCATTGTCGGCTGCCTTCTGTACCCCCTTACCCCCACTGGGGACCGAGCCCGCAACCTGGCCATGTGCCCTGACTGGGAATCTAACTGTGACCTCCTGGTTCATAGGTCCATGCTCACCCACGGAGCCACGCTGGCCAGGCTGTCACAAGTATTTTAAAGAAATATGGGTTCCTGGTTTAGTTCACTGGGATCCAAAGAGCTGGAAGGAAAAGCACACGTTTAATTGAATGGCGCTTCCAGTCCGCATGTCACTTCCCTGGCCTCCCTGCAGGCTGTGGGTGAGTGCGGACGCGGAGGAGAGATGCAGCCTTTCCCCAGGCACGGCGCCCCAACTAGAAAGAACAGAGTGGGCAAGCTGCGCGCTCCGGGGCTGACACGCTGACCCCCGACGGGGGACGGGGGGAATGGCCCGGGCAGGCCGGCAGCACCACGCCCGGCAGTGACACGCTGCCCCTCTGACAGGGGACAGGGGGGATGGCCGGGCAGGCCGGCAGCACCACGCCCGGCAGTGACACGCTGCCCCTCTGACAGGGGACAGGGGGATGGCCGGGCAGGCCGGCAGCACCACGCCCGGCAGTGACACGCTGCCCCTCTGACAGGGGACAGGGGGATGGCCGGGCAGGCCGGCAGCACCACGCCCGGCAGTGACACGCTGCCCCTCTGACAGGGGACGGGGGGAATGGCCGGGCAGGCCGGCAGCACCACGCCCGGCAGTGACACGCTGCCCCTCTGACGGGGGACAGGGGGATGGCCGGGCAGGCCGGCAGCACCACGCCCGGCAGTGACACGCTGCCCCTCTGACAGGGGACGGGGGGATGGCCGGGCAGGCCGGCAGCACCACGCCCGGCAGTGACACGCTGCCCCTCTGACAGGGGACAGGGGGGATGGCCGGGCAGGCCGGCAGCACCACGCCCGGCAGTGACACGCTGCCCCTCTGACAGGGGACAGGGGGGATGGCCGGGCAGGCCGGCAGCACCACGCCCGGCAGTGACACGCTGACCCTCTGACAGGGGACAGGGGGGATGGCCGGGCAGGCCGGCCAGCACCACGCCCGGCAGTGACACGCTGCCCCTCTGACAGGGGACAGGGGGGATGGCCGGGCAGGCCGGCAGCACCACGCCCGGCAGTGACACGCTGCCCCTCTGACAGGGGACAGGGGGATGGCCGGGCAGGCCGGCAGCACCACGCCCGGCAGTGACACGCTGCCCCTCTGACAGGGGACAGGGGGATGGCCGGGCAGGCCGGCAGCACCACGCCCGGCAGTGACACGCTGACCCCCGACGGGGGCAGGGGGTAATGGCCCGGGCAGGCCGGCCAGCACCACGCCCGGCAGTGAGCGGAGGCCGGGCTCCCGCCAGGACCCCCGGCCCTCCACACCTCCCCCTGCCCCCCGCGTCCTTTCCCTGTTTATGGAGCCAGTTACACTGAGAGGCCTGTCCTTCAAATAAAGACAGAAGCCTTTGATTGGGGGCGTTAAGGGACTCTCAGCTCATCTCAGTGTGAGCCCTGGGTTTGTGTGATTCTGTGCCTGAGGGGGTCCTGGGCCGCCCTTCCAGTCTTGGGGCGGGGTGAGTGCATGAGTGCCAGCTCGGCAGGCCCCCGGGCAGAGGGCTGGCCCCTCCCTGCTGGGAGGCAGGTGTGGAGCGAAGTACACAGATTCCTGTAGAGAAGCCGGGGTGGGGGGGCGCTTGGTGAGGTGCTCTGTGCAGTCAGTAAGGGGACTTGAAGGGTGGGGACAGGCACTGGGGACAACCCCCTCCCACACCCGCTGGAGTGGGCACCTCCCACATCCGCTCTGTCAAGTGCTCCCACTAGGACGGCAAACGTCCCCACGCAGATGAGCACGGCCTCTGTCCCTCTGGGTCTTTCGCGTGTTTGCATTTGCGTAACCGCAGCCAGTAAACTGCAGAAAGAACGCTGGTCAAGGGCTGGGTTATCAGCCTAATAGTAACAAGTCCAATAACAGCAGAAGCACGGGGGCCCCGTTCGGATCCTGGTTCAAACACTCCGAATGCAAAGACCAGGGCGGGTGTTTGGATGCTGGCGGGATGGTTACTGATATTAAAGAACTGTTAACGCTTAAGAATGGTCATGGCTTTTATGTCTCCTCATGTTTCATGGAGAGCTGGCGTGGCTTTTACACACAGGCGCCCGCCAAAGGGATTATGGATGACATGGAAAACACACTGCACTCTCACAAATTCACCTGTTATTTAAAAAAGGTGAGGTTATGTTGAGGAAGCAGAAAAAGAAATGTCTTCTCATTATTTCATTTATTTCCTTCAGCACCTCTCCCAACAAGATACCCCCCTCACTCGCAGGGAAATGAAGCTGGGGGAGGTGGGGTGACTTCAGGCTCAGCCCGCGAGGAAGGCGCAGGCAGCGTCCCCACCCCATGCCCCTCCTCGGCCTCACCGCTGCCGGTGGCCTTACGGCAGCGGACGGACTGGCCACAGCCCTCCTCGCTCTGGGTTTTTCCAACATCCCACACTGCCCTCTCCGGAGTCACCCTCTGGGGCCGCCAAACGCAGGCCGCGGCCCCGCTGTCCACCGCCGGGCCCTCGGCTGGGCAGTGCAGCCGCCATCTGAGCCGAGGGGGACTGCAAAGTCAGGAAGACAGGCCTCCGGTCCCTGTTACCCATGAGGGGCCCTGACGGGACTAATTAACGTTTCGGTCCTTTGCCTTCTGGCCAGCAGGACAGACAGAAGCCATCAGCACGGCCTCAGAGGCACCAGCCGCCTAGTGTCATCTCTCCCCTGACAGTGCGCAGTGCTCGCTAAGGAAAAGCAAAGCAGGGGGCCTTCCCGGGCTGCCAGGCCTGGGCTCTGGGATCTCAGGTTCTGAGTGGGGATCTGGGATTCAGCCCAGCCCAGACCACAGGCCCCGCCCGGACCACAGGCCTAGAAGAAAGGTGAGGACACAGGGGCTGCGTGTCAGGGGCTACGTGTCAGGGGCCACATGACTGGGGCTGCGTGTCAGGGGCCATGTGGCTGGGACTGCATGATAGGGGCTGCATGTCAGGGGCCACATGACAGGGGCCACATGTCAGGGACCGCATGTCAGGGGCTGCGTGACAGGGGCCGTGTGACAGGGGCCACATGACTGGGGCCGAGTGACAGGGACCGCGTGTCCAGGGCTGGTGAGAAACAGCAGTTCAGTTTACTGACGTCCGCCAACAGCTGCAGGCCTGCCATCCTGGATTATTCAGTGCCTACTGCGTGCCAGGCACAGGCTGGCTTCTGGGTAATTTCATTTTTTAGGCAATAAAACTCTTTCCCCTGAGCACCTCTCTTGACTCTTGAGCTGTGCCTGTGGTCTGGGCCGACAGGCGCCCGGGAGGGACCGGCGATGGGGAAGCCGGCGAATCCCAGGGGCTGGGGAGAGAGATGGACTGTGCAAAGATGCTGAGCAGCACCCCACGCTGGGCAGCCCCCACCCCCCGTCTGCACACGGCTGCCTTGCCGGATTCGCCCCCTCTTTCGGGCCGGACCTGGCTGACTGCCCGGCCTGTTCAGGGCCATCGTGAGCCTTAGGCAGGCATCACCCCCTGTAACTCGGGCAGCGTTCTCCCTGAACTGAAAGCTCCCGAGCCCCATGAGGTCCCCCCGCCCCCCGCTTTCTTAGCACTGGGAGCCTTTACTCCTTCACAGGGATCCCGACACAGAGGGCGGAGTTCTTCCTTTTCTCCCAAACTGGCCGACATGTCCTTGCAGGGCCTTCTGCCCTCATAGCTAAGGCAGGTGTGAAGGTTTGAGGATGGAAACAAAGGTTTTCTCAGTGACCGCCCCCCATTTCATTAAGCAGCCCACCACGCTCTGCACATGGCAAAGCGGCACTGAAATATCTGCACTGTCCTACGGCAAGGCTCCCCCGGCTGCTGCCCGCCTCACACTCACTGCTCCCGAAAGGGTGACGAAACCCAGCTGGACTTTGCCACTCTCTCGGGCCTGCGCTTCAGGTGACCCCGGGTCTGTCCGCATGACCTTTCCTTGGCCCCAGTTCATGGCCACAGCCTTTAACTCAGCTCAGCTGCCTGCAGGACTCGCTCGTGCTGCAGGGAAAGCGGTGTGTCCAGCCCCACAGCCCAGGAGCCTTGGCGCCTCTGCGGCTTAGCAACCTGGAAAGAAGGTTCCGTAAGGAGTGGTCCTGCTGACAGGCCCTTCTCCGGTCCAGACCGTCCACGTTAGACCGATGACGTCAGTGAAGAGGGAAACGAACGTTTGGGAAACGAGGGAGCAGCGTCACCTGCCCCTTTACTGTGCGCAGCTCCTGACTCTCCCCGTGTCACCGCACGCGACACAGCAGAGGCCCGTGTGCACCGGGGACCAAAGCACCCACACCAGCAGCCTCTGTGGTGCCACCTGCACAGGTGGAGGGGGCAGCCCTCCGTCAGCATCCCGGGGACATCCTCTGTCCGAAGCTGTGTCTTTGCTATCCTTCACCACCTGTCGGCTGAGACTGAACCTGGCACGGGACTTGTCCACAGACGTGGACAAAGGCAACCATAGGCAGCCGCCGCTGCACGTTATGGGTACGTTTTGGGGAACACTCTCATCTTTTCCCCAAGAGCAATGTTCACTTTAGAAATTAAATTTCTTCAGAGAAATTCAAGAGACTCTGGAAATAAAATGAATGTTCAAAAGACTAAATCCGAAGCTGAAAGTCGCTGGGAAAGCGAGGCTTCAGCTCGCCCAACTCCGTCCTCCCCCAGCACACGTCCCAGTGCGCCGCAGGGAGCAGCTGGGGGCGGCCCTGGTGGCTCACATGCTTGGACTCTTTAAATATTTACAAATATGTGAGTTCAATGTTGACTTTAAATAGGCAATAGTCTCAGAAATCTAAATGTGTAAAGAAAGAATCACTTCCATAAATACGCCAGGGCTGACTGGGGGTTGGCGCTTCTCCACGCGCCGGGACAGGACGGTCCCGCAGGCTACAGCCCCCCACCCCTGTCCATCAGCCAAGACGGCAGCACCAGGTGGTTCTTGGCCATTTTTCGTTAATCAACTCTTTTCTGCTCCAAAACTTTTAGAGAGAAATTATTTAGGAAAATGTCCCTTTAATCACATCTTTTGCCAGTCACTGGGTGTTTCTCACTTTACTTAAATGAAGTTAGAATTGCCCGACCGGCGTGGCTCAGTGGTTGAGTGTCAACCTATGAACCAGGAGGTCACGGTCAATTCCCCATCAGGGCACATACCTGGGTTGCAGGCTTGATCCCCAGTGGGGGGCAAGCAGGAGGCAGCCAGTCTGTGATTCTCTCTCATCTTTGATGTTTCTATCTCTCCCTCTCTCTTCCTCTCTGACATCAATACAAATATTTTAAAAAAATAAGTGAAGCGAGAATTGGAATGGACGTTAGTGAACAAGTGACGAAGCTTTCCTTTGTTGCATTAGGAAACAGAATCCTGGGAGAGAGAATACTGGCCCCTGGGTGCAGATTCAGATCGTGACCAAACTGAGTCCGTCAGTCTGCTCCTCACCAGCGCTTTCCACTGTGACGAATGACGAGGTAATCGGGTTTTGTAAGCGAATTCTATTGCCAAGGCGATGGAGAACTCCCAGTTGAACGCTTCATGGAGCTTGCCGTTAAAAGCAGGCGGTTTTGTAATGCACGTATGCTGTCCTGACTTGGCTCATGTGGATTTTAAATGCCTGTAAGCACGGAGCCTCACCGTGTTCCCTTCGAGGGAAGGAATGAAAGGTGGGAGCATGGGGGTGTGGGGTGTGGGGCGGGGAGGCGGAGAGCGGAGCCAGGAGAGGCAGGTTGGTTGGGAGGCATTAATTCAAATGTGGCTTTCCCGTTAGGATGCTCGGTCTCGAGTTCTCTCCAGGAGTGCCGCGTGCTACAGGCTCACCACCTCCATGTTCCCCAGCCCCACTCAGGCAGCATTGCGATCGGAACGGTGACCGCATTTACAATGGTACCAGATGCTGAAAAAGACATTCAAGGAATAGGACAGTGATGTCAGAGCCTACCACACGCCAGAGAATCAAAAGGGTCCGGAGGCCCGTGCCAAAGGCGCTTCTCCTCTGCCTCCGCAGGTCCTGCGTGAGCGTTAGTCATGTCCTGGACTTAGAGCGGACTGTGCACTAAGAGGGACAAGAAGCGGTACTGAATGTTGAGTGAATCAGACGTGAAGGTGAGCGGGTCAGTGCGGGAAGTGTTCCGTCCGCATGCCCCGGGGAGTGCGGTGCATGCTGACAAGAACGTCAAAGCGACATCAGTACCACGGCCAACCGCCTGCAGGCAGCTGCCGGTGACAGACCAAACGCCAGGCGGGCTCCACGGCCCACACAATGCCCGGCACACCGATGTCCCAACCATTCCAGAGCCGACCGCGCCCCAAACAATACGGGGCGCTCTAGCCACTACAGGAAAGTACAGAAGGATTTCAAACATCAAGTGGGCTCTAGGCATCTGTTTAAAGTTGTGACAGGCAGGTTGCAATTCTCAGATTTGCAAAAACACAAAAGGAACTAACGAGGCATCATCTCATATTCAGGGAACTTGGGCGCCCCCCTCACCTACCCGTGTTCTCCTGTCCCCGCCTCTCTAGAGAGAGGGACAGGCAGGGCACCGACAGCAGCCAGCACTGACACCTGGCCAGCACCACCCCTGCTTACAACCTATCTACCATGGCATGAATCTACTGTTGCATGAATCTCTTTAATAATAATCTGTGCTTCTGATAACAGCGAGTAAGAGCGGGTTTCATTCCAGTTCCAGTGTCGTTGTGGACAAGTCCCTTTGCTACAATGCTTCTCTATAAACAGCATCTGGAGGTTATTTCTAGGGTAAAAGCCATCAAAAAGAAGTCTTGAGCTGAGAGACAAGAAGTCCTGGCGGCCCCCTGGACTGCTGGGCCTTCCTAGCCAGCGCCTACGGGAGACTCGGGGCGCACAGGGATCACCTGGTTCCCTTCAAAAAACGGAGGCTGGCCCACCTTATTCAGACCCACTCCTGGAGAAACGCCCTCCTTGTCTGCATCGGCCAGGATTGTGGGTTAAATTTTCCAACAAGTCAGACAGGTGCTCTGACTGCTGCACCCAGACACGTAGGATCCCCCAGAAAACTGTCCAGCTTAAGGGACCAAGGGGGGCTCACAGGCATCTCCATCTGCCAAGAAGAATGGCAGCCGATACATGACCTCCATGGCCAGCGCCTTCTGTCTGCAGCCCTGCTGCTTCCTTCTACGGAGAGTGTGAAGGCCTGGGCCACGCAAGCCCCTGCCCCCCGCCCCCCAACCAGGTGAAAGCGGACGGTCACTGGGCGCAGGCGGTGTTGCCTTTCCACAGTCACCAACCCTCACACCCAGACCAGGCAGGCAGCTTGGCTCCCTTTCACCGAGAGGGAAACTGAGACGCAGAGAGGAAGGGAGCTGCCGGTTCACTCCGAGGGCATGGGGGAGCCAGGCTTGGAGCCGGGCAGTGCGGTGTGAGTCGTGCTGGACCTTGAACGCACAGCCTTGCCTGCGCGCAGCAGATGCTCCAGGGCACAGGGTCCCCCGTGTCCCTGTCCTGGCTCCGCTCACAGCGGAGACAGTTGTCCCTGCAACCAAGCACCTTCCACCTGCTCCCCCCGAGGGCTCTGGGTGCCTCCCCAGCAGACGCCCTATCTCCCCATCCACCTGCTCCCCCAGGGCTCTGGGTGCCTCCCCAGCAGACGCCCTATCTCCGCGCTTGAGCCGAGCCAGCGCTCACCTTTCCAGGCAGGAGTGGGGCAGGGCGGCCAGTCCTTTGCACATGTTGCCGGCGGGCTCTTCGCTGTGAGCACAGTCTCAGCAGATGCGTCTGCGAAGGAACTTCACTTCGGGAGTGTCTGGGCCGGCTCCCCCTCGGCTCCACGGGGGCCCTGGAGCTGCGGGGCCGGTGGCCAATCCAGAGCCCGCAGGGGCGGGGCGGGGGGGGGGCGGGGCCTGCGGCCTGCAGACCCAGGGCTGGGATCAGCAGCAGCGTCCCCTGTTCCACCGGGTCTGGAGCCCCCGCAGCTGCGGGCTCGGCCTGAAGCGCCGAGGAAGCGCCTCAGGTCCGTCCAGGTCGCGCCCTGGAAGGACTTCGAGGGCCCCGTGGACACAGATCCCACGATCCCGGGGATGAAGGATGGAAACGTGGACTAAGGCAGCAACACTTGTACACCTCCCTGCTATTTCCTTATAGTACCTGCTAACCCAGCGGTTCTCAACCTGTGGGTCGCAACCCCTTTGGGGGTCGAACGACCCTTTTACAGGGGTTGCCTGAGACCATCGGAAAACACATATATAATTACATATTGTTCTTGTGATTAATCACTATGCTTTAATTATGTCCAATTTGTAACAATGAAATTGGGGGACACCACAACATGAGGAACTGTATTAAAGGGTCGCGGCATTAGGAAGGTTGAGAACCACCCATGACTAAGAGATCTGGGGGTTTGTCTTTGTAGTTTTCTTCGGAGAAGTGTAATTTGTAAAGGAAGACTTTTCACTGTGAACCTGCATTTAATTGCGTTACAGTTGAGATAACGTCTGGAAATTTTAAGTTCTGTTGAAATAAATTTGTTGTGTTTTTCGTAAATATCCCTTATGTGTGTGGACATGTATGTCTTTCTGTTGGGGCAGGCATGGCCCTGCACATTTGTAGCTACGGTAACTATTTCATTCGAGTCTCCACACTTTTTCTGTGTATCAGTTACTGATGGAAATTCTTTAATATTCCCAATGTGAGATGGTTTTTCAAGTTCTAGTCACTGGGACAGTATTTGCTTTGTACATTTTGAAGCTTTATTGTTAGGTCCCTACAAGGCCATGATCTTTGTACCTTTTAACTGAGTAGGCTTTCTAAGAATCTGTATCTAATACCTATGATTGTCTCTTTCAATGAATTTTGCTCTCAAATCTATCTTGTTTGATATGAATATTTCTACCTAACTTGTTTTGATTAGTAGTGACCTATGTTAGTAATTTCTGGGTATTTTTTTTAAAATTAAAAAACATATCTCCATGTTTCAAATCCAATAGTCTAAGTCCCTTCATAATTGGTAAGTGTAATTCCTTTTCCATTTGTTGATCAGGCATGTGGTTATACTCTGCGTGAACATTTTTTATCCTTTTTCTAAACATGGAGTTTATTTATTCCTTTCTATTAGGCTTGACTCATTTGATGGTGATGCATCCTATTATTTTAATGGCTACCCATACATTTTAATATGCTTATTAAATTCATTTTAAGTCTAAACTTTACTTAGTAACTCTCTCCTGGCCCCTGATAAAACAAAAGCCTGGGCTCCCACTCTACCTCCTTCTCCTGCTGCTAAAGAAAACCGCCCACTCAACAGTAACTCACTGTTTCCGTTCTCACTGTCTCAGGGCTGGTCCGCGGAGCTCGTCCTCGCCCCTCGGGGGTGAACCTCTGGCACTCTCTGTCTCCCACTGTACTGTCTCCATGTATTTCCCTCTTGTTTTAGTGTTTCTGTCTGAGAGGACCCGTGGGTGTGGACTTCACAAATCATTGTATTTCTAAAAAAAGACGCTGCTGGTTGCAGAGTCTTAGTTGCAGAATTCAGTGCCTGTTCGCTGAGCAGTGTGATTTACCGCTTTCTCGCATCTGTGATTTGCTAACTGTCCCGTGGGCCGTGGCTGCTGGGGGTGAGGTATCTCTGGGGCCCATTGGGGTTTCCTCCAATGAGTAGAAAGGGCCTCGTGTGTCTTGGTTTCTAACCCTGCCAGGGACTTTCTTCAGCGAGATTTTTGGATGAGGCTTCATTTCTCAGGTCTCTGTTCTCTCTCAGAGCTTCCAGTGGGCAAGGCTGAGTCACTTTCTGAACCATTTCCTGCCTTCACTTGATGTTTTTCATATCTTTAAACTTCCGAGTGACATTCGAAAGGGTTTTCTCAATGTTACCTGCCAGGTCACTAATTCTGAATTCAGCTGTGGCAATTCTACCCTTTACCCTCAACGTGAGGTGTTTGCTTTCTTAAAATTTAGAGAGCTATACATTTAATTTCTTAGATTTCTACTGGACCTATTTGAATAACTATCCTTGTCCCAGTTTTATGAAGATAACGTGCTGTTTTATTGCCTTAACTTTCTTTTGCATTTGATACGTTATCGTCCCCCAATTACATTTGACGTTCACTATTATTCTGTGTTGGCTTCAGGTGTACAGCATACTGCTAGGCAATCATACGCCTTATGCAGTGCCCCCTGATATTCCCAGCACCCGCCTGGCACCGTACAGAGTCACTGCGATATTTTTACTGTATTCCCCGTGCGGTACCTGATGTCCCTGTGCTGTTCTGTCACTGCCAATCCGCACTTCTCAATCCCTTCACCCTTTCTCCCAGCCCCCTCCCGCCCCCCGGCAACTATCAGTCTGTTCTCTGTATTTATGAGTCTTTTTATCTTTTGTTTGTTCATTTATTTTGCTTTTTAGATTCCATATATCAGTGAAATCATAGGGCATTTGTCTTGCCCTGCTGGCTTATTTACTTGGCATAATGCCCTCCGGGTCCACCCATGCTGTACAAACGGTAAGATTTCATTCCTTTTTAGGCCAAGGCATGTTCCGTTGGAGACATGCACCACTTCTTTATCCAGCTCCTGCTGATGGGCACTTGGGGTGCTTCCATGGCTCGGCTAGTGTTAACAATGCTGCAATGAACATATGGGTGCGAGTATCTTTTTGAATTTGTGCTTTGGGTTTCTTTGCATACATACCCCAGGAGTGGAATCACGGTGCCTTACATTGTTAAAAACACATACCTGTATTTTAAGGGATGTCGCTAGCCTTCCAGGAGGGCAGTGTGGCCCCGTGGTTATGAGCACAGACCAGAGACAGAAAGGGCCTCCTTCGAGCAATAGCTCTGCCACGAACTCTGAGCGGAGTCCGTAAAGCCTCGCAGCTCGGTGCCGTTTGCAAAGTGGAGCTTAAGGGGATGACGACCATGACAGGTTTGTGCCGGGCTGTGCAGAAACTCACTGCGGACTCACTATCAGAATCCCCTCCTTTGTCCCTTTAAACTTTGTCTCCATGACCCGGAGGTGTCCATGGCCTTCCATCCCATCCGGGATTTTACGTTTTGTGGAATTGCCTCCTGTGGCAGAGCTTTCTCCCAGGTGTCCTGCCCCGGGTTCCGGACTCTGCCCCAGGTTTGTGCTGTGTCATGGCCAGAACCTGGGGGGCAGGGGAGGGCCCAGCTAACGCACCTGGGATCCTGAGCCGAGGCCGGAGGCAGTGGAGGAAGAGGAGGGGCTTTGGGGGCTTATTCCAGCTCGTTAACCAAGAGAATGATGTGAAGATGACGATTTCTGTGACGTGCGGGTGGGAACTCCAATTGTAAGGAATTTGCTAGTGAGTGGAAGTGGAGGACGTTGAAGCAATATGCGAGGACCAGTCTTTCGGGAAGTTTGGGGCGACTGGAGGAGAGCAGTGATACGCTGACTTGAGCAGTGGTGCCGCTGAGAATTCTTTTAAAAGCATGAGCGAGAGGTGAGCGTGTCTGCCGGGTGGAGAGGGGCAGGCTGACGTCTGAAAGGAGGCCGCCCACCTGAGGCCCGTGGAAGGCCAGGACAGGCTGTGGCTCTAGGGAAGCTGTGGCGATGGGAGCAGAGGGGCGAGGGCGCTGTTCCCAGCTGAGGCGATGCAGGCGTGGACGCTGTGGGACTCTCACGCGCTCCCCGTGTGGTTCAGGAAGAATGGAGCTGGAGGCCCCACATTTTGTTACATTGTTACGTGTTCTGAAGGATGGACTTCCCCTTAGGGATGGCCTCCTGCGTCCAGACGCCACCAGGTGCAGGACAAGGTGACCCAGGGCCGTTCCCAGAGCCTCTCGCCCTGTGAGAGGCCGGCGGAGCTGGGTCCAGACTCCACCCTTGCTGCTTCTACAAGGAGCCCCGTCTCTGATGGGGACAGACAGTCAGCAGAGGCGTGAGGTCCGGGGCGACTCCCAGGCCGCGTTCCTCCTCCTCTTTTGGCCAGTGCTGCGGGAAGGCGCGCCCCGGACAGCACGCCCGGTGAGTTCTGCCGGAGGAACCGTCTGTGAGTCCCTGTCCTCGCTGCGCACACCGTCCACCTGGCACGGGAGGGACTTTACAAACAGCTTCTCTCGGTCTTTCTGAGCCAAATGCTTGGACCTCATTCCCTCCGGCGGAGTGAGCAGCCTCGGGGGCGGGGCAGGTCTCCGACCCCGGCCGGTCTCCGTGGTTTGGCTCCCACCTGAGGAGGGGCGGGGTGCCCTCCTCCCCGCCGTGCCTAACCGTGGGCTCCGGTGATCACAGCCATTTGTGCCTTCAACCCACATGTGGACGGTCAAGGACAGTTTAGCTTAAGCTTCTGGAGGCTCCACAGGGATCGTGTTTGCCTTTGGGTCCCCAAAGCCTGTAGAATGGAGGGCTTGCTCCAGTAACCCTGTTCCTGGCACCACAGGGAGATCATTCAATAATGGCAATGCCCCCACACACTGTCCACCCAAAGGCCACCTCCCAGAGGACCCGCGGGAACGCCGACCGCCTACCCGGGGGGGCCCTGGCCGGGGCTTGTGTAAGGTATGACTTCCCATGAAACGTGGGAATCGGGCTTCCAAAGCCCCCAGCAGGTGCCTGGGCCCTGAGGGAACAGCCGTCCTGGGAACCACGCCCCCTCCCCTGCCTCTGAGAGACCCTGAGAGCGCCCCACCTCCCACCAGGCCTCATGCTGCACCTCGGGCCTGGGCTGACCCCTCACCTCCCTCCGCATCGCCTCCCCTGCGGGCACTGGCCTGGCCCTGGCTCCCAAGGCAGCTCGCTCTCCACCGCTCTCCCACCTTCCTTGCCTCCCCACCACCTCCCAGACCCCCAGGCGGAACTGCTCCTCACTGAGAGGCGCTTTCTCTATGTTGGTTGTTTCCTCCTGTCACATCCCCGGAGCAGGAGGTGCTGGGTTTCCCCTCCCGGCGCCTCTCACTTCACGAAGAGTGAGCCTCCTCGCTGGGTCGCAGGTCGCCTTCCCCTCGGGCTCTGCTGGTCGCCTGCATGTCATTCACTCTCTTTCTAAAATAGAAAACTGGTGTTGAGTGGAGCAGCCATACATGCTCAGATTTTTATAAAATTACATTTCCCTTGGCGCTGCAATCAGTCACATGGATGATCGCGTGTGGAGGAGGCAGACCCCCCCCCCCCCCCCCCCGCAGGATGGTAGGAACTGCGTCCCTCCTCTCCCTCTGCCGGGGCAGGGACAGCCTCAGCGTGGGAACTGGTCTTGGTGACCAGGAGGCAGGGTGTGCAGGCCAGAGCCACAGGGAAGGAGGGTCTGTAGGAGGGAGCCTGCTGGGAGCCAAGGGCACATGTCTGATCCTGAGATGCGAGAGGACATGGACCCCGCGAGTGCCTGGCCGGCTTGGGGCGAAGCCACCCTGGACTTTTCCTGTGTCTCCTCCTGATGCTCCCAGGGTGTCAGGACATCGAGTTCAGGGTCAGCCTTCCTCCAGCTCTGCTCCCAGGTCCTTGCCACCATCACTGTGATGTCAGCGGGGTGTGTGTGTGTGTGTGTGTGTGTGTGTGTGTGTGTGTCACCGCTGACACAGAGCAGTGTTGTCAGCTCATTTCTAATTCGTGTGGTTTCTCTCCCTCCAGGACTCAGGAATTTGTCAAAACCAGAACTTGCACCTCCTCCAAAATCTCAAATCCACACACTTTTCAGACACCAACTCCTGTCCTTCAAGATTAATCGCTCAAGTAACCCATCAAAATCATTGTCGGACTCACCAGACTCACGTCTCTCGACTCTCCCATCACCTGGCAGCCCTTCCTCCAGGGGCCACCCAGGCGAGACCCCGGAACTGTCCACGTAAGAACATCCAAACACCACACATATGACCTGATCCAGAAATCCCTAACCGTCCTATTTTCCCAGGTTCTTGCGTGTGCTGTTGTCTGGACATCGTCGCAGGGAAGCTGGGAGGCCCTTGTTGGTTCCAGGACACAGCTCTGCCCGTCCCAAGAAAACCCTCAGGACGCCCCACATCACGGCCTCTTCTTTATCACATATAAATGTCTCTTCATTTGATACATTTTACTACGTAAGTGTGTGCATCTCTGAAAACAAGAAACCCAGTTTTGCATATTTATTAGAATCTACATAGAACAGAATGATCCTGTCTGAGGTCGTCCACGTGGGCTCCTGTCTGCCCGCCTCGCTCACTGGAGATGCTGGGTACGCCCTGTGCTGAGGGTTCGAGGTCCTTCTGAGGGGGCGTGTTGTGCACGGATTAGCAGCAGGGCCTGGAGCTCAGCTGCTGGGTTTAATCCGAGCCCTTGCCGCTCACCAGCAATGACACTGTTCGCTCTCTGCTGTCAGCCACTTTACCTATAGACGTGGTTAATGAAGGAGCTGCGTGTTTGGATTCACTGGAGATTAAACAGTTAACCTATGTGAAGCGCCGGACACGCCCGGCCCACAGGGAGCGAGGCCTCCATAGGAGAACAGGTGCCACTCGGAGGAGGGCTTGCTCTCATGGACCAGTTACCACAGTGTAGGCAGTGGCGGGGGGCGGGGGGGGGGGTGGCTCCTGCACAGCAACCCAGGCCGAGGTGGGGAGTGGGGCTGTGAGCCTGGACAGGGGCTGTGAGCAGGGATGGGCTGGGAGTGGGGACAGGGGCTGGGAGCGCCCTGGGCCCAGCTGAACCAGCTGTCCCCGGCACAGGCCTCAGCCCGAGGGGCTCCGCCTGCCCTCCCGCGGGCCACCCGCCTTCTCCCGGAGCACTGCCCGGTGTTGGTGTGAATGCAAACGAGACTTCAAAACTTTATGCACACAATTTTCAACGCGAATAAACAAGCACTCTTTCAGGGTGTTCCTATTTTAAGCCCACTCGCAATTGTTTTGTGGAAGATTTATTTTTCAGCTAAAGAATCTGGGTGTCAGTGAACGCAGATTTCTGGTGATGACATCGTAAGATACAATAAGAAAATGAGGTGGGTCACCCGTTTCATCACTGGTGGGATGTCAGGCAAATGCTTCACTGTCACAACCTGGCGGTAAAATATTTCTCTGACCCTTGCCCTGGCCAGTAGTTGCTCAGTGGTCAGAGCATTGGCCTATGTACCAAAGGGTCTTGGGTTCGATTTCCAGTCAAGGGCATGTACCTGGGTTGCTGGTCTGATCACCCGCCCTGGTCGGGGCATGTGTGGGAGTCAACCAATCAATGTGTCTCTCGCACACCAATGTTTCTCTCTCTCTCTCCCCCTACCTTCCACTCTCTCTAAAATCAATGGAAAAATATCCTCAGGTGAGGATGAACAAAAATGTATGTATGTTTCTCTGACCCTGACCCCACCTGTGGTCCTTCAGCCAGACCGCGGCCTCCTGCCCAGCCCACTGTGCTCGGCACATACGACAGTGGAGGGAGCACATCGGTTTTACTCTGATATAGGAGCATTTCAGAGTCCGAACGATGTAGGAGTGAGGTCAGGCCTCCGTCCGGCTTTAGCTGGCAGGTCAGGGGGAGCACGGCTCTCTGGCCGGATGTCCTGAGGTCCCGCCAGGGCGGTCTCTGTCCAGGGACCTGGGCCGTGAATCATTCTTCAAGTGGTGACAGAGCTCGGATGAGGAGCGACAGACAGGTCAAGCCATAAAGAAGTGTCACTCTCAGGAAGCAGGGTAGCTGCTGAAATGACCATGGCCTTCGTGCAGGCCGGACGCCGCGGTGCGGGAGGGCCGGCTCCGGACGTGACAGCCGGGCAGTAGCAGCTCCCACCGCACAGGGTCTGGTGAGCCCCCGCCCCATCCTGCACGTGAACGGCCCCAGCGCCTGCTGCTCCAGACGCTCCTCACATGCATGTTCGCTACTGTCACAACCTTGTACAAAACAGAAGTAACTGCAGGGTCTCCCATGAAACCTTGGCACCACAGAAACACGCCAGTCCTTTAGAAGTATGTGCTTGTCTTTGTTTAACTTACTTTTTCCACTCCCAAACCTCGGAGTCCAGAGAGAATTTAGTTCTCCCAATTTCCTGAGAAAATTTCCAAAAGATTTATTACTGTGCCTTGGATGTTTTAGAGAAAAAACAGTCATAAGCCGTGTACAAGCCAATGAATGCCAGGACCGCCTGGGGCGGACGGAAATGAGCACTCACCACCGAAGAGGAGACTGTGAGGTCAGTGCTCTTCCTGGCTCGGTCCCAGGAGACTGAACAAGTCCCCCTGCAGGCCTGCTCCCCCCCACACTGAGTCCCCCTGCAGGCCTGCTCCCCCCCACACTGAGTCCCCCTGCAGGCCTGCTCCCCCCCACACTGAGTCCCCCTGCAGGCCTGCTCCCCCCCCACACACTGAGCCCCCCTGCAGGCCTGCTCCACCCCCCACACTGAGCCCCCCTGCAGGCCTGCTACCCCCCTACTGAGCCCCCCTGCAAGCCTGCTCCCCCCCCAACACTGAGTCCCCCTGCAGGCCTGCTCCCCCCCCACACTGAGCCCCCCTGCAGGCCTGCTCCCCCCCCATGCTGAGTCCTCCTGCAGGCCTGCTCACCCCCCATGCTGAGTCCCCCTGCAGGCCTGCTCCCCCCCCCATGCTGAGTCCTCCTGCAGGCCTGCTCACCCCCCATGCTGAGTCCCCCTGCAGGCCTGCTCCCCCCCCCATGCTGAGTCCCCCTGCAGGCCTGCTCCCCCCCACGCTGAGTCCCCCTGTAGGCCTGCTCCCCCTCCATGCTGAGTCCCCCTGCAGGCCTGCTCCCCCCCCATGCTGAGTCCTCCTGCAGGCCTGCTCACCCCCCATGCTGAGTCCCCCTGCAGGCCTGCTCCCCCCCACTCTGAGTCCCCCTGCAGGCCTGCTCCCCCTCCCCGCATGCGGCTTCACACAGAATCTAATATCTACTCGCACCCTTGTTCCCTGAAACGTGTTTGTCTTTTCAAAAAATACTTATCAGTCCCGTTCACTGTTATAAAGAAATGTTTCGCAGGTCGTGTGACCATCCTTAGGGACTCTGTTGGCATCTGTCACACCCATCCGTGTGGGGCACCCTGATCGGGACCACGCCAAAGACAAGTCCAGTCCCTACTCCTGGGAAGCAGGCTCCCTGGAATCGCCCTTTAAAAGGGTCCCTGGCCCTTGAAGTCTTAAATACAGAGAACACCTTGCCCTGCTGGACCTCTGTTGACACTTTCATCGACCTCAGGGAGGACCCGGCACAGGTGAGGCCTGCGGCCATGGTGCCCAAGCTTGTGGGCGGCGGGAGGGCGGGCGGCGGGCGGGTTAACCAGGCCTGGTTATCTGTGTTTATGCTGATTTTTAGAGATTCCTTCTACACGATGACTCACAAGGTCATGAATTCCAGTTGTATTTCTAAAAGTACCATTGGATTTTCAACAATGTTTATAGCATCTTTTCCTCCAAATCTTTTCATGAATCACGGATTTTAGCCTTTTTGGTTACCTTTTCTGTCGTGGTGTAATGCTGTCTTTCTTTTAGCTCCTTATATGGTTCACTCCTTCAGACTTATATCTGCAGTTCCTCTGGTATTTAAAATATTTTGCCAATTATCTTCACAAAGTAAAAAGTAAATGATCATATGAATCAAAATCCACATTTTAGATTAATATTTGGACACACCTCTGAGCATTGTGAGGGTGTGAGATGAGAATGCTCTATGAGATGTTTCCTGAGTGATGTGTCCCTGGGGTTTTTCTTGTGTAGTTTTGCCCGACGCCTCCATCCTGGGACCCACGCCCGGCAGAGCTCACTTGGGGAAGTGACGGTGGGAGCAGACAGCCGGGGCCCTGGCGGTGGCGCTGGGCTCCATGAGGTAACTCCCGATGCCTGGGACCTCCTGTATGTGATTAACTGACTCTTCCTGTTCAAGACTGAACCGGGGCTGTGCTATCTGTGATGCAAACCGCAAGACACAGAGATCGGTGGCTGGGAGGTGCCGTGGGGACAGACCCTGCCACGCGGAGTCGGTGTGAAGGGCTGGGTGTGGCCATGAGGAGCCGGCCTGTAGGGTGTTGGCAGGTGTGGCCCACTTGTTGTGACCTCACACAAGGCAGAGCCGCACACGCTAAGGGTGGCCCGTCTCACAGCGGAGGGGCGAGCGGGAGGCGGGCCGGCTGCAGCCGCTGACCACCTGGACGGAGGCCGCGGTTGGGAGCTGTGCAGAGTTGACAGGAGGAACCTGGCCCGCGGGGTCTGTCTGTTCTCCACGCATCTCGGTGCTTCGAGGCTCCGTTAATAAAATCCAGAGCATACGCATACGTGCACCAGGATCGGGGAAATTTACATCCTTCTCTTCACTAGCCCCTCCCTGGAATCCAGCATTTCCTCTCATTCCACACCTAGCCCAAGCAGCCAGCCCTGCTGCTGGACCTGTGACCACCTGTCACAGTAGCGTCCACAGCATTTCACAGTGAGGACCTTGTGGTTACTACAGGCGTCTCAAATATCATGGAATCCATGGCTGCTCTGGGCTCGGAGACCCACCGCTTGGCATTGAACTGATTGTAAGTATCTTCAGTATGAATTCCACGAGTGACTAGCACCTGGGGCATCACACAGGTTTGTAACGTTTTCACACCTGCCTTCCCCGACTCTCCTGTGACCTTGTGAGTCTCACGCACTAGAAACGTTATTCTGTGTCTGAGCTTCACCAGGTTCCGCAGGGTCCGGGCATGAAAAGGCTGAGAACAGTTACCGCGGCACCGAGAGTGGGTGCGTGAGGGTGGTGGTGAGGACCCGGAGGGGGTCAAGGACCAACGCCCCCGGGACCGCAGTTCATGTTCTCCGCCCACAAAAGGGACAAAGGTCTTCACGGCGCAGGAGCATCTGGGGAGGGGGGTGCGCCCACTCCACGGCTGTCGTTTATAATCTCCCTCTGAGGGCCCCATCTGAGCCCGGAGGGTGGCCACGCCCACCTCCTGCTGGGGGGACCGGGCCCCACACTCAGGGACATGTCTGACCGGACTGAGGGCTCCAGTGGAAGTGACAGGAGCGGCGCACCAGGCGCTCGTGTTTCGGTGTGTTTCACACTTTACTGAAGAGAAATGTGTGCACAGAGGCGCATCACAGGCTCAGGCTGCGTTTTCACAGACTGAACCGCCCGTCAGCCAGCACCCGGCACCCAGCACCCCAGCACCCGGCACCCTGGGCACCCAGCACCCAGTACCCCAGCACCCGGCACCCAGCACCCCAGCACCCGGCACCTGGCACCCTGGGCACCTGGTACCCAGCACCCCGGCCCCCAGGCACCCAGCACTCAGCACCAGGCACCCCGGCACCCCGGCACCCCAGCACCCTGGGAAGCCGGCACCAAGCACCCGGCACCCCGGGCACCCAGCACCTGGCACCCGGTACCCGGCACCTGGCACCCGGCACCCCGGGCAGCCCCCGGCCACGCTCTGGTCTGACTCCAACAGCGTAGCATCGTGTGGCCTGTCCCTGAGCTTCCTAAACACAGGGGGCCCCTGGGAAGGACTCGGGGGGCCAGGCTTCCCCGTGAAGCTTGGGCAGGAGCCTAATGGTTGTGCTGGGGACTGTGCAGTCCCACGGCCAGAGGAGCAAAGCAGGGACACCTGGGCCCGGCCGGTCCGGAGCGTCCACGAGGCGTCAGCATCATCGTGGTAACACTAAGACACCTTTGCCTTTTCGGATTGTTCTGTCCTGGGCGCAGTGGCGGCTCCCAGAGGTCCCGCGATGTGAAGGGCACTCACGTGTTTGTGTTTTTAAAATTCCTATTTCCATTTCGGACGCGGTAAAAATTAACAGCTATAACTCACGAACACAACACCTGGTCCACCTCCTAAGTCCCCAACCGCGTGGTGGCCCCGGAGCGCTCGTGGCTTGACTTCGCCAGGACCCGAATGCCCACCGCATGTACCAACAACACGGAAATGGGCTCCGCCCTCTTCCAGGTGACGCAGGACACGTGCCGTGAGCCTGTGGCAAAGACAGCTGCCAGGCCCAGGGCACGGGCTCCCCCAGTTCCCATCCCGAGCGGAGGACGCCCAGTCGCTGCTGGCTGCCTGCAGCCGCCCTCAGGCCAAAGCGGTTTCCTCTCCTCGTTCCTCCGCTTCTTGGAGTCACCATTGTGAATGGCGGGCCTTCATTTCAGGCGTGAGTGGCAGGAAGCAGGCTGGCCTGAGCAGCGCTGGGTACCTGCTCTCATGCTCCCGGCCCGGCCGCCCGCCCCTCGCACTTGGCAGTGACTTGGAGTCTGCCGCAGTCCCCAGGTCTGCACACCGCACTTGCCGCGATGGCTCTAACTCCACCGCCAGCTCAGAGGCCTTCACGCTCTCCAAGTCGCTGAGAAAAGGGGAAGCCGGGTCACAGCTTCTCCCTCCATCAGGGCCCAGCTCCCACCTGTCCCCGCCCCCTCACTCTGTCCTGCCACATGGACCCCTCCTGCTGCTCACACTCAGGACACCTGGCCTTGCCGGTCTCTGTCCCAGACCCGCCCCCAGATACCTGAACGGCCTTCGGAGCCTCACCCAGCGTCACTTTCTCTCAGTGACTCAAGTTCCCCACAGACAAGCCCGCCCGCCCTGCTCCATCCCCGGTTCCTCCCACCCTGAGCTCCGGGAGACAGCCCAGCCCCTCCAGCCCTGCTCCCAGCGGTCACTCAACACCATCCAGGGTTGTTACCGAGGACTAAGGGGCGGCAGCCCCTGGGCTCTGTCTCTGCGCCCAGGGAAGCAGCGTCTGTCTCTTCATAAGGAATTCACGCCTGGACGCCCCGGCCATCGCTTCCCCGTCGGACGCATTCACGTTGCACCGCCAGCTGTGAATTCATGAGCACAAGACCTTTGGGTTCTGCACGAGAAGCGCTGACACCTGAGATGTTCACATTTAGAGGAGAATTAAACACAGGGTTGGCCCGGGTCTGAGCGCTGCAAAGCCGCAGGGCCCCCGGTGAACTAGCCACGTTCCCTCCCTGTGGCGGCGCTGAGGACGCACAGAGCGTGCGGTGGCAAGGGTGCGACAAATGTTGGTTCCCTCCTCACCCTCTGGGCGCTCAGGGAAAACCCCCAGGTAACAGGTGTACTGTGAATGCTACGCCTGCAGGAGCCATTATTACCTGTCTGAGCGGTTCATTCTAGAACACTGAGGTCTGGGTAGGTTTAGTCCCACGTGACCGATTAATTTGACTCAGGTTTGCCACAACTGACTCCCTGACACAGGCCAGGCCGGACTGTCAGCGAGGGCTGTGCCTGCTGTGCCCCCTCACCCACGGCTCAGGCTGGCAGTGCCTCCAGGGACACAGTCTGCCACAAACCTGCTGCCGCCATTATGATCAGTCAGGGCAGAGGGGCTTGGGAGCCCAGATCGTGGCCGCAGGAGCTCACGGCATCGGCATTTACACGGAAAGGGCACCTGCATGGACTTGGTAGAGCAGAGTCCTCTGAAACTTGTCTGATCTGATTATTTCCAGACAGTTTCCGTCTCACTGCAGTCACAGCAGGGCCCGGGGAAGGCCACAGGCCACGCTCAGGAATCAACCCTGGCCCATGCCTGTGCCCGTGATCAACCCTAAGATGCAACTCTGCACATTCTGTGGACTCTGTAGCCGTTGGTGACATTGGCTTCGCTGACCAATCAAGTCAGGAAACATCATCTGGGTGAGACAGGCAGAGAGAGAGAGCAGGCGGAGAGGGGGGAGGTGGGTGGAGGGGGGGAAGCGTGTGGAGGGAGGGGAAAGCGCAGGCGTGTTGGGGTGTGACTGCCACAGGGACAGGCCGAAAAATGCGTCACGAGACATCCCCCCCACATCTTCTCTCTTCAGGATGCAGTCGTGGGAGACGTGTGCTCGGCCAGCAGCCACGCAGTCCTGGGCTCCCTGGGTGTTAAAGCTCATAGAGTCTTCACAGGTGTCGTCATAATCAGAGCTAACACCCCGTTCGGGGCCAGAGGCGATGTCAGGACGTCCCTGTGGCGACAGGAAGTGACCAGGAGGGGAAGTGCTTGCTGGGGTCCCCGTGCTGATGGGAGATGAGCCGTCACTGAGGAGGGCCCGTGGCAGTAGGTGTGTGGAGCACTTGAATGGCGGGTCCCAGTGTGTGGCCGATCAACGCAGCTTACCGCCTGTGTCCGCCCCTCAGGGAGCCGCGAGTCCATCTCCGGTGGCTCCTCAGCCCCAGTGTGGCCGCGAGGGAGCCGAGAGCTGCTGTGAGCAAGGCCATCCCCAGGTGCTTAGGGACAGCTCCCGCCCCAGAGCGTCACTTGCCCGTGAGGCTATTGGAAAGCCTCCCCCAGGTGCATGAGCCAGTCACCTGGATAATTCAGGAACATGCCGATGAGAAATGTGAGTGCTGCACGTCAAGGGACCTGGTGAGCCTGCAGGGCTCTGGGTGGCACCTCTGAGACACGGGACTCGGGCTTCAGGTGGATCTGGACTGCAGTCAGTAACTAGGGGGTCTTAACTCTACCCAACACTTTCAAATCCTCTGTGGCTCCTTCCATCCCAGAAAAGATACTGTAATTGGCTTGAAGTTGATCATCTTATATACAGGTGTCCCCCCAAAAGGTATACACACTTGAACATGATGGCTCAACGATGTTCCTTTCGGATTTAACCCATTGGGATGAATTCTTATTCGAGGTGCACACATTTTTGGGACACATAAAATTGTATGTCCATATCTGCCCATATCTCCCGAGGGCCTCCTTGCCTGTCGCACAAGCCCTTTCACAGCCCCGCCGACACTGCTGCCTGGGGAGGCAGGATGACCACAGATTCCTCTTTTGATTCTGCTGCTACCGCCCAGCACAGGGCTGCGGGGAGGTGATCAGTCATCTTGGTTCTGTCCACCAATCACTACATTTTCTCAGCGTTTCCTGCTTGGTCACCGATCTGCCCCAGGACTGAGAGATCATCACCGTCTCTGGGCTCCACCCTCCGAGGATAACAAAAAGATCTGAGTCTCTGAAATTTTGTAATTTTATGAAAACAAAGATTTGGGGTGAGAAGAGACAGGAGACACGGTGGTTGGCCGATGGTGAGGGTGTGAGGAGGCAGAGATAAAAGCACCTCTTTCCTGGACCAGGCGGCCCAGGCCCCCGCACGCAGAGTCGGCTCTGCGGCTTTGATGTGGGTGGAGAGCGTCCCCCACAGCAGCCTCTGGTTTGAAAGTCTGTGGCCAGGCTCAGGGCGCAGGGCTCTGCTGTTCATCTCCACCCCTGTCCTCTAATGGCTCCTGACACCCCCAGGGCCTGGAGCCCCAGGGAGATCTGATCGCCCTAAAAGGTGAGGTGACAGAAAGCACACCGGCCTACAATGTCCTGCCAGGAGCCTGTGCGGGAGGGTGGGGAGCAGCGTCACCGGGTTTGAGATGAGCCACTCTGCTCCTTATTGTAGGTCAGGAGCTGAAGACACCGAGAAACCAATAGCTCCTTGTTCTGGCACTGGCCACGCAGGGAGGCAGTGACCCGAATACCAGAGGAAAGCATTCCTGGCAAAGCGCTGGCCTGTGCGCACTGGCTCCACTCCTCGCCCTCTGCGCCTCCCTCCAGGACTCTCAGGTGCCAATCGCTTGTCCTCTCCTGGAAAAGGAGAGAAAGGGGAAGAGCGCCCCCTTTCTGAGGGCTGGTCAGTGGCGCTCACAGCGCAGAGCGAGGCGAAGCTGGGTTTGAGGGGGGCTGGATTCCAGGCCAGCCTGGGACCATCTGAGCACGTCCCCAGTGGGATCCATGTACTCACTCAAATGGCAAGGCGGAGCTGGGGCATCTGCCTGCTGCTTGCTTAGTGAGTGGAGGAGGCGGTGGGAAACCCTGCCCCTCCTACCAAACAGGGGCAGGAAGTACAGAGGCCAGGAGAGCGGGAGAGCGCACCCCGCCGCCTCCTTTTCACCAAACCTTAGTCTGTCCTGGAGGAGCCACGCTCCGCACCGCCCCTCTCCCCACCACGCGGACGACGGCCAGGCGGTGCCGGGCATGCGTGCAGGTGGAGAGCACGGGGCAGTCCCCACTGTCACCCTCCTTACGTGTGTCCTGCTCTGCCGACCCGCTCGGGACAGGTGCCCGTCAGCAGGTGCAACCACAGCTCCTAGACCAGGGGTGGGCAAACTTTTTGACTCGAGGGCCACAATGGGTTCTTAAACTGGACCGGAGGGCCGGAACAAAAGCATGGATGGAGTGTTTGTGTGAACTAATATAAATTCAAAGTAAACATCATTACATAAAAGGGTACGGTCTTTTATTTCAATAGTTTTATTCATTTCAAACGGGCCAGATCCGGCCCGCGGGCCATAGTTTGCCCACGGCTGTCCTAGACTAACAGCTTGAGGCTGGACATGGCCCGCAGATCTCGCTGCCCAGGGCGCCAGGTCCTGCAGGTGACCGTCTACAGACGTGGCCTGGGCTGGGGGTGCGGGGCCACTGCTGGCCCCAGAAACCTGACGCTCTGAACAGAGGCTAGAGACACAGGAGGCAGCCTCAACCCCACGGAGAGTCGGCGCTGCCCGAACCGACCCTGAGAAAGCCAGACACGTCGGTGAAGGACATCTGTGTCCAGAGCCGTGGCCTTCGCATCGCGCGTCTTGAGCCGACCCTGAGTCCTGTGTCGGGGCCGCAGCTGCCTGTCAGGTCACATGCCCACACACGGGCCCGGGGTCACCTCTGCTCAAGCCCCTGAGGGCGCTGTGGCAGGACGGGGACCCTCATGTGGCCGGTGCCAGCGCAAACTCTCACAAGCTGGTCTTTGGAAAGAAAATGCCTTTTTCTGCTCAGCACACTACCTTTCAGCTCTTGGCCACAAGACCTTGAAAAAAAGTGAAAATACTATTAGGTTAGAAAAGTGCCAATTTAGCTAAGCTCAGTGGCATCACAGTTCAACAGGAGGTCGGTGGGGACGGCAAGAATGAGTAGCTTGTTCCCAGGGCATTTACGTTTACAATCCCTACAACTCCATCCACAGAAGGGAAAACATTGGACATAAAAGTTACAGACACGTCTGCCCAGGCAGGAGCTAAGCTGCAAACCAACCATAAGGCCATGAGGCTCTGAGGGTCCCTCCACCCCCACGCGCACTCGGGGACCAACTCAGAACAAGCAGAAGGGACGAGAAAGGTGGGGTTTCAGCCTCCTGGACGCCAGCTGCAAAAACACTTCCCTTGTTAAAGGGGACGCACAGACGTGAGGTGTCATTCTGGACCTGCCACTGTCTATGTGACGTGGATCGGCCACTCCGTTCTGGGCCGAGTTCCTCATCTGGAGAATGAAGGGGGGGAGCTGTTTAATGGTGCACTGTTCGAATTCACGCCAGCTCAGCACCGACTGAAACGCGCGGCTCTTCTGTGCTGTAGTCCTCGCGGGATTCTGAGTGGCATCGTCCAGACACGAGCATGGGGTGAGCTTAGACGGCACGCAGAGCTCTGCAGAGACCGCGTGCTCAGACGCCAGACGTCAGGGCTCCACTCTGCTCCTCAGAGCCACGTGCGGAAACAATCCTCAACCCGGGCCAGGAGGCGGAACCCACAACCGGTTCTCTTACTTCTCATCTAAGGCAACTGAAGACCAGTGCTCAGGAATGAGTGGGGCCAGATGAGAGCACCTTTTTTTAGTTAGTCTTCACCCGAGGATATTATTTCCATTGATTTTTAGAGAGAGTGGAAGGGAGGGGGAGAGGGAGAGAGAGAGAAACATTGATGTGAGAGACACATTGATTGGCTGCCTCCTGCACACGCTCAGACTGGGGCCAAGGATGGAGCCTGCAAGGAGGCATGTGCCCTTGACTGGAATCGAACCCTGGACCCTTCAGTCCTTGAGCCAACGCTCTGTCCACTGAGCCAAACAGACCCGGGTGAGACCATCTTTCCGAACCGTAGCTGGAGCTGGGGGAGGAGGGCGAGGTTATCCCTGCAGCAGCAGCAGCCTCACGTGAAAGGAGTTTCTCATGCAAAAGTGCATCCCCCAGGCAGTTTGAACTCAGCTTCAAAGGTGCTTTTCTCCCCGCTGTCACCCTGAGCCACTGTCACCCTGAGCCGGGAACCACGAACACTGTGGTGCATGGAGGGGAGGGACGGCGACATCATCGTCGGCCTGAGGACACAGCCGTCCTGGCGGAGGGGAGGTGTGCAGACCCTGAGAAAACCGACAGGCTTGGTGGGAAGAGCACCCTCACCCAGTCCCACGGACACTGGAGAACTATGTGGCTGATTGGATCCATCGAAGCTTAACAGTCTCAGATTTAAAGGACATGAAAGGCAACCGTCAGCCACCTGCCCCCTTTTCTGGGCTCAACAAGGAGCGGCCAGTCTCGTCCAGGTTGGGCAACAAAGAAATAGTTGAGTTAATATGAAGTGGTTTTTTTGAGATATATACGGGGAAATGGAAGAAGGCTTAGTCCTGCCGGGGTGAATGGGACCCCATAGGAGGGACGGTGGTTTGGGAAGGTGAGGTTGGAAAGGTGTCCTGCCCTGGCTGGTGTGGCATGATGGTTAGAGTGTTGACCCACCCACCAAAGGGTCTTGGGTTCAATTTCCAGTCAAGGGCATGTACCTCGGTTGCAGGCTCCATCCCCAGCCCTGGTTGGGTTGTGTGCAGGAGGCAACCGATCGAAGTGTCTCTCTCACATCGATGTTTCTCTCTTTCTCTCTCTCTCCTCTCTCTCTCTCTCTCTCTCTCTCTCTCTCTCTCTCTCTCTCTCTCTCCCCCTCTCTTCCTTCCTTCTACTCTCTCGAAAAATCAATGGAAAAAATCCTCAGTGAGGACGAACAAAAAACAAACAAAAACCAAAAAAAGAGGCAGGCTCCTTGGCAGAGGATTGTTAAATCCAGACCCTCTGGGGAGCTGGCCCTCCAGGCTTGCTCTCCGAGGTGCTGGCATGGGGTGGGGTCCTCAGAGGGCCAGCTCCCCATCAAATGCCACAGGGCCCTGTTTCTGATTGAGAGTTAAAATTAATCTTTTCTGTTCTCTCTTGCGTCTATTTTGCTCCCGGGAAACAGCACGTAGACTTTCCGGACGAGAGCATCTTTGGCGCGTCTGGGGCCAAGGAGCCTGAGCCTGGGAGGACAGTGGCGCCCACACAGGCCTCTCTCCTGGGGGCCTGGCCCTCGCCCGCTGCCCCTCCCCCTCGCTCTCGCTCTGTGCCTGCCCTCCCTGGGCTGCGGGTAAACTTGCACGTCTGGCTATTTTCATTTTTGCCTCATTTTCCCGTGAAGATGCTCCTCTCAGACGTGACCCCAAGACCACGGGCCCTTCCCCGTGGGGGGCCCTTCGTGGAGGTCAGTGGGGGCCCTTCATGGTTTTGGGGTCTCTTTGTGAGATTCCGGGGCCCCCTCACAGGGGCCAGTGGGGGGCCCTTCGTAGGTGTCAGTGGGGGGCCCTTCGTGGGGGTCAGTGGGGGCCCTTCATGGTTTTGGGGTCTCTTTGTGGGATTCTGGGGTACCCTCACAGGGCTCAGTGGGAGGCCCTTCGCGGGGGTCAGTGGGTGGAGGAGCAGCCTGGTGAGAGCAGCAGCGCCCTCCCTGGGCCTCAGACCTGCAGTGACCGGTCCTCACGCTGCAGCTGTCGCAGAGGCAGGACAGGTGCCCGCCGTGTGACTTGGGGAAAGGAACCCCTCAGGTGCTGCGTCCCTCTCTGCGCTGACCCCTCCCGGTGGCCTGGCGGGTCCTCTCTGCGAGGCTCACCCTCGGGATTTACCCGAACAGCCTTCCCGCGGGAGAACCCGGCGCCCGTGCTGTCTCAGCCACGTGAGGCCAGGGCGCCTCCGTGTGTGACGGCCGTTCCCTCACCTGCTGGGCAGACACCTGCCTCCAGCTCCCGCCAGCCCCGGGGAGAGGACGTGGTCTCGGTCAGTGGTGAGGAGACGCGGTGACAGAGGGTCACACGCAGCGCGCGGGGCTCCACTCGGGGCGGGCGCAGGGCGGGCGGCAGGGACCTGACCGCAGGAGCCGCGGGAGCCGCTGTTGTGGGACCCCCGGGAGCCGCGGTCCTTCCACTCCTTCACCTGCAGGAGGAGCCTGTGGTCGCCGGTGCCCCAGGGTGACGGTCAATAAGGTCACTTCTGTGAACGCGCTGCACCGTCACCGGATCACAGCCCCCGTGGTCACCCGGCTCCTGCCAAGGCCCCGCGCCTGCATCCCCACCAGCGACCTGGCCTCGAACTCTGGCCCCACAGCACTGAGCCAGGCCTGCGGTGGTACCTCCCTGGGGGGTCGGTCTCCTCCCCTCACACCACTGCATCCCGAACACCAGCGTCCCTTCAACCTCCTGCGACGTTACTTTCTATTCCCTCCTCCCCCCAGCCCCTTCTCTCAACTCCACGCTTCCCTGGCGTTTCCCTTCTCCTCCTCCTCAGTCTAAACCCTCAGTGAATCTCTCACATTCCTCTCCCAGCGCCGGGCCGCAGCCCCTATCCACCCTGTGGATTCACAGCCGCCGCACCCAGCCCTGCGCCTCCTCGCTCGCCCGCGGATCGCTGAGCCTGAGTCACGGCAGGACTGCACCCGTGTCCCGGCCACTCACACCTGGGCCCGGCCCAGGGCCTGCCTGCCCGTGGCGGCCCTTCCCCGGCCCCTTCCCCGGCCCCCAGCTCGCTCCTCGGACAGCACACTTGCCTACGCGTTCTCCACATCCCCAGTGCCTGCCGGCGCCTGAAATACCTCATTCTCAGGAACTATTTTTGAAGAAATAAGTGGAGGTTTGGAACTCTAAGTGGCCTTGGAAGATGAGAGGAATAAAATGACATAAAAAGCAAAGTTAAAGGATGAGACAGAGAGGACAGGTGTGAAAAGTGTGCACTTTATAATCATGGAACCACGGGAGTGCCAGGCACGGGGTGTGTTACGGGGCGGCCCTGACCGCCCACGAGGCAGCACGGGAGGTCACTGCCCGGGCACTGGGGTTGGGCTAGTGCCCTTGTGAGAGCGACACCAGAGCTCCCTCCCGCGTGAGACACAGAGGAAGGCGGCACCCGAAGCCAGAAAGACCGCTCTCCCCAGGGAGCGGGCGCGGCACCTGGTCTTGGGTCCCAGCCCCCAAGCAGCGAGAATACTGCTCCTGGTTCAGGCGCCGGATGCAGCGCTTGGGGCTGTCGCCCAAACCGGCTAAGGCGGTCATGCAGTTAATCTAGTCTTTGGGAAGAGAGGTTACTGGGCAAGTAAACAGAACTACAGGCAATCTGTTCTTGAAAAAAACATTGTAAACAATCTGCAGTTTTTCATCATTAATGAAATCCGTGCATCTGCTATTTTGGATGTTTCTCCTCTGAGGACAGCGGGAATGTCAACAGTCCTCTCGGGAATTAAGCACTTCAGTTTCCCATAAACTTCTCCTGCGGAAAGGGAGCTGATTAAGTCAGAGGATGAGAAAGGACAGCCCCTGTGTCCAAATATACAAGCCAGGCTCGACCGGAGGCCTCAGCCTTTGCCATTCCTCCTGGTTTTTAAGCCTTCATTAAAATAGCCCTTCAAAGTGTGCTTTTCTTCTTTTTAGAGAGGGTGGAAGGGAGGGAGAGCAGGGGAGGGGGAGAGAGAGAAAGATTGATGTGAGAGAGACACATTGATTGGTTGTCTCCCATATGCATCCCGACCAGGGCTGGGGATCAAACCTGCAACCAGGTACGTGCCTTTGACCTGAACGGAACCCACGACCCTTCGGTCTGGGGAGCTGCTGCTCTAACCACTGAGCACACGCGCCAGGGCTAAGGAAGTATAATTGAACTGCTATAGAGTTCACCCGCTGTATGCACACAAGTCAATGATCTTAGTCAATGGATGGGGTTTCACAACCATCACTACGAATGAGCTTTGGGACTCTTTCCTCGCCGCCCCCGCGATTCTCCCAGACAGGCACTGCTTCCCGCCTCTGAGCTTGCTCTCCTGCCCTTTTATATCAACGGAACCTCAGGCCATGAAGTGCCTGCGCGCGGCCTCTGTCACACGGCACATGCCGTCAATCCGCACGCGCACGCATCGCGTGTTCCTGACTCCTGAGCGTGTTCCCTGTGCGGACGCCCCACCCTGGACTGCTCAGCGTTGGGTGGGTCCCAGTGTTAGGGGCGCATGACTACTGCTTCTATGAACATTCGTGTGTGAGTCCTGTGGGGGCAGAGGCTTTCATTTCTCTTGGTTAGGTTCCTGCTTTAAATGTAAATGGACCGAATGCTCAAATAAAAGAGATAGGGAGGCTGAAGGGATTAAAAATCCTGACCCACGTATATGCTCCTGTAAGAGACTCACTTCAAATCGAAAGACACACAGGCGGAAAGTGAAGGGATGGGAAAGGGTATTACGTGCAAATAGAAACAGAAGGAAAGCTGGAGTAGCAATACTTAAATCAGACAAAACAGTCTGTCAGAAAGTGTGTAAAAGGACAAAGCAGGGCATCGAGTGATTCTAAAGGGCCAATCCGAGAAGAGGGCGCCACATGGGACGTGTCTCTGTACCCAGCACAGGAGCACCTGACACAATGCCATCGCCAGTGGACATGCCGGGGGAGACGGACAGCAGGTCCTGGCGGGCGTTCGCGTCCCACTCCCATCAGTGGACAGACCTCCAGGCGGACAGTTACTAAGGACACGCTGGCTTGAAATGTCATATCAGATGAGAGCGACCTAACAGCCCTTTCATCCCCCAACTGCGCAGGACTTTCTTTTCGAGTGTTCACGGAACAGTCTCTGGGATGGGTCACGTTGTAAGACATTGAAAACCACCTCAGTGACCTCACGAAGACTGACATCATGTCCAGCAACCTCCTCCAAGCACAGTGCCCTGAAACCAGAAATCAGCGTGAGGCAGCGAACGGTAAAAACACAAACACGTGGAGACCAGCAACATGCGCCTGCACAGCCGAGGGCCAAGAGGGAGCCAACCCGGCCACCGGAGCGCCCGAGACAGCTGGGAGCGGCCCGCTCTTCACCTGCCGGGCGCACAGGGGAAGGCTCCGAGGGGGCGGGCACTTTTCCGGCCATTTCTCCACTCACAATTTACTCTGGATCGTTTTCCTCTCTTCCCAGTGCCACTTCCGAGGGAACACAAACATTCAGACAACGATGTAGCCACTCGCCAAAGTAGTCAGAGCATATGAATATAATTTAAAAACTTGCACGTTGCCCAGAATCTTACCTGGAGGCAGGTGCAGTAAATAAGGGGTTACCCGGGCAGACATTGCTAAGTCCTGCCTTTCAAGAAAACATTATGAGCATCTGTTTGATGGCACTTTAATAAAGGAAACACCAGATTTTACATTAAAAAATATGACTGAAAACTAAACAGGAAGATACCATGTTCCATTAGTGAACCTGGTTCAAGAAATAAACAAATGCCCTGGTAGGTTTGGCTAAGTGGTCAGAGCAGCGACCTGCGCACAGGAGGGTTGAGGGTTCGATTCCTGGTCAAGAGCATATAGCTGGGTTGCAGGTTCCACCCCTAGTCCCAGTCGGGCGCAAGCCGGAGACAAACGATTAATGTCTCTCTCACATCGATGTTTCTCTCTCTCCCCCACCCCTTCCACTCTCTCTAAAAATCAATGGAAAGATATCCTCAGATGAGAATTAACAAAAAGAAAACAGAAATTATGTAGGTTTGGGGTAAGGGAGGAACTTGTGCTATCATTTCCTTAAAAGAAGTGTAGACTCAGCAGAGACGGCGATGACATCAGTGCGAGGCAGGGAGCCGGGAGGCCGGAGGAAACGGTCATCACTCAGGCCCACTTTGGCTGACGCGCGGTTAGCTGACCCACCACACATGTGTCCTCCCCAACACCCGCGACTCAATAGAGCAGTGGTTCTCAACCTTCTGGCCCTTTAAATACAGTTCCTCATGTTGTGACCAACCATAAAATTATTTTCGTTGCTCCTTCATAACTGTCATGTTGCTACCGTTATGAATCGTCATGTAAATATCCGATATGCAGGATGGTCTTAGGCGACCCCCATGAAAGGGTCGTTCGACCGCCAAAGGGACCACGACCCACAGGTTGAGAACCGCTGCAATAGAGGCTGACTCAGAGGCTAACGGTTAACACTTGTAAAATGATTACCACTTGGGTGTTCTGACCCATTTACGTGGACACATTTATTTAATTTTAATATAACACTTTGACAGCTGGACTAGTATCTTACTTGTGTGACAAGCTGACAGATTTGACCTTGGCCCTCTGACCCTAGAGAATCGGCTGTTGAACATTGCCCTCCTGCTTCCCAGATGGGGGTGTGCCTCTCCCTCTCCCTCTGGTCTCCCTCCCCCCTACCCCCACCCCCCACCTTTCCTCTCCTGTTTCTTCCCCTCCCCCACCCCCAGGTCCTGGAACCCACCTGCAAGGCATCAAGGCTTCCAGCAAACGCCCTGGCTCCGGCCCCGACGGCCGACGTCAGGTTGATGCCATGATGTTCAGAGGAGGCTGTTTGGGCCTTGACTCTCCAGAGCATCATTTCTATCAGACAAAACAATGTCTTTCTCTCGATAATATTGTTAAAATGCTGGGCAAGTTCCTTTCTTTCTTCTTCTTTCTTAAAATCAGATCCCCTTTTCACAGCGGTGGGCAGAGCTGGGAGAAGGAACGAGGGACAGAGTTCCATGTCCCCAGTGCCATCGAGAACACGGAGCATATGAGGACCCTTCCCCGCGGTTTGTGAGCAGACTGTCCCGTCACCTGAGTCTGCGGCGAGCAAGGTGCTCTGACGATGACGTGCGGCCGGGCCCAGCTTCCTCTCGTCGGTCCCGCGGCGGGGCTTGCCGATTGCCCAGCCACAGGGAACATCTCCAGGACGCGGGCTTGGGCTGTCGATCTGTTTCTGTGGAAGAAAAGTTACAGCCACTGCTGTTCACTATTGATAGGTTTTTAGGTTTGCCTTTTTCTTTGTTTCATTTCATTTCTGGCTGATTTGACAAATATTTATTGAGCATTAACTGTATACAAGGTCCCAATGCAAGAGATGAAGGGGAAAAGGACACAGAAATATAAAGTACTAGAGGCCCGGTGCACGGATTCATGCACATTGATAGGAAATTAATTAGAAGGTGGCCATCGGGGTGGGACTGGGTGAGACTGGCCAGACATGCCCTGGAGCCAACCTCCCACAGTCCCTCCCAAGCTGACCGTACCTGGGGCAGCACCAGGGCTCAAGGGGTATCTACAGAGTGAGCAGGGTCCCTCTGGCAGGTGAGGTACCTCGGCCTGGCCTGCGGGGATCAGACCAAAACCAGCAGTCCTGCATCCCCTGAGGGGTCCCGGAGTGTGAGAGGGCACTCTGCAAAGTGGCTATGCTCGGCAGCTCCTGCATTGAGCGTCTGCCCCCTAGTGATCATTGTGCATCATAGCTACCAGCCGGTTGGCTGGTCGCTGGTTGGTTGGCCAGTCGCTGAGGCTTTTACATATATAGATATACCATGTATGTCAGTGTATCACTTCATTTGGAGGGATAGGATATTTATATGCATGTATATGTAAATTAGGTAAATTCCAAATTACTCTTATTACTTACTTATGCAGGCTGGCAGGAAAGACAAAATCTGTCCTCCCCTTTAAGAGCACTCAGATTTCTGATAGAAGCCTGGGGGCGGGAGGCCAGCCCCTGTGTCTCCCTGGTCCCAGGCCGAGGCTGAGACACGTGCACAGAACTGCTCCGCCAATAGCACGCTCTCTGTTGGCCACAGGCCCTGGGGGAGGAGCTGACACGCCGAGTCCTGAAGGCAGGCTCAGAGGCCGGTGCGGGTGGAAGAACAATCTTGCTTTTCTAGGGAGGAGTGAGCTCTCCTGGGCGACACCTGGTGTCAGGCCAGGCTCCTCCGCTGGGTGAGCCACGGAGCCGGGTGCACCCGGCCACCACGTGCCCCCTTGCTGTGCGTGGTCCCCAAACATGGAGGGTTCTGCAACCCCAAGAGAGTGACCCCGAAGAGAGTGACCCCGAAGAGAGTGACCCCGAAGAGCTCAAGGCCACTGCACTGGCGGCGGGCAGTAGGGGTGCGGGCTGCCTGTGTGCCGCCTGCTGTGGGCTGGGCCATGGCAGCGCCCGCTCGGGCCACGGGGAAGCACCTGGGACAGCATGATGCACAGACCGGGTGCTGTTCTCGGTCGCGCAGACGCACACCGCGCACTTGGGAGTTTCCTCCCGGAGGGACCACCGCCGGCCGCGGGACGGAAGTCGGGAGGCCAGGGGTTCGGCGGGCGTTGCCGGGGCGGGGAACGGCCTCTGCACCAGGTGCCGTTCTCCCCACCTGAGACCAGGAGGGGGTCCCCACGCAGTCCCGCCGGCCACTGCTCGCTGGCCAGTCCGCACGACGGCGGGATTCGAAGAAGTCCTGCGAGTGGACTGGACACACCTGCGCAGCAGCAGCCGGACAGACCCGGCCGCTCCGCGCTTCTCTCGGCATCCGGCCTCTGCCAGGGCCTCGGCGCCCCGCAGGGCTCCCTCTGGCGCGGCTTCTGCGACAGAAGCTCCGGCCCCGCTGCCCGCTCGCTGCGGGTGGGCAACACCTGCTCAGCCAGCCTGCGGGGCTGGAGGCTGGGTGGACTTCCGGCTTCGTGTGCACCCCTCCGAGACCCAGCCCCGCTGACCGCCGGCAGACTGGGTTTCCGACCGGCTGCTCGGGCTGAGGTGCAGCGCGCTGTCCACATGCACACAGGTGCACACGTGCGTGCACACACTCATACATATGCACACAGGTGCACATGCACGTGCACACATTCATATGCACACTGGTGCACACATGTGCACACACTCATACATATGCACACAGGTGCACATGCACGTGCACACATTCATATGCACACTGGTGCACACATGTGCACACACTCATACATATGCACACTGGTGCACATGCTCATACATATGCACACATGCGCATGCACACACTCATACGCACACAGGTGCACACACGTGTGCACACACCCATACATACGCACACAGGTGCACACACTCATGCACACACACAGGTACACATGCACATGCACACACTCATGCACACACATGTGCACACATGCCCCTTCAAGGGCAGGGGCAATACCTTCTTCATACTTATACCACCGCTGTTCCATAGAGCTTCTGCTTAATAACAGGCAATTGACGTGTATTTGTTCCGTTGATGTTCTAGTTAAATGTATAGACAGGAAAGTCCTAAGTACATAGCAGCCAATGCAGTGACTGATGACTGGAGGGTGGAGCCCAGAGAAGAGCCGGAGGGGACACTGTACAGTCCTGTGGGCGAACTCGTGGTCTGGCCCGTGTGCAGGGTGCCAGCCCGAAGCCCCTTCTGGTAAGGCCACTCCTGGCCAGAGCGCTGGCGACACAGCATCGCAGACCCTGGCACCTGTTTCGTCCCATGATCACCTGCACCAGGCTCCCTTTCTCGTTTCTCTAATGGCATTGTGCGCAGTCTCTGCAACTTTCTAGTCACATCTGCTTATCAAAACACAGACTTGCCAGTTTGAAACAGGAGGGCGGAGCCCTGCCCTCTTCCCAGGCCTATTTCTTTGAAGCTGGGGGCAGGAGGAGGGAGGGGAGATGCGGGGGAGATGCAGAGGTCTTCTCAGGAGCCACCACCTCCCGCCCCGGGGGGGGGGGGGGGAGGCATTCTGGGCTTGTCCTTGGCTGGTGGCCTCAGTGATGCAGGGGTGAGTGGGGAGGCGCTCGGGATCTGCAGGCCAGTCTCACTCCAGCCCTGCTGTGATGTTCTCAGGGTGGGGGGCCCCTCCCTGGGCCCTAGAGGTCCTGGCCCCTCTCCCCCACCACCACTGTGTCCCTCACCAAGAGCCTCTGAGTCCTGGGTCTGTCCCCAAGCATTTCCTACTTAGTGACTCTGAGCCCTGCAGGTCCAGGCGACACGGGACTTTCTGCTTCCGGAACATCTAAACAAGAATGGGCGCTCTCCTCAGGGCACAAACACGCTCTTCCTCTGAGCTCCTTCTCAGCCTCCCAGCCACTCCCACTCTCACCCTCCAGAGCACGCCCTGCGCGGCCTGTCCGCTGGTGCACAGGTGGGCAAGGACAAGAAGACACGCTCGCCCTTTGCTGGCGTCTCTCCTGCCCGGCTCTTGCCCCCTGACTTGACTGTCCGCTCCGCCAGCCTTTCTTGAGCAGGTCACTGTCCCCCGCTGGAGAGCTGTGAGAGGAGCTGTAAACTGGGATTGGGGGGGTGGGGAGAACCTTTGTTCTGCCGAGGGCTATTGGATATTTATAACATCACTAGCTTAATATTATTCATTAACATAAATTAATGTTGCTGTGAAAGAAGTTCCTAGATGTATTGAATTTCGAGTCCTGCCTGAGGTTGCCTTGGCAGAGCCAGACCCAATGACTTCAAGGCCTTACAGGGCCCCAGGGCCGGACGCTCCCCACCCCGCAGCGTGAACCCTGGCACGGAGTCCCTCCCGACGGACGCGTGCAGGTGACCCCCTTCAGGGCGGATGTGGTCTCGGTAACGTGGGTCTGAGCGCTGACTGTACATCGAACACCTCTCACAGTTGGCAGGTGAGTGTGGCACCCGGCTGGGCTGGCACGTGAGTGTGTTTCTAAGCTGGCACTCGGCTCCGATCCTCCGGTTTGTCCTTGTGGATCCTCCCGGCAGGCAGCATTAGAGCTCGGACCTGCCGGTCCTGGCAAATCAGGGTCCCCTCTCCGCTCCGTTGAATGAAATCTCCCTTCTCTCTGGGACAGAGACCCAAGCTGTCACCGGTTCTGCCCAGCATGCCTTCTCGCCTGCTTTGTTTCTGCGTTTATCCCGATGCCTTTTAAGAGTTGTTTCTAAGGAAAATGGAACGAGCCACGTGGACTGAGCAGGTTGCACTCCAAGGGCATCAGCCATATAAAAACAACAGGGAATTAGGGCTCCGTTTAACCCGGGGCTGTGCTCAGAGGGGAGCTGCACTTGGTGCTGCTTGAGCCCTCTGGCTACTTATGGGTCCTGCTCAGGAAGGCTGCTGTTCTGCGTGTTCTGGGTTGAATTTGTCCTCCAGATTTTGAAGTCCGAAAGACATGGGAAGTCTGCACCCCAAAACACCAGAATTCGATCTCATGTGCAACAGGGTCTTTATGGAGGTCATCAAGTTATGATGAGGTCATTCGGGCGGCCCTAATCCACTGTGTCCCCACCCCTGGCCTAGACTCCTGTGAGAATGCCAGCCCACCACACGCCTGGAGGGACACAAGGAACACACAGGGAGCTCAGGAGTTAGAGCAAAGACCGATGAGCTGAATCCTTCCCATAAGAACTGCTTCACCTCCACAGGCCTCTTTTCACAGGTGTGTGTGTGGGGAGGTGGGGAGGGAGGTAGTAGCGGCCAGAAGGCATCTAGGAATGCAGTCCTTGTGGGAAGACCCAGGGGGACAACCGTGGATCGTGTATGGAAAGCAGGTGTCTGGCACTGCCATGTGGGTCCAAGGCCAGGCGGCACAGTAAGTAGCCAAGAACAGAGTTCCTACCATTACATTGCTAGGGTTCAAATGCTGGTCCCTTTTTTTCCTAGATACATGACTATGAGCACATTGTCCAGGTTTTCTTAAGGAATTTCTTTTTCGTTTGTCATCTGGAAAATGGGAATAGGAGCTGCTTTGTGCCGTGAGAATGAAATGAAGTAGTCCCTGGAGAGGGTCTCGGACATCTCTTATGAATGTGAGCTAGCATCGTTACTCTCAAGCACCATCTGCAAATGGTACATAAATCTTACCTCAATGGGCTATCCAAGGAACAATACTCAGGTACCGATTTTGAATGTATCTGGTCAACCTGCTTACCAGGTTGAGTCTGCTTAAAAAACAGGGGTGAACACGGACAGTTTTCCCCTTCAAACACTAGGGGTGAAATTAGATAATGTTACGTGGTACATACACAGAAATGTGTTCAGAAAATACTAGTCTCCTTTTTGAGAGAAAACAGGATTTGGAGCCACGAAAAGAAGATGAGGACTTAGCAGTGATTTCCTCCCGGGGTTCCTGCTGGGTTTGCGTCAGCGCGCAGAAACCCCCGGCACAAAGGCTCCGTAGGCCAGGAAGCTGCTTATCCCGGAGTTTTCTGATTTGTGACACTGTCATTGGTTTCATTTTTTTTAAACTTCCTTCTTCACAAAATCTGTGTGATAATGACTCATTTTAACATCAATGTGCCTTCATACTAGTATTTTCCCGGAGAGTCTCATTAACTCCCTTAGAATAACTGGAAACATCACAAGGTATTAGAAAACCACTGTTGCAACCCCAGAGCATGAACACTGTACTTTTTTAAGAAGTCACGTTGGATCAGTACATTTTATCACTATCCAGCTAATTTGGGAAACTGACTCCCAAGGCTCTCTCTACTGATCACGTCAGAATCCTGTAACTTGATGCGGGAGTTGGGGGAGAGTCTAACATTCCCGATTTTTGCCTCCTGGGACCTGGTTTGCAGCTCATCCCAAATGCGTTTAGCAAAGAACATGCATTTTATGGTTTCTAACGGAAAACTCCGCATGAGTCGTTAGCAAAGGCGCTGTTTGAAGTCTGGAAACAGAGTTCAGTTCCGAATCCAGGAGTGAGGACGAGCTGATGGGCGGGGCAGGCGAGCAGGTGGCCAGAGCCAGCATCGTCTTCCTTCCCAAGCCCAGACTCTAATCATGTGTTTTAAAGCCTGTAATTTAGGGTTCAATTGTCGCACCCGGAACAGTGTTCAGTGTCTATCAGTGTCATTCTGTTTACTTGTGTAGAAGAAAATGAAAGAAAGCTGCAGCGGTGTCAGGTTCTCCTAGTGCAACGGCGCCACCCAGTGACTACGCCGTGCACTCAAGACGTCCCCAGGCTTTGCTGTTCCATGTCCTGCTGCATCTTCAGTGTATCTGCAGCCCAGCTTTTCACAGAATAGGAACTATTATATGTAAATATCTATGCACCGAAATGCTCGTGAAAATATTCAAAAGCATTGTATCTGTTTACCTATTCATTCATAGTTAATATAGATACGTAGCGCAAAGGACAGCCAGAGGAGAGAGCACCACGAATCCAACCGCGAGCTCGCAGCGCCCCTCCCCGCGACGCGCACCGAGCCGCAGCGCCCACTTCCGGCGGAGTTCAGGTCCGACCGGATGCCTGAGCCCCGAGAAAGGTTCCGCCTGGAGCCCGCGCCGCTCCAGTCTTTTGAGCCGCAACGGCCTCCGGCGTGACCGTTACCGGAAGTAGGCGGAAGGGGCGGGGCTCCCGGGCCGGCGGCAGGTTTAAACTGCAACAGCGGTCGGCGCCTTGGGGGTGGTTCCGCCCGAGGCTGCTCGTCGGGCTGGTTGTCTCCGGAGCGGTGAGCGCGGGCGGGAGGCGGGGAGGCGGTGGGCGGCCCGGCGTCAGCGACAGTGAGGGGCGCAGCGGTCGGACGCCGCGTTATACCCGGGCTCGAGGGGGAGGCCGGTGGCCCGAGCGGGGCCCGCGCGTGGTCCTCCGCCTGCAGGCGCCGCCTCGGTCCAGCGAAGTGTCAGTCACGGTCCTCCCGGCCGGGGCGGCGGACGCGGGCGGGGTTGGGGTTCCGGCCGCCTGGCCCCGCGGTGGGTCTCGGAGCCCCGAGTGGGGGCGGAGCTGGAGGCCCAGTCCCGGGACCTTCCCGCCCGCAGCGGTGGTTCCTGCCCTGGTGTCCGGCGCGGCGGGCCAGAGCGGGCGTTCCCTTCGTTTGCGGAGCTGAGCGGGTTCCGCTGGGCTCTGGGCCCGGCCTCCCGGGGAGGGGGGTCCGCGGTAGGAAAGCAGGAGCGGCCGTGGGAGCGGGAGCGGCTCCTGCCGGGCGGGGAGGAGGGAGCGGGAGGCCCGGCCGCAGGCGGCTGCCGGACCCCCTCCTGAGCGTCGGTGCACCCAGCGCGGAGCAGGAGCCCCCGCCGCCAGGTGGGCGGACGCCGGGCGAGGGTTTCTGTGTTGCTTTCAAGTTGCCCTGGTGGCTCCTCTCCCTCCTCGCCCCGCACCCTGTCCCGGGGTAGGCGGGGTCACAGGGCAGCGTCGCTGTCACACACGGTTCTGCGGAGGGTGCTGCCTAGCATCTTGCTTTGAGGATTAGTTCTCAGGATCGATGTGCCCCCAATTTAAAGAAGGAAAAACATGGTTCCCCGTCTCTTCAACCAAATGAAAGGGAGCAGCGTGGGGACCAGAGAGCTGCTTCCGCCAGCGCAGCAGTGGCCGGAGCTGCAGGCGGCTGTGAGGCCGGGCTCCCTGCCCGGGTGCCCGATGGCTGCGGACGCCCGGTGCGCATCGGCTCGGCTCCGGCTCCCGCGCTCGGCTTCCCGAGGGAGCGCTGCCGCCCTGCCCTTCTCTGACCTCTCTTCTTCCTCCAGACTCGCGGAGACCCCCAGGATGGAGACCTTGTCTTTCCCCAGATACAATGTAGCTGAGATTGTGACTCACGTTCGAAACAAAATCCTCACCGGGGCTGATGGTAAAAACCTCTCCAAGAGTGACCTGTACCCCAATCCGAAGGTGAGGCGGGCCTGCCTGCAGGCGGGCGGGCGCAGTGAGAGGGGCTGAAGGCGGGGCCTCTGGGGGTGGAGAAGGGCCTGCGCCCAGTACTTGGGGCAGCCAGTCGTTTTAATCCACTGAGACGCTCCTCGTGTCGTTTTAAAATAACAAGTTTACATGTGGGGTGACGTCTCCATTCCGCTAGGAATTCAGTCCTTTAATATGGTCCTTTGCTTCCTGTTGCGTTTTCTGTGGCGGGAGTGGTGCTCTGAGGGTGCCCTCTGCTCCCAGGCCCAGGGCTTGCTGGGAAACGGCCCTGGGCGCTCCGGCTAGCCTTCCTGCACTGTGTCCCCAGGGGAAGTGACGTGTTGCTTAGATCTGCAGGTGTTCAGTGCGGAAATGAACCGTGTGGCCAGTGAGTCCCGGTGAAGCGATAGCACAGGAGGCCTGGGTCATGGTGTGGGGCACAGCTTTCTGGTCTCCTGCCCTTTAGTTCTTTAAAATGAAGGGGAGGCTCCCAGGACTAAGAAAGCTGCATGGGGATAGGACAGGCTCTGCGGCCCGCATTTGGGAGCTGCTATTCTCGGAGATGACGCTGTAAACATCCCTGGCCACCCTATCACATTCAGACCCCGCCGCAGTGTTCTCCTAACTCCGGGACGTGGGTGGGAACGGCGTGCAGGTTCCTGCCTCCAGCGTGCTGGCGGGAGGGTCAGCCTGGGCTCCGCAAGCCGCGGGCGGAAGGGCGGGCGGAAGGGCAGCCGGAGGGCCGCCCTGGGTGACCTCCTTTTTGAAGAAAAACACCCCAGTGCAGACCACCTGTTTGGGAAGACTGGCCCCTCTTCCCTGGGGGGGGGGGGGGGGGGAGCGTTGCTGGGGTTGGATTTGGATCGACTTGCTCTCATTGTGTCTGTGAGCGTAGGCAGCCCATCTTACCACCCCTTACTACTTAGGAGAAGTGGTAAGTATATAAGGCATTTTCAAATTTGGGAAAAGTAACTATTTGAAGGGAAATGTTTCAAGTGAAAAAGAGAACTTTTTCAGTCTTTTAAAAAAAATTTATCTTGATTGTTGAAAGTATTACAGACGTCCCCATTTCCCCCCCCATTGACCCCTTCTAGCCCCCCCCCCCCCCAGATGTCAGTCTTGTCCTTTGCGCGCGGGGACTGTGGGGTGAGGACGGCGGTGGCCCAGCACTGACAGGCGTTTCTCCGCAGCCCGAGGTCCTGCACATGATCTACCTGAGGGCCTTGCAGATCGTGTACGGCGCGCGGCTGGAGCACTTCTACATGGTGGGTCGGCGGCCACTCTGCTCGCGCCCCACCCTCCCCCCTCCCCCCTCTCCCCCCTCCCCCTCCCACCCTCCCACCCTCCAGGCTCAGGTTCAGGGCAGGAAGTTCTTCACTTTATTTGTAACAAAATGAAAGGCTTGTATGAAGTGTCACTTAGAAAGGCATCTCAGGCCTAAGGATGGTTTATATTGACAGCGTCAGTCAGACAGAAACCAGGGAGAGACCCAGGGCCTCGGGTGTGCAGGTTCCCAGCGGGCGCTCAGAGACTTGTCCTCAGGACGGAGCCGCGTCGGGGGGGAAAGCGGCCGAGGGGGGCAGCTGAGCTCTAGCACGTCAGGGATTTCTAGCAGGAGATGTGTCTCTCATCCGAGCGCCGTCTGGAGGTGCAGGTGATGCAGCATCACAGCAGGTTGTGTAGAATCTAAGCCTTCGCTCCGTGTCTGACACAGGCCCGCGCTCTGCCCTGGGCTTGTTCTGCGGGTAAGCGAGCGCGTGTAAAAGCCGGCGTAGCCGTGCTGCTACGTAGAAACCGGAACCAGCGCCCTTCCTTCCTCCTGCCTTCAGAACCGCTCTTGCACACCCTCTGAACCTAGTTGTTAATATTAACCACAGCTCTAGGATCTATACCATTTGTGGTTGCTTTTCTTTAGTGAGAAGTTAATATAATTTGATCTCACTTGTGGTTGAGGTTCTTGAAAACTTTTCTCGTTTCGTCAGGTTAATGTGTAACTTGGTTTTCCCCTTCAGATGCCCGTGAACTCGGACGTCATGTACCCGCATTTGATGGAAGGCTTCTTACCCGTCAGCAACCTGTTTATTCACCTGTGAGGAGAGCTGTTTTATTTGCTTAGTCTAACCCTGTCCACGTTACATGAAGCTTTCTTAATGACACGATTTTCTTTGGGGAGGAATGTCTGCCCTCTTGCTCTCCACTCCGTCCCATATGTATTCTAAATTGTAGACTTTCAGCGAGCATGACTCACTGCCTCCACGTGTGCACTTTGAATCGAAGTTTTAAGGGGTGTGAACATAAAATTGTTGGAGGCCGTTGTGTTCTTAAGAGTCCTAGTACCTCCATGAGTGTGCGTTGTTTATGTGGATCGACCACTGTGCCTGGGCACGGGCACTCACACGATGTACAGAAAAGGCGATTTCAGTGCCACAGTGCATGTCTGCTGTGGTCCTTTGACGTTCAGAATATATCTAGAAATCTCGTTGAAAAGAAGCTTTCTGTCCTGGGCTTGTGTGTGATCGACAGCACACTGTTCAGTGTTTTCTCTACTGCGTCTTCCAGGAACTCGTTTCTGCCCATCTGCCGCGTGAACGACTTCGAGACGGCCGACATCCTGTACCCAAGTGAGTGAGAGTCTCTCAACACTTTTCTACGAATAAACGTACAACCCAAAGGAAGGAGGATCCCATTCAGAAGGATGATTCTCTTATGTCCTCATATTGGAGTGCTGTCCTTGCAGAGCCACAGAAAAGCTTTTTCTGAGATGTTCTTAATTCCTTACATTTGAGAATGTTCCGTATATTGAGAGTATGAATACAAGTAATAGGCAAGCTGTGATGTGGCATAGTGGGCTCAGTTTTATCAGATGTAAATGTACAAGTACTGTTTACCAGGGAGAAAATGTCTTTCAGTAAAACACGAATAGTCACGCTATTGTACCAGAAGGTGCGCTTGTCCTGACTTCCTGTGCCCTCACCTCTGCCTCTGATGCTCACACACCCAGGGGCTCCTGGAGCAAGAGGTCTGGGGTGCTGCTCACAACTTGTTTTGTCCTCTTTGACTCTCTGGTTTTTGTTTTGTTGATTGACGTGTAATTGACACTATATAAAAGTTCGCCAATTGTAAGTGCATAATTGAAATCTATGGGAAGGTTTCAGATTAAGAATTTAGTCTTTTTTTTTTAATATATTTTATTGATTTTTTACAGAGAGGAAGGGAGAGGGATAGAGAGTTAGAAACATCAATGAGAGAGAAACATCGACCAGCTGCCTCCTGCACACTCCCTCCTGGGGATGTGCCCGCAACCAAGGTACATGCCCTTGACCGGAATCGAACCTGGGACTCTTCAGTCCACAGGCCGACGCTCTAGCCACTGAGCCAAACTGGTCAGGGCAAGAATTCAGTCTCTTTAATAAATAAAGGGCTCCTCTGCTGGTCTCCATTCTCCAGGGACTCCTTCTTCCACTTAGGTTGGCAAGGTAGGAACATAGCATCGCTCCTGGCTTCCCGCATCGTTTCACCTGTCTCTGTAGTTTTGGGACTCGAGCAGTTTCTCTCTCCACTCTTACTGCTCCCTGGCCCCTCTGACTAGATGTGCCCGCACATCGAGTGGTAGTTGTTCTTAATTCCTTACATTTGAGAATGTTCTTCTGTTGGTCTTTTCAAAGAAAAAGCTTTTCATTTCATTGATTTTTCTGTTTTCCATTTTACTGGCTCTTGTGCTTAGCATTATTCCTTTTCATGCTTGCTCTGGGTTTGCTCTTTCCCCCTGCCCCCTGGTGTTTATTTTTTTAAGGTAGAAACTGAGGCCATTGTTTGAGACGTTTCTTCTTTTCTAATAAAGGTGTTTAGTGCCATAAGTTTCCCCTTAGCCCCGCTTCAGCTGCACCCACAAACGGATGAGGGGGGTTTTCTTCCGTGCGTGTGTGTGCGTGCACACAGGTGCCCGTGTGCATTTTGGATTATAAGTTTAAACTCGTCTTCAGCTTCCGGGTCAAGGCCACGTCCCTCCTGAGGTTCATTCTGCTTCTGGAAGTTCCCCCATGGTTATCATTGTCTAAAGCCACTTTTTATCTTAACTCTTAATTTTGATGGTTCTAGAGACACAGAGTTTACTTCCACTAAAACCCATGTGGCAGTGGCCACAGTTAGACTTCTCAGAGGAGTTGATTGTCTCAGAAATGACAAGGAAGAGGTGCCAGTAAGCTCGTCATCTCCCTGCACTGGGGGGAGAGTTTCCCTTAATCCAGTGATGGCGAACCTATGACACACGTGTCAGAGGTGACACGCGAACTCATTTTTTTGGTTGATTTTTCTTTGTTAAATGGCATTTAAATATTTAATAAAATAAATATCAAAAATATAAATCTTTGTTTTACTCTGGTTGCAAATATCAAAAAATTTCTATATGTGACACGGCACCAGAGTTAAGTTAGGGTTTTTCAAAATGCTGACACGCCGAGCTCAAAAGGTCGCCATCACTGCCCTAATCCATCCTTTCGCTGGGATGTGTGCAGCCTTGCCGAGGTCCCACATCCTGCAGGGCTCCCAGCTCCAGGGCCCTGTGGCCGGAGGGGCCCGGGCATTGTCAGCTGTTCTGTGTGAAGGTCAGTGATCCCGACCCCTTGCTCCTCAGCCTGGACGAACCCGCTGCCTCTGCCGCCGGCTGCTTCTCCTGCCGCAGGTCTCGGCAGTTTATCCGCGCGCCTCTCAGGGATTTGTCTGTGTCCCCTCCCGCCCCCTCCCTCAGATTTGCTTACGTCCTTGGATGATACACTTGTAGTTCTATCAAGTGTGGAGAGTGTTGGGCTATTTTATGAAGGTCCCTCTGCCACTCCTCTTTGTGGGGCTCCCCTTACTCATTCGTTGTGCTGTTTGGGGGTGTCCCTCAGCGCACGGTACTCTGTTCACGCTCGACTCTGGCTTTTCCTGCTGCCTTCCTTTCACTGGTCCTTGCCTCTGTAGGTCTGCTGTTAATCCTGCTGAGTGGATTTTTCATTTCACATATTCTAGTTGTAAATCGTAAAAGTTTGATTCAGGTCTTTTTAAAACGTTTTTTTCTTTTTCTCCTTATACTGCTGGTGCTTCTCTCTCCCTTGAACAGATGGAGTGGAAGGTGGGCAATGGAGTTTAGTTTGGAGAGGCCAGTTTCAATTCTGTTTGCCTCGGTCTCTCCAAACTCTAACTCCTCCTTCATGGCTCAGCAGAAGCTGTGGGTCTGTGCTCCTCCTCCCTGGGCGCAGCCCGGACACTGTGGGTGGCGGTGGGCTGGCACGTGGACAGGGCTCCCCGCCGTGGTGTCCCTCGGGGCTGCTGTCCTCGGCTGCTGCAGCCCGTTGTGTCTGGCTTTGTGATTGGTTAAGGGGGAGAGAAAGCTGGTTCTGCCCTTTTCTCGTGGCCAAACGTGGTTCGCCTTGAACGTTTTTTTGAGTTGTTAATGCAGAGATCCTCTGATCTTTAAGTTAGTGCACCTTGGCCTGTTCCAGCACACCAGCTCTGTTCTGTGTCCTGCGAGCAGAGTGCATGTGGGAGAGGGTAGTTTCCACTTTTATATTGTTTCAAAGATTTATTTAAGGAGTCTTGCTTTCTATTTTAGAAGCCAAACGGACCAGTCGGTTTTTGAGTGGGATCATCAACTTCATCCACTTCAGGGAAGCATGCCGGGACACGTACATGGAGTTTCTCTGGCAATATGTAAGACTGGAAAGGATTCTGGGGTCGCAGACCAGACCAGTAGCATCGTTATAAACTAGTGATCTGCTGTGAATCGGCTGTCGCGCATGGCTGAGTGCTGTAGCACCGAGCGGGCTGTGTGTATGTGAGCGGCAGGCCTAGTTACGGGGAGCACCTCAGGGAGGCTGCCTTGGCTGTTTGGTGACGGACGTTAGGGAGAGGCTGGGCTTGTTTACTCCTGTGGCTGAGGCTGTTCTTCCTGTTTTAGGAAATGGCAGGGAGGAGAGTCGTGATGAGTCCCAGGTCCCTGTTGAGGTTAGCGGTGCCCTTAAATCACCGAGGCTTGGAATTGGCGCTTGCTCCTCAGTGACGGCCTGACTGATGCTGCTTGTTTATCATGCTGGCCCCGCACCGCATGGTCGCCTTCCGTCCAATAAATCCCTGTCCCAGATGCGCACATCCTGCAGTTCCGAGGGTTTGGAGGGCTGTTCCCCTCTGTCCGCAGCTGTGGGCACAGCCCCGAGTCAGGCACTCAGACTCAGGTCCAGCCATACTGAGCACAGACCACACCACGCCCGTACCTCCTGAGCGTCACACGCTCCCCAAGCCGACACGTGTGTGTGCCAACATGCGCATACACCGCGGCTTGGCTCATTTCTTCTCACTTCTGAGGCACAGCTCAGACATCTGTCATTTCTACAAAGACCCCTGTGACGCTCCCCTGGCCACCACCCAAGTGGCTGCTGCCCCTGTGGTTAGCACTAGAACAAGCTGGGTTGTGGCTGATACTCAGCACTGACTCTTCAGGGCGACCGAGCTACTGGCGTCCAGGCACTGTCGTCTCAGGTGCTGTTCCCGGCGCTGCACCAACACTTCTGTGTGAGGAAGCACAGAAATCCCTGATGCGCTGTCCCAGCGCCTGGTGCCGTCTCACATGCTTGTTTCTGACGGTGAAGGGGTAGCGAGCGTTTGCGCTGCCCTGGCCGGTGATGTGTGAGCCTGCTGCTGATTATGTTGGGAGCTAATGGGAAGTTACTAAACTTGCTTTAATAGAAATCTTCTGTGGACAAAATGCAGCAGCTAAATGTGGCTCACCAGGAGGCGCTAATGAAGTTGGAGAAACTGGAGTAAGTAGCAGATTTACAAATAAAATAAACGCCACTTCAAGCAGGCACAGTAGATTGTAAGCGTTTGACAGCCTTACACTGGATCTCAAGTCTCTTATCTTTCTTACCTAAAACACTGTTTTAAGTTGACCTTTTCCTTTTTCTCACTCTCGGGGTGTAATACATCTTTTGTTTCTTTCCTGCTGTTAGTGCATTAGCTGGGCACGTGCCAAGTGATAGCTCGCTCTCTGGAGCTGCCCCGGAAGTGTTTAGCTTGCACAGGAGCGCAGTGGCTCCCTGCGGGCCGTTAGTGGTCAGCGTTCTACTTGAGCAGAGGGGCGTTTTGTTGACTCCGGCCAGACAGGAGGAGAACCGTTCGCGAGTTAGGTTCCTTGGCCTTGTGTATTCTGGTTTGGAACTGGCGGACTTTTACCCCTTCTCACATGCTGGGGTCTGAGTGTAGCTGCACAGGCCTTCCTGTGAATTGCCTTCAGGGACAGCAGTAGCTGAAAAGACAGCACAGGAGGCAGATGTTCAAGTTCACGTGGTGGGTTTAGCGCAGCAGATCAAGCGACAGGGCCAGACTGGGGGAGTGTTGGCAGCACGTGCAGCAAAGCACCCGTCCCCGGGGAATGGCAGTAGAAGGTGGACCCCGGGGGCATGAGGGGACTGACGGGATGAACGCAGGTGGCTGGGAATGAGAGCTTGTCAGACTCGCTGGCAGTAGGGGACAGAATTAAAGGAACGATTCTAGACCATGTTTTAGAGCCTCACCCGGAGAACCTTCCTGTGGAGGAGACTGGGCATGTGAGGGTCAGTTAGGGAGGCCTGGGAGGGCCAGAGAAGGCGCTGCCGGGCCCAGGGAGCAGCCGTGCGGGCAGGGCAGAGGGCCCTGAGTCTGTATTCTCAGTCTGGGTCAGAGGGTGGGGTGCGCAGACGGTACCCATGGAAGTGGTCCCCAAGAAGGAAGACCTGATGGGGGAAGTGGAGGGAGCGTGTCCTGGAGGCAGCTGGTCCATCTCAGTCAGACATGAAGGCAGAGGGTGTTCCCGGGGAAGTTCCGGAGGCCCAGCCTTCAGTCTGGCCCGCACAGTCCAGACCTGGCACCACGTGGGGTTAACTGGCGCCGCTCTGCTCAGTTCTGTTCCAGCGGAGGAGCAGGCCGAGTTCCAGCAGCTTTCCGACGAGATCCAGGAGCTGCAGCAGCTGCTGAACCAGGACTTCCGGCAGAAAACGGTGTGTGTCCTGGCAGACCTCGACTCTGAGAAGAGCGTCTCTGCAGATGGGGGCGGGAGTGCATGAGCAGACACTGGACAGACAGAAGCACGGAGGGCTTGCTGCGGTGCCCAGGCTGCCAGTGCAGTTAGGGGACGGTAGCATCGGACCTAGGAAGCCCCACGGACTCTCCTCTCCGCGAGAGCGGGTCACGTGGGCACCACGGCACTGTTTTCCTTCTGTCTGGGCTGCTGAGGCGGCCGTAGCGCTGAGCAGCTATTGCATTGAGCTGCTCAGTAAGGGAGCTGTGGGTACTTGTAGGGGGGCTGGGGTGGGGCCGGATAGTGTGGACCGAGGGCGTGAGGGTGCTGGCCGAATGCCCCAGCTCTTTTCTGACCTTAGCTTTATCAGAGCTCCGAGAGGCTCTCTAAACCTGCTCTGAGTCCTTATGAAAGAGTGTTTGCTTTTTCCTTAGGTGTTGCTGCAAGAGAGAAATGCCCAAAAGAAGTCCGATGTTTTAGAGAGAACCAAGCATTTGGTGAGCACCTTTCCCTTCAGCAGCATTGAGGTTGGGGAGCTTGTGTGGAGTGTTTAACTGGGTGTAATATAGTCAAATGTCTCCTGTGTCTTTTCCCTTAAAATGAATCGAATTGAACTTTTTTCATAGCACCTTCTCAGTGCTGTTACTTTGCTTGGGTTCTGGGAGATGAAAAGTAACTAAGTGGTCACATGCCCACGTTGTCTGTCAGTTGAGAAACAGCTGAACCGCACAAGGACCATGTGGGTGTGAGCCTGTGTCCAGCCGATGGAGGGATTGGAGCAGGCGGGGCAGGGTTTCCCGGGCTCGTGGACACAGGCCGTGCAGGCGGAGGTGGTGACTCTCAGGAGGACCACACTGTCATGGCCCATCACAGGACCTGTGTGACCAGCTGGCAGGGGGCCACGGGACACTGGAGGGCCAGGACACAACAGGAGCCTGAGGGACTGAGGGAGAGCTTGGCCTGGGGCCTGGACACGAATGTGAGCCTCAAGGCAGGAAACACTGTGGCCATCACTTAATTTCACCCCCACTGCCACGAACATGGACCTGACTTCCTTGTTCTTTCCCATTGTAATGGGAAATCTCCAACCTAATGTCGTATCTAATATATAAAAAGGTTTTCTCCACAGAATGAACTAAAGTTATCAGTGGTTTCTTTGAAAGAAGCACAAGAGAGTTTGAAAACAAAAATTGTGGATTCCCCAGAGAAGGTGAAGAATTATAAAGAAAAAATGAAAGATACAGTCCAGAAGCTTAAAAATTCTAGGGTAAGTTTCCTTTTTATTTTATTTTTACTTTTTTTAAATGTTATTTTACATGTTTTTTATTGATTTTAGAAAGGAAAGGGCGAGGAGGAGGAGGAGGAGGGAGAGGAGGAGGAGGAGGAGAGAGAAACATCAGTGATGAGAGAATCACTGATCGGCTGCCTCCTGCACACCCCTACTGGGGATCCAGCCTGAAAGCTGGGCCTGTGCCCTGACCGGGACTCAAACCATGACCTCCAGGTTCATAGGTCGATGCTCATCCACTGAGCCACACCAGCCAGGCTCCTTTCTATTTTAATGAGTTTCTGTCTTTTTGGCAACTGTTGTCTAATCATTTGTTAATTATCTGATTTCCTGGTTACCTGTCCATCTCTCCCTTTTAAGCGTTTTTCCCGAATCTCTAATTTGTGGCTCTTCTCAAAGTGGGTTTGGGATAAAGACATAGAATTTGAAGGCTTTTGTGCACTTAGGCAACACGTGTTTTAGGCTTTGCCCTGGGTGACCCTCATGAGACTTAGGTACTTTATTTTAAGGGGGAAAAGTATTAAACAGTTTTATAACCAACTAGAGGCCCAGTGCACGAAATTCGTGCAGGAGTAGGCCTTCCTTCCCCGGCTGCTGGCACTGTCCCTCCGGCCCTTGGGGTCCAGGCTTCCCTCCGGCTGCTGGCAGGCACCTGGGACCTGGGCTTCCCTCGCAGCCCGGCTTCGTCTGGAAGAATGTCCGGAAGGACATCCGGTCTAGTTAGCATATTATGCTTTTATTATCATAGACTATATAATAACAGGTTTCAGTATGTACTATGAAGAAGCATAGGGTCTGCATGTCGGGGCAGAAGGTATATGGGAAATCTCTGTTCCTTCCGTTCAATTTTGCTGTGAATGTAAAACTCCAGGAAATAAAATCTGTTTTTGAAAAATCACCACAAAGAGAAACAAACAGAAAATGTATGGGTGCTTTGAAGTAGTCTGATGAGGGAGCCTGCTTTACCCTGTGGAAATTGGGGTGGGGGGAGAAGGGGAATTGAGGTTGACACCTGAAGGACGAACAGGTAATCCTAGTACATTTGCATTGGGCAGAGGGAACAGCATATGCAAAGTTTCCGAGGTCGTAGGTGTGTTCTGGGAGCAAAGCATGATGCCTAGAAGGAGAGTGGCCTGAGGTGATGGAAAACTAGGCAGAGATCGAGGCTCAGGGTGCTGGATTTGACCTGAGAGCCAGGGCACAGCAGCGACTGCTTCAGAGGGGAGTGCTGGGCGTGGTAGGATTTGTGTTTAAAGACCCTGGGTGTTTGTGGGAAGAGATGGGTAGAGTGGGACTCAGTAGAAGTGGGTGGACGATTGAGCATCTTTTATGCGGCAAGTTTTATAAACTATGGAAAGACACTCCGGGTCATCTCTGAGGTTGTTACGCAGGTAATTCCCGAGTATTAAGAATTCCCACACAGGAATAGACAAAGGTCACAGAGCAGGAACGAGAGCCCCGAGAGATCTGCATGTTCTGAGAGAAGCGGGGAGGATTTAGCAAGCAGTTCTCATCCAATGGCTGCTCATGTAGAAGCAGAGGGAGTCGGGTCTACACGTGCAGCACTTGCAAAAGTACATTTTAACGGGATTAAAATTTAAAAATTCAGCAATTTTAGAAATTTCAAGAGAACACATATAATCTTGGTCTGGGATGGATTTTTAAAATTAAGATAGGAAACCCCAAAGCTATAGAGAACAGTGCAGGAATGGGACATATCTGTAGAGCACGTGACAGGTGATGCGTTATGTCCACGACATGCAAGGTGCTGTTAGTACGAAAAAGACCACGGGAAACGAGCAGTTTGCTGATGACAACCACTGGTTGAGAAGGGGCTGGGGTAGGAGAGAAGCCCTCGTTGTTAGGGTGGTGTGGTCAACAGTGCTCATTTCTGGTTTTAGAAGAGGAACTAGTCTTTTTTAAAAATGAGCTGGAGTAGTCATCTTTACACAAAGGACTAAGATTATAATCGGGAGGCAGCTGCCTGGGAGGAATCGGCGGTGGGAGTGTTGGCAGAAATGGAGCCTTTTCAGGTCATGGGAGAAACCTTGGGGGCGCTTCAGAGAGGGCGTTGGTGAGTGAAGGCAGCTTTCCTCTGCCCACGCCCCTGGGCTCAGGCGGCATGACCGCGCTGTCCGGCCGTCTGAGTGCGCTCTGCTGCTCCGCGGCAGCATCACTGCCCAGCGGGCACTGACGTCACTGCCCTTCCCAACGGGGCTCTCACCCGGCTTCTGCGTTTCTCCCCAAGCAAGAAGTGATGGAGAAGTACGAGGTGTACCGCGACTCGGTGGACGGCCTGCCCTCCTGTCAGCTGGAGGTGCAGCTGTATCAGAAGAAAATACAGGACCTGGCGGAGAACAGGGAGAAGCTGGCCGGTGTCTTAAAGGAGGTTTGTTCTGTCCTCCCTGGCGTTGCGGGCGTTAGTGCCTGGGATTTGCTTTCCTCTCCGGTACCGTGTCCTAAAGAAGCAGGTCCCTGCAGCGCCGCGGGCTGTGTGCTGGGGCAGAGCGCTCCTTGGTCTCTTCAGCCCAGCTCTCCCCAGGGGACGGCGATGGTGGCGTCACTGACATCGCTTGTTGCTCTGGGTTTCAGAGAAAAGTAGCAGAAGTTTTAAACTCGAGTTCACAGTTGTTGGAAGTGCTCCTCCAGGTGACCTAGTGCCCCCTGAGATCTAGAGACGAAAGTTAGTGACAGTGTCAGTCCTGCAGGCGGAGAGCCAGCACCAGCATTAAGTGTCTCTGGCTAGAAACTCTTCCCACTTCGCACCCTTCCCATCCTCACCCTGCCTGTCCCCAGGCCACGCCCCATGCATTTGTGAGGGATTTCTTACCTGAGGAAGTAGAGGTTAGGGTGTGAGATGGCCCGAGGTGTTGGTTCCCCACTGCATTCTCGCCTGTCTGCCCTCGGGCAGCCCGCAGAGCAGGGGGAGGTCCCTGCTTCTCTCAGATCTGGGCCACCCTCCTCCCTGCTCCTCCTTCGCCGCTAGCTGGTCTTGTACGCACCTCTATTCCAGTTCTCCGAGAAAGCAGCAAGAGAAGCCCTGTGGGTGTCACGTGCTCTCTGTCCCTGCCTACTGGTGTCTCCTCCATCTGCATGCTTCTGCGGGTGCAGGGCTGAAACTGTTCCATCTCCTTTCAGAGCATGTCTGATTGCTGTTCTTCTAGAAAGAGTCGTTCATTCTGTCTGTAAACCCTACTTGGTTGCATTGACATGAAGTCCTTCTCATGACACAGAACCTGAACCTAGAGGACCAGATTGAGAGCGGGGAGTCAGAACTGAAGAAACTGAAGGCGGAAGAGAATTCCTTGCGCAGACTGATGAATGTGAAGAAGGAAAAACTCGCCACAGCCCAGTTCAAAATCAACAAGAAGCACGAGGACGTCAAGCAGTACAAGCGCACGGTCATTGAGTACGGAGCGGTGCAGGGCAGGGCAGGGCGGGCACTGGGATAACTAAGAGCTTTGCCTGAGATTCCAAAACCCGTACCGTTTCAGAAAGGTGTTCCACAGTGAGGGGCGGAACAGATGAGCCAGCTGTGGGTCTTAGGGGGCCGTGTCCAGATTTGGAGATGTTGCTGTACTGGATTTCTTTCCAGGGTCACAATTCTGTGATTTGCATAACTCTTCAGTGCTCTACTCTGTCGGCCAGGTGGTCCACCTCCCGGTGCACCTCCCAGTCCACCTCCTAATGCACCTCCCAGTGCACCTCCCAGTGCACCTCCTAGTGCACCTCCTAGTGCACCTCCCAGTCCACCTCCCAGTGCACCTCCCAGTCTACCTCCCAGTGCACCTCCTAGTGCACCTCCTAGTGCACCTCCCAGTCCACCTCCCAGTGCACCTCCCAGTCCACCTCCCAGTGCACCTCCTAGTGCACCTCCCAGTCCACCTCCCAGTGCACCTCCTAGTGTACCTCCCAGTGCACCTCCCAGTGCACCTCCCAGTGCACCTCCCAGTCCACCTCCCAGTGCACCTCCCAGTGCACCTCCCAGTCCACCTCCCAGTGCACCTCCCAGTGCACCTCCTAGTCCATCTAGTCCACCTCCCAGTCCACCTCCCAGTGCACCTCCCAGTGCACCTCCCAGTCCACCTCCCAGTGCACCTCCCAGTGCACCGGGCTGTCGCAGCCTGGCAGCACCGTGGATTTTGTGCTCAGAGAAGAGCTGTAGTGTTAACGTTCGTGGTAGCTGTCAGCTAGTGAGCTGGGGGTCCCTTGGTGCAGTCTCCTTCCCGTCTGAGCTAAGGTGCTAAGAATAGTTAAGATGGGTGTCAGGGATGTCAGGTGTCATGTTAGGGATCGGGGGACGATTTCCTTTGCTTTGTTCCTCCTGTGGATGAAACAAAGGGCAGAGCCTGGGCGTTAGATTTGTGGCCAAGCTGCCTCACAGTGGAATTGCCCTGACTCACATTCCCACCAGTGGCATGCAAGGCACACCCTGGGTGGGGACTGTGATGTCAGACCCATGTGGCTTATGGGCACCCGGCACGTGTGTAGCCCCACACTGGGGTCATCCGTTCGCTTTTATTCCTGAGACAAGGCTGAGGTGTGTCAGATACACATGGTCACTTTGGAATTGGATTCAGAGTTAAATGTTTGCCCTTTAGATGCTGAAGAGGAATTATAATCGGCTGTCTCCATTTTCTTTAGAGATTGCAATAAAGTTCAAGAAAAAAGAGGTGCTGTGTATGAGCGAATAACCACCATTAACCAAGAAATCCAAAAAGTTAAATTTGCCATCCAGCAACTAAAAGATACCACGGAGAGGGAGAAACTGAAGTCCCAGGTGAGTGTTGATGAGAAATTAACTTCAGGTCATCTCACCAGCTGAAGACGTCAGTTATGCCACCCTCATTTTAAAGATTTCGTCAGTTTTCTAGAGTAGAGGTTGACCCCCCTCCCATAACCTTTCAGAATCCTACTTATTCTTATACCAAGGTGGGGGGGGCAAGTTCCTCAGCCAGGGACTGGACCCCCTTGGGGGCAGGAAATGGGAAGAACACATGGGCAACAGCAGGTGGGTGGGACATGCTTTACTGTGAACAAAGCAGCCAACAACTGGCTGATCAGGGGCACCTGATATACACGCTCAAACAAAAGAGGTCTCGTGCCAATTAGTGACTCTCGTGCTACACTAACATAAAGAGGTTACATGAGGGTGCGCTTGCGCAGTACAGATAGTGCTACGGCTGAGGCATTGCCCTCGCGCATGTGTAGGGCAAAGGGGCGTTTAACCTAGTAATGTGCTGTGTCCTTGCCTATACACATGCGAATGGCGAGTGGGCCTTGAACCTCCGGCGTACTCTGGTCAGGGCCCCAGCACAAGGTTTGAGAATTTTAAAAATAAATAATAAAAGATCAAAATTGCATTGGCTAAGTATGAGATGGAAGAAACTACCTTCAGGCTGAAAACTTTTGCTTTCATGTTTCTTCATGTTCAGACATGCACGTGGGTTTGGGTGAAAACTCATTCTTGCTGGTGGAGCAGCCTGGCCACGTGAGGCTGGGCCATTTCCCAGCCCCGTGGGCTCGTAGTGAGTCTGTGTACAGGCCTTCAGTGATGGCGGGTCCTGGGCAGAGGCTCTCGCTGCCACCGCTGCCTAGGTGTGTGCCTGGTGTTTGCCATGGAGAGCGGCAAAGTGGAAGTTTCCTTGACGGTTAAGTCCTCATGTCTCAGAACCCAGGCCGTGGTGACAGGACAGGCTTGTTCTGAGGAGCAGACGTGGTTGATGTGTCTGTCTGGCTTGTAGAGGGTTTTTTAGTGAGAATAGACGCGTGTGTGCGTGCACGTGGTATTAATAAATAGGAATCAGACCATGATTCTTGTAACTCATTTTCAGTTTAGATGGCTGCATAGACTCATTCCATCTCACTTTCCACTTAGGAAATATTTCTGACCTTGAAAGGGGCTCTGGAGAAATACCATGAAGGCATTGGGAAGGCGGCCGAGGAGTGCTGTGCTGAGCTGGAGGGGAAGGCAGCTGAGCTGAGGAAGAGGATGGCCACGCTGCCCACCTGATGCACATGTGGCAGGTGGTTTGTAAATAGCTTGTGTGGTTTAATGTTTGTAACTGGAAGTTGAATTTAATGGAAGTATCAGAAGTACTAAATGTTAGCTCAGTCATTTTGTGTACACTCATAGGTTATTATTTGTAGGATAATGCATTTAATGTGGACATATCCTAACTCATAAAGCTCTGCAGCTCTTCATGACTCGGCCCCAGCTCTTCCTGTCAGCCATGCTCCTTGATATCAAACGATATTATAAAGCTACAGTAATCAAAACAGTATGGCTCTGGCATAAAAACAGATCAGCAGAGCCCAGAAATAAGTCCTCGCTCCTGTGGTCAGTCTACACAAAGGTGAGGCTACACAGTGGGGTAGGGACAGTCTCTTCAGTAAGTGGTGCTGGAAAAACGGCAGCCACATGATGAAAGTGAACATGGACCACTTGCTTACACCACGTACAAAAATAAATTTAAAATGCATTAAAAATAACATGGGACTACATCAAGCAAAAGGTTTTGTTTTTTTAATTGATTTTAGAGAGAAAGGAAGGGAGGAAAAGAAACATCAATCAGTTGTCTCCCATATGCTTCCCAACTGGGGATCAAACTCATAACCCTCTGGTGTATGGATGACACTCAACTAACCGAGCCCCCGAACCAGGGCACTGCCTCAGGTCTCCGCTCCGCCTGGGGCCAGGAGCCGGCTCGCGCTGGCAGCCCTGGCGAAGCACACCCCGCACCTGCCCCGCCTCTGTGCTACTCGGGCAGCAGCCTTTTCGTCCTGTGGCCAAATAACAGCCCCTCACCCAGCTTCATGGTTGTCCACAAAAACGCTCATCTTTCATGCACTTTTCCATACCAAACATTAGCATATGGCCTAGAAGTTTCATGTCTTCACTCATCTCTCTCCGTCCCCAAACATACCCACATTTAAACCTCTATCGGCTGTTCTGACTGAAGAATAAATGACACAATTTAGAATTTTCCCCAAAGCCTTCTCAATGTGAACACGAAAGGCTATCACCACAATGGAAACGGCTGTGCAGGGCACAGGTGCAGCCGGGGCCTGTGTAGAGCAGTTGCGTAACTTCAAGTTCAACTGACGCCTTCAAGGAGCTAAGCCATCGGATGACGAAGCACGGGAAGTTGAAATCCGCGTCCTGCAGGCTGAAGTTAAAGCATCTGACTTCAGTTTCACGGGATGTTCCCTATTTTTAGAAAGACCAGAAAAGTATGAAATTCAGCTCAGAGTCAGGGCCTCCCCCTCCTTCCGCAGTTCCTTCGGCTCCCCTGCGATCGCGCTGCCTTCCTGCCCGCACTGCCTCCAGGGCCTAGGGTTTGGAACATCAAAGCTGAAAATGTTAAAGTGATCAGAGCAACTCAGAAAAGTGTGAGAGAATTTAGACTCAAAATAGGTTCTAAGTAGCATCTTAAAGTTATTTTAAAAGTTCATAAAAGGATGCCTGTTCAGCCAAAGCTCGAGTCTGCCTCGATTTCCCCTTCCTGGGTGATGGTATCGCGGTTGTCCCTGAGCACCGGCTTCTGGGGTTCTAGTTCAGATTCCACACAACTCAACACGGAGGATGGTGACTTCCTGAGACAAGGAGTTGAGACACCCACCCAACGGTAGCAAGTCACTTGGGAGCCGAGCCTGGGCCCCCCCGGCCTGCCGTCAGGGTGGCTCCCTTCTCTCCTGATGAGTGACGGTCACCTGCCCTCGGCCCCACTCACTGCCCACAGGTCTCCCTGAAACGCTGCCTCCTTCCTGCTTTGCAAACCTGATGCTGTGGCCTCTCAGGTTCGACCCGCAGGACTGAAGGGCTCAGCTCGGAGGGAGGCCGAGGGGCAGGCAGCTCCTGGAACCAGCGGTGGTGACCTCAGTGACCAACGTGACGTCGTCTGTTTTCCTGTGAGAAAGGGATTCCTTCCCTTCGGGACAGACGCCTACTGCATTGCAAGCAGCGGTGCCTCCCTAGTTTAACAGAAGACATTCCTCCAACCTCAGCCCTCGCTGCTGTCTCCCCACAACCGTGCCCCTGCTCTCGGGACCCGCGCTCGGAAACAAGTGAGAGTTTCTTACACGGGAGCTGCCTCCGTGCGGCTCCCCTAACCGCGCGGGCACGGCGTGGGGCGCACGCTCCTGCCCCTCGTCTCACTTATTGTCACCCCGAGGAGGGCCTGGCGCAGGCCTGCCGGCGCCCCGTGAGGGCACTTCATTGCCGAGCGAAGCGGCGGGAGCATTCTGCGTGGAGCTCTGTTCCACGGACACTGCTGCGTAGCATTTCGTGGCCCCGCGCACCACCTCCTGCCCCACGGTCAGGCTGCTCCTCCCTGTTCTGTTTCGCCGCTGTCGGCGCGCGCACGGCAGCATCTCTCGGGATCCAAGCCAGAGGGGAAGCGTGGGGTCTGCACCGTCCTCTGCCCTTGGGCACCGGCCCCAGTGGTGAGGGTCCCAGAGACTCCTGTCGTCAGCACCAGGCTGCCTGCCGCTTGCCAGCGTCTGCAAATGCCCGCATCCCCTGCGGCGTCTGCGTCTCCTCCCGGGGACTAAGCGCCCACGCAGAGCCTGCCCCCCGAGCAGCAGTTGTTTAATCTACTGCGTCCATGAAACCCACTGAGAGGGTCCGTCCCAGGTCCTGAGGTCCTCGAAGCAAACTAGTTACCGCTTCTGACTGGCAGCCTTGGTTCTCGGCCCATGGTGCTTTCTGGCCTGGGGTTTGTCAGGGAGGGCTCCTCCCTCAGACACGGTGCGGGCGGCGGGGGCTGGGGGTGAACCAGAGGACGGAGCAGCCCCATCTGCGGTCAGTCACAGCCGTCCTGGCTCCCGTGCTGCCCCTGGCTGCCGCCCCCCCCCCCACGGCAGCGCTCCGCACCGCAGACACAGGACATGCAGGCAAAGAGCACTTGGCATCCTGCCCGGCCCCAGGATGCTGGCCTCGCAGGTAAGGCCGAGCAAAGGGGAAGCGCCCGTTACTGCGTCTGTGCGTCCTCCCGTCACTTAACATCCACCTGGTATTCTGCGACTCCCCTCCTCCTATCTGAAAGGTGAAGTAATGCAGGCCCACGCAATGCCGGCAGTCCCAAGTAAGTAATGTCATCACCCTCTCTGCATCCACCTTCTGCCGTAAGGCTCTACCAGACATTGCCCTCCTGCCACCGGCTCTGTGGATGTCTTCGCATTCCTCCATCACCCCCTCCCCCGGACCTCATCCAGTGTCCACTCACGGAGGTCACAAAGGTGGGCTGGCTGTGGTTCAGCACCAGCATTTACCTGGGTGCACCGGTAGGAATAACGGGAGAGAGGCCCTGGGGTGGGCGGGGGAGGCAGAGGGACAAGGAAAGCCAGGAGGAGGGAGGGAGGGTCCCCAAGGCATTTGCTCATGACACGCTCTGGGGCTGCGAAGCCGCTCCCCACGGTGCAGCTCCCACGCGTCTGCACGCCTCCTGCTTTTCTGCTTTCCCGGGACCGCAGACAAGACCCTCCGACCTCACTCTGCCCGGGGTAATGAAGCTGGAAAGGAAAGATCTTTTTTATCTTTTTAACATTAAAAAATAAAATGTAGTCAGAGCCAAGCAGTTCAATAAATATTATTCGTGTCGTTGGCAAGAAGAAAAGGGAACCTCTGAATATAAAAAAGGAAAAGGCGAACACAAGAGGCATTGTTTGCATATCAGGAAAATTAATCTACACACACAAGTGTAAGAGCCTGCGGTTCAGAAAGCAAAGAATCAGGACAGCCCAGCTGAGAATAATTTTCTAGCCAGTTAATTTAATTGCATAAATCATTCCTTTGTTAGCAATAAAGAGATATAATTAAAATGAGATTGCCTCTCGCTCCTATTCTCTAGAAACTAAAGGAATTGATGTTGGGCGAGTACGCTTCCAAACAGAACGGCCAGTTACATTTACCTGTTAGAAAAGCAAAGTGATTTGCCGTGATATTGTGGTGGGTTTAATTAGTTATAGTGCTGCCGTCTGCTCCTAAGGACATAATGCATGTCATGTCCTCAGAGCAGAAGCTGGCAGCGGGAGCTGGGCGCGGCTTTGGGTTTGCTGTCCTTGTTGAAGATAAAGGCCACACTCAGTCTGCAACTTAACTGAGCTCAGAGGTTGGCTTTATCCTGTAGTTGCTGCTGGTACCTGTGCTGCCCGGAAGCTCTGGGGTCCAGAGAGCCTGCATGCGTCTCAAGCAGGGGTGGGTGGGAGAGGGCAGCTGGGAGCCTGCCGGGAGCTGGGAGCCGGGAGCCAGCGGTCTGCTGCGTGTCAGCACTGCCCGCCACTGGCAGGGACCAGCTCACACTTAGAGTAATGAACTGGAATTTTTAACAGGCACCAAAAGCTGTCCTTGCTTGCTCTAGGTTTTTAAGTTGGTGGCAGCACTTGAATGGATGTCTCGTGAGAGTCCTGTCGGCCTTCAGAGTGGCTGGGCTCCGGGGATCTGCCAAAGGCCCAGCCTCTAGCACCCTCTGTCCAGCTGAGTCTCCGAGCAAGGCCCCTCCTGGCCGACCCCTGCCTTGGCTTAGCCGAGCCCTCCCCTTCCCACCTCCAGCTCAACGCCACCCTCCCCGAAGCTCCCCGCTGACCCCCGGTGCAAGGAGCCCAGAGAACATTCAAAACAGCTTCACCTCTGCTGGGAGGAAAGGACTTGTAGAGAATGAAAAACGCAAAGGCACAACATACTGAAAACCCGTAGTTCGAGCAGCAGAAATACACTAGTATTTTGATGTGCACTTTTTAATTACATGCCCCCCCCCCCCCCCGCCCGTGTTCTTGTCATTTGCAACGTGACCTGAGGCTCCTCCTTCCTCCGTGCGCCTGGGAGCATAGAACTGGCCGAGTGATGAGGTGCAGGCGTGTGTGTCCAGCGTGTCTGTCACAACACGACGTTATCTCCTTACAGCTCATCTGCCCGCCCCTCAGACTGTAAACTTCCTTCCCCTCCTGCCCCTGGCACGCTCGGACAGGAGGGCATTCCTGAGGCGCCCTCAGAGGTCTGGCTCTAGGTTCGCACGGATATCGGATATCGGGTTCTGGCCTGTGTGAGGCCCCCTCCCCCACCAGACACCATACGATGAGCAGCCCATTGCACATCACTTTACTTGCCAGTTTGTTTTTCCCAGTCAGACCCCTAGTCCACCCTCATGATCGCAATCAAGGCATGGGGTCCCCGCTCCCCGGAAGGCCGCGGCCTGAGTCCCTGAGGTCGAGAACCGTTTGCAGGGCTCGGCAGTCTCCGCCCACGTGCCTGGGTTTGGCCACACGGCAGCGGTCCCTCCCCTCCCTCAAAAATTGTTCGTGGTCAATGCGCCTGTTCCTTGAAAGGCAGCCCTGCAGAAAGCGAAGCGTAGGCACTGGGGGGAGGAGGCCGCACAGGGCGCCCTTGCGGCGGCGTGGCCGCTGTGACTGACGCCCAAGGCCCGGGGGGCCTGCTGACCAGCGAGACAGGGAGACTCGTTCGCCAGCTTAACGCCGCGCAGCCCTGCGGACACTCGCCCTCACGGGTCCAGGGTTGGACTCCGGAACTTCCCTGATGCTGGTCATACCGGTTTCTTGTATGGAAGGTTTCGAAACCCTGGTCAAAACACCAAGTTCTGACCCGAGTCCTGAGGACAGAGCCTTCCTTTCCTGTCCCCACGGGCCTTGTCTGTGGTCCCGGTGACACTCCCAGGACACAGGAGGGGGTGGAGCGCGTGTTCACATGTGAACTAGTTGCCAGGTTAACCGACGCGCTCTCACAGCTGCTGTGTGTGCGCTTCTAACACAATTCGGATTCAACAGCAAGACCCTTCCCGGGGGACCCCGAGGCCCGGGACAGGCAGTGAACTGCTGGCTTCGGACGGAGCGGACGGAGCGGGAGCGCCCGCAGGCACCACGCCTCACCGCCCAGAGGCGCCCCAATTCCTCCAAACTGAGCAACTTGCTGGGCCCCAAACTAGGTCCTGGAACATGGAAGGCGGGGACGTCGGGGGAAGACCCGCTGCTCCTTATACTTAACAACAGTTTCCAATAGCGGGTGGGGTGGGAGGCGCCGACGGCGCGGGAATCCGCCTCGAGGCTCACGCAGGTTTCTCAGGAGAGACCGCTGGCTCCCCGTCCTGCACCCACTGGCTCTGCCGGAAGCTCTCGCAGCGGGATCGCTAAGCCGTGGACTGGAGTCTCTAGCAAATGCTTTCTCTTAAAAGTGGATATGACCTCAGCTCAGCTACATGCACAGATCAGCTCCGTGGCGCAGCACAAATAACCCAGGAAAATGTTCAAATAAACATGAATGTTTTAGATGTTCAGTGTGGTGGGTCAAAGTGCCTAGCCACGAAGATGGCCCACAGCCCTATGATCCTTCACCCCGAGTGTCCCCAACACCGGCATCTGCAGTGGGTGCCGCCCGCAGGTGGGTGCCGCTCGCAGTGGGTGCCGCCCGCAGGTGGGTGCCGCCCGCAGTGGGTGCCGCCCGCAGGTGGGTGCCGCCCGCAGGTGGCTCCAAGGCCGGCGTCCAGGAGGCGTCTAATCTGACCGGCAAAGTCATCTGATTGCGTTAAACCGCATCACGTGCCCAGGGTTCAGGGCTCCGACAGGAGGCCCGTGGGGGACCCGTCTGCCAGTGTCACAGGGTGAGAGCAGCGCAGGGGGACTGGACGCTGTGCCGCCCGCCCCACCAATACGCCCAATGTCCAATCTGGACCGAGGAGCCACCGCCCTCCTGGTTCCGGAAGCGCAGCCAGTGGACTGTAAGGGCCTCTTTCCTCTAGCAGAAGCCTCTGCCCGCCTCCAGGGGAGCTGGCTGGATGGCGGGGAGCAGGGAGCAGGCTGCGTTGGGGGATGCCCTGGCTGCTGGAGAATCGTCCTGTGGCTCCAGCTACCGAGGCGCCTGCTGTGGGCGGCGCGGGGGGCAGGGCCATGTCCCCCTCTGGACCAGGGTCCTCCACACGGGCAGTCAGGGGCATGGGTATAATTCCAGCTCTTACCACTCAGGCTCCCTGATTCTCTCTGCTTGTCACTCTTGGTCTTTATGGGCTGTCTGGCAAGCGATGGGTCTTGGCAGGACCTGTGGTCGCTCACTGCCTGTTATGTCACCCGGGTAGCAGAGACGTCGTCCGTGTGGGCACTTGAGATGTCACCTGTGTGGCAGGGGCAGGTGCTCCTGTGGGGACAAGGACAGGGACAGGTGCTCCTGCAGGGACAGGGACAGGGACAGGCGCTCCTGTGGGGACAGGGACAGGTGCTCCTGTGGGGACAGGGGTAGGTGCTCCTGTGGGGACAGGGACAGGGACAGGTGCTCTTGCGGGGACAGGGACGGGTGCTCCTGCGGGGACAGGGACAGCGACAGGTGCTCCTGTGGGGACAGGGACAGGTGCTCCTGTGGGGACAGAGACAGGTGCTCCTGCGGGGACAGGGATGGGTGCTCCTGCGGGGACAGGGACAAGGACAGGTGCTCCTGCGGGGACGGGGACAGGTGCTCCTGTGGGGACAGGGACAGGGACAGGTGCTTCTGCGGGGACAGGGACGGGTGCTCCTGTGGGGACAGGGACAGGTGCTCCTGTTGGGACAGGCGCGGAGCCAGGCCGAGCTGCTGGGCCAGCGCAGAGTGGTGCTGGGACAGGCGCGAGGCTCCATCAGGTGTGGAGTGGGGACCCCGAGTGCCCTGAAAGTCTGAGTGTATCTGGGGGGCAGTGGTGGAGGACGGGGTGTCCGGGTGATGTCGCGGTGTGGGAAGCTGTCTGGCAGCCCTTGGGGGTGATGTGGCCGGGAGGATGGACCTGGCTTGCTGGGTGGGGCAGGGCGGCAGGGCGGGGATCAAGGTGTTGAACAGCATCCATGTCCCCACACTGCCCGACACGTCACCCTCATGCCCCTTCCATTGTCGCGTCCTGTTGCTGAGACAGAAGCTGGATCTCTGCACAGCAAGAAGGCTCCCCGCACGTGGGACTACGAGGGCACGGGCTCCGTTCCCTGGGCAGATGCCGCCCCATCTGACCGGAAGATGCCGGTCAGAGTCCCGATGCACTAGTTAGTGTGGGGGTGTGGCCCTCTCCCTCGGCCCTGCCTGTGAGGTGACCCCCTCCCTGGGCCCTGCCTGTGAAGTGACCCTCTACTTGCAGCCCTGCCTGTGAGGTGGCACCCTCCCTGGTTGGGGTTCTACCCTGCCAGGTGTTAGAGGTCCGTGCACAGGTATTAAAGGCCCATGCACAGGTGTTAGAGGGGCCTGTGCACAGGTATTAGAGGCCCGTGCACAGGTTTTAGAGGCCCGTGCACAGGTGTTAGAGGCCCGTGCACAGGTGTTAGAGGCCCGTGCACAGGTGTTAGAGGCCCGTGCACAGGTGTTAGAGGCCCGTGCGCAGGTGTTAGAGGGCCCCTTGCACAGGTGTTAGAGGCCCGTGCACAGGTGTTTCCTGTGTTTCCGCTCTGCAGAGGCCGTGCTGACATGTGAGGGCTTGGAGGCTCCCATGAGTTTGGCTGTTTCAATCATGACAGCACCAACCGGAAGAGTGACAGTGACTTAGCCATCTGCCTGAGTATGTCATCTCGGCCCCCGGGAGGCACGTGGGGAAGGGACTCCAGGTGAGAAGGGCCAGGGCCAGGGCAGGAGGCCGGGGGGGGGGGGGGGGGGGAAAGGGGGTCGCTGGGGGGGCGGCCGGGGTGTGCGTGGCTGGGGCTCTCTCCCAGACACTTGCCTCCCAGAGGCACAGCCGTCGCCCGGAGGAGAGGTGGGCAGGCTGCCGCTGCTGCTCAGTAACGGGGAGGAATGTGCACTTCCTGTGGCCTTGCCCAGTCTCTCGCCCCCCAGGAGGCCTCCCGCCCCCCGACTTCCTTCTGATGGAAGGAAGGGCCCTCTCTCCTGGGCGAGGGCGAGGAGGAAGCCAGCAGCACTGGAAGGAGGTGAATTGACAGTCCAGCCAGGATCGGCTCCCTGGGAATCCTACGCATTTACGTTCATAAATCATATACGACAAGTGCAATGCCATCCCCTAAGAGCCCGGAGGTGACTGCTGCTCCGAGGTCTGACGGGCACCTGGGAGGAAGTGAGTGGAAGTGCAGGCCTGGGAGGCATGCAGCTCTGGAGCTTCCCTGAGAGACAGCAACGTCCTGCCCCCCACCTTCCCTGCCCCCCACCTCCCTGCCCCCCACCGTCCCTGCCCCCCACCGTCCCTGCCCCCCACCGTCCCTGCCCCCACCTCCCTGCCCCCACCCTCCTGCCCCCCACCGCCCCTGCCCCCCACCGCCCCTGCCTCCCACCTTCCCTGCCCCCCACCGCCCCTGCCCCCAGCTTCCCTGCCCCCCACCTCCCCTGCCCCCCACCGTCCCTGCCCCCCACCTCCCCTGCCCCCACCCTCCCTGCCCCCACCTCCCCTGCCCCCTACCTCCCCTGTCCCCCACCATCCCTGCCCCCCACCTCCCTGTCCCCCACCTCCCCTGCCCCCACCGTCCCTGCCCCCCACCTCCCCTGCCCCCACCGCCCCTGCCCCCCACCGTCCCTGCCCCCCACCGCCCAGCCCCCCACCGTCCCTGCCCCCCACCTCCCCTGCCCCCACCGTCCCTGCCCCCCACCATCCCTGCCCCCACCGCCCCTGCCCCCCACTGTCCCTGCCCCCACCTCCCCTGCCCCCACCTCCCCTGCCCCCCACCGCCCCTGCCCCCCACCTCCCCTGTCCCCCACCATCCCTGCCCCCAACCTCCCCTGCCCCCTACCGCCCCTGCCCCCCACCTCCCTGCCCTGCCCCCATGGCCAGGTGAGTGACCATCCTCCTGGAAGGCCTCCCAGGCAGAAGCGTGGGAACCACGGACACCGCAGGTCAGTGGGCAGGAGGCTTGACTGTTTGAGGGACCCCGTGGCCATGACGTGACAAAGAGAATGTCACTTGTTGGGGTTCCAAGGCCCATGAGCTAACATTCTGCTCCTAAAATGGGCCCCCAGGCCCTTCTGAGGCTGCGAGGAGTGTGGTGACAGCGGCCGCGCCTGGGTCTCAGCCAGGCCGCACACAGCAAGCTGAGCGGTGGTTCGCGTGGTGTGTCCTTCCTCAGCCCCTGACGGCCTGCGGCCCCTCTGCCCCCCTGGACCCTGCCGCCATCACGCGGGGAGCACGGGGCGGGGCGGGCCCACGGAGCCCGAGGGTGAGGTCCGGGGTGGAGCAGGGCCGGCGAGGTGCCTTCCGTCAGGAACAGGCCTGTGCACGCACCACAGAAATAACGGGGACTTTGTTCAGTGAATTATGAGACTTTTTTGGTTAATCCTTACCCGAGGATTTCCCCATTGCTTGCTTTTTAGAGAGAGTGGAAGGCAGGGATGAAGGAAGGGGGGAAGAGAGAGAGAAGCATGGATGTGAGAGACACATCGATTGCTTGTCTCCTGCATGTGCCCTGGCTGGGGCCAGTGATCAAACCTGCAACCCAGGTTCCTGCCCTTGACCTGGAGTCGAACCCACATGCCTTCAGTACGCGGGCGGATGCTCTAACCACTGGCCACACTGGCCAGGGCAATGATGGCCACCTTTCATAGGAATAAAGAAAGTGCCAATCTATAGATGGGTGGGTAGGAGAGAAGAACGGAAAGAAGAGGAAAATGATTCCCACAACCAATGGAAAGAGGGTGTAGACACCCTGGCACAAGCTCCCCATCAAAGGGCAGTGGGTGGGGTCCCCCTAGCTGCCAGCTGAGGGGGGAGGCAGGAGAGGGGGTGGGGTCCTCCCTCCCAGCTGAGGGGGGAGGCGGGGCAGGGCCACAGCTCTCCGCCATGGTCATCTCCAGCAGGACCTTTGCCTTGAAGGGCATGGCCTGGGGCGGACACAAGCCCTGAGCCCGCCCACGGGTGCTCCGTGGCTGCAGCTCCCTCCCAACTCCGCGCACCCACACGCCTGCCCTCTCCGGGGAGTGACAGCCACGCTCTGACCAGCCTACGGCCCATGCAGAGGTGGGATTCCCGGCGGATGGGGAAGGGCTGTGGCCAATGGCCATGATGTGGGTCCTTCATAATGTCCCGTGGTGTCACCTGTGTCAGTGCCTGAGCAAGAGGAGTCCCTGACGGAGGCGGTGGCACTCCCCCTGCTGGCTCAGTGCTGGCTCAGGAGGCAGCACGGGCTGCCTGGACTCGGCCTAGGGAAGGTGGGGTGGGGAGGAAACTGAGCCACGGATGCTCTCTCGGCTTTTAAACTTATTTCAGACTCAGGAGAGAGCGCAGGAAGCCCGTCCTCTTAGATGGCGCTGCCACGCGCACTGTGCCTTCCCGACCTGTCCGTCCCCTCAGCCAGGGAGAGGCTCTGCCCCAGCCCCAGCCACGCAGCTCCGAGCACGGCCAGCAGAGCCCTGACGGAAGGAGCGCCGATGGTGCAGTCTCACCCATTTCAGGTTAGAGTGCCTTCCCCACGTGGCAGATGTGCCCGGGCCCTGCTGTCCTTCCCCACGTGGCAGATGTGCCCGGGCCCCTGCTGTCCTTCCCCACGTGGCAGATGTGCCCGGGCCCTGCTGTCCTTCCCCACGTGGCAGATGTGCCCGGGCCCTGCTGTCCTTCCCCACGTGGCAGATGTGCCCGGGCCCTGCTGGCCTTCCCCACGTGGCAGATGTGCCCGGGCCCCTGCTGTCCTTCCCCACGTGGCAGATGTGCCCGGGCCCTGCTGTCCTTCCCCACGTGGCAGATGTGCCTGGGCCCCTGCTGTCCTTCCCCACGTGGCAGATGTGCCCGGGCCCTGCTGTCCTTCCCCATGTGGCAGATGTGTCCCACGGTTCTGCTGTGTCATCGCTCACCAGCCCGGGCACTCTGCTTCCTGGGCCGCCACATTGGCATCACCGGGAAGTTTGTTTCCATGAAAATTCTGGGGCCTCACCCAGACCCACCCACGGAGAAGCTGTGGGGTGCAGTCAGCCAGCTGTGGTTCACCAGCCACCCCCGACCCCAGGGCCTGCTGCTGCTCCCGTTTGCGACCCCTGTGCTAACCACTGAGCAAGGACAATGACGAGAAGATCGTCCACCATCTGTGTGTCCCAGGGGCTCCGATTCAGGTGCACAGCCAGGATCCTCAGGGTCCTGCAGGATGAGTGTCTCACCCGCGTGCCAGCCTCTGAAGGCCAGGCCAGGCTCTGCGTGGACCGTCGGGCCCTGGCCATGCCTCGCCCTGTCCTCCCCCCAGTTCCTCTCTCACAGGCGCCTGTGCGTGGGCCTACGTAGCATGGGCTTCGCAGATCTGACTGGGCCCTGACAGGGAGCCCGCACACTGTGGGGACCCAGGCGTAGGAGGCTCCTTCCTCCTGAGGGCGCCTGGGAGGGCGGTGAGAAGGCCGGTCCCCTGTCAGCAAGCGCTTGTCACCACTGGGGGCAGGGCCCGAAGTCTATCGCCCTTGGGGTGGCCTAGGCCTGTGACCATGGAAGAGGAGGAGGTAGTTCTTGCCCTTGAAAAACTCCCCCCATACACACACTCACACATATGCATACACACGGACACGTGCACACACATTTAAAGACATACATTTACACACTCATACACTCACAATACACACATGCACACTCACACATGCACACTCACACATACACACATGCACATACATTCACACACTCACACACATTCACACACATACATTTACACACTCATACACTCACAATACACACATGCACACCCACACATGCACACTAACACATACACACATGCACATACATTCACACACACACATTCACACACATACATTTACACACTCATACACTCACAATACACACATGCACACTCACACATGCACACTCACACATACACACATGCACATACATTCACACACATTCACACACATACATTTACACACTCATACACTCACAATACACACACGCACACACACATACACACATGCACATACATTCACACACACATTCACACACATACATTTACACACTCATACACTCACAATACACACACACACTCACACATGCACACTCACACATACACACATGCACATACAATCACACACACATTCACACATACATTTACACACTCACACACGTTCACACACATACATTTACACACACACATTCACACACATACATTTACACACTCATACACTCACAATACACACGCACACTCACACATGCACACACACATACACACATGCACATACATTCACACACACATTCACACACATACATTTACACACTCATACACTCACACACACGCACACTCACACATGCACACTCACACACACACACATACACACATGCACATACATTCACACACATTCACACATACATTCACACACTCACACACATTCACACACATACATTTACACACTCATACACTCACAATACACACACGCACACTCACACATGCACACACATACACACATGCACATACATTCACACACACATTCACACACATACATTTACACACTCATACACACACATACACACATGCACACACACATGCACACTCACACATACACACATGCACATACATTCTCACACTCGCACACATTCACACACATACATTTACACACTCATACACTCACACATACACACATGCACACACACATGCACACTCACACATACGTGCACATACATTCACACACACATTCACACACATACATTTACACACTCATACACTCACAATACACACATGCACACACACATACACATTCACACATACACATGCACATGCATTCACACACACATTCACACACATTCACACACATACATTTACACACTCATACACTCACACATACACACATGCACACTCACATACACTCAAACATACACACATGCACACACATACACGCGCACACATACACACATGCACACACACATGCACATACATTCACACACTCACATACACATTCACACACATTCACACACATACATTTACACACTCATACACTCACACATGCACACACTCCCAAACATGCACACTCCCACATATGCACGCACGTGCACACACATGTGCACAGACATGCTCATACATATACACACTCACACAAACATACACACACACACATTTTGAAACCAAGAGGAACAAGCCAGCCCCTGGCGGGCAAGGGCAGGGCGGTTCTGACAGATACAGGGAGAGTTCCTGGGGCTTCACACCCTCCCCGGAGCTGGGGTCCATTCCCCCCGTCACGGGCGATGTCTGCTCCTTGTGTGAGAGGAGATGGCTCCCAGAGCAGAGAGGCAGCCCATCTGGGGCCGCCGGCTCCGGGACAGGTGGCCGCCACCCGTGCAGCGTGGTTCCTGGCGGGGATCACACGCCCTCGCTGCCAGTGGAAATGGGACGTGACGGGACGAGGATGTGGTCCGGGGCGTTTCTTCCCTTCTCATTGTTTCCCTGGAAACTTGTAGCTAAAATAAAAGTTTACAACAATCTTCCTGTTTGCCTTGAGTTTGAAGTGAGCTGGTGATTGGGCAAAGGGCTGCGGGCCCCAGGCTCGGAGATGTGATGCAGGCAGGTGGCAGGGAGCCAAGGTGACCTTGGGCGCCACGGAAACCTTTGTGGGAGCGAGTGCAGGCGTGGTCAGCCGGGACGGCGGGGATGGTGACACAGGTGAGAAGGGCACCAGAGTCTATGGCACAGACCAGCCGGACTGACTCCACGTTCCCGCCTGCTGCCCACACCGGTCCCCCGTCCCACCACCGAGTGCCTTCCCCAGCGGGCACAGTGGCCACAGTCTCCTCGCTGGGGCCACACCAGGCCCTGGGGTCTGAAGACCAGGGCTCGGGGAGTTGGCTGGGAGGCCCCAGGAAGGAGGGTCCCCACTGCTGAGCTGCCAAGACTTGAGGCTGGCGCAGCTGCTCCACCTTGTCCCGCAGAAAGAGGAGGGTCCCCAAAGCCACGGGAGCGCTCCCGGGGAGCCTTGACATCAAGCTCCCACCTGTTGGCGTTGGGTCGAGAGACTGACCCAGTTCTTCACCATGCGGGTCCCAGGTCACCACTGCCTTCCCTGAGCCCAGCCTTCCTGTGCCCTCGGCAGCTCTCGGATTCTGGAGGCGCAAACCAGCCAAGGGCACAGGGCGGAGCATCCCACTCAGGGTCCCCGCTCAGGAAGGTGATGCTTGTGACACCGGAACCTGGGGAAGGACCAGGCCCGTGTCCAGCCAGAGCCCTGTCGTTCTGAGATGCCCCAGGGCTGTCCTTCGGGGAATTCTGCCCCCCCCTCCAGATTTGGGCACCCAATGTGGTCAGTATTTTTAAGTCTTTCTCTAAATAGAATGTTGCCGGGAGCCGGTCCATCCTTGCTGTTTCAAGGGACCTGGCATATATGGCATACTGTTCTTAACATGTTTGCTCACCTTCTTGGCACTATGTGTTTTAACCAAGGTCACCTCTCTGAGAAAGGTTGTTTCCCCAGGTAGGGATTTTCCCCTGAAGTTAGGGAGGGAATAAAACCCCTTAACTAAGTGCCAGGCGGGTAATTAATCACTTTAACTATGAACAATCATGCTTAAGCTACATAATCTTTACTCCCTGGAATGGAGATAAGAAACGCCCTAACCTTTGGAATAGAGATTGATAGGATTGGAATCAACTGGTATAAATACAGATGTAACAAGACAACAGGACACAGAACCTAGACACAGAACCTAGACACAGAACCTAGACACAGAACCTAGAGACAGAAGAACTTTGCTGGAGAGAACATGGCAAAAGATCCTGGACAGAAACTGGCCACAGAACCTAGAGACAGAACCTAGCGAGAGAACCTGGCTGAAGAACCTAGAGACAGAACCTGGCTACAGAACCTGGATAGAACATGGCAAGAGAACCTGACTAGAACCTGGTGACTGAACCTGGCTGGAGATCCTAGACAGAACCTGGCTGGAGAACCTACAGAACCTGGCAATAGAACCAGGCAAGAGAACCCAACCATGCTGATCAACTGAACGCTGCCTCTGAGTCTTTCCTTCTTCGCCGACTCCCTCCACACCTTTGGGGACCCCTGGACCTGCTGGGGTTGGACCCCAGCAGAATGTGTTGACTGACTGGCATTACAGTAGGAGGAGAAAGAGGTGAGCCTCCATCTGCTCTCTTCTCCCCCTCCCCCTCCCCCTCCATCTCTTCCTCCATCTCCTCCTCCTCCTCCATCTCCCCCCTCCTCGTACATCTCCTTCTTCTCCTTCTGCTCCATTTCCTTCTCCTCCTCCTCCATCTCCTCCTCTCCCATCTCTCCCCTCCTCCTCTTCCCTCTCCTCCTCCTCCACCTACATCTCCTTCTCCTCCTTCTCCTCCTCCATTTCCTCCTCCTCCATCTCCTCCTTCATCTCCTTCTCCTCTTGGTCACCGCTGTCCCACCCCTGCCCTTGTGGGAGGAAGACCTGAAATCCCATCTGGAAGAAAGGAGATGAGGGCCATCGAGGTGCTCGGGCACTTTCTGTGTCTAAGAAGCCATCACAGGGATATGGCGTCACCTGGAGCTGTGCTGTCAGAGCTTCGTGTGGAGGCTGCTACACCCCGGGAGCTCGGCACAGTCAGCCACCTCCTGTACTGATGGGGAAACTGAGGTATGGAAAGGTCCAGTAACTCACCTAAACACAACTAAGAAGTGAGCTGGGACACTGGACCTACATAGGCCCAAGTCCAGGGGTGGGGAATGTGTGGCCCCAGGCCATATAAGGCCTGTGAAAGCATTGGGTCTGGCCCCGCTAAGGTGCGAGGGGCGAGCTAATTAAATGTTTGGCAAACACAGCAGGCTAATGTTTAAGCTGATGATAATTTTGTATGGCCTGCGAATGACGTTACAAATACCCAAGCGGCCCTGGGCAGAAAAAAGGTCCCCCACCCCCGGCCTAAACCATGCTGGTCCTTTATTTAAAGAGCAGTTTGAGTACAATTTGGGGAAGACTTGGGCGGGGGTGGTGGGGTGGCTAGCAGAGTACTATGCAGTGAGTCACCCGGTGACACTGGTGCAACTGTGAAGGCAGGTGGCATCTTGGCATTTCCTCATCCAAGGCCACTGAGCTCGTGTCTGCTGCCCAGCTGCTGCCCGTGGGACGTGGTCAGTGGCCCTACTCAGCTGAGCCCGGCCTGGCATCAAGGACCGTGATTTCTGTGTCCCGGCTGGGGGCTCACCCGCTGCCATGGTGAGCTGGACGGAATGAGAAAACGCACTCGGGACCATCAAGGCCACTCCAGGGGAGACCGCCAGCCGCTCCTGCAGGAAGCCGGCTTTTCCTGCTTCATGCTCCAGCTCGCACGCTCGCACGCAGAGCGGCACCGTTCAGAGCGGCCTCCCCTGCCTGGCTGTTCCTGCGGGGACAGATCTGAAGCCCCTCCAGGCGGCGGGGCCTGCGTAGCCACAGGGGACACAGGCGGTGGCCTGTCCCCGCCCCCCGCCCCCGCCCGCCTGTGCTCAGTGGTGGAACCCAGGAGCCGGGGGTGCATGTCTAAACCCACACTTGAAAGGAAGGGAAAAAAGCGAAGAGTGACAGCTTGGGACCAAGGCCGCCACTATTGATCACGACTGGGGAGTCGTCATGAAAGCGCGGCCCTTTCAGGAAAACAAACGTCCCGAGAGGACAGCGGGCGGCGCTGAGGGTGCAGCTTAACAGCCTTTCAGTTCAGAGCCCTGAGAGCCGGTGGATTTGATGGTCGACACCAGCTCTTCTCTCCCCTCCCCTTCTCCTCTGAACCCCTCGCGGCTGAGCCGGCCGCACTAAATTAGAACCTGCGGAGCGTGCGAGTCCAAACGAAGCACGCAGCCGAGCCAGCACCGCGGAGCCCTCGCTAACGAGCCCCGCATGCAGGCGGCCGCGGGCCCACCTTGAACTTGGGCACGCCCGCCCGCTGCTGGCGGCCCACCGAGGAGGCCTGACCGGGGGATGACGTCAGACTCAGTGGAGTCCTCGGTGTCTGGCTGACATCGGCTCCTGGGGGCGGCCCAGGGGGGCACGGTGGAGGCCTCCGAAGGCAGAGCCACACGCAGCAGGAGGTGCTGCGGCCGCGTGTTGTGCAGAGCAGCGGTCACTGCCTTTCGGACCTCACGGACCACCGGCGGCCGCGGACCACTCGTTAGGCAGCAGCGTGATGGCGGGCTGGGGTGAGACAGGGTCCTTCCCGGCCTTCTGCTTGGAAAATGGGTGATTTCTGGCAGGAGAGCCTTCCGCACGCACAGCTGCCTCCCGAGGGGGAGGCGGGGGCTGACTGGCTTTGTGCCTGGCCAGGCAGTGGAGGGAACAGGCAGCGCCTGAAGCACCCCGGCCGCGGGCAGGCAGGGCCTGGTATTGCCGGCTCACCCCGGTGAACCTGGGGGCCCGGGTCACAGACGGAAAGACCGAGGCTGGGAGTCCGAACGGGAGACTCATCTCAGGAGCCTCATGCTGAGTGAAAGCAGCCAGACAGAGAAAGACAAACTGTAGATTTCACTCAGGATCTGACAAAATAAACAAAACAGGAGCCCACTCATGGAAACAGGACAAACTGATGGTCGCCAGGAAGGAGGAGGGGGAGGCGTGGCGAGCAGCGGGGACTGCGGTCAGCAGCACTGACCACGTGCATGGCGACAGGTGACGGCGTTGCGGGGTGCTCACAGTGTAAGGTGCAAACGTCCACCACCATGTCCTACACCTGAGACAAACGTAACTAATGCAACATTGCTCACCAACTCTACTTACCTACAAATAAAATGAAGTTAAACTCAGAGTCACACACACGCAGCGTGACAGACAGAATCCTGGCCATGTGTGTGGTTCGGACAGGAGACGAAGCTGCGGTGCCCCTGGTGTCGGGGGCTCCCCGAGAGCGGGCAGTGGTCCCACCCTCCCCATCACTTGCTGTTTCTTTTTATCTGATGGTGACTTACAGTCTGTCTCCTGAACAGGTATGCAGTAACCGCCACCACACACACACATGCACACACACACACATGCACACTCACACACGCACGCACACACGCACACACGTGCACGCGCACACACAGGGAGCTAGAGTAAATGCCGGGGAATGTCAGGAGAACGTGGAGAAGGCATCGCTATGGAAGTCGGGGATTGGGGGTCAGATGTTAGCATAACGTACTCAGCATAATGCGGCGCTTCCAGAAGTCCTGCACAAAGTGGGGCTTAAACGGACGATGAGTCATCATTGCAGGGACCCCGGCAATGTTGGGACTGTTGGGAGAGGCTGATAACAAGAGCCTGAGTGCAGAGATGAATGCTGTTTTGTTGGGGGGCAGGGCAAGCTCAGGCTATTCTCGCGCCTCATGGTTCAGTGGGACCATTTTTATGCCAAATCACCTCCTAGGATTGAGCAGCGGCCGGCACACCAGGGACAGCTGAGGCAGGACCTCACCAGGGTGCACCCTGCATGGCTGAACCCTCAGTCTCCCTGGGTGCGCCCCACGTGGGTGAACCCCCAGTCAGCCACCCTATGGGGCTGAACGGCTAAGACTGAGTTGCTCTGATCCCCATTTTTTCTGCAGGTGAGAAGGTGTTTATAATCATTTTCCATCGCTCTCCTGTGGTCAGCTGTGTCATTGTGAACCGCTCTGGTGGAGTTTGGGTGCACTTCGGGTCACAGAAATCCTCTTCTGCCCCCAGTTTGATTAGAATCAATTGAAGATCATTTATTCATTCATCAAACTTCTCCAAGGACAGCCTCTATGCCCACTGCTGTGCCAGGCACTGGCATCAATACTCACAGCATGGGGTCAGCATAGTTAGCAGAGACAAATGTCAACAGAACATGACGACACCTCATGACACCCGATGACACCGTGATGCCTGTGACACCCAGGGTGCGGGAGGAGGACAGACCAGGCATCGGGAGGGGAAGCCATGACCCCACGCCCTCCTGCACTCAGCAGCACCAGGGCAGGTGTGCACAGCTGGGTGGGAAGGTGGAGGGGAGTGTGGTCAGTAAGACTGTCCTCAGACTGGAGCACCTCAGGTCAGGCCTGCTCGGCCCCCCCTCGCTGCCCGCCCTTCTCCTTCTCGATGCCTTAGGTAAGGTCCCAACTCCCGGAAGGGCCATCTCTGACTCCCCACGCGGCCTCTTCTGAGTCCGATCCCTGAGTCACCCAACCAGACTGCGTCTGGCCCTGGAGTCGGCTGCCGGCAGGCCCAGGGGCTGGGGACGAAGTGTTTTACCTGCGTGCCTTCATTTCTTCTTCATTGAGGTAGAGAGACCAGCAGTCCTCCCCCCCCCCCCCCCCAGAGGCTCCTGGCTGGGACGCAAGGAGCTAACACGCGTGCAGCCAAACATGAGGAAGCATGCGCTTGTGATGCGTGACATACAGGAGGCCAGTGAGCTCACGGGCGTGAACCGAGGCGGTCCGTGCGTGCTGGCTGCTGGAGCAGCTGTGACTCCTCCCTGGACACTCGGCTGGGGAGGGTTAGAGCTGTCGCCACTGCTTATTATTGATTTATTTATCTATTATTGATATCTGAGAGGGGAAGGGAGGGGGAGAGAGAAACATCCATCGGCCACCCCGCAGGGTCCCCACCACAACCCAGGCCCGCGCCCCAACCGGAATAGAACCGGCCACACCCTCGTGCCCGGGAGGACACCCACCCAGGGCTGCTGCCGCTGCTGATCCACCACATTCTTGCAGGATAAAAACGTGCTTGGCAATCACACTTGGTTGGTTGACGAGAACAATTTTCCTCATGGAACCTTAATACCTGGCCCGGGAAGTAAGGAGTTATTAGCATTTACCTGCAGAAATGCCAGGTGGCTGTATCTACAGAGGCCGGAATAGATTAACGTAGTAAAATCCGTCAGACAGACAGAGAGAGGCCCAACACTGTTTAAAATATTAGTTAAACTTAATCTTGTACTTATACACGTCATTCATCTGTATGAGCTACCAAGGAACTTAACATAAAACAGTCAGTCTCAGGCCAGCCCCGGCGTGGCCACGGCCTTAGTGAAAGCGGCTCCGGGCGAGGCAGCAGTGGGCCCTGGTGCCCGAGTCGGGCTGGAGCCTGCGGCACATCGTCCTCTGTCCAGCCAACTCCAGGGACTCCCTGGTGAGAGAGGTGCTGCCCTCCTCTTTCTAACAGATAGGGTTCCTGTTCTTGTTCTCAAAAGGACACCTACACGGAACCCTAACCCAGAGGAGAGGGTAGAGGGGCTTCTGCCCACCCCCACCTACACCAGCCCCCCCGCTGGGCCCGCCCTCCCCCCACCCCATGGAGCCCTGGGTGTCGGAACGCAGAGGCCACAGGAAAGACTGCAAACCTGCCGGGGGGCCTCGCGTTTCCTTCCGGCCATGACACCTGTGATCCGTGCGTCCACCCTCAGTCCCAAGTCTAGAGCCCTCCTGGGTGTAGTCAAGGCCATTTTCAGAGCGCTCTGGGGGGCTGGCGGCAGAGAGGTGGGAGGAAGGAGTCCTGCTGCTGCGGTGGGAGCCCCCCCACCCCTCCTCTCACCTGCCTGCTAGCCTCACTCCCAGGGCTGGGGCCTGTGGGGAAGCGTCACCCTCACAGAGGTCGATGGGGCTGCCGCAGGTGAGCTTTGCCACAGGGGCACTCCGGGACCCCACGGCCCGGCAGCCGCTCCACACCAGCTCGGGGTCAGAGTCCACGGCGCTGCTGCCCAGCTGCCCAGTGGAGGTCTGGAAAGCCCGTACTTGAAGACTGAGGGAGGGGACAGGGTCTGCTCCATGATGCCTGCAGCCGCTCCTGCTGCCGTGTTGCGTTCGCCCCGTGTGCTCATTGTTCCAGTCCCGGGGACAGAACCGGGGGGGGGGCGGTCACCTCAGATGCTACGTGTTAGGGACATCCTCTCAACAACAGCAATGGCCTCTTCTTGTTTACATTTCGTTTTATTTCATTTATTACTATTATTTTTCGTAATCCTCACCCAAAGATATTTTTCCCATTGATTTTTAGAGCAAGTGGGAGGGAGGCAGGCAAAGGGAGAGAGACACATCGATTGTCGACTCCTGCAGGCGCCTTGGCTGGGGCTGGGGCTTGAACCTGCAACCCAGGCACATGCCCTTGATTGAACTCAAGCCCAAGACCCTTCGGTGAGCAGGCTGGCATTCTAACCACTGAGCACACTGGCCAGGGCTCTTATTTACATTGTCAGTGAACTAGATTGTGACATAAACAAACCCCTAAAATGCCAGTTACTTCAGAGAACATGAATTCGTCATTGCGCTTCAGTAATTCTTACGACAACCTGTAGGTAGGTAAACGTTGTTGGTCTCTGGGTGTGTACATATGTGTGCATTCACATTTAAACTATGCTTTCTGAAGGAATTAAAGTCAGAGGGGGCACAGAGAGGAGGGGGTGCAGGAGAGCCTGTGGCGGCCAGGACCTCAGGTCACGATGTTCCTATTGCAGGGCTGGTCCTTAGGACACGGAATCACATGAGACAAACATAGTCAACTGCCCTATGGTTCCCGAGAAGACAGTGCACACGTGTGTGTGCACGTGCTTGTGCTCACATGTGCGTGCATGCGTGTATGCATGCATGTGTGTGTGCAAGCGTGTGTGAGATGAGGAAGGGGAGTGAGAGTGATGGTCCCCCCCATTACCATGTGACCCTGGCCTGCTTCTGGCTGACCTCCTTCTGGGGGGGAGGAGCTACATGTGCAGACGCTCTCGACAAAATGAAGGAAGTTCCTTTCTCCTGGCTCGGGTTTGACTCCACAAAGACCCCGGGGCGCTCCCCATGGAGCCCTGGCCCGTTCCTCTATGTTCTTTTCCTGCGGATGTGCTCTCCATGCGGCAAGTTGGTCGGCTCTTAAGCTCCATGCGGGCGCCCCCCTGCGGCTCTGAAGGAGTTAGCAGGACAGTGAGGTCCGAAGGCACCTGCTAACCCGGCACCCGGGCCTGCGTGTGGCTCCCTCGGGGGAGCGCACCTAGCTGCTCCCTGCTTTTCCAAATGGATCCCACCCCCTCCCTTCCTGATGAAAACGGAACCTTTTGCCTGTTCCTTGCTGGGAGTTGGCTTTGCTTCGAGCTGAGTGGGTGCGGAAACAGCCTGGTAACTTGGGCTGCACTGCTGTTAGGGCGTGGGTGCAGTTGCCAGCCCTCGGGAACCTCTTGTTTTTGGAACCCGGGGGAGGAGGAGGCTGGAGAGGCCACGCGGGGAAGGCCCTGGGTGTGGAACTCAGCCACCTGGGGACTGAAGGGACCGGCAGCCCGGGGGTGTGAGTGGGGGCCTCCCCGTCAGCCCCAGGGCAGCCCGTCAGCCGCCCCTGCTCTTGCTCACCAATAAGCTCCCCGCCCCTCGGCTGAGGCCGGAAGAGGCGCTAGACACGGTGGGGCCAGTGAGGGGACGGGCGAGTTTCTAATGCCGTGGCATTTCACACGGCTAAACGACACGGACGGCCCACGCAGTGTGGCTAAAGGGGTCGGATACAGGAGGAAAGGTGGCAGACGCCGGCCCCTGGAGAACTAGCGCCGGTCTGGGGCGTCATGAGAGCAGGGGTCACGTCCGGCGCCTCCCCTGCAGACTCTGCGCCACGAAGCTGGAGCCCACGAGTGCTGGGAACACGCCGGCCAGTCCACGAGCAGCAGGCAGTGCGGGCGGCCCACTGGTGCCGCTGGTGCCGCTGGTGCCGCTGGCAGGAGCCAGCTCTGTTGGGCGATATCGTGCCGGTGGCTTGAGACTAGTCCCGGTGGGCGCATCTGCACCATGGAGTGGGCAAACCCGGCGCATCAAGGCCTCCCCTAACGGTGATGCTAAGCGCTAGCAGGGCACCAGGGATCCTCTTTCCTCGAGGGCGCTGGGAGGGGAGGCAGAGATGCAGCGATCAATGCATCTGTGCTGTGAGCGAGACATGTGTCCTGACCCGGCGGAACTGCGCTGTGAGCTGGGTGGGACTGGAAGGCCCTGGCAGGGGACCCGGCCAGCTGGGCGAGCTCCCGGCTGTCCCCAGCACTCACCACGTCCCTCTTCCGCGGAGAAGGCCACCCCAGGCGGTTTCTCCTAGGAGCCAGCAGGCACTCCTGTCCTGTCGTCGCCCATCCTGCGGTCTCTCATCTTTCCGGGCTGCTTCCCCTCAAACAAGGTGAGAAAGCTGGACCTGTTCTCTGGCCTCAGCGTGGGGCTGCCCCCGCCATTTGGCCTGCGCCCGTGAGCAGGACGCCTCTCTCTCCACAGGGTTGGGAGGCGCAGTCCTGGGGCAGAGCCGGCGGGAACGCTCTCCCAGCCGCGGGGAGGCGGCAGGACCTGCGGCTCCTCACACCCGGCCCAGGGGCTGCAAGGATGGCGGAGCAGGCTTTCCCCAGGGACACTCAGCCACACCCCGCAGTGTGGCGCCTGGCCTCCGTCAGCAGGTCCCTGCCCGCACCAGGCCCGTCAGTGACAAACGAGTGCCGGAGCGGCTCTCTCTCGGCTTCCCAAGCTCCCAGGTGTCTGCGCCCGGCCGGTCCCACCACACGGCCGGGTCCCGGGGCCGCTGGTCGTGGATAAAGTGCTGGCTGAACACCCGTAGGTGACCGACAGGTTGAGATCTCGTGAGGGAGGCGCAGACGGCCCGTGGGTGTGGATTCACACTCAGCGCTGCTTCCTCAGGCGGCGCACACAGGCGTGCACTTGCCAGAAACAGTGCTTAAGGTGCTCTTCACGGCATCGAAGCTCTGCCTCCAAAGATGCAAACCGAACTAGGTCCTGCAGCCTGCTTGCTGCTGTGCACACCTGCAGCCTGAGACGCTTTGCGTGAAGGCCCTGGCGTCCGCAGGGCCTTAGACGTACGTAAAGCTACGCTGGATGGTGATGGGCCGACATGGCGAGTGAAGGCGGTCAGTACAGTGCGGTTTGCTGTGTCTGCAGTATATTTACTTCATGAAACCATCACTAAGTGATGAAAAGATATTGATGTAGGACTAGTTTCGGGAGTTAAGACAGGGATGGGCAAGGAAGGGACAGTGTGGACAGTGAGGTGACAAGGTGCAGGGATTTGGTCATTTATGCTGCACAAGTCACTTTAAAACGCACTGGTTAGAACTTGGCTGCCCCCCCCCCCCCCCCCCCGGCAACTATGATCTGTCGTGTCCCTAGGACTTGGTGCCTGTGGTTTCCAGGCACAAATCAAAGCGGGGACAGACTCCCCGGCGCGGCGGCTGCCGTGTGGGAATCACCGAGTCCCAGAGAGCTGGGGAGGGCGGTGATGGAGCCACGGTCACAGAGGGAGGGAACCAAGGGAAGGGTGGTGCCCAGCTGGGCCACGTGCGGTCACCTGGGAGGAGGGTGTCTCCAGAGCCCGGCTGGAATTGAGCACGCGCTTTAAAGGTTTAAAGGAGGCGCACGCGCTCTTGGGCCACCGGGTGGGCGCTCTGTGCACTCACATCCCCATGCTCCCTGATGGTTTAGGGACACAGGAGGGTCTGGCAAGAGCCACTGGCTGCGGAGCCCGAGACACGGAGCCCGAGACGCGGCACAATGACCGGGGGCCAGGGCGTGAGGCTGAGCCTGGCTCTGGGTCCCAGCCCTACGACCTGGGGCGAGACAGCCTCTGCCTTCCTTCCCTGCCGGTAACACAGGAAGTGACGCAAAGGGACAGTGGAGGGACCGGGGGTTTCAGGAATGAGGGCGAGTGAGCCAACAGGTGGGAGGCTGGTGCGCACCCAGGGCCTCGCTCACGGGAGCAGACAGGGAGGGGACACTGAGGCGAGGATGGGCCTTCCCTCCAGCTCCTGTGACATGGAAGCCCTCCATGTCCGCAAGGCCGGGCAGATGGAGTGCTGACAGCGCAGCGTCAGGCAGCGAGGGGCTCCCTCCCCCGTCGTCGCACCATCGCGACAGGAGCTGTCTCCCCTGACATTTCTCAGAACAGGCTCCGTGGCGAGTGCTCCGAGGTGAGAAACGCCGTGTGAAGAGCCCCAGGCTCGCACGCTGCTGGAGCCGCGCCCGCCAGCCTGGCATCTGATGTGCCACCAGCTCCTAAAATACCGGGCAGCGGGTGCGGGGGAGGGGAGGGGAAGAAGCTGCTGGAAGGTGTAGAGACTGGGGTCCTGGGTGGGAGACAAACATCCCACCTCGGGGAGTCTCCGGGCCTTGGCGGGGTGGGGCCCAGCTCCGCCTGCAGGGCCAGAGCCAGGCCCCCGAGCGCCGCCTGCTGGAACCACACAGAGCAGGGGGCGCCCGCACCTGGAACACGGGTGTTCACGCAGAGGCTGCCCACGTGCTCTGTGACCAGCCATTTAAGAAGCGGGCCATGAGAACCAAAGGTGATAATCCGTAGGACCACTGGCCAGACAGGTTGGGCATGAAATCAGCGTGTGTCAGCGTCTCTCCAGGTGGGTGGGTTTCAGCCCCACTGAGCACGTGGTCTCCTGCCCTGGAGATGATGCTAATTTACTAACCGAGTAAAGGGCTGTCCAACATGGAGGAGAGAGAGGAAGGGGGGGCGAGAGAGAGGAAAAGGGGAGAGAATGGGGGAGAGAGAGGAGAAGGTGAGAGAGAAGGGGGAGAGAGGAAGAGGGAGAGAGAGAGGAAGGGGAGAGAGGAAGGGGGGAGAGAGGAAGGGGGAGAGAAGAGGAGAAAGGTAGGGGGGAGAGAGGAGGTTGGAGAAGGGGGGAGAGAGGAAGGGGGAGAGAGGAAGGGGGGAGAGAGAGGAAAAGGGGAGAGAATGGGGGAGAGAGAGGAGAAGGTGAGAGAGAAGGGGGAGAGAGGAAGAGGGAGAGAGAGAGGAAGGGGAGAGAGGAAGGGGGGAGAGAGGAAGGGGGAGAGAAGAGGAGAAAGGTAGGGGGGAGAGAGGAGGTTGGAGAAGGGGGGGAGAGGAAGGGGGAGAGAGGAAGGGGGGAGAGAGAGGAAAAGGGGAGAGAATGGGGGAGAGAGAGGAGAAGGTGAGAGAGGAAGGGGGAGAGAGGAAGGGGGAGAGAAGGGGAGAAAGGTAGAGGGGAGAGAGGAAGGTGGGAGAAGGGGGGAGAGCGGAGAAGGCAGTCATTGACACCCAACTGAAACCTCCCTTCATGACTGGTTCCCAGCATCAGTGGTGCAGGAGACACTCGACCTTGCAGGGAGTCCTGTGTGGACTTGTATTGGTGCCTCTGCAGGGGTGGCCATGCCAACACTGCTGCCCAGGCCCCTGCTGCCAGGGGACAGCCACCTGCCTCTGGCCTCCACGCAAGCCTGCCCCACACTCAGTGTCGCTTGATTGACAGACAGGAAAGCTGCAGGCCAGCCTGGAGCTCTGCTCTTACTCAGGCCCTGACCCTGCACCGGGCACTGCGGCTTTGACATAATTACATTGTGAGGTCGTCTCTGCCAGGCTGACCTTGACCTTGACCTTGTCACTTCTGACCATCCTCTCCTGGGAACCCAGCCTCCACTCCCGCCTCTGCCTCTGGGTTCCTGTGCGGTGTTGCTGACACTCGCATTTCAGTTTTTTCTCTAAATTCAGTTGTTTTCGCCCCCTTGGCTTCCAGATTTCCCTGTGATTTAGTATCTTAGTCCCTGCCCTGTCCCAGCGGCTGAAAATCATGTCTGTGGCGGCGGGGCCGGTCTTGAACTCCTCACAGAGGGCCGAGCAGCAGGCCGCTATGCAGACCGGCACCAGAAAGTCTGCTGGGCTGGGACAAGTGCCAGCAGCACTGACCGGCCCTCGGAATCTGACCTGGACAAAGGCTCAGCCGGAGGCCGGGGACGCGCCTGAGGGAGGGCGGGCAGGAGGGGCCACCTGCGTTTGGAGCCCGTCTGAGCCCAGGAAGAGGAGCCTCACTCCTGGGAAGCGACTGGCCCGGTGCTTATTCGCTCGGGAGAAGCGTCCCTTGTACCCGCTGTGCGATGGGACGTCGGGAAGCAAGCTGCTGGCTAGTGAAGTAATTTCCTTAACTAAGAGGAAGAAGAAGGTGGTGGGCCAGGAGACAGACCTGCCCGAGAAGCATGCCCACGGCGGGGTGAGCATGCGCGACACTCAGCTCCCCGCCCCACCAGCTGACAGGATAAATCAAGGCCCGCGGTTCACCTGCAGATGCCACGGATTTTGCCAGAACAGGAAGTTCGGCGCTGGGATGTGTGCACCCTCTGTGAGGGCAGGTGCCCATCTCGTGCCCACGCAGGTGGGTCAGGGTGTGCCCACAGGCCTCCTGTCTCTAGAGTGACCCCTGGAGGTCGGGAGGGGGCAGAGACACCGAAGCTCCCTTCATCTTGGAGGTGAAGGTCTGGGTGCCCACAGGGAAGGCACTAGCCGCGGGCATTATGTCAGCCACTTGGTCATGAGCTAAGAACTGTGCTGCCCGGCAGGCGGCAAGTGGGAACCCTTCTGGTGAGGTGCCCACGGGAGAGACCAAGTCCGGACTCCGAATAAAGCGCTGAGGGCTGTGAGTCATCCGCCTGGACTCTGTGTAAGGTACTGAGGGCTGTGAGTCATCCGCCTGGACTCTGTGTAAGGTACTGAGGGCTGTGAGTCATTCCGCCTGGACTCTGTGTAAGGTACTGAGGGCTGCTGAGTCACTCCGTCTGGACTCTGTGTAAGGTGCTGAAGGCTGTGAGTCATCCGCCTGGACTCTGTGTAAGGTACTGAGGGCTGTGAGTCATCCGCCTGGACTCTGTGTAAGGTACTGAGGGCTGTGAGTCATTCCGTCTGGACTCTGTTTAATGTTCTGAGGGCTGTGAGTCATCCGCCTGGACTCTGTGTAAGGTACTGAGGGCTGTGAGTCATCCGCCTGGACTCTGTGTAAGGTACTGAGGGCTGTGAGTCATTCCGCCTGGACTCTGTGTAAGGTACTGAGGGCTGTGAGTCATCCGCCTGGACTCTGTGTAAGGTACTGAGGGCTGTGAGTCATCCGCCTGGACTCTGTGTAAGGTACTGAGGGCTGTGAGTCATTCCGCCTGGACTCTGTGTAAGGTACTGAGGGCTGCTGAGTCACTCCGTCTGGACTCTGTGTAAGGTACTGAGGGCTGCTGAGTCACTCCGCCTGGACTCTGTGTAAGGTACTGAGGGCTGCTGAGTCATTCCGTCTGGACTCTGTGTAAGGTACTGAGGGCTGCTGAGTCATTCCGTCTGGATTCTGTGTAAGGTACTGAGGGCTGCTGAGTCATTCCGTCTAGACTCTGTGTAAGGTACTGAGGGCTGCTGAGTCATTCCATCTGGACTCTGTGTAAGGTACTGAAGGCTGCTGAGTCATTCCGTCTGGACTCTGTGTAAGGTGCTGAAGGCTGCTGAGTCATTCCGTCTGGACTCTGTGTAAGGTACTGAGGGCTGCTGAGTCATTCCGTCTGGACTCTGTGTAAGGTACTGAGGGCTGCTGAATCATCCTGTCTGGACTCTGTGTAAGGTACTGAGGGCTGCTGAGTCATTCCGTCTAGACTCTGTGTAAGGTACTGAGGGCTGCTGAGTCATTCCGTCTGGACTCTGTGTAAGGTGCTGAAGGCTGCTGAGTCATTCCGTCTGGACTCTGTGTAAGGTACTGAGGGCTGCTGAATCATCCTGTCTGGATTATATAGGAAGTGCTATGACGTTTCTAGGTGGGAAGACGAGGGTTTAGCTGGTTACCCGACCTTGAGTCTATGGCAAATGCTCCCCTTCACAGAAACGGTCCGTGTGAACGGATGCTCATGCAGGTGGCACGCGGCCGCACAGTGTGACTCGAGCCACCTCCGTGGCACGTTATGTTCAGGATGCACCAGAGCCAGTGTTTTGTTCTGCCCGGACGCTCTCCGAACAGGTGTGCAGGTGTTCCGTGAAGTCCCTGACGATCTGCTTACAGAGAGCACCTCTCTGACCCGACCAGAGGAAGCTGCCATGAGGAGTCCCACGTGTGGACAGTCACCCTGGGCCACACTGTTGAGGCTGCAAAGCGTTAGAGGTAAATCCTCCCGCAAGGTGATGCCCGGCCGGAGGGAGAGGAGGTGACAGGATGCAAGCAGGTGGACCAAGGATGGACCGCGTCTACTCCCGCAGCCCGGTGGCCTCACTGTGACGCGCCGGGTCTGAGCGGGTCACTTGCAGGGCCAGGACAGGGGGGCACTTTGCTGGGGCTTCCCTCTGGGGTGGCCATTAGTCCGAGCTTCACTATCCAAGTGGCCGTGACCTTGTTCCAGAAGGAGGTCTAGTCCCTGCCGCCACGGCAGCAGGAATCTCACGCAATAGGCCGTTTGTTTGGGGGGGGGGGTGTGTGTGTGTGTGTGTGTGTGTGTGTGTGTGTGTGTAGCAGCCTCGGGGAGCACAGCAGCCAGATCTGTGGGAGGCGGGAGCTCAGCACTCCAGCAGGTCCAGCCCAAGGGGCCAGGAGTTGAGGGCCAAGGGTGCTCTCAGAGGGAGCCAAGAGGCTCGGCACGTGTGCGAAAGCCTGGCCCCCAAGGGGGTCAGGATGGAAGGGGCCTGGGCTGTAGTCAGACCTGTTCGGCTCAGTCTGCTCACCAGGAAGCCTCAGGTTTTGTCCTGCAGTTGGGGTGAGTCTGCAGACTGGAGACCGCTGCCCTACAGGCTGCGAGGGTGACAGGAAGGCTGCGAGGGTGACAGGAAGGCTGTGAGGGTGACAGGAAGGCTGCGAGGGTGACAGGAAGGCTGTGAGGGTGACAGGAAGGCTGTGAGGGTGACAGGAAGGCTGTGAGGGTGAAGGAAGGCTGTGAGGGTGAAGGAAGGCTGCGAGGGTGACAGGAAGGCTGTGAGGGTGACAGGAAGGCTGTGAGGGTGACAGGAAGGCTGTGGGGGTGAAGGAAGGCTGTGAGGGTGACAGGAAGGCTGTGAGGGTGAAGGAAGGCTGTGAGGGTGACAGGAAGGCTGAGAGGGTGACAGGAAGGCTGTGAGGGTGACAGGAAGGCTGTGAGGGTGACAGGAAGGCTGTGAGGGTGACAGGAAGGCTGCGAGGGTGACAGGAAGGCTGTGAGGGTGACAGGAAGGCTGCGAGGGTGACAGGAAGGCTGCGAGGGTGACAGGAAGGCTGTGAGGGTGAAGGAAGGCTGTGAGGGTGACAGGAAGGCTGTGAGGGTGACAGGAAGGCTGTGAGGGTGACAGGAAGGCTGTGGGGGTGACAGGAAGGCTGTGAGGGTGACAGGAAGGCTGTGGGGGTGACAGGAAGGCTGTGAGGGTGAAGGAAGGCTGTGGGGGTGACAGGAAGGCTGTGAGGGTGACAGGAAGGCTGTGAGGGTGACAGGAAGGCTGCGAGGGTGACAGGAAGGCTGTGAGGGTGACAGGAAGGCTGTGAGGTTGGCAGGCTGCTCTCACTGTGCACAGTGTCATCATGGGGCTTCTCATTCTGAACCTCTGCGATGCTGTGGGACGATGGGTGTGAGGGAGGCTGTGGTTAGAGTAGTTCTGGAGAGATTTTACTGTCGTTGCAAATCTATGTATATAAAAGCCTAAGCGACCGAACAACCGAACAACTGGTCAACCGGTCGCTATGACGTGTCCTGACCACCAGGGGCAGACACTCAATGTAGGAGCTGTCCCCTCGTGGTCATTGCGCTCCCACAGTGGGAGTGCCGCTCAGCTGACTGATGGGATGGGCACCAGACGCAGGGCTCATGGCTGGCTGCTGCAGCCCGGAGACCACAGCAGAGTGGCATTGAGCCTAATGAGTGGCGGTGGCAGCAGGTGCAGCAGGGCTGGGATGAGCAGGAGCAGCAGGCGGTGTTGGACTGCCAGTTTTGGCCCAATCCCCACGGGCTACACCGAGGGGCCTCACTGGTGCATGAATCTGTGCACCAAGCCTCTAATCTCTCTCTCTCTCTCTCTCTCTCTCTCTCTCTCTCTCTCTCTCTATATATATATATATATATATATATATATATATATCCCTAATATGCAAATAGACTGAATGGCCGAACAACCGAACAACCGGTTGCTATGATGTGCGCTGACCACGAGGAGGCGTGCGTGGAACATGGTGGGCATTGGCCGCGGTGGGATGGTGGAGCAGATAAGCAGGGCGCCAGACCAAAGTGGGGCACTGGTTGCTATCATCGGGGTGAGCCTCTGGTGGTTATTGAAAATTCTTCGCTTCCACTCACCGCAGTCCCACCTGGCACTCACACCCGCTGCTGGCATCTGGCGCAGGTCCCCATTGCTCAGTGCCATCAGTGGGTATGAGCGGTGGCTGCCAGCCCTGATCGCCCCTGAGCGCTTCTCCACCTCCCCTTGCTCCTGAGGGGTGATCGGGGCAGCAGCCGCTGCTCGCACCTGCTTAAGGCGCTGGCCCCAATTACTCTGCACCATCAGCGCATGGGAGTGGCGACAGTGGGTGTGGATCTGCTGGCAGACAGGGGATGGGGGGGTGGAGGTGGGGGGTGGGGCCCGCAGTGGGAGGGGCCGGGCGGGGGCACAGAGAATGGGCTGTGACCCGCCCCTGTGCCCACCACAGCCTCTTGGCCCACAGTTTGTTTCAAGGTGCATGAATTCGTGCACTGGGCCCCTAGTGTAAAAAATAATGTGAAAGGGTTGCCGCACACCTACATGTATTCCTGTTTCTATTTAGTCCTACTCCCAGGCGGCTTTCAGGTGGCTCTGATCTGAACCCTGGTCCTCCTTTTTACACAAGTGGCATCTCTCTGTGCTCCTGGCCTTGAGCTGGGGTGGAGCGGGCTTGTCACATGGCAGACTCGGTGCCCCCACTCCCAAGGCCGGGCTGGGAAAGGCCACGCACTGCTGGCTGCCTTTGGGAAACTCACCGAGGGCGCTGGCTGCCCTGGGAGACGGCCGCACGCGGAGAGACCCTGGGAGTCCAGCTGCCTGGTCACAGCTCCTTTGAGTCGCCCTGTCTGGACAGCAGCTGTGTGAGTCAGAAGCCTCGAGCCCGCCGTGGCCACTGCTCACTGCCACCTCCTGGAGACCCGGGGCCAGAGGGGCCTGCTGTCCCCGTCCGCTCGGGTGGCCTGCTAACCACACAGTTATTTCTCCGGTTCTGGAACCTGGGGGTCCAAGTTCCCTGCCCCTCCCATGGACCCCCAGCACGTGGCCAGCCCACAGTGTCAGCCCACAGTGCCTGGGAGGATCCGCTTCCTCATGGTCACTGTCTCCTCACCGTGACCTCAGAGGTGGAAGGCGAGGGAGCTCTCTGGGGCCCCTTTGGTGGGGACACGACCCCACCCCTGAGGACCCCACCCTATGACCTCCTCACTCCCAAAGGCCCGCCCCACACCAGCACCCTGGGCATTGGGTTTTCAGCGCATGAAGTCGGGAGACACACATATTCAGTCCACAAGCTCCTGCGCCCAGTCAGTCCCTAATTCCTTAACAGTTAACGGCTGGACTGTTCTAAGCTGCCTTTTGGGGATGTCAGCACAGAGCCCAGGCGGGGTGTTCCTGTGGACCCTCGTGGTGGGTGCGGCCGGGATGGTGCTGGCAGCGCTGGGCGCTGACTGAGGCTTCGGGTGGCAGGTGTGGAGGGTCACGCTGACTCACGCAGATCCTTTGCCCACCAGGACCCGCTCTGGCCATGGAAGGACCCGGAGGAGCGCCCTCTGGTGGGGGAGCCACAAAGCCCTCAGCGCCCTCTCCTGTGCTTCCAGCTCTGGACATGGAGGTGCGAGGACACAGACCCCCATCGGGACGTGAGCCGGGCTCCCTGGTCTTACCCACCTCGGTCTTATGAGACCATGTCTCTCACCGTGGCTGAGGGACTAAGGGGCACGCTGCCCCTGCCGCTGGCACGGGCCCTGCATGCACAGTAGAGGCCAGAGAACTGGGCGGTATTCCATAACTGAACTTTCCTCCCAAGAAAGCGCACCCATAACCTTCGGCAGTGGAGGGGGACTGTGGGCCCCCCACCTGCAGGAAGACTGGTCTTCCTCAGAGACGCTGTTTTCTGGGAGCCCAATTAAAACGTGTTTTCCGCTGGTAAGTCAGCTCCTGGATTGCAAGCGGACAATGAAGCAGCGGTGGACAGCGTGAGGCTGCGCCGCTTCCCTGGAGAGCACTCAGGAGCCCTTTCCTGCCTCCTCCGCCTCTCCGCACCCTCCATTCCTCTCCACACAAACACATGGGCGTCACTGTCTACCATCCGCCAGCACCTGGAACAGCGGCTCTGGCCATCATCTCGCCCACTGGCCACAGGGAGAGGCTGGGAGGGGCCTGGGAGGGGCTGGGGGATGGAGGAGGGGCCCCCTCTGGGCCCCCCAGGAGCCCTCTGGCCAGGGGTTCATGGAGCAGCACTGTCCCAGGTCATCGGACCCCACAGTTCAGAAGACACGCCGCCTGGAGATAAAAGGATATAATGAAAATGTAAATGAAAAACTTCCCGCGGCCGGGCCTGACAGGGGAAGATTGATCCCCGCGACGCTCCGTCTTGATGAGACAATGAAAAATCGCCGCGCGGCAGCTGTGTCAATATCAGACTTGGTAATGCCCGGCTGCGCTGGGTTTTATTTAATCCGCTTTGCCGGGAGATGATAACGGTTGTTACTTTTCAGGGCCTGTCTGTCAGCGCCCGGCCGCAATATCCCTCGCCGCGCGGCAGCCCCGCCATTTATTTTAAAATACCATTTCACACGCTGCTGACTTTTAACAGTGTTCCGTGTGAGGCTGTGAGATTGAATAGCGACAGAAACAACACTTTTTATGAGAATACAGAATATTAAAACCGGGCACAATATACAGATGGCGCCTCGGTACAGCGTGTTCCCCTGCCCCGTGCCCGCTCCCGCTGCATGCATTTGTAGGAACACCATAAATGTCACTCTCGCTGACTGCCTCCTGGCATTTCATTTAAATGGAATTCAAGTCGGGCTTGCTGCCGGCCCGGCGGCTGCTGCTGCTACCAACTTGGGCTGGGTGCCTCCGCTCACAAAGTCACCCCATTGGGCTCATTTCTTGGGCCCCTGGTGGGGAGAGAGGAATGACTGCTCAGACCCTAATGGCAAAGAGCAGAGGCCCGAGGACCCTGAAAGACTCCACCAGGAGACGGGCCCGCGGCCACGTGCTCACCTTTGCGGCCACGCCCTTGGGGAGAGCTGCTCTGGGCTCTGGGGCTGCCCCAGCCGGGACCTGGGTTAGTTCATCGTGGTGGGAACCAACACACACGAACGGGCATCCGTCGAAAGCCACGGCAGCGGCTGTTCTCCACTGACTTCCATCCTGGAGGGTGTGCGCTTGGCTGCTGGGCCTGCGGACGGGCAGGGGCAGGCGCGATGCCAACATGAGCCAGTTCCCTGTTCTCTTCCTTGGGCAGAGCTGTGCTTTGCTTCGAGGAGTCCAGAGACAAAGTGGAATGGGGGGGGGGGGGTGGCGAGGCTGGTGACCTGGGGTCCCTAACCTCCTGTCTAGGCTGAACGAGGCTAGACGTGGTCTGCTGAGTCCAGCCCCGTCCGTGCGCCCACGGCTCGGGACTGAATCAGAGCCTGAGAGATTTCCGGCCGAGAGCTCCATTTTCAGAAAATTGGACATCTTTGCTGGAAAAAATCAAACAGAAACTCTGATTGTAAGCCTCAGCCCCGGCCTCGCGCACTCGGCTGGCACACACTAGCAACAAGGCAAGATGGGGTATCGTGGTCCAAAGACATTGGCAAACCTGCCTGTTGCTGACGGCACTGACATCCTGTGTCTTCGTAGGAGTTTAATTAGAACAGTGGAGAGATGAGGGGCTGGGACTGGGAGATGCCGCCACGGGAGGTTTGGAATTTCTTCATTTTGGACCATTTCTACTTACTTTCAAGTTAACTCCCACAAGCCTTTCCAAGGTGCTGAGGCACAGGTAACAGGACAATGACCCAGGCCACAGAGTGTGCAAATAAACTTAGGCAGTGAGAATATTCTAGCACCACCCATGCTGGCTGGGCTCCTGGGGTCGCCCTGAGGATGGGCCCGCCCTCGTCCTCTACTTCCTGGGAGCGACTCTCCTCTGCCGTGGCCTGTGCTCTGTCCTTTTAATCTCCTCAGACGCATATGTCTTTTCTCCCCTCAGAGAGAGGAAGGGGGCCCACCTATGGCTTTGGTGTCCTCAGCCAGTTGGCCACCAGCTACAATGCTCCCCCAGGAAATGCCCAGGAAATGCTCGCGATGGTGCTGACTGCTTGCCTCCGTCTGGCACGCAGCACAGTGCCTGGACAGTCAGCGGGCAGGGCGTCCTGGAGCCGAGGCTGTAAGGCTGCTTGAGAAATGTCAGAGAGGCCAGAGGATCACTAGGGCGATGCAGGTACCACAGCGAACCCCCACACACCTGCTACAGGAGGGGTCCCTGATGGGGTCAGAGACCTCAGCGTCTGCCTAGAAAACCATGGGGTAGAGGCAGTATTTCTACTCCCAAATCCTCCCGGGCTACACTGCTATATATACATATATATATGTGTATATATATATATATATATATATATATACATGCATCTACATATACATACATATAAACACATATACATACATCTGTATATACATACACATACATATACACATACACATATACATACATCTGCACACACACACGTATATACACACATACACATGCATCTACATATATACACATCTATACATATACATATACACATATGTACATACATCTATGCACACACATACACATATACATATACATACATATACACATGTATATATACATACACATACATATATAACACACATCTATATATACATACACATATGTACACAATCTATATTTACATATACACACATATACGTATATACATACATCTATATATACATGTACATATACACACATGTACACACATCTGTATATACATACATATACAAATATACATACATATACACACATCTATATGGTGGGAGTGGCTTAAGGCATATACACACATATACATATATATATACACATATATACACACTAGAGGCCCAGTGCACAAAAATTTGTGCACTCGGGGGGATCCCTCAGCCTGGCCTGTGCCCTCTCGCAGTCTGGGACCCCTTGGGGGATGACCACCTGCTGGTTTAGGCCCGCTCCTTGGGGAATTGGGCCTAAGCTGGCAGTCAGACATCACTCTGGCAGCCCAGGAGCCCTCGGGGGATGTCCACTTGCCAGTGGGGAGCAGGCCTAAGCTGCAGTCGGACATCCTTAGCGCTGCTGAGGAGGCAAGAGAGGCTCCCACCACCACCACTGTACTGGCAGCCATCAGCCTGGCTTGTGGCTGAGCAGAGCTCCCCTGTGGGAGTGCACTGACCACCAGGGTGCAGCTCCTGCATTGAGCGTCTGCCCCTGGTGGTCAGTGTGTGTCATAGTGACCAGTCATTCCCAGTGGTTCTGCTGTTAAGATCAGTTTGCATATTACCCTTTTTTTTAAAAAATATATTTTATTGATTTTTTACAGAGAGGAAGAGATAGAGATAGAGAGTTAGAAACATCGATGAGAGAGAAACATCGATCAGCTGCCTCCTGCACATCCCCCACTGGCGAAGTGCCCACAACCCAGGTACATGCCCTTGACCGGAATCAAACCCGGGACCCTTCAGTCCGCAAGCCGATGCTCTATCCACTGAGCCAAACCGGTTTCGGCCATATTACCCTTTTATTATATAGAATAGAGACCTGGTGCATGGGTGGGGGCCGGCTGGTTTACCCTGAAGGGTGTCCCAGATCAAGATGGGGGTCCTGCTGGGGTGCCTGGCCAGCCTGGGTGAGGAGCTGATGGGTGTTTGCAGGCTGGTCACACCCCCTTCAGGGTGGGGGTCCCCACTGGGGTGACTGGCCAGCCTGGGTGAGGGGCTGATGGCTGTTTTCAGGCTGGCCACACCCCCTTTAGGGTGGGGGGGTCCCCACTGGGGTGCCTGGCCAGTCTGGATGAGGGGCTGAGGGCCATTTTCAGGCTGGCCAAGCCCCCAGCCTCTCCTTTTTTTCTTTTATTCTGGGATTTATTTACCTTCTATAATTGAAACTTTGTTGCCTTCAGTGGAGCTCAGAGCCAGCCAGGAAGCTTGGCTTCCTCCATCACTGGAGAAACCAAGCCTCCTGCTTGCTTCAGCTCCGTGGCTGCTGGCCACCAGCTTGGTTGGGTTAATTTGCATATAGTCGCTCTGATTGGCTGGTGGGAGTGGCTTAAGGCATAGCAAAGGTATGGTCAATTTGCATGTTTTTCTTTTATTAGATTAGATATACACACACATCTATATATACATATACACACATACATATATACACACACATATACATACATCTATATATACATATACATATACACACATCTATATATACACATGCATATATATACATATACATACATCTACATACATGCATACCCATATATACATATACATAAATATACATATATACATATATACACATGCATACATATACAAACATCTATATATACATACATATACATATACATATATATATATATATATATATATATATATATATATATATTCTATATAATAAAAGGCTAATATGCAATTGTCCCCACGGGCAGGAGTTCGACCAACCAGGAGTGGTTGAGCAGAGCTCCTGCATTGATGTGTGCTGACCACCAAGGAGTGGCACGGAATGAAGGGAGGCCCTGGCTGGCAGCCAGCAGCCGCTAGGGACCCTACCCATGCATGAATTTTGTTCGCGGGGCCTATAGTATATACACATACATACACATACATACACATATACACACACATCTATATATACACGCATCTATATACACACATATATACATACATCTACATATACACATAATACATACACATATACACACACATATACACATACATCTATATATACATATACACACATATACACATCTGTATATACATATACATACACATACGACTAGAATTGAGGTCAGTAGCCCGTGTCTGGGCTGCTGAGATGCGGGACGCCTGTATTCGCGGCAGAGAAGGGGCGGGCCCTGTCGAAGGCATAGCGCTGTCTGCAAGGGGGACAGGGTCGGAAAGCCGGCACGCCTCCCCTCCCTCCCCCCGCCTTCATGTTATCTTCCTTCTTATAGTTGAGGGTTCGGCTCTGCATGCTTGTAAGCACTTGGACTAATGCATTTACTTTTTGATGGAAGTATCTGTCATCTGAAAAATGTCTGTGATTACTGGCACAGTATTTTGGCTTTTATGATTTCTAAATGCTCTTTTTCTGTAGACCCCCCCCCCCCCCCCCCCTTATCACTACCCTCAGCCTTTTGTTTTTCCCCTCTATTTTTCAGTCTCTGCTGTTCTCAGGACTTCCAAGTCCATTTTTCATCTCAGGGTAACCGTGTTTGAAGGTGCCATTTCTTTCTACGACCTCTGCTCACAGTCAGAAGGGGAAGCATTGGAGTGAGGAAACCAGCGCCAACAAGTTTGACTCTAAGGCAGTGGCTCTCAACCTTCCGGCCCTTTAAATACAGCTCCTCATGCTGTGACCCAACCATAACATTATTTTCGTTGCTACTTCATAACTGTCATGTTGCTACTGTGATGAATCATTATGTAAATATCTGATATGCAGGATGGCCTTAGGCGACCCCTGTGAAAGGGTCCTTTGACCACCAAAGGGGTCGCGACCCACAGGTTGAGAACCGCTGCTCTAAGGTGTAGCCTAAACCCCTTCGCCTTCAGCTTCCATAAGGACGTTAAAGCCAGGCACGGAGCCCAGGTGGCGTGGCTCAGGGGCTGAGCATCGACCTATGAACCAGGAGGTCACAGTTCAATTCGCGGTCAGGGCACAGGCTCCGGTTGCGGGCTCCATCCCCACTTGGGAACGTGCAAGAGGCAGCCGATGGATGTTTCTATCTCTCTGCAAAATCAATAAAAACACTTAAAATAAAAAAGCAAAATAACCAAAAACACACAAAAAAAAATGGGAGCCGAAAAAGGTCCCAAAACGAGGTGTCCTCCAGGATGGCCAGTGGGACCCCGACTGCGCCCTGTCCGAGCGCAGCCCAGGTGAGGGCGTCAGGACAAGAAGTGCTCCATTTCAAGAGACAACGGGCACCTCTTCCTCGCAGGACCGAAGCTGCGAGGGCTGCGGGCTCACCTCCAGAGCTGACGGACACATCAGGGCTGCCCAGTCCCTGAGCAGGCAGCTGCGCACCTCTCCCCGAGCTCTGGCCTCCCTCAGTCCCAGGTGACAGGGCGGCAGGCGGCCCACGCCACCCACGCCACCTGCCCCGCCCTGGACGCCAGAGCGGAGGGTCCGACCTTCAGACCCACCAGATTCCCTAAAACGTGAACTTCTCTTAAACGAACATTCTTTGATTTTTGTCAAGACACTAGGGGAGATGGCAGGCGTCCTGTCATTCTGTCCTCTTCAAGAGGACTTTGACATCTGGCTGAAGGCTTTCCTGGACACCCAGACCCCCTGGATGTGGGAATCGCTGTCCTCGCTGCACCACACCCAGTGCCCTGTGCCAGCTCCTTGCTGTGCTGGATTCTAGTCATCTGGCACCCTGTCGCCCAGCACGGGGGCCCCTTCTTACCCACACCTGCGCTGCTGTGCTGTGTCCCCCCCACAACCCCCACCCGGCTCCTGACGCCTCCTGTCCTCGGGCCCGTGAGGACCCGCTGGCTTCCTTCCGTCCGGCCCAGCCTCGTTCCCACGGCAGAGCCTCATGGAGTCTGTGGGGGATGCGGCCGCTCACTCACTCTTGTTCTGCTTCCTCTCCCGGTGCGGCTTAGGGACCATGTCACATGATCCTTGTCCCTGTCCCTCCCCACTTTCCAAAGCAGCTCTTCCAAACCTCCCCTTCCCTAAGTGTCCCTGCTCCAGCCGCCTCCTCCCGGGGGAGGGGAGCTCTCCGGTCGGCCCAGGAGCGAGCGGCACACCTCCCTGCAGCACGCTGAGCCCAGGCCTCACCCAGGCTTCGCCCGCTCACACCCCGAGGCGGTCTCCCGCTGTCATCCCGCACGGAATTCTGTAGTCCTTCCTCCACCTGGGCCCTTGCCCTCTGACTCCCACGCCTTGGCATCGAGCGTGTTCTCCCCTGTAGTACAGCTCGGTCTCCCTTACAGACTGGACTGGGTCTCTCATCCACTCCCTGGACTCTGCCATGACCCCTGAGCTCCAAATCTGCTCTAAGTCCCGTCCTCGCCCCGTACCTGGCTCGTAGCCATCAGGGCCAGCCAGGTCTCTCTGGGATGGTGGGGGCACACAGCTGCATAAAATCCAAGTTCCAGACCCTTCTTTTCCTCCACGGGATGGAGACGAAATGGCCAGTTGGCATTTGGGGGGAGGCCCCAGGCCTCTCTAGACAGGGGACCTGCAGGAGAGCCATTGAAAATCTGAGGAGAAAAACCATCTGCACACAAATATGGCAGCGATTCTCCAGGGCGGACAGCTCACCCCGTGGCTCCTGCTCTCCTTGGGAACTCACTGCAGCTGCACTGCACACTGGGTGCCCCCTGGCTGTGCCCATCTTTACGCCATGGCTGTGCCCCCCTGGCTGTGCCCATCTTCACGCCATGGCTGTGCCCATCTTCACACCATGGCTGTGCCCCTGGATGTGCCCATCTTCATGCCATGGCTGTGCCCATCTTCACGCCATGGCTGTGCCCATCTTTACGTCATGGCTGTGCCCCTGGCTGTGTCCATCTTTATGCCGGAGCTGTGATGCCCCCCTCTTCCATGACTGCAAACCCCCCAAACCCTCAGGGTTTCCAGACTAGGCTGTGGGCCCATCACAGGGGATGGTGACTGGGTGTGAGTCATGTAGGACCCTTGACTCTGAGCCCTCTCCCCTGCAGGCCCTGCAAAGCCTCCTGGGAAATTGAGGAAGGGCGAGGGCCCCTTTCCCACAGCCTGGAACCCGGGTCAATGTTATGGCGGAGGTCCCACCTGCACCCCCCTCTCAGTGTCCCCAACGGTGGCCGTGCAGAGGGAGGCCAAGAGGTTCTGTACAGGTGGGGTGACCAGGCCTGAGATGAAGACGAGACGGGGTGACTGAGACAGGAGATGGTGTAACTGAGATGGGAGACGGCGTGACTGAGACGGGAGACGGGGTGACTGAGACGTGGATGGGGTGGGGGAGGTGCAGGGCCTCAGGTGTGGGTGCACTTGCACTGGGAGCCCCCTGAGCACTCACAGGGGGAGGGTAGAGCAGTGGGAGGTCCCTGAGGGAGACGGTGAGCCTGGCACACAGCTTCCCACCGGCCGGGACCCCATGGCTGCTGCCGGCGGTGCGAGCCGAGTGGGGCAGGAGAGCTAATTGTCCTCCGGGCAGCCAGGGGCTCGCCTGGCACTGCCTGTCAGTCCCCAGGGCTATAGGTCTCCCCGAAGCCCAGGTGATCTCCTGGGTGAGTCGGAGGGAAGGCGCTTGCGGGAGTGTTCATGCAGCGCACGGCCCTCGCTCGTCCCAGGCCCTGACGGCAGCTCCCGACCATCAAGCTCCACTGGAAGGCCAGGGCCTGGGCCAGGAAGACCGCCGCCTGTCTCCGGTCTGAACACAAGTGAACATCAGTGCCAGGCGGTGGTGCGCAGGGAGGCGCGGCGGAGCCGGGCCTGATGGGACTTTCCTGCCCGCTGTTCCGCGTGAGCCCCGCGGGGGCCGTCCCGCGTGTTGGACTATGTACTTCGCCTCATCTCACCCTGGGAAGCGCCGTTCTTTTAAGGAGACAGAGGATAAGGGACGCTGGATGCGCTGCCACCAGCCTGATCACAGAGCCCTCGGGGACCCACCGCGGCCCTTCTGCCACTCTGGGAAGGGAGACCGGATGTGTCACGCGGAGAGCGGGTGCCCCTATCTCTTTGGGAGAGTGAGGGTCCGGGGCTGCACCGCCACCTCTGTGCCTGGGCATCTGGCCCAGGGGCCTGTGGTCAGGGCCTGTCTGTGGAAGGCCGATGGGGGGCACCGGCGGCTGGTCTGCAGCGCAGTGGCCGGGCCATTGCCGCCTCGGGCTCAGCTGGGCTGCACGCAGGCTGGGAGCGCGGCGCTGAGAGGACGCTGCAGGCCGCGGACTTGGCCTGCAGCCCTGTGTGCCCGGAGCTCCGGCTGTTAACGATCATCCCAGTCACCCACCTGTTGCCTCCAAGCTCTCGTTATGGCTGCGAATACGGGCAACTTCCACTGTGCCCGCTGCCTCTACGTGCTCTGCTGCCCCAGTCACACTGTCACTGCTCAGCGACGGAGCCCGCGACGGAGCGCTCCCCCTGGTTTGGCTGAGAAGCGGGTGGTCACTAGGACCAGCACTCCCTAGGCCGATCCCAGGCTCTCAGGGGACTTAGGTCTGCAGGTCATCTCTCCGCAGGGCAGTGCTGTGGCCCAGGTTCAGCACAGGCCCTGCCTCACAGTGGCATCAGGAGGCGTCGGAGGCAGGAGGCAGCCTGGTCATTGCTGCCCATCGCGGCCAGCAGCGCCTCAGGAACTCCGGAGCCTCATGGGACCCAGGGGACCCGTAACCCCGCCTGGCTGCCGCAGGACCGGTGCCCTGGCGCAGGGCCGCCTCTCGGTAAAACCCCCGCCACCCAACATCAGCGATTTTCTTTGGAAGAGGGGGCTGCCTCGCCGCCGGCTCCTCCCTCCCGCCAGCATAGGACAGCCTGCACCTGCCTGGCCTGCGGACCCTCAGCTCCAGCAGATGGACCCAGCTCCGCGCCCACAGTCCCGTCTGGGAGAGTCCATCCTGGGGTCTGTGACTTCGATACTAAACCAAAGCAAATATGCCAACGTGGCCACGGCATTTAGTTCAGTGCTTAGCAGCTCCATAGAAATTGCTATTATTATTTAAATGAGTTTTCATAGTAAGTCTATCCAGTGGCTGACAGAATTTCTCCAGTCAAGGCTGTTACTATGGGCAACAGCTCTTCCCTTCCTCTCATTACTATGCCATTGTCCCCACCAGCATCTCTAGACTGGCCGTCGCTCCCAGAGTCCGCACTCGCTCTCCGTGCTGCAGGAGGGGATTTCAGCCCATCATGCCCGTCCGGTTTGCTGGGGCCTCTGCTCCTGCGGCAGCTCCCAGCCCCGGCCGGCCGCGCAGTGGTGGCCGGAGCTCATCTCCCTGGGCTCCGGGTGGCGCCGTCCCCGCACGCCCGCTCAGGGGAGGTGGATGTAGAGAGTTCTGTCTTCTCCACGCGAGCACCTGCCCCGCACACTCGGCGTCCACTCTGCCCTGTGCACGTTGGAGGAGCCGACCGAGGGCCAGGATGTCCTAACGGACACGACCACCTCCTGGGGTTCCCAAAGGACCCGTCGGACCGGAAGCACAGGGGTTCGAGGGTCTCAGGCGCCGCCCCCAGGATAGGATGGGAGAAGCAGTTTCCTGTGGCCCCCTCGCGGGGCTGACACCCTCCCCAGCATCCTTCCCAGGCAGGTTCCATTCACTCCGCGCAGCCAAGAGCTCTTTCCTAGGCCACAGGCGAGGGGCAGTGAGGCTCCCTGCTGCCGCTCCCTCGGCGGGTCCCAGCCCTGCTGTCCCCTGTGAGCTCCCCTCTGGACATCTGTCAGCACCCCTGTTCCAGCCCCCCTGCCCCCCCCCCCCCCCACCCCGCACACTGCAGCACTGGCACCTGGGTTTTGACCCAGAAACACGTTAGTCACCACAATTGTCACTTAGGCCTGAGCACCTTGTGTCCCTTTTTGGGAATTAAAATCCCAGGAAAGCTTGGCATTTGCTGCACTGAAGTTGTTCAGTGTCTGAATAAAGGAAAGCAATTCCACAACGGACAAGACGGACGCTTCGAAGAACGGCTGCGTCTCCGGCATCCACACACCGCTGGGCGGCAGTGGGATGGCCCTGACATCTCGCCTCGCTCTCGCTCTCACTGTTGCCATCTGTCCATCCCACCCCCTCTTGTCCACACTTCCTCGCTCAGAGGGACGGCTCTGTATGGACGAGAACCACAACGGGAGGCCCAGAGGGGCCGTGTGGCCGGGGGGTCCCAGAACAGGCTCTGACGCCCCAAGCCCAGGTCGAGGAGGTAAAATGAACAAGGAAATTCCTCTGTCCTCACACTCCGATACCCGCTTGCTTCCGGTATTTCATAGAAATGGAGCCTGCAGCCTGTGCTGTGGGACCAGCTTCCCTCCCCTGGCGGGATGCTGAATCGTCCTTGCCTGGGCCAGACCCCATTCCATCGCGTTATTGTAAGGACTGACGGGCATTCGGGTGGTTTCCAATTCTTGGCTGTTATGAACTCATGCTCCTATGAAGACCCATGCACAAGGTTTTGTGCGGACATATGTTCGCTTCTCTTAGGCACATACCTAGGAGCAGAATTGCTGGGGACACATGATAACTAGAGGTTTAACCCATCCACAGACACCAGCCTGTTTTCCACAGCAGCTGGGTCGTTTCATACTTCCATGGATAGGGTCTGGGTTCCGATTTCTCCACAACTTTGCCAACACTTGCTACCAGCTGTCTTTTTTTTTTTTTTTTTTTTTTTTTTATCACCACCATCCTCGCCTGTGTAACATGCATCTCGTTATCATTTTGATCTGCGTTTCCCTAATGGGCTGATGTTGAGCATTTTGGGGGGCCTTCATAGATTTCCTTTAGAGAAATATCTATTCCAACCTCTTGCCATGTTTGAGTTATATTGTCTCTTTTAAAAAAATATGTTTTTTTAAAATTTTAATTGATTTCAGAGAGAGGAAGGGAGAGGGAGAGAGTGATAGAAACATCAATGAGGACAGAGAATCATCGATAGGCTGCCTCCTGCACGCCCCCTACTGGGGATTGAGCCCAAAACCTGGCCTGTGCCCTGATGGGAATCAAACCATGACCTCCTAATTCATGAGCTGAAGCTGAACCACTGAGTCACACAAGCTGGACTATAATTTGTCTTTTTATTATTGAGTTATACGAGCACTTTATATGTTCTAAGTATAAATTTCTTATCAGGTAACTTACCTGCAATTTTTTTCTCCTTTCTCTCCACTTTCTTGATAGTGGGCTTTGAGGCACAGGGATTATATTTCGATAATGTGGAATTTATCTGTTTTGGGGGCTGTGCTTTTGTGTCATGACTTGCTTTATTTTCACAAGACCCTTCAAAGGAATGCCTACGCTTTAGTATTTAAGATGCGGATGGCATTAAGACCTTAAGACGCCAGTGAGTTGACTAAACCCAGATTACTGCTTCAGGCATCTCTATACCAACTTGCCACCACATATTGGTTGTAAAACATATTTGTGGTTTAGACCCTTCTGAATATGTGTGATACTCGAGACTCTAAGGGATGTTAACGATTTCATGGTCAATTCAAAAATATTATACAGTGTGCTGCCCCCAGGTGGCAGCAGCTGAGCCTTGCATGAAGTCTCTTGAACTTGAAGAAACATGGTTTATCTGAGCCTGAGTTTTCTGCTCTATTGTAAGAATAACTTTTAAAGACTTTGCTTAAAAATGAAACTTTCTAATAAAACCAAGTTCTGAATGTTAAGAGAATACATTTAATAAGAAGACAAAGAGAAGGAAAGAGAGAAAAATAAACATTTACTGAGCACTTACTATGTGACTTTATGTACAGTATTTCATTTAACCTCACAATACCAGGTATAGCCCGGTGTCCTCAGGTTAGAGATGTTTGGCTTTGGGCCACACAGCAGCAACAGACTGCAGCTCCGGCAGCTCTGAAGCCTGGGTGTCACACTCTGCCTGTATTTGTGATTTGCTATCAATCAATGAAATGGAAATTCATGCCCAGTGAGTGTTTAGTAAGCATAGCAGGTACCATGCTGGGTAATTATCATAAACTAGAGGCCCACTGCATGAAGATTCATGCAAGAATGGGCCTTCCTTCCCCTGCCTACCGGCACTGCCTTTGCTCCGTCCTGGAGTTGCCTTTAAACCTTCCTACGCTGCCCAGAGGCCTGGAGTGGCTGGGGCAGTGAGGAATGCCCCACCTCTGGCAGCTGGGTGCCTGTGTATGCAAATTAACCCACCATCTTTGTTGGGTTAATTTGCATACTCACTCCCGATTGGCTGGTGGGCATCACAAAGATATGGTCAATTTGCATCTTTCTCTTTTATTAGTGTAGATGTGAAATCAAACCAGATTCTTCCTCGTTGGGAATAGACTTGGATGGACAAGCAAGGAAGAGAAAGAGAGGGAGGGAAATGAAATGTATGTTCATTTGTGGCTGTAGTGGGAGCAGGTGTGGCCCGAGTGGCCAATGCTCCATCCCCTCCCATCCGCTCTGTGGCTTCACAGTCTGTCCAGGGTGAGCCCGGCACTGGGGATGTGCACCTCTCCTCTGTGAACTGCCCTGTGTCCCTCGGCCCTGTTCCTACGTCAGCACCTAAGAGTGACGTGCCTAAAAAGACACTTTCCATGAGCCTAATCGCACATTAGTACAGGAATCGTATGGGCTCACTCCATAAATGTCAGCCCTACTTTCCCCACAGCCCGAGCCAGCTCTTGTCTGAACATCTCTAAGGACGTCTTTCCCTCGCACCTAGGGGAGACACACCCTTTCCTGAGAGCACACGGGGCCAGCTCCCCCCCCGCCCCCGCTGCTCTTCCCATGGGCTTTGGGGAGCGAGTCTGACTGCTGGACCCACAGCAAGGAGGAACCCGGGGCGGTGCTTTGAGATGAGGCCCGTCAGTGCTGCTTGTGCCCAAACCAGAGATGGTCCCCACGCAGAGCGCAGGGCGTGAGGCCCGGCCCAAGGATCGGGGCTTTGCGCTCACCTCTTTGTGCGGCCACCGATGGCTTCAATGTGCTTTCCGTGTGTGAAGGGGTGGAACCTCCGGAGGTGTCTTGGGGGGTGGTTTGGGGGCCGGGGGCCTGAAGCAATAACCACAGAGGAGCTCTGGGCACAGAGCGTGGCAGAGCAGAGGGGCCCAGGCGCCACCATCAGTGGGCCTCTCCGCACTCCTCTCTCCACTCGGGCTCAGTGCTGCCTCGGGCCTCCCGGCTCTGTTCGCGGGACTCGGTGACCACAGCTAGCACCCAGCACCCTCCAGCCCCTGCCTCGCCCTCTGTCTCCCAGACACTGTTTCCCATGGGCATTCGCTGGGCCCTGCGGACTGAAGACACAGCACAAAGTCTTGGTTAGGGAGCTCGCTGACCGGTAGGAAGAGAGACGAGGAAACAGACGAGGGGACAGTGGTAACGTCCCCATCAGCACGGCACTCCCCATGCTGCCTGCTCTAAGCAGCTCACGCTCACTCTCCATCCAGTACTGACGCTGCGGTCGGTTTTAGCGATGGGGGACCGAGGTGCCGAACAAAGTGGCCTGCCCTTGGCCACGTGTCTCATAAGCGGCCAGGCTGGACGCCAGGCCACTCGGCTGGACCACGAAGCTCTCCCCCCTCGACACTCATCTCCTGGGAGAGGGTCTCAGCCCTGAGTGCCCGGGGAGGGGGGGATTTCCTGAAGGAGGGTGCCAAGCCTGACTGAATGCGGGTACCCAGGCTGGGAGGGGACTGGGGATGAAGGGGGTTCAGGACAGAGGCGGTGTCAGAGCCTGAAGACACGGAGCGAAGGCTTGTTCAGAGAAATCGGGTGTCTGCGAGCACAGAGTGCCGAGGCTGGGGGGCAGGCAGCGCCCCCTCAGAACTTGAGGGGTCCCCCTCCCAGCTGGGAAAGGTGAGCTCAGTGTGGAAGCTGGGTCACCAGACCGAGTTGCAGACACGCAGGCCTCACTTCCATGACACACTGCAGCACATGATGGCTCCTGAGCAAGCAGCCACTCCTCCTCCCCTCCCTCTGCACCTGCATCTGAGACCACACCCACGGAGGCATCTTGTCCTCACTCACCCATTCATGCACCACATATTTATGAAGCTGCCGTTACCTGTCAGGAACCGTGCGAGGCACCAACATCAGCAGCCTGAATGAGGCCCAGCGCTGCCCAGGGAAGGACACAGGTGACCGGGAAACTGACATATAGTTGGAGTTCAGAGCCAGGCAAAAGGCTGTGCGACAATGTGTTAAAGACCGTTCCTGGAGGAGGCGCCAATGCTCGAAGGATAAGAGTTTAGACCCTGGAGTCACGCTGCTCTGGGTTCAACTCCCAGCTCTGCCGTGTAGGAGCTGTGATATCAGCTGTTACTCAATTTCTCTGCGTCTCAGTCTCCTCATCTAACAAATGCAGGTCATACTGTGAACAGCCTCATAGAGACGTTGAAAGGCTTAAACGAGTTCACATTTTAAAGTCAGTACAACGATCCCCAGCAGATGTCACTGCTGCACAGCGAGTTGGGACATGATAGTTGAGTTCAAGCCCAAGACTTCTCAACCTTTCCAGAAAATTGGTGCATAAGTGGCTTCTTTTCAAGACACACAATACAGCAGGGGGTTGGTGGGCTGTGAGGCACAGGTGAGGGTGCCGACCACCTCTGTAAAGCACTCTGAACCCTTGGCCCTGGTGGAGTCGTGAGCTCCACGCTGTCTCCTGGTGGAAGAAAGGTCCCCCAGATCCTGGACACCTTGGATTTGACCCCCCGGCTGCCGTTGTCAGGGAGCTCTGCTCATTTCGAAGTTTCCAGCCATTTCCAAGAAGCCTGTGGATAAGGCCTGTCTGACGCCGCAAAGGCCCAGCTTTACAAGGAGCTCAAGAGGCTGGCGGTGTGGCCACTGGGTTGGAGCCAACAGCTTTATTTTCTACTAGAGGCCTGGTGTGCAAAATTTGTGCACTCAGCGGGGCAGGGTCCCTCAACCTGGCCTGTGCCCTCTTGCAGTCTGGGAGCCCTCAGGGGAAGTCTGACTGACGGCTTAGGCCTGCTCCCCGAGCCGGCCTAAGCCATCAGTCGGACATCCTTAGCACTGCTGCGGAGGTGGGAGAGGCTCCTGCCACTGCCGCTGTGTTCACCAGCTGTGAGCTGGGCTTTTGGCTGAGCGGCCTTCCCACTGTGGGAGTGTACTCACCACCAAGGGGCAGCTCCTGTGTTGAGCATCTGCCCCCTGGTGGTCAGTGTGTGTCATAGTGACCAGTCATTCCACCGTCGGGCCGAAACTGGCTCTCCTATACCTCCCAAGGGGTCCCAGATTGCGAGAGGGTGCAGGCCAGGCCGAGGGACCCCACCGGTGCACTATTGGGACCAGGGAGGGACACAGGAGGTTGGTCAGCTGGTAAGGGACCGCAGGAGGGCTCCAGGGTGTCTGGCCTGTCTCACTCAGTTCTGATTGGCTGGACCCCAGCAGCAAGCTAACCTATGGGTCAGAGTGTCAGCCCCCTGGTGGTCAGTGCATATCATAGCAAGTGGTTAAGTGACCTTAGCATATCATTAGCATATTATGCTTTGATTGGTTGAATGGCCAACTGGACACTTAGCATATTAGGTTTTTATTATATAGGATAGGAGGGGTCAGGAAAGGTCAAAGTTCAGTGACTTCGGTTCCTCTCCGTGACCTCTACAGGTGTGGGCTGGTGCAGCATGGGGGATGCTTTCTGTCTGGTCCGTGATGATGACATGGCCAGCACTGAGGTCCAGGCTGAGAGTCAGGGCTCCTCATGGCTCATGTCCTCATCTGCTCCATCTCCGAGGAGAGTCTCCTGGGGCCGGGCTGCGTGTCAGCCGAAGGCACATGGTGAAGGAGCATGGCTGTGTCCTCAACCCGCTCAGAGACCAGCCTGGAGTGGGAGGGCAGACAGGCTGGCAGAGGACAGGCTTCCACACCATTTAGGAAGTGCCCATGGAGTCTATAGGGAGGGAACCGGCCTTTGTGTTGAAGGATGGAGAGGCGTCTGTTGTGGGCGAGGTTGAGAGCATTTCAGAGAGAATCAGTGCACGTTCCCGCTGGAAACCAGAAGGCAACGCGGACAGCAGCCATTTGGGGGAGGGTTCTGGGTATTTGGGTAGAAAGACGCCACCCTCCAACTCAAGGAGATTGTGCAGCACCGGCCTGCAGCCCTCGCAGACGGAGTCCTGCCCGCCCCTCCGGTAGGGCTGCTTCTGTAACTTCTGTTTCTGTGCAAGACAGTCTGTTCGCTCCGTTTCACCAGGAGTGGGGCTCGCAGGATCATTTGGGGCCCACAGCGCACCTTCCTCGGCCCTGAAAAGAGCGTCCGCCTTCACGTGCGCTGTGCACCAGGACGGCGATGTTGATGGGCTGACCGCTGACCCCGCCTGTGCAGCTCCGCCCTGAACGCCGCGTGCAGACACTTGGGGATCCCTGCAGCCACCCCACCTAGAAGGCAGGGCCGCGCCAGGGACTCAGCAGGCCGTGCCCGACCATCCGGAGCACACGCTGGGCCCACCCTCCGCTCCTCCTTACCAACCTGTGACCTCGGGGAGCTGCTCAGCCCCTCTCTGTTCCGCATCTCCACCCGCGAAGTGGGGCCGTGACCATTGGTGTGGCGTTCGTGTTAGGAGAGGCGCCTCTTCAGCCACGTGGGCTGCGGGCTGCCGGGGCCCACAGAGCCCAGAACATGTAAAACCCTGCTTCGTACTGGTGGGCACGGCCCTTCCTCGCTGACCGAGAATGAATCCAGGAAATGCCGCAGGTGCAAGCAGTCCCCGAAGCTGTTTGCTGAGATTGGAAAACACTCCGAAACGTGAGCGCTTCACAGACGATTCTCCATCCAGGCGGGCGGCGCGGCGGGTGACCTGGGGTGTGTGCGCGAGTTCACGCTCCATATTGAGGCTTTGCTTGAAGTTTACATTTTGCTTCATCGAGAAGTGAGATCCATGTACTGTGGTGGCACCTCTCTCGGAAATGGACGGCTCCTCCCAATAACCCTCGTAAAAGGCACTTCTAGACACGCGCATGTTCCTAGCGCGACGGCCGTGGCTGAACGCGGTGTCTGCTGGCATCGGGCCCCCGGGCGGACCGCGAGGTGGGAGTGCCCGCGGGAAGCCTGCTCAGGGGTAGCCGTGTTCCTGGAGGGGGGCTGTGAGCGTGTGGCAGGGGTGGCGCGTTAGAAAGCAGCACTTGGCCTTTGCATGTCCTCTCTGGACAGCGAGCGGCTGCACGGCGCAGAGCGAGGCCGCCCCGAAGGCTGCGAGGACAAGTTCCATCGGGAGCTTTAATGAGGCCAAGGGGACAGAGGCGACAGCCCAGCCCTGCGTGCGGCTTCAGGGCCCGGGCGTGGAAGTGGGGCTTGCCTGACGCGTGGACAGGACGCAGGGTGTCCAGTCCGAAGCCCTCGGCCTGAGACGGGCTGGGCACCGATGCGGTTCGTGCCCGGCTCCTCCAGTTAAATGCTGAGGCTCTGACTCTCGGGCCCAGAACTGGGATCAAGAACACCTGCTCGGGCCACTGTGCAAGGACGTCGCGGGGCCGAGGGAGAGGACACTGGGACGAGGCGCCCTGTGGGCCAGGGCGGCAGAGCCTGTGCACAGACCTCGCCTCCGCACGCTGCCACCCTTTGGTACATGCGCCTGGGCAGCGGGGAGGGCGGCGGACCTCGGAGCCTCTCGCACGGACAAGAGAAGCTTCGCCTGCTGCCTCCCTCTCCGGAGGCTGCCGCCTTCCGAACATTCCCGTGAAGTGAGGGCAGGCCTGGGCTGACCCCTGGCCACCGTTCACCGTCCGCCCCAGCGAGCCAGCAAGCCTCCCGCTCGCGCCCTCTACGCGGGTGGAAGCGGGGTGCACCGTGGGGTGTCTGTCACGTGAAGAAGTGCTCACCAGGAGGTGACGTTTGGGTCAGAGGGGCGAGGCCCACGCTGTCACAGCTCTGTCACTCAGCGGCCACCCTCCACAGGGCCTGGGGCTTGGCTCTTCGCTCCATTTGGAAAAAGAAATCCATAAAATTAGAAATTGGACAGCTTCACTGCTCTAGGTCAGTTTTTATGAGGCCCTCTCGGATTTATCAGAGGTTCCAACATCATGGGCGCATGAAATCGTTTTTGTTGTATCAAAAATCCAAACTGTTATTTATCTTTATTTAAAGCAAAACAATCTGTCCCCTACCGGCCCCTGGCTGGTCTCTGAAGGCACTTAAGCCCGGCATGGGCCGCAGGGCGCAGGGGGAGGGCGCTCCTCTGTGACGGAGCCCCTGGGGATTTCATATCAGCCAGTCCCCCCCTTCTCCCTGCCCACCCCCTCCCCGTCCCCGGGACCACGGGCTCTGATGAAACGTCAGGTGTGAGATGGACGGCTGGTGGGCTGGGGGAGGCGTAGCAGAGGAAGCCACAGCACAGCGGTCACCTCCATCACCAGCCTGCAGTGGGCCCCTGGGGCCGTCTGTCTCCTCCTCTCCTTGGGAAGGCCCTCTGGGGCCGCAGGCCTCCCGCTCCACATGCCTCTGACGGCCTGTCTAGGGCGTTCTTTCTGGATTCATCCCAGTTCGTGCAACATTACTTTCATTTCTCTTTCCCCAGACTAAGCTAAGGACCTTACATTTTACCATCTTTTCATTAATCTTCCATAAATGTTGATATATTTCTCTTCTAATCCCTCCTAAACTATAGATCTTTCAGAAACGGGGCCCGTTTAGCTCTTAGTGCTCGGCTCTCAAAGCCCCTCTTTAGCAAACGCATTAGTCTGTGGCCTTTGACAGGAAGAAGTTTTTCTCCCTGGTGAAGCCTAAAAGCCGGGCCAGCGTGGGTCACCCTTGGCCACAAGAGCGGGTGCACCGTTTCGGGGGCCTGGTGTGTGCAGGTCTTTCTTGGCGGTTGGGGGCTTGGGGGAAGGGAGGAGGAGGAGAATGTGGGGAGCCCCGCGAACTCCGTCCAGAGCACAGGGCGTGCCCTTCTCAGATGTAAGAATCTGTGAAACCACTAAAATCGGAACCACGGCACCATTTCATAGCGCTTGATTCTCAAATTCGTCAGCCCCTTCCCCTCTTGGTCTCGCTCCCTGCCAGACCCCATGTTTTTCTTCATCTTTTCATTCGTTTGGTGATTTCCGCCAGCTGTGGGCTACCCACTCGCCAGGAGGTCTCATTTCCAGCCATTCCTCCTCCCAGACCGGGCTCCGAGGGTTCTGGTTCTGGTTCGGGCGGACACCCTGCCTGAGCCTGCGGAGGAGTCACGGCAGCTCCCAGCGACCAGACAGACCCACGGCTGTTTCAGCCTGTGTTCATTGCACAAAGGATGCTCCCTGCAGGGCAAACTTGTATTTCCTCCCTGAAACCAATATTGAGGGTTGTCTCCTCCCTTCTGTACTTGGAGATGCGGGCTCTGCTAAGACTGCATTTCACTCTGCGTCTGCCGCCCGCCTGCGCGTCACGTTCCTTTGTCTGAGCCGAGTTTCTGTGCGCCGCCCTGAGCTCATCCCCCCTGAGTTACTGCGCCTCCGCTGGGCTGCTCTTCGGAGACTTCGGAAATATTTCCAACCTGGGATTTCCATGATATTAAAATTTTTTTATTACGAAATACATCATCCGCAGAGAAGAGTGTATGTAACGTATATTTAGAGTTTAAAGAGAAATATTGAAATGAACTTGTGCACCTGCCAGCCTGGCTCCCCGTGCCTGCGGACAGCGTGCGCCTCACGCTCACTGCCCTCGGGGAACCACGGTGGGGCTCACAGCATTCTGTCTACTTTCTTCTGGTTTGACTCATACACATGACATCAGGGCGGCTATGTTTGAGATTTTGACTGTTTTGCCCAATACCATATATTTATCTATTTAAAGACACGGGGGAGAAAATAATTACTGCTTTTTATTTAATATTTATTTTTTAATACTCACCCAGGATATTTTTTTCATTGATTTTTTTTTTTTTTTTTTTTTGTAGAGCGAGTGGAAGGAAGGGAGGGAGGGGAGGAAGAAAGAGAGGCAGAGATGGAGTGAGAGAGAGAGAGAACCATCAATGTGAGAGACACACATTGATTGGTTTCCTCCTGCACATCCTGGACCAGGGCCAGGAATTGAACCTGCAATCCAGGTACTTGCCCTTGAGCAGGGATTGAACCTACGACCCTGCAATGCTTGGGCTGACTTAGCCAGACTTGCCAGGGCCTGATACTATATTTTTGAGATTCATCTGAACTTTTGCATGTGGCCATATTCACTCATTTTCTGCTCTATGATATTTCCTGTTTTTCATAGAACACATTTCCCCTTCTTGCACTGGGTGTTTTTGTGTTGTTTTCCTTTTTTGCTAACGCCGGCCTTGCTTTCCGGAACATTCTTGTTTGAAAAGCCCAACTGCTGGGTGGCAGCGTCTGCACCTGCCCGGTTTCCCGGGTGTTCACTGCCCGCTCTTCCCCAGAGCCATGGGCCAACCGATCCTCCACCAGCCCTGCTCATGGAACATTCCTGCCAACTTTGGGTATTGGCCAACATTTTAATTTTTGCTAATCCGTTGGTTGTGAAGTACTATTTCACTGGGACTTTAAATTACATTTCACTGATTAATAATAAAATTAGTATCTTTTTATATGTTTATTGACCATTGGTGTTTTCTCTTCTGGAAAATGACTGGTCATGACTTTTGCCAATTTTCCTAACGAGATTTTGTTCTTCTCCTTTTGAATTTAAGTGTGTGATTTTCAAACACAAACCCTTTGTGATTAATGTGTTCACATATTTTTACCCCCTTCACTTTCCTTATGGTGCCTTTTGTTGAATGTAAGTTCTGGCTTTAATATAGCTAATCTATCAATTTCTTTCTTTTATGATCTTTGTTTTTCTTTTTACTCTTTATTGTTGAAAGTATTACATAGGTTTTCCTTTTCCCCCATTACCTCTTCAGCCTGCTCCTCCCCCCCGCCCCCGGCCCTCATCACCCTATTGTCTGTGTCCACGGTCATGCATATGTGAGTTCAAGTTCATTGGTTGATCTCTCCCCACCCACCCTCTCCTGTCTTCTCTCTGAGGTTCAACAGTGTGCTCATGCTTCTATGTCTCTGGGTCTATTTTTGATAATTAGTTTATTTGGTTCTTTAGATTCCACATGTGAGTGAGATCATATGTGGAATCTTATCTTTCTCTGACTGGCTTATTTCACTCAGCGTAATATTCTCCAGGTGATCTTGGCTTTTTGAGTGTAAAAAGTCTTTTCTTACACTGGAATCACAAAGGTCTTCTTCATGTTTTTCTAAAAGTGTTAAGCGTTGCCTTTTACATTTAGGTAACAATTTTAACTGCAGCTGATATTGACAAAGAGGGGGAATAGGCATTCAGTTTCATCTTCCCCACATGGCCGTCGTCTCCCCGTTCCTCGTGAAATAGTCTACTTCACTCCACACTCCGCCACGCGTTGTTTCCAAGTTTCTGGGACTTCCATTGGATGCCATTCATCTGGTCATCGTACCCTGGCCCCAAACGACATGGCGCTTAGCAGACTTTGTGATAATTTGTGATTTCAGCCAAATCACAATCTTGTCCTCTTCTGCATCAATGTATTGGCTATTCTCGACCTTTTCTTCTCAGAGATGTAGAGTCAGCTAAAGAAACCCCTGCAGAATTTTCTTTGGAAAGGAATTGAATGTAAAAAGTAATTTGGGGAGAATTGACATCCATTAATGAAAAAGATGGCTCTCTTTCCATTTATTTAAGATTTCTTTAATGTATTTCACTAACATTTTATAGTTTTCTCCATAACTGTTGATCTATCTGTTCCTTGAACTTTTCATCGGCGTAATCACACACACAACACGCACGATGGTGTCTAATGCCTCCGGATCCCTCATAGTCATGCAGTTGAGTTCTGTAGATAGTTTTTATTACTGGAAACACTGATAAATCATTTCATTAGTTCTAATAATTAATTTCTATGTTTTTTAGTTTCCTATATAGGAATTGAAATACCTGAAAATAATGACAGCTTAGTTCTTTTTCTCATCCTATACTTATTATGTTTTATAGTCAAATTGAGCTGTCTTCTTTCCAGTACTATATTGACTAGAAGTGGTGACAGCAGACTTTTTAAACGTATTTTTAATTTGAAAGAGAATTCTTTTAATATTCACCATGAAGGGTGGAGTTGCTATCGTTTTTGGCACAAACCTTTTACCAGATGAAGGAAATAACACTTATTCCAAATTTTCTAAGATTCTATTTTTAAAAAAATCCTCACCCTAGGATATGTTTATTGATTTTTAAAGAGAGATGGAGGGAGGGGGGAGAGAGAGAGAAGCATCCCTGTGAGAGAGTAACACAATTGGTTGCCTCCCGTACGTGCCCCGGACAGGCTCGAACTGCAACCTAGATATGTGCTCTGACCGGGAATCGAACCTGCAGCCTCAGTGCATAGGACGATGCCCCAACCAACTGAGCACCAGCCAGGCCTCCAAGATCCCATTTTTAAAATCATGAATATTAGCTGAATTTTATCAAATTTGTATTCATCTCTATGATGACCGTATTTTTTCATTTAATATGGTAAACCATATTAATATGGTAAAATGAGTTTTCTTATACTGAAACTACGTTACAATCTTGGAAAAATCTCATTTGTTAGTGAGGTAGCGTCTTTTATACATTGCAGAAATGGCTTTTCTGATTCTACGCTCAAGAATTTTTCATCTGAATTTGTGAATGAAATTGGCCTGTAGTTTTCACATAGTCATAATTTTCTTGTCTCATTTTGAATGTGCAGCTAGATTATTCCTCTAGGATGCATTAGGCAGTGTTCCCTCTTTTTATAGTCTTGGAAGGAATGTGTGAAAAACCGTATGAATTCACCAGTTTCCTGACTGTTTGGTAGAACATAGCTGTACAGCAATGCGGACCAGGGGGGAGCTTGTTTCTGGTGGGAGGTGGGAGTGGAGTGGTGGAGAGGGAGGTGGAGAGGGACCACCAAGCAGAGAGGGAAAGGGAACGCGCCCGGAGCCGCCTGGGTTGGAGCTGCTGGAGGCAGGCGCCGCAGCCTGGGATGAAAGATAATAAAACAAAGACATGAGAAGGACAGTGCCGGCCCAGGAGGGCAGGTGCCCCCATCTTTTCCTTCTAGCACTTCCCTCGCTGAAGCACAGAGGGAGCCAGCATGGGGAGTGCAGAATTGGTGGGCATCACACAGGGCCTCAATCTGGTGCCAAGTGGCCAGAGAACTTACTTCCCAGTCTTCCTGGGACATCGGCCCTGGACACCAGCGATTCACGCCAGGGAGACGCCAGGGAATGACACTTACAGAGACACTGGGGACCTGGACTGAGCCCCTTCCCTGATCCCTGACAGCCAGGCAGCGACTTCAGACAACCCCACAGCCAACCAGAGATTTCTCCAGGGTTTATGAATGACGTGGGAATCAAAGGGTAAGAGAGACACATTGAATGGCACAACCTAGCCCCACTCCAACAGGGAAATTAAAATGGAAAGGAAACACACCATATACTTCCAGCTCTATGACACTGATAATTAGTTATGGCGATCAGGCTAAGAGGTTAATATATTAGAGAAAACGAGTCTGCTAATGGAGATTTTCATGCTCCTTACACAAGCATGTCATGTGGACGGGAAGATAAGCTCAGTGATCTTCTCACTGCGAGATCCTCAGAGTCATGGACAGCCCCTGGCAACAGGTACCGGCCCCTTAGCGAGCGAGGCGACACGGGTTTTGAGTCAGGCAGGCTTAACTTCCACTACGTACCCGCGTGCGGTCTGGGCAAGCGAGCGCTCGAGCCTCAGTCTCCCCATCTGCACAGTGGGGGTGCCAGCAGGCCACACCCGTGAGTAACTACGAAGACTGAATCTACGCAGCACACGGACACAGCGAACAGGTCACCAGTGGCGTGTGCCATTCTTGCTTCTTACTCTCTGCTTGTTGACATGCCTCCTGCTTTGTGACACTGAGCTGGCGCGGCGGAAGCAGCCACAGTCCTAAACAAATTACACCTCGCCCACCGCAGCAGCATCTTATGACTTCTGTTCTTGGTCATCGAGAGGCCCTGTCCTCAGCCGCGAGGGATGAGTGGATGGGAACCATAGTGTAGGAACCGGATGCTCTGCCGTCCTGACCCGGCAGCACTCTCATCTCTCATCTCGCTCAGAAGCCTGCGCCATGTTAATGAGGTTGTTCGAGGTTCCACTACCAGCAGCCACATCCGCCCTCGACAAAGGATCCTGATTCTCTCAGGTCTGAATCTGCATGGCGGCCAGGGTCGGGTCCCGGAAATGCAGACGCAAGAAGGAACCTGACGTTCCCGGGAACAGGAGTGACGGACATTCCCAGTCACGTCCGTGTGGTGCTGGGACAGAGGCCCAGGGGTGACCACGCTAAAATGAAAGTCAGCACATTCACAACTCAGATGGACACAGCTCAAGGCCATAGGTGGCTGACAGCTGCTCGATAGGGCAGGCGTGTGGGAGACCCCGAGGGGAGTGGGATCTCTCGCAGCTGAGAGCGAGCACCGCATGGGGAGATGCACCTGGGGACACAGACGGCGCCTCCGGCGACACGTTTCCTGACCAAGTGAGGGAGGTGCGCAGCTGATGGGCCAGCAGGACGCTGCCTGGGCTCGGCTCTTGGTGATGGAGAAGCAGCTGAGTCTTGGGGCCATGAGCTTAGCAGCTTGTTCCCTGCGATTTGGTCGGAGACAACGCAGCGGCAGGAGTGAGAGCTGCACTGACGCGGCCGAGACCAGGAACCCTGAGCTCACCTTCTCCTCTGGCTCCGAGTCATCGGTGACCATTCACACCGACCGACCGGCACCGGGACCTTGGCGGTGGCTTTGCCGCCTGTGTGCCATCCCAGGAGGCTCCTGCCACCCAGAGCGCCTCCTGCTCTCATTCGGTTGCTGACAGCCTATTTGTTCATGGAAACCCACCTCGATGCCGCCTTCATCGTCTCCCCCTTCCACACCAGCGCGACTTCTCCCGCGGGTGAAGGCGCCCGCGATCCCGGGTGGACGGTCAGGTTCTGCTGGGCCAGGTCTCCCTCTGCTGACACTTGAATAGATGCTTCCACATACAAGGCCCTCACACAAACCACCCACTTCCTCCTCCCAGCAGGGACCCTTGCCTCTCACCTGCAACCCGACAGGGCCCACCGGCTGTGGGCAGGGCCTCGCTGCACCCTGGCCTGGGCCTGTGGCCGGCTGTGGCCAATGGCACGTTAGCAGTTGTGACTGGAGCAGAGGCTTGGAAAGGGCTTGCTCTGCTGTCATTCCCACGAGAAGGCCATTCCCAGGGTCAGGACGAGATGCAGAGGCGAGGCGCTGGGGCCTGGCAGAGCCCGTGGCCACGGCGGGGCTGTAAGCAAACCACCACGCTTGGCGGAGCTGCGTGCACCATGTGAGGCGTCGACGTGCTGGTTCCAGGCCCCTGAGCTCTGCAGGGCCCTGCGGCACGGACACTTTGTAACGAGAGCTGGGAGACAGCACCCACAAACGCCTCGGCCTCTGCTGTAAAACCTGTGCTCACGCCTGACCTCTCCTTCCAGCCCCATGTGGCCCGGGGTGGGTCAGCATGCCTCTCAGCGTCCCCGGCTCACCAGAGGGTCCTGGCAACACGACGCATGAAGCGGCTCCCCCAGCTGTGCACAGCGATGCTGACCGGGGGCCCTGGCTGCTGGACCAGCGCCTTCACGCACACATGTCGGGCTTCTTCCAAAGCGAACACAGACTGAGGCCATTGTCCCAGCCCCACACTTTCCATGCCCCATGCCAGCGGCAAAGGTGGCTGCTCAGAGACCTGGTCACAGCCACCCCGACGGGTCCTGCTGCCACCCTAGAGGTTCCGAGTGCCACCCCGGAGGGACTGCTGCCACCCCAGAGTGTCCAAGTGCCACCCTGGAGGGTCCGAGTGCCACCCCGGAGGGTCTGCTGCCACCCGGGCAGGCCTGAGTGCCATTCCCGTGGGCAGGGCTATGACTGCTCAGTGGTGTCGCTCTGGGTCAGTCACGCGGCTGCATCTCCTGGACAAACAGGAGGCGGATGGAGTGTGTCTAACTTGCTGTCACTTGCTGTGATTCACTGCGGGCTTCTAAAAATGGCGCATCTGAAGTGTCAGTGAATTTGCCGACTGTTGGCACGGGTGAGGAAAGCAAGTGTGAACCTGATGGATTAGGCTCCTCTGCTTATCCCCATTATGCTAATTAGATCCAATTTTCCCTTGGCACCGTCTCCCAGCGCCAGGGAGCCGGGGTGGCTGGGACGCAGACGGCCGAGAAGCAGGCCTGGGAAGCGCCTTTCTGGGCCGCGCTGTCCTGAGGAGCAAGCGGCCTGCGCGCCTCTCGTGGCGGCGGCGAGCTCTCTGCGGTGGTTCCACTGCGATGAGGTTCTCTCTGACCCTGGGACTGATGGCTGTAAATCCCACCGGCTGGTGGAGAAGGTGGAAGGGAGCAGGTCAGAGGGGAGCTTGGACCAGGCCCTCTTCTTGTCAACAGCACACCGAGAGGTCTGTGAAGGAGGGAGGGGTTCGCCTCTGGTCACGGGGGACAGTGTGGGGCAGAATGCGGTCCCCACAGGTGCTCCCGCTGAGCACAGGGCTCGGGCCCTCACCCGGGTGACACCCGAGGGCAGGCCTCACGTCTTACTCACCCTCCAGTGTCCAATGCCTTGCACGTGGCACACGGCAGGAAATGAAGGACTAGAATACAGGGAAGATCCCGTCCGTACAAAGGAAGGGGGAAGAAAGGGTAAAATGAACTCGCATTCATTTACGTGTGTCTGCGTGGACAGCGGTCCGTAACCATTCTCACTGCACTGAGACTACGACAACAGCCTGCCCGTGCGGCTCAGGCGGTGGGTGCCGGTCAGGGCACAGGCTGAGCTTGTGGACTTGGTCCCCAGTAGCGGGTGTGCAGGAGGCAGCCGATCACTGTTTCACATCAGTGTCTCTCTCTCCCTCTCCCTTCTTCTCTCTCTAAAATTAAAAAACGAAACACACCTGGGAGAATGGTTTTAATTCTACTTCTTCAACTATTACCCAAACATTTCTACAGGATTCAAGAAACCGTGAGCTCCGGCGTTACCGTGGGTCTCAACGCAGCAGAGCCCGTCTGTGCTAAGATGCAGACACTTGGGCGTTAGTCAGGCCTCCTTTCCCCTAGGATTCTATTAAAGACACTTCTTTCGCCATAACCACGCCGTTTCAGAGGATGTAGTTGCAATAGTTACAAGCTGTGAGCTTACACTGTGACTACTCTACAACGCTGCCGATCTTTCTCACCGTAGGAAACCGCTCTACAGAATAAAAAGATGTTGAAAGAAATCCTCAAAACAATATTATCAGTCCTATTCAGACCCATTGTTTAAGCCCTGCTTGCTGTTTTTATGACTGTCATTAGGGTTTCAGAGAAAGTAACTAACGGGATGGCGCACAGACAGGCCAGGTTAACCCCTGGCTCAGGTAATAGGGGACTCCCTGCTTCTACCACATGATAACCTGGTAACCGGGCATGTCGACCAGTTCAAACTTGAATAAACACGAGACGATCAACTGTGTGGTCACATGTTTGGCGATTCCAGTCCACATGGCATCTGTTCAGGTCCTCGAACCAGACAGCACTCACGGCCACTTCCCACCTTTAACCTTTAACCACGTCTCCGTTTCCTCATTTGTAAAGTGAGGGTAATAACGTGACTTAACCCCCTGAGTTACTGCGAGGGTGAATGAGATAGTAACTGTGCGAGAGCGGAAGGCGCTGGGCACATGCTAAGTGTTTAATGAATGTCACGAAGTGCGTGACTCAGATCCGCCCAGCAGGGTGGCTGGTGAGCTTCCTCAGGGACAAAGTCCATGCCAGTTACAAATAAGAAGAGCAAATGCCACCCCCATGGCAGCCTCAGGGCTGGGCAAGGCGGAGAGGTCCCTGTCAAAGTGACAGAATACGCCGGGGGAACGGCGATGACGGGGCGCCGGGCGAGGTGACACATTTCCACGTCACTCGGTTATCCCTGAGACGGGCGTGCTGGGTGGGGCCTACCCTCAGCTTGGCCGTGAACTCACCACCTGTGAGCGAAGAGCTACGGGAGGGTTAGAAACGGAAGCTGCATTCTCTGAGTGTGTCCTGCCTAAGGCAGAGAGCTAGCTTGGCCTGAAGGGCATAAACAAAGAAACGGGAAAATTCAAGATAAGTTCAGAGCACGCCCCTGCCCACTGCTCGGGGCCTTCAGGACCAGGGCGCATCCTGGGATGGTCCGTCACATCGTGGCAGAACAGCACGGCACACATGGCGTCCTGCCTGCTCCTCACCTGAGCTGGAGCAGCACCAGGCTCTGTTTTCGCTCCCGGGTTATGCGAAGTGCTGGGTCCGACTCAGCAAATGCAGGGCCCTGCTGGCCTCACCCCGCGGCCGGTGGCGCATGCATCACCTAGACAGGCACGGGGCGGCGTCCCAGCCCACAGGGGGTTTTAATGTACTGAGTCCCTATAGCACGTGGTTTAAATTCAAATGACTTAACGGAGGGGCTGAGTTTAAAGAGTCTCTGAAGTAAAAGCAAAGTCAAGTTGACTATTTATTCCACCTTGTCACTTCCCTCCTTACAGAAGGCAGTGAGTGACTCCGCTGGGGGAGGCGGGGTCAGCAGAGGAGAAGAAAGTCAGAGTTTGAAGCCACGGGGTCCGAGCTGAAGGCCCAGGTCCCACAGGGCATGGGGACAAATCACTGAACAGGAAACCCGGCTGGCACCGCTGTTTATAGATTTTTAGTGCTAAGTTCACTGGTTTCTTATCTTTTCCAGGATTTTTGAAAGTTCCATTTAGTCCATCACAAACCTGTATTTCACAGGAAGTGCCCTCCCGGCCTGGGGACCCGCCCGGTTAGGGCTTTCGGGGAGAAGTAGGAAGGGACTCAGTCTGCCCGTGATTCCTCCCCCACCCCCTCGCTCTGGGGTGTGGCCTGGTTTGGGGAGCCCGCTCTGCCCCCCTGGGCTCGCTTACCCTCTCAGGTGGGGGCTTGGAGGGGCGCCGTGTGGGAAGGGCACGCGTGTCTTTTCTGGTGCACTGCCAGGTGTGCTGTCTGTGTGGCCAGGACCGTGCCCACTCCTAAGGGGACCCTGGGGCTGAGACTCCCTGCTGGGGGAGGCCTGTCCTGGGTCCGCTGTCTTCCAACCCCTCAGCTCACACAGGGACTCAGGTCACAGCGCTGGGCTGTGCCTGTGGGTGGTCAGCTTGCAGGAGTCGGCCCCTCGGTCGCGGAGGCTGCTCCCAACCCCCCTCCTGGTCACGGACCTGCTCAGGGAGGCTCAGGCCACTCGTGCAGCCCTCTCCTGGGCCCACAGCCGGGGACGGAGTTTGCTTCATTTCCCATAGGAAATGCCTCCCCCTTCCCCTCAAGGGCAGGCAGAGAGGCCCCGACCTCCCGTGGGGCTGAGGGCTGTTGACTGTGAGGTGGCCTGTGACCCTTAGGGAGCCTGGGGACATGTCTGTCCCCCACTGGCAGGTTTCTTTCTTTAGAATGCGGTCGCTTAGCATCTCTGTGCCCCTGGTTGGAGCCCAGTCCCCCACGGCCGGCAGGAGGGAACTCAGTGTCTTTCATACTTAACTGCCCAAAGGGAACATTGTTCTTAATGTGGGAATGTGTCAGCGAAGAACTGCCACTAACATGTCATCGCTGCCCCGGGACCACCTCCATGCGATAGGCCATTGCCCCCGGGACCACCTCCTGTGTTAGGCCATTGCCCCAGGACCACCTCCCTGCCTTAGGCCATTGCCCCGGGACCACCTCCCTGCCTTAGGCCATTGCCCCCGGGACTACCTCTTGTGTTAGGCCATTGCCCCCAGGACCACCCCCTGGGTTAGGCCATTGCCCCTGGGACCACCTCCCTCATTGGCGCTTTGCTCTGGGGACCACAAGGAGTCCTCAGGCAGCCCGGACCCCGGGGCCTCACTCTTCATTCTCACAGTTGTTGAGTGGGACCCTGACCTGTAATGATTACCCAGTGGACTCAGAGCCCTAAATCTACCCCTGGTTTCCTTGTGCCTCAGCTTCCCACTGTGTGCGATCATACTGTCCTCATACTGTCGTCCACGGGGATTTCCTTAGGTTCGCGGTTGGGGATGAACGTTCTCAGCCCACTGTGTGAGTGTGTTTCTCACCGTCTGACGCCAGGACTCAGACTAGGTGCTCCGTAAGGCCCGAGGCATCAGGGAACCCAGCCGTTTACACGGGAAGTCCAGGCATGCAGCTTACTATTGAGGAGTAAAGGGGCACAGCGCCGGGGGTGAATGTGGCCCCTTGTTGCCCTGGCAAGCCCAGGACCTGGCGCCTCTTCGCCCAGCGCGCTGCACGTCCCCGTCCCGCTGCCTGCTTACTTGCCCTGGGTGAGAACCCTTCTGACTTGCCTCGGGGTGAGAACGCCACTGCCGCCATCCACGCTCACTGTAACTCGATTCTCTGAGTGACCTGTGTTTGGACTCCCCTGTGGGACGGGGACTGATGGCCCATAAGAGACACAGGCAGCATCGCTTCCGCTTCCTCTGCAAGTTCAGCCATTCTCCTGGCCGGGCCCAGCGCCGGTTGAGTGGGCAGAGGAGGCGTTGGCCTCTGTGCTGGCGGCTCTGCTGGACCCCCGCTCTGCGTGTCCCCCCTTGTCCTGGGATTGCACTTCTGCTCCTCGAGGACCCGTTTCCAGCCGAGTAAGCCCCAGGCGGCCGGGCCCTCACAGGAAGCCTGGCCTCTCCTGGGCATGGTCGGGCCAGGCCCCTGCTCATGGTCTCCCTGGGCGAGTCCGGGAAAAGCCGAGGAAAACAAGGGGGCTGCCCCCTGCCGGAGGCTTTGTGTGTGACAGAAATGGGGGGCTAAGTAAAGGAGCCACGGCTGAGCTTTGCTGTCGGAGGGCCCTGCTCCGATGGCGCCCACCTGCTGGCGGCTCCTCTAGGGCGCGAGCCACAGCGTGCCAGGAATGAGAATAAATGGAAGACTCCAACTTGTGGCAAGACTGGACACAGAACCAGGGCCACGCCTCCCGCTGTGCACCGTCTCTTCAAACTGGAAATAATTTTATTCTTTAAAGATTATAAAAGTAACTCACAGCCATTGTGAAAATACTAGAAAACACAGTGAAAAGAAAAAGATGAAAAATCAGAACCAGAACCCTACCACTGTGTTTGAATGAATAGCTACCAACTGCTTGTGCCCAGGGTGGCTCTTTCCAGCCGCCTGTTTAGGGGTGCACCAGCGCCCCATTAAGTGGACAGCCCCTCCTGGACGGCCAGGACTCATACATTCCCTTGCGGATGTGCTAGTATCAGTACCTTAGCGAGCTTTCACTGCACGACAGACCTCACTGTGGGACCCTAACAAGCACTCAGTTCTGGCGACACTTCTGAGGAGCGGGCGTGAATCTTGCGAGTGTTTATAGGTGATGAAACGGAAGCTCAGGGAAGTCACGTACTTACTACTGCGCACCAGGTTACTAAGTGATCCCCGAGGCCTGGCTTCAGAGCCCAGGAGCTGACTTCCGATGGGACAGTGGGCGCCTGGGACCGAGGGCCGCGTCCTCTCCTGGAGCGGTGCAGGTCGCAGGCGTCTCCTCACTTCTTTGGTCTGAGCTCTGCCCGGAGTCCTCGTAACGTTTGCAAACACAACCCATCGAGTCCAGCCCCGGCAACAGAACATGCAACCACACGTTCTGCACCCTTTTCGCGTACACGAGGGCCAAGCCGTGCTCCGGCCGGCACGTAGACCCCGACAGGAGAGAGAGGTGCGCAGACAAACCCCGCGGACACCGGCCTCTGTCATCCCACGTTAATTGTAATTTTGCATCTTCAACAACAGAGACCCATTAGGCTCCCCCTCAATCAATACACAATATATTATCAGTCCAGACGACCAAAACGGTGGCATGAAATGTCAGGGCCCTGCACTGTCATTATGTAAATGGAGCTCCCAGAGAAGGAACTGATTATTCCATGACTGCCGCGCCTCAGAGGCCTCAGTGAGATGAGAGACGTGCGGATCTCTCCAGCGACTGGGACTTAGAGGGGCCAGGCGAGGAGAGAGGACGGAGCACACGGCACCTTCGCCGCAGCCGAGGCGAGCCCGGGGGAGGAGGGAGGAGAGGCCCAGGCCAGGCTTGTTAGTGATGAGCTCGAGGCCACCAGGCTGGTGCCCGGGGAGCAGCGTTTTAAAAACCACACAAACGAAACCGCGAGGCAGCGGTGAGCTCCCTCCAGCCCTCCCAGGCTCCCTGGGAGGGACAGTGACCACACAGAACTGCCGCGGGCTGCGTAAGTGACACATGGACCCACTGCGCTGTCCTCTCGGGGAGCGGGGCTAGGAGCGGCGTTTGCTTTCTTCATGGCAGAATGGCGAAGATGGATGTGAGGAGGCAGGTGGCCTGCAGCCTCCCCTGCAAGTTTCACCGAAGAAAAGCAGAGGGCCCCAGGGCCACTATAGAAATAGGTGTTTGGCTTTAAATTGATTTTTTTTTTTTAAATACACTAGCAGAGTCTGCAGCGCCCATTTTCCAAGATGCCCCTTTGCTCAGAATGGGTTCTGAGCTCTCCTTCAGGGAATCACCCACCGGACATCAAGGGAGCTTTGTTTGGGGTCATCTCAGTGTTCGGTCTGTTGAGGGTTGTATTTAAATTTTGCAAATAGTCAAAATTCTTTACTTACTGAGGTGAGTCAGAAGGTTGTTAAGGTTGAGTCATATTTCTGTTTGAAAATGAGGTGTTAAAAAGCCGAGAAAGCACCTGGCGGTAAGAGAATGCCTTTCCCCCCAGAACTGTGAAGGCAAGTCCAGAACTTGAGGAACGCGGGCCGGCCGCGGCCGGGAGGAGCATCATGGCCCTGAGGTCCCTGCAGGGCTGTTTGCAGCAGTAACGCCCCCATCCCTCCCCCGCCCGTCCCCCGCCCCCCCAACCAGCAGTCTGTGGTCTGTTCCCGAGTCTGTTTGGTTTCTCCCACACAGGTGGAGCTGCGTGGCATCTGTCTTTCTCTGTCTGACTTATTCCACCTGCACAAGGCCCTCAAGGCCCTCAGGCCCATCCGTGTTGTGCGAATGGCAAGCCCTCCTTCCCCGGGTGGCTGAGCCGGACCCAGTGCGTCTGCACCCCTTCCTCTCCCGCCTGCCAGTGGCACTGGGGCTGCCTCCAGTCTGGGCTGCTGTAAATAACGCTGCCGTGAACATGGGGTGCAGGGGCCTTTTCCCATCGGTGTTTTGGATTTCTTTAGATAAATACCCGGAAGTGGGTGCTGGGGTCCAGGGAGCTCCATGCTTAATGTGTGGAGGAGCCTCCACTGTTCCCCACAGTGGCCACGGCCTCTGACCTCGGTGTGGAGAGCTCCTGTCGAGAGCCCTGCCATCCCCCTGCCCCATGCAGTGCCCTGTGGGCCGAGAACCTGAGAACCTGGCGCCCCTCCCGGGGGACCCCTCACAGCACATCATGCCACGGGACGCCCTGCCATCCATGGAGGCCTCGCTAGGCATGGGGATTTGCGTCCACACAGCCCTTGCCTCAGCCCTATCTGTTTGCATCTCCCCCTGTGGCCAGTGCAGGTGGCCCCTGCGGAGGGTTCAGTTCTTCCGCGTCTCAGAAGGTGAACATCACGATGAAGTAGCTGGGGGAGAGGGGAGGCTGTATGCTGACGTGTTAACTCCCGGTGCGGGTGCCTGTGATTGGCTGTATTCCATCCTCGCCCACAGCTTCTGGGACCCACTGAGATGATTCTGGTCCTTGTGAACCGTTTCGCAGGCAGGGCGCGTGGTTGGCCCGGTGTCTCGGAAGATTTCCGTGTTCAAACACTGAAAGCTCTCATATAAACAGCTGTGAAGTCACAAGGATACTGATTACATTTCTATTTCCGGTTCATGGAGTTGGCGTTTTTAAAAAACCCGGCATAAAAGCCTTAAAAATTCAAGTCTATAGAGCTCAGAACACTATGTTAGTTAGATTAAAACTCTTAGAAGTCAAAATGATAGAACCTGGAATTGTATGGGAATGTATCTGAAACACTCCTGCGGCCACACTCCAGTCCCGACTCTGCTCGGAGCTGCCTGGCCCTCAGGCCTTGGATCCCCCCGCTGCCAGCCTCCTCCTCCATCACTCCCTTCCCAGCACTGTTCCCTCAGGAATTCTCGATAAAAGGGAAAAGAAAGGAAGCGGCATCTCGGTCCTGGCTGTCACCTGCTGGCGTCCTTCCCTCACGATGAAGGCAGCGGGGCGAGAGGAGGAGGTGATGCGCTCTGCAGGCGATGGGGTCAGGCTCCTCTCAGCGCCTGTGTCGGAGGGGGCCTGTCGGGGCTCAGGGCCGATGGGAGTCCGGGTCTGAGCATCCAGGATGGAGGCCGCCGGTGCATAGAGAGGCCGTGCATGAGCCGTGGGTGACCCACCCCCGTGCGAGTCAGCTCCAACTCCATCACTAACGCCATAGAACAGTGGCTTTGAGGAACTCCTGCAGGTGTCCTGAGCTTCTGACCAGTGGGAGAGTGACGCCTACTTTACACTTTATGGAGCGTTGGTGATGGCGGAACCCTCTGCTCAGTGCCGGGCGAGGCACCAAATGCAAATCCGAAGGGCGGTTGGGAAGTCCCACGGGCTGGGCCGGGGACCTCGGCCTCAGGGAGGACAGAGCCAGGTGACCTCAGAGGTTCTGTAGCCACACAAACAAATCACACAAATCAGTGTGGAACCGGATACGTCCAAAATATTGTCATTGCAACGTGTGACAAGTAGGAACAACTGTTACTGAGAGAGACCCTGCCTTTCATTTCGACAAAGTCATTGGAATCTGTGCCTGGTCCTGGACCCCGGCCCAATCCTAGTGCTGTTTCTATGAGAATATATGACCTTGACTTAGATTGCATGGAAAAACATTCTCACACCCAGGTTGTTATAAACATTCCTGAAGGTTTCCCAATAACTGAATCGACTACCTGCTTTAAAATATTACATTAATTAAAATGAGTTTAGATTGAGACTTCGCTTCCTCAGTCCCGCCAGCCACACGTCACGTGCTCAGCGGTTACCTGTGGCTGCTGTCCCCTCCCAGCTCAGCGCAGGCCTGAGGGCCGCCTCCCTCCCACCGACACACGCACCGTCTCCGGGCAGGAGAATGGAGGGGCCGCTGGAGACAGGGGGTCTGGGAGCAGAGCTTATGAATGAGGATGCAGAGTGGGCAGCTCACACCCACCCTCCTCCCTCTGAGAACTGAAATAGGGTGTGGGGTGCGGGGCTAGCTACAGTCCGAACCTGCGTGCCTCCTCCCTTGAACAGGGCACAGTGGACAGGCATGAGAAGAGGCAGGACCTGCGTAGAGGGAGCTGCCCGAGGGGTAGGCATTTGAGCACCTGCAGGCCAGGCGTGCTCACTGCCATGGAGAGTGCCCAGGGGGCAGGGACGGGCTCAGAGAGGTCCTGGGGGTCCCGAGGAGGAGTCAGGAGAGGAGAACATCCGCTAAGAAGAGGGTAGGGAACACTTAAGTACCGGAGCCGTGGGTCTGGGAGAGTCTCCGTGGGAGCAACGAGAACGCTCCTGCTGAGCGCGAAACCCGCCAGTCCTGACGCGGCACTCATTCTGCTCTACGGCGAACTAATAATTAAAGATGAAGCATCCAATCTTCATTTGGAAGAGGCTAGTAAGCCATCCAGACTGGGACCTCGTTTCCTGAGTGAGAAAGTCGGGGTGCGATCACACCTGTGATGCATCGGGATGGAGCCTGGGCCGTGGACCTGCTGCTCCCTCTGTTCCCTGCCTTCATCAGCAATCTGTAAGCAAAGCAGAGTGGCCTTTCATTCTCTCTTTCATTATTATTTTTTAATCCTCACCTGAAGATATGTGTTTACTGACGAGAGAGAGAGAAAGAGAGAGAGAGAGGAGAGAGAGAGAGAGAGAGAGAGAGAGAGAGAGAGAGAGAGAGATATTTGAGAGAGAAAGCTCACTTGGTCGTCCCCCATACTTGCCCTGACCGGGGATTGAACCTGAAACCTTTCGGTACACAGGATGGTGCTCCAGCCCACTGAGCCCCCGGCCAGGGCAGTAGAGTAAGCCTTTGATCCTTCTCTGATAAGAGAGAAAGCGGAAGCTTGGGCTGGTGTAGGTTAGGGGGCCTGCCTGTGTCTCCCCAGAGCTCTGGGTCCCACTGAGCCCTCGACATGGGGCCAGTCTGAACTGAGCTTTGATGAAAGTCTAAAACACACACCGGATTTGTTAGACTCAGAAAAAGTGCATAAACTATCTCACCCTGGTGGTATGCACTGAAATGTATTTTTGTATTGACTTCATGTTAAAGAAAAATGTTTCCATATATTAATTAAGTGAAATATATGATTAAAATTAATTTCTCCTTTTAAATATATTTTAATGTGGTTGCCTAGAATATGTTAAGTTCCATACGTGGCTCTATTATATTTCATTAGCCTGGGTGGGCACAGGAGACCCTACAGATGCACAGAGCCCGATGCTTTCTCTCCAGCTAGCTTCCCGAGGCCCAGGTCCAATCCTTGGCCTCCGTGAGGGTTGAGCATGCCTTGAAGAGCCCAAATTCAGATTAATAAATAGCCCAGAAAATTAGCATCTATTCTAAAACCATTAAAGAGAAAAAATAAACCTTTCCATTTGCGTTGCTCTTTATCTCATGATGGCTGAGCAAATTAAGAAGCTGGAAACCCCAGCGCTTAGCGCCCCCCCCCCCCCCCCATTTCTTCTCCGCGACAGCTCTGTGTGGTAATGAAGGCCGTGCAAAAGCATTTCAGAAAAGGCCTCCGATGGAAGCAGCAATCAATATGCGCGCGGTGCGCCGAGGAGCCAGAGCCGCCAGGGCGGGCCGGGTCGTCTGCCTGCTGCGCGCTCCCTGCTGCCGGCCAACAAATCGCTTCTCTATATTACACGGGACTAAATTAATACCTTCGCCAAGACAGCTCAGGGTGGATGATGGATCGTGGGTTTGGTACTCGCACACCCAGAGCAGGGCCCTGGAAATCACATCATCATTGCGTTCCCAGGGAAAGAAATGATGGTCACACACAGACGTGTTCATCAGAGAGGCCCCGGCGCCCGCCCGCAGGCCGCTCAGCTCAGCAGCGTGAGGCGGGGCCGCAGGTTTCCCCCAGGTCCCGGGCCCAGAGGGTCTGGTCTGGCTTCTGCCCTATGATTCATACTGTGAGGTCCTGGGGGCCCCAATACGGTGGTCATTTAACCTCAACAAAGGCCACCTGGAGAGCATCCACTCTGCTTTGGAGAGCAACGACCCCCCCCCCCCCCCAACACACACACTGCAATCGATGATAAAATATAGATGGAGCAGACCCCAAGGCGCGTCCCCGCTGGCATGCGGGTGGGTGAGGGACGAGGACACGGAGGAGGTGGGTCTCTCGGGCCCGTCTCCTGACAAACTGTCTGACTGCATCAGCAGAAGCCCAGCGATCGATACTGTGGAGCAGCAGCGCGGCCTCCATCGGGCAGAGCCGGCTCGGAGTGCTATTACCATAAGTGGCCCAGTCATTGATGTGAATGTGTGTCATTTTGCATATCATTTGCATGTTATTGGGTGCAGGCTTGCCAATAAATAAACACAATTTATCAACTTGCACAACCTACCCTGACCCTTGTAAGTACACGTGGAAGAAAATAAACTAGACCTGCAGCAAATGACTGTGTGTTTAGCATAAAACAAGGAACAGTCCAGGCCCTGGGAGTAAGCTCCCCAGTCGGTGCTGTCACCTAGCAGGCGGCGCTGTGTCCTCTGCTTTCGGCATTTTCGTCTTGCTTCCTGGCTTCACGGGGGTGGTTCTGTGTGTGTTGAATGCCGACCTCATGAGGAAATAGGTGTGTGCTGTGTACAAGTGTCTCTATGTCTCACCCACACGTGGGGTGCATCTGTGTGGGAGGAGGGCAGTGTGCCACAGGCGCTGTCATCGAGTCCTCACCACAAACACCCAGTTTTGCAGGTGACGGAGCCAGGCCGTGAGCCTGGGCCACCTCTTTGGGGCATGGAGCTGCAGAGCCTCAATCGGAACTCAGAGCCACACGACAACTGTGTGATTCCTAACAGTCTGTGTCGCCTTGATGGAAGCTACACTGGATTCCTACCCCAGGGCACCTGGGAGCGCATTCTTCTTCCCCGGGGGGGCAGGTTTCATGAAACCCGAGGCACATAAAATCCAGGGGACCCTCTTAGAGAAAAATTATGAATATAATCTCAGCTATAAAAGTGAATATTTATTTAGAATGAGAAAAGAAATCATCACAAATTGAAATACTACAAATATAGCACAGTGCAGAAAATAATATGTTTTTGTTTATTAACTGAGTTCATCTCTATGTACCTCTACAATAATTTTTCTTAAATATTTTGGCTATAAAATCTTTGATCATCTGTTCATATGAAAGCAATTTTTTGTATTGTCTAACTAAAGGATAAAAAGACAATTCCTTATTTCCTCCAATATGGCTGATCAAAATTTGATTTTTATTATTAGTGACAAAACACACAACCTCACCCATCACACACATGCAAACACACACACACAGAGTTTTATATATATAGTTGTCTACATAAGATAAATATACTAGAGTACAGGCATGTGTCCCCAAGTCATAAATTCTGTGATGCCTTATAATGGTCTATGTGCATAACAACTAAACATATTTCTGACACACGTACTTTCCATCTTGACAAGTGTTGACGGGGACTGAGTCTTCTGTGCACAGTCCCAGATGTCTGACTGCGGGAGCCGCGTGCACAGGCGAGTCCTGACGTGCCCGCCGCCCGCCGCCCTGGTGCAGGCCACTCGCTTCGTCCCGAGACCCTGTCCTGAGCAGCAGCAGGGGCTGGGGGCCCTCCCGGACCCTTCTCTGCAGGGCTACAGCAACCCTCAGCGGGTGTGCAATGGCCACAGGCCGCACCCGTCTCTGCCATTAAATCTACAGTCAAGGTACCCCCGCCCGCTTCCTGAACCCCAAGTGACCACAGCTGCTCCAAGGACACCTGGAAGGAGGGAGGTGGGCCTAAGTGGGAGGCAGAATGCTCTTAATAATGACGTTAAAATAGTTTACTTCTGCAGATTTTACAAAATCTTATCATCAGGCAGACATATGCTTGGAGCTGTTCCCAGGGCTTTGGGAGGGATGATGTCAGGGAGGGGTCTGGAAGCTTCATTTTCTTTGGCCTCCTGGTACGTCTGCCCTGGCATACACCGCCCAGCTCCCCAGCAGGCGTGCCCGGCCCTTCAAGGAGCCGACGCATCCTGAACCCTCACTCCCCCCAGCCCCTGCACCGTCACAGGCGCAATGTGTGGGGCTGGTTTCTGTTAAAGCTCCACACCACTCACGGCCACCCATCTCACTGACCACGCCCATCAACTGGACTTCCGAGCACGCCCCCCCTTACAGACTGCTCTCACCCCACTTACTGACGTGAGCCCTTACGGCTGTTCCTCAGGAAATGCAGTTATCTGTGGTCAGTACTTACTTTTGTATGTTTAGTACAATTAACGACATGAATTATTCATTTTGTACTTCGTATTTCAATGCTTTATGTGTTTTATCATTTATTCTATTATTCTATAATGCTCACGTGTATTACTACTTACAGTTAAATGCAGCATTAGTTACTGTATTTACTTGCTATGCTACATTATAAGGGCAGCGAAACACACGTAAAATGGAGGAATGCGGTGGGAAACGTGCTTTCTGTCCATCCCACAGACCGTGCGGGGTATCCCAGAGGCTGTGAATCCACGGCCCAGACCTCAGAAGTCTACACTCACATTGTGAAAACCACCAATTACGCCTTTCCCCCCCGAAACACTGCGAGCTGCTTCTCCAAACACCCCCAGTCTCAAGTGCGGCAGCTGCCGTGGAAATGAATCCTCTCGAGTAGGTGGGGTCCCCTCAGTCACACATCCATGCAGTCACACACCCATGCAGTCACACACCCATACAGTCACACGCACCTGCAGTCACACATCCATGCAGTCACACATCCATGCAGTCACACATCCATGCAGTCACACGCACCTGCAGTCACACATCCATGCAATCACACATCCATGCAGTCACACATCCATGCAGTCACACACCCATACAGTCACACGCACCTGCAGTCACACATCCATGCAGTCACACATCCATGCAGTCACACACCCATACAGTCACACGCACCTGTAGTCACACATCCATGCAGTCACACATCCATGCAGTCACACACCCATACAGTCACACGCACCTGCAGTCACACATCCATGCAGTCACACATCCATGCAGTCACACACCCATACAGTCACACGCACCTGCAGTCACACATCCATGCAGTCACACATCCATGCAGTCACACACCCATGCAGTCACACACACCTGCAGTCACACATCCATGCAGTCATACACCCATACAGTCACACGCACCTGCAGTCACACATCCATGCAGTCACACATCCATGCAGTCACACATCCATGCAGTCACACGCACCTGCAGTCACACATCCATGCAGTCACACATCCATGCAGTCACACACCCATACAGTCACACGCACCTGCAGTCACACATCCATGCAGTCACATCCATGCAGTCACACACCCATGCAGTCACACACCCATACAGTCACACGCACCTGCAGTCACACATCCATGCAGTCACACATCCATGCAGTCACACACCCATACAGTCACACGCACCTGCAGTCACACATCCATGCAGTCACACATCCATGCAGTCACACACCCATACAGTCACACGCACCTGTAGTCACACATCCATGCAGTCACACATCCATGCAGTCACACATCCATGCAGTCACACACCCATACAGTCACACGCACCTGCAGTCACACATCCATGCAGTCACACATCCATGCAGTCACACACCCATGCAGTCACACACACCTGCAGTCACACATCCATGCACTCACACATCCATGCAGTCACATGTACCCGCTGTCACACACACCCACAGTCACACACCCATGCAGTCACACACCCATGCAGTCACATGCACCCATAGTCACATGCACCCATAGTCACACATCCATGTACTCACACATCCATGCAGTCACATGCCCCCATAGTCACATGCACCCATAGTCACACATCCATGCAGTCACACACCCATACAGTCACACGCACCCATGCAGTCACACATCCATGCAGTCACATACCCATACAGTCACACGCACCTGCAGTCACACATCCATGCAGTCAACATCCATGCAGTCACATGCACCCACAATCACGTGCACACATAGTCACACACCCATGCAGTCACACACACCACAGTCACACATCCATGCAGTCACACATCCATGCAGTCACATGCACCTGCAATCACACACACCGGCAGTCATATGCACCCACAGTCATATGCACCCATAGTCACACATCCATGCAGTCACATCCACCCGCAGTCACAGACACCCATAGTCACACATCCATGCAGTCACATGCACCTGCAGTCACACACACCTGCAGTCACATGCATCTGTAGTCATACATCCATGCAGTCACACATCCATGCGGTCACACATCCATGCGGTCACACATCCACGTGGTCACACATCCACGTGGTCACACATCCATGTGGTCACACGCACCCGTAGTCACACGCACCTGCCGGAGAAGGGGGTTTCCCTGTGACGCGGGGCGGCTGCCGGAGGACAGCACTGACCAGTGTGCGTTTGCGCTTCAGGCTTGGGAAGAAACGGGCCTGCATCTTGTGGGGAGGAAGTGCATGGTGCTTCTCCTCCGGGCCTGGCGGCAAGTTGGCTTCCGGTCCAAAAGCTGCTGGGAGGAGGAGAAAGCATAATGTATTCTTAAAATGTTTACGCGTCAGCAAAACCCCAAAAACCATTCAATAGATTAATCCTCCTGCTGCCTTAGAAAGGATGGACTTCTGGCTCCACCTGAGATTGGGAAAAATTGATTTCCAGGTTCCTCGTGACTGAGTAAGATAAAAGCCGTGGCCTGGCAAGCCTGTCCCAGCCTGGACCAGACTCTGCAGGGCTGGCCAATTGAGAAGTCACTGGAGTACCAGCCCGGCCCTTCCGGGCATCGGGACGGCTGCGGGCCGGCTGCCCCCTGTCCCGGCGATGTCCAGAACCGGGTTGCTGTCTCCCTCGCGGACATGTGCAGCCAAAGGTGGAAAGACTCGATCTCTCGTGCCCGTTCCTTCTGACTCTGCCCCACCCGCACCCCTAGCCTTCTCTGCTTTCCCTCCACTTCTCCTCCCCAGGAGCCTGATTCGGTGTAAAGGTGGTTGAAGAATGAACGCACCGTCTGGATTAAAGCTCTCCTATGAAAGCCCTTACTAAAGGTGAGCCAAGTTCTGTGATCTTGGTTTACCCCGTTAAAAAGAAGACCGCATGGCCCTGGCCGGTTTCGCTCAATGAACAGAGCATTGGCCGATGGACTGAAGGGCCCCAGGTTCGATTCCAGTCAAGGGCATGTACCTCGGCTGCAGGTTCCCCAGCCCTGGTCGGGGTGCGTGCAGGAGGCAACCAATCAATGTCTCTCTCTTCACATCAATGTTTCTCTCTGACTCTCCCTCTCCCTTGCACTTTCTCTAAAAATCAATGGAAAAAAATATCCGTGAGTGAGGATTCACAACAACAACAAATAAATAAAAGGAAGACTGCGTGGATTCACGGCTAATGGGGCCTTTCACCGGCTTCTTCTCATGGCTTCCAGCCTCACAAGATCCTGGGAGGGCTGACCGCGGCGTTGCTGCAGGGAAACACTCCCAGGTGACGACCACGTCAGAGCCAGTGCTTGCGGGATTGGGCTGGCCCCACACCTGACTCTGCACCTGATAGGTCTGCACCGGGACGCAGCTGATTCCACGTCATCAGCGCTTCATTCCGTCACGCTGAGTGTGAGGGTCCACTCCCTCCTCATTCCCTCGGTCTTTTCACAACGGTTACTGAGCACTTACTATGTCCCAGGCACTGCGCACAATGAGACGCCGCGGGCTGGGCAGGCGAGGACTGTGCGCACCGGAGCTGGTGTCTGTGGACATGGCCGACCTGAAGCAGAGCTGCCCCCACGAATCCTAAAAGCTCAGTGCACAGAGCAGCCGGCTGCTCCGACCTCCACAGCATCCCATGGACTCCAAAGTAAAACATGATCAATTACGTTTTTCAGAAAGAGCCCGGCTTTGACCACACAGCCTTTCCGGTGCCTGGGCCTCGGGCTCTTTGGAAGTCCTGTGTTCTCCCGGGTTTGTTTTCGCGTTGGTCTTTCTCGGCCATCGCGTTCATGCGATTCCTCCTCCTCCTGACTTCAATTTTAGCCCCTGTTGTCTCCTGCTCCATCACCTCTCCTCCGTCTCAGTCATTGTCACGGAGAAGCAGTTGGTGCTGTCATTTCAAATCAATCATACGATGCCATCTTCCTGGCAGAGCAGGATGGAGGCAGAGCCATTTATTGGTATTTTCTAAAGAATTCCATAAAATTCTGCAAAGCATATGACAGTACTTTCAGGTTTATCTAAATAGGATAAGAAACTCTCAATCAGTAGGCATAATCCTCTAAATATTTGTATTTTCAAGTATTTTTATTAATTTTAGAGAGAGGAAGGGGAAGAGAGAGAGAGAGAGAGAGAGAGAGAGAGAGAGAGAGAGAGAAACATGGATTGGTTGCCTCCCCATGGCCCTGACCAGGGGTCCAACCTGCCACCTCTTGCTGTACAGGACGATGCTCCAATTGACTGAGCCACACAGCCAGGGCAATCCTCTGAATCTTTAAAAAAATACTGATTTCAGAGAGGAAGGGAGAGGGAGAGAGAGAGAAACATCAACGGTGAGAGAGAATCATTAATCGGCTGCCTCTTGCACTCCCCCTACTGGGGATCAAACCCGGGGCATGTGCCCTGACTAGGAATCAAACCATGACCTCCTGGTTCAGAGGTCAATGCTCAACCACTGAGCCACAGTGGCCAGGCAATTCTCTGAATTTTGATATACCAGGTGTATTAGTTAATAATGCGGATTTTGTAATCAAAGAAAACATGATAATTTCAGGAGAGACATCAAAAGTGCTTTATCCAAAGTAATGTCCATCGCTAGCTACACATTCCCCCATCTTTCAGGTAATTTGCGGATACCGTCCCAATAGAACTTTTCTTATTTGAGGCAAACCATTCAGAGACCCAATTTTCCACTTCTTTGTATGTTTTGAAGTGCTGCTCAGAAAGTGCATGTGCCATCGATCGGAACAAGCAGTCATCTGAAGGAGCAAGGTCTGGTGAATACGGTGGGTGGGTTCATACTTCCCAGGCAAGACCTTTTAACGTGTCTTTAACTCGTTTTGAAGTGTGTGATGGTGCGTCATCATGAAGCAAAATTACTTTGCCGTGTCTTCTGGCCCATTCTGGTCGTTTTATGATCAAAGCGTGGTTCAAATTGATTATTTGTTGTCGGTAGGGATCAGTATTAAGCGTTTCACCTGGTTTTAGAAGCTCATAATACACCACACCTTTCTGATCCCACCAAACACAGAGCGATTTGGCCTTGCAGTCAATGTTGATGGTTGATCTGGATCACCCATGATTTTGTGCATTTGGGATTCTCAAAATAAATCCACTTTTCATCGCCAGTCACAATTGATGCAAAAAAGACTTTCTTTCGTGCCATTGAAGCAACATTTTACTGATGACTTTTCAGTTTTCCATTTGTCTTTCGTTCAGTTGATGTGGCACCCATTTTCCTTCCTTTAATATCTGTCCCATTGCTTGTAAACGATCGGAAATTGTTTGCTGAGCAACGTTTCATCTTTCTGCAAGTTGTTTTTGAGTTTGACACACATCTTCATCCAATAATGCTTGTAATTGTTGGTCTTCAAACTTTTTCGGTTGATCTGGACGTTCTTTGTCTTTCACATCGAAATCATCACTTTTAAAGCGTTTAAACCAGCGTTCACAAGGATCTTGAGATGGAGCATGTTCATCATAGGCTTCCCGAAGTATACGATCACTTTAGCAGCGCTTTTCTTCAAAATAAAGTAATGAATTAAGATTTTCCGCAAATGCTCTTTTTTTTGGCACGAAATTAGACATTTTTAAGTGTAAAAATATCTATGATGTTAACACTTTCAGAAAATTTGACATATGAAGTTTTGAAGCTTGCTGTCAATACAACAAAATAGCATACATATCAAATCGCATATATATCAGCATATGCATAACTCCATCTATTGAAAACATCCGTATTATTAACCAGTACTGGTAAAAACAACATTGACAATAGCCACTATTAACTTGCACTTCCTTCTGGGTGTTTTGTATATTAACTAATAGGACACTTAGGACAACGCCCTCAGGCGGGCACTGTTTAAGCCCCCAGTCACAGGCGAGAGAACTGAGACAGGAAAGAAGTTTCCCAAGATTATCGCTAGTGAACAGAGAGCCTGGTCAGTCCTGACCACAGTCTCCTCCCTTCACAGACAGAGACCCCGCACTCAACTGTCAGAAGTCGCCAAGGGCCCTGGGCTCCGGTCAGCCTCGCTGGTCGCAGGTCTCTGTGGGCCCCTGAGCAGGTGCTGCCCCCCACCCCCAACGGGGGAGGCTCCCACCTTTCATCTGCAACCTGCAAGGAAAGGGGGGCCCACTGGCCCCTCCGGTTTCCCTGGTGACGCTGTGGGGGGTGGGGGGGCTGTTTCCTGTCTGGAGGCCTGGGTACTGTGCACGCGAAGGGGCAGAGTGAGCTGGAGACGCTGCGTGTGCTGGGATCCGTGGAGTGGGCTCTGACCGCCCCACTCAGAGTGGGTAGCGGTGACGACCCGCTTGGCCTGTGTGGCTCCTGGTGGACTGGTGGATGGGGCGGGCGGGGCGAGGTGTTCCCATAGGACAGAGGTTGAGGGTGTCTGTGGGCGGGTAAGTTGAGGATAAGCACGTGACACAGAAAAACCGCCAGCAGCAGCTCAGCCCTCCTCTGCCCCGCCCCCAGCAGCCACCCTGTGGGGGGAAATGAAATGGCTCAAGTGGTGGAGAGGAGCCTTTCCTGTGGGCAGCGAGTGTAAAGCCACATCCACAGCAGCCAGGTTCCCTGTCTGAATCTATTTTAAAGGTGATTACAGGTTTCCATAGCCGTTCCCGCATCAACCGCTGCTTTTGTTTCCTCGTCGCCAGGAAACTGCTGGCAGAATAATGCAGAGGTAGACTTTTCCTCGGGGAATTGCGCGGCCAGAAATTACCCCTTCTCCAGGGCGGGCTTCACCCGTCTCCCTTTGTGGATCGGAAGCCGGCTTGCCAGTCCTCGGAGCACCCGGCATTGTGTGCACCGGCCGCACCCCGCCGGCAGCGAGGCGCAGGGTAGCAATTAAACCACACGCTAGGCCTCAGGGGGTGAGGAGACCCTGTGGTTAAAATAAACCAACACAAGCCGCTCAGCCCCTTCCCAGGAAGGCTAGTGAGCTGAGCCAAGATGGGCAGCTTTTGCAAAGCACGCTGGGAAATTCCCCAGGTGCTGAGCCCTCAGCCATCTGAGCGGCATCCTGGCCGGAGTGGACGGTAGAACCATCCCCAGGACCAAGCTGCTCTGGGCACAGACCCAGGAGGGAGGCCGGCAGCTACTTCAGGAAAAGCATGTCTCATAACCAGCATGTCTCGTCCCTCTGGAACGGGGCAGGGCGGGCAGAGCCAGCCTCTGAAATGGGAGCTCGTCACACCAACCCACGGCGGGCAGGATGATCTATGGGCCCAAGTAACCGGCTCTCGAGGTGTTAACAACGTGGCGATGATGGGACTCAGCTACCCAGTTCCTCTCCGGGAGCCGAGGCAACCGGCGAGACAAAGAGCACCGGCTCCGCCCTGTGGGCCAGGCGCCCCGGCACTGCCTGCAGCGGCTGGGAACACAGCGCGTGAGCCGGGAGCAGTGGCAGGGCCTGGCCTCCGAGGTCCTGCTGAGGCCCAGGTCACAGGGCCGAGCGGAGGGGACGGCCGCCTCTGGGTGCTATGGGTGAGGCACTGGGTGGTGACAGAAATACCCCCAGGAGAGAACAGCTACCCCAACGGGGTGGAGCAGCCTGGCAGCCTGGCCCCACACCCGGTCTGGCCTGGGCCTGACCCTCAGCCAGGAGCCTGAGAGCGGCTGCCCACTCACTGATCACCAGCGCTTGGGGTGCCACACGCCCAGGCACTCCAGCACGAGGGGCAGAGAGGAAACACTGGTTAACATTTTCAAGGGCCGCCTCCAGCTGGACAGAGAAGTCGACATATAATCATCACGTGACGAACCGGGACCCGTCAGAGGGCGCGTGTGGCGTGGGCTTCACGGCCTGCGGCGGGAGGAGTCACGGCGGGACCTCAGAGCTTGCCTGTGAGATGTGGAGATGAGAGGGGGCGAGGAGGGGGCACTGGGGGCAAGAGGGGCAGACACAGAGGCACCTTCGCGCCTATCAGGGCGGCGCTGGAGAGCGGCCTGTGTTTGGGGAGCTCGGAGCTTCCTGAACCAGGCTGGACGTGTGGAGGGAGGAGGAAGGGGTCCCTTGGGAATTGCCTCATTAGCAACGTGTACACAGCCAGGAGGCCTTGGGAATGTGAAGCAGGGAAACCTATGGTTGAATTTGCAATTTAGACGCAGCCTGCACCTGGAAGTGAATCTGCGTGGCGCTGGTGAAGGCGGAGCTCACACTCTGATTGAGTCCAGGAGCCGCTGGCCTGCGGGCGGACGGGAAGGTGTGTCCACCGTCACCCTGGGTCTGGGCCTGGCGGGGAAGGCCCCGGCGAGTGTTCCCTGCGAGGCCCACGAGAGGCTGGTGTCCGGTCTCCGGGACATCTTCCTGCAGTGGCGCGGGGGTTACATTCAGATTGGGGACGGCCATCCGAGGTCAGGTGCAGGCTACCTGAGGGGAGGGCCTACCCACTCCACCTTCTCTGTCTGCCCGCGGTTAGGTGGCGTCTCCGGGACTGTGTTTGGCAGAGCTGAGACCACGGGGTCCCTGAGAGGAAGGCCTCTGACCGGAAGCAGCTCCCCACAAACCTTTGCCAAGGCCTCTGAGCAATGGGTGAGCTCCAGTTCTGAATGGGGCCGTATCTTACCTCCTAGTAAATGTGCAAACTCTGTCTCCTCGGGGGGATGGCATGCGATGTGCAATCAAATGGAACTTTCTGGAGACAGGAAACCAGACCAAACACACAGGAAGCCAGATGTGCAGGGGAGACTGAAAACCCACCCACTCAGTTAGAACGAGTTCAGGAAGCCCTAAGAGGTGCGCAGGCACGAAAAATGGTGCGGCACACAGGAGAGGGCTCCACGCCTCCAAGCCAGGCCCTGTCTTAGCCACGTGGGAGCGGACAGGGTCCCACTCACGGGTCCCAAGCACAGTCACGTGGGCCCGTCTCCGACCTGCTCATCACTGACAAAGAGCCCCATTCCCACCATGCGCTCCACTGCACCGGGGGCCCAGTGTCCTCCTGGCGGGGCGGCAGGTGGAGGAGCGCACAGCCCGCCGCGCCAGCAGGGACCTTGGAGGCGTGAGGTCCACCCACGCACGTCACCGTGGAGGAGATGCAGGCCCCAGATGCTCAGCGGCTGGCTGGACGTCACACGGTCTGTGGCAGACCTGGGGCCGCAGCCGGTTCTCCTCTCGGGCAGGGCCCTTTGCACGATACCCCTCAGGCGTCATGTTTCTTACAGAAAAGCTCTAAAAATGTTCAAGATGGAGGGCCCCTCCTTCCCAGTGGGAGCCACTCTGGAATGATGTGTCCTCCCCTAAATTCAGGTCCTTCTGCGAAGCTCATTTAACTGCCACCCTTTCAGGCCTGTGCAGCCCATCAGGGTGTCTATTGGGGACAAAGGATGCAATCCTTTCACAGGCATATCCTGTTTTGCCTCTTTCAGGACACTTGCCACACATTTCTCCACGGGAGCCACACGCATTGCGCCAGGTGCGCGCCAGCCTTGCTTTCAGCTCTTGACCTCTGAGGGCCTGAGGCACAGAGTGTGGGGACGTGGTCTGAGGCTCACACTGACACGTGATGGAGTGGAGCTGGACCCCACGATGCCATGATGGCAGGACCAATGGGCAGAGCACTCACTGATGTGGCTGAGATGCTGGTGGCATCACCAGTTCCCGCCGTGTCACACCTTGCTGCTGCTGTTGTTTGTAAGAACTGTGCCCAAGGTTCAAAGCTGTGCCATGGAGATGCCCATAGTCCAGGGGTGGGCAAACTTTTTGACTCGAGGGCCACAATGGGTTCTTAAACTGGACCGGAGGGCCAGAACAAAAGCATGGATGGAGTGTTTGTGTGAACTAATATAAATTCAAAGTAAACATCATTACATAAAAGGGTACGGTCTTTTTTTTTTTTTTTAGTTTTATTCATTTCAAACGGGCCGGATCCGGCCCGTGGGCCATAGTTTGCCCACGGCTGCCATAGCCCAAAGGTCATGGTTGAATTCCCAGATCACGCTGCTCCCCCTCGTCCCATGCCCCCGAGGGTGCTCCCAGGCTGGGTGGCACTCACACTGACAGCGCCTGTGCTGTAGGCAGCTAGCAAGCAGAGTGGGTTGCTGTGTCTCTGTGCCAGGGCAGCGGTGTGAAGTGGAGGTGAATGAGTTTGGGGTTTTCCATGAGGGGAGCTCTGGAAGCAGCGCTTCTGGTGATGGGTCCTGTTTTATCACTGAGAGGGGGACAGCCAGAGGCTCCAAGGCTCCGGCACCTGCAGAAAGGGAAAAAGGGGGGATCCAGGCACAGCCCAAACTCATAGACACTGTCCTCAAGGAGCGCCTGAAAATTCAGTGCACAGAACACCCCTGTCCTTTAAGCGGCATCTTCCCAGGGGTGAGGTGAGTGTCCGTCAAGGGAATTATTTGCTCGTACGTTTTGAGCACTTGCCACGGACTGTCAGTGCCTGAGACTTGGAAGAATGAGACCTTTGGTGGCCCTCGATGGAACATGCTGTGTCAACTGGAAGCCAACTACAGGGCTTGAGTGTATGAGTGGACAGGCGAGCGGCCTGCATCACTGTCGTGAAAATGTAGAAAAGATTCGAAAGCCCCACAGTAAGTTGGACAGGAAGACGCACTGTCAGTACTTGCTTCAAAGGGGCAGAGGGCGGAGAGCGGGTGGAGGGTGGGGTGAGTGGGTGGGGGTGGGGGAAGTGGGGGGAGTGGGTGGAGGGTGGGGGGAGTGGGTGGGGGTGGGGGGAGTGGGCAGGTGTGGGTGGAGGGTGGGGGGAGTGGGCAGGTGTGGGTAGAGGGTGGGGGGAGTGGGCAGGTGTGGATGGAGGGTGGGGGGAGTGGGGGGGTGGGGGGAGGGTGGGGGAGTGGGTGGGGGTGGGGGAGTGGGCAGTTGTGGGTGGAGGGTGGGGGGAGTGGGCAGGTGTGGGTGGAGGGTGGGAGGAGTGGGTGGGGGAAGTGGGGGAGTGGGGGGAGGGTCGGGGGATTGGGTGGGTGGTAAGGGGAATGGGGGAGGGTGGGGGAGTGGGGGGAGCGGGCGGATGGCGGTGGAGGGGAGGGTGCGGAGGCCCGACCGTGTGAGTGGGTTAGGGACAGTACTGCTTCCTTATTGCGCCACCTTCCGTCTTTCCAAAGGGAAAGATTTACATGGTCCCCGTCTGCCCTTCTAGTCCCAGGGCCCTCTGGGTGGGGCAGGAAAGTCCCTTGAAGTCCCATCCTGCTGACTTGTCCCGGGTTATAAAGGGAATTATAATGTATTTCTTGTAGGCCTGCCAGGGCTTCTGGAAATTTCAAAGCCATGATGTTTAGTAAAAGTCCTTTCAAGTGCACTAAGCGCTACAGAATTGTGAAGAACTGTGCCGGCTTTGTTTGCAGAACTCTGTGCGAGTCCCAGGCTGCCCGGTGGGAGCCGGCTGGCTTCGTCCTTTGTCACAGAAAGCGTCTGTGGACGCAGAGGCACACGGATTGGGCAAAGTTTAGCCCAATCTAGTGCGACTTTAATAGCCAGGAGGTATTTATAATTAATGTGCAATAACTCAATTATGCACATCTCTTTACATTTAATAGTCCCAGTTAAGGTGCGATCATTAAGCGCCCAATTGGATGTTAAACACATACATTTGCGGTTTAACGACTGTGCAGCAGGCGCGGGGTGGAGTGCGGGCTGGCGAAAGGGCAGGAGGAGAGTTGTTAATATTATGGGGTGTTTCATTAATATCTTACACCATCTCTCCTTTGAAATCTGCCCCCAAAGCAACACGCAGTCTGTTGGGGGAGCAGAAGCACAGCTGACAGGGCCGCTGCGTACGCCCAGCCACACGGAGGAGAACACAGCACAGCCCGCAATTAGCGTGAGAAATGGCAGCGCGGCGGCAAAGACCCCCGGGTCTCCGTGACAGGCGCGGCGAGTAACGGGCTGATGAAAGATTCTGCAATTAGAGGTTCTGCTCCGAAGATTTATGGAGCATCCTTCCCAGGGGTGCAGGGCGGCCGTGGAGGTGCTGCTGCGCGAGCTCCCTCCTGCCGCTCCCCTCCGTCCCGACGTCCAGCCACTCCGTCCCCGCTCTCCGTGTCACGGTCTTTCTTCCTCTTGGGCTCTTCCCATTCGCTCTCTTTCTAGCAAAATAAACAGGTTCCGACTCATTGTCACTGCTCTGCCCCTCACCCAGCAGCCCGCCAGGCCCCTGCCCTGCGTCGGGGCCGTGTGAGGGACGGCCAGCCTTCACCCTCAGGAGCACACACATTTGCAATATTCAGTGCCCTCTTGTTGAATTTTCCTTTTCATGAGAATATTTATTTTGTTGTCTTCATTTCACCATTCATTCTCTCGATAAATATTTGCTGTCTGCTATGAGGCAAACACTGTTCTAGATGTTGGGGATGTAGCAGGAAGCGAAACAGGCAAAGTCTCCAACTTGCTGAAGTTTATATTCCAGTGGAGAGAACAGAATAACAGAAGCAAGAGCTGGATGGATGGTGATGGATTCGCAGAGAAAGAGAAAGCCGAGAAGGCGGGGGCGGGGGCCAGCGAGGGTCTGAGGGCTCTTTTGGAGTGGTCTCACCACCTGTGCCCTTCAGCAGGCAGGTGCCTGGGGGCGGGCAGGGGAGAAGCTGTGAGGAGCTTGTTTGCTGGAACAGAACCCTGGGGTGGGTGCCGGGTCGCCTGACATAGGTGCCGGTTGGGAAGGTAAGGATTCGGCTGTTATCCTAGTTCATACGGGCTTTAGACCCATAAAGCCACTAGAGTTTTAACCATCAGAGAGACACAAGCACGTGAAGTTTTAAAATCAATACGTGGCCGCTGTGGTGTGGGCCACGGGCTGGTGCGCAGGGAGCCGGCGGAGAGGACAGAGGAGAGAATCGGCGGCGGCTGGGCCCGGCTGGCAACGAGGAGGAACGGCTAGTGGTCCGAGTCTCGATGCAGAACTGGAACCAGAGCATCTGCGACAGATTGGGTGGCCGCCAGCTTCTGGGACTGAAATGGGAAGGCTGGACCTGCCTGCGGAGGGGGAAGGCTGGTGGGGAAATCCAGGTTGTTTGGGGACACGCTAAGCGAACTACTAGGTAAGCCACTGGACACAGGAGTGTGCATTGCAGGGCTCCCAGAATAAAGGCAAATCGGGACTCGCTGGCGTGTGGGTGGCGATGGCAGGCACGGGACCACATTGAACCACACAGGGCGAGTGCGGATAGAGAAGGGGGAGGTCTGAGAACTGAGCCCAGAGGTTGGAGAAACGAGGAGGAAAGAAGCAAAGGAGATGGAGAGGAGCAGCCAGCAGGGAGAAGGACTGAAGGGCAAAGGGGGAGTCTACGCAGGAGGACACGATCCATTGTGTCCAGCCCGCTGGCGGGTGAGCAGGATGACAAGTGAGCAGTGCGTGTGGGGTAGCGACATCACGGCGACCTTGTCAGGAGCTGTTTCAGTGACGTCCTGGGTTAGAGGCTGATGGGCACGTCTCAGGCGAGACGTGCAGGAAGGGAGAACATCAGTCTCTGGGAGACATGTTGCTGTGAGAAAGCAAATACCTGACATAATACCCGGAGAGGGACGTGGGGTCCGGAGAACGCGTGTCTTTAGGCTGGGAGGTACGAGAGCATGTTTCTGTGCTGTGAGGGCTGGTGCCACACAGAGGCATCCCCCGCGAAGCAGAGAGAAGCGGCATCGTCCTCCAGGGACAACAGACGGAGCCTGGTGCCGGGGGGTCAGGAGTGCGAGGGTGTTAGGAAGCGGCAGGAGTTCGGACGGAGCCCTGTGCGGAGGGCGAGAGGAGCACCGTGTTGGGATCCGGCATCGGGTGAAGAAACGTGTGAGGGAGCAGCAGAGGAGTCCTCCTCCCGGCCCGGAGGCTGGGTGGTGGGAGGGGAGGGGAGGGGAGGGCGGGGAGAAGCTGGCCCAGACCACCGGGACCTGGAGCCTCACCTTCACGCCACTCTGGCCCTCGGCCTGAGACCTGGGCCCCCTGTGTGAGAAGCGCAGCGTCCTCCCCGTCATGGCCTCTGACCCACGGCCTGCGGGGTGGCTCAGGAGGTGGGACCTGGGAAGCGAAGGGGCTGGAGCAGCAAGTGACAGGGGACACGGAGTCACTGACCAGAGGAGCCCACGCTCTCGGGAGGCAGCACGCCAGGCGCAGGGCCGTGGGAAGAGCAGGCGAGGGGCCAGGAGCAGGAGGGGGGCCACGCGGGACTGAGGGCTGTGGTCACGCCAGAGGATGGAGCCTCGAGGCCGAACCTCCGTGGCTGGTGGTGCACATATATAATATAACTTATATACACAGGGTATCAGAAATGTAGACACACTTTGAATAATTACTCATTCCAATGGGTTAAATCTGAAAAGAGAGAAACTTCAGTTGATCTGTCGGCTGTCAAAGTGTGCCTACAGTTTTGGGCACCCTGTATCGATCTCATGTATATTCATTATATTATAACTTACATACACAGGGTGGGGCACAGGTAGGGCCGCAGCTGTTTGTATGGAGATAATACAATTAACGAATAATGTAAGAGTGGACTCTGCGTCACATGCTCACCATGGAAACGCTGCTGTTGCCCGCCCTGCATCCACACACAGTGCCGGCTCAGGAGAGAGCCACCTCTGCCGCAGGAGACTCACTGTGCCGGTCCCGGCCCCTGGGGGCGAGTGCCGCACCCCACGTGAGCGTGCCCATCGCCGGGAGCGTGCAGGCCACACCCCGCGGGCGGGTGCCATCGCCGGGAGCGTGCACGTCGCGATGTGCAGCTTCATCCCAGGGAGACATCCGGAGACTTTGCTTCCCCTTACCAGGAAAAGTGAAAGCCCCTGAGGCCCTGCCGCCCGAGGCCACCTGTGGCCCGAGCTGAGCTGCCCCCTTCACTCCCTGCAGGCTCCCCGCTCCTCCCACTCACCCCAGTTCAGGTGCATCGCCGAGCCCCGTTACTTCTCCACGACACAGGGAACATGTTTCTTCTGATCAAACGAGGTTCTGTGACACGTCAAGGAAAACCCGCCTCGTGTGTCGGTCAGTGAAACCTCAAGTTACAAGCGTCCTGATAGGCCCCCTAGAAGCCTTGGGAAGTGGACAGCCCCCCCTCATTCCCCCCAGCCCCGTAAGTGCGGAATAACAAGGTAATTTCAGCAAGCGCTTGTAACCTACATTTGGGGACACAAGTGCCAGGAAACCTATTATGTAATTGCAGCGAAAAGAAACCCTCTGGGTGTGACAAAAACGTGTCTGTCTCAAGTTACTGCAAATGGAAAGATGATATACCGCGCAGCCGGCATCGCAGGAGCCTGGACACGGGCGCTTGATTTGCTGGGGGGCAAACGAGGGCACGGGGTCTCCGGGAACACTTGGCACTCGGGCCGTGAGGCTGCTGGAATGTTCCTGGTGGGTATTTATGGCCCCAAGTCGCAGCAAGGCAGCAGCGTGCCCACGCCGAAGCGCAGACATCAAACATAATTTGCTCACCTGTCAGAACCCCGAGCGCCGCTCCCGTCAGCCCTGAGCTCCTTACAAACCAGCGCCCGGGCAGAGCTCGCCCCACCTTCCTCACCCGTTAGGCTGCCCAGCTGCCCACTGTCTGCAGGGGTAGGGCCCCGCCCAGGCTCCTGCACCCCAAGCTCAGCGAGGCCAGCCCTGGTCTCTGCCGCCTGCCCTCGCAGCCCTCGCAGCCTCAGGGCTTCCTCTGCACAAAGTGCAGCGTCACTCACCCGCCAGTGCGCCAGGAACCTCAGCCAGTCACAGGGCCTCTGAACCTTCCTCCCTTTTAAATGAGCTTGAAAATAGTTATTTTTCATTGTCGTTGAGTAAATCAAGTAAGAAAAATATAGGCATTTTGTAAATTAAAATGTTATACAAATACAAAGAAATCTACTTTTTGACTATGATCTTGTGATCAGCAGTCACAAAATGGTCATGGGCGTCAAGTCCAGCACAGGAAACACAGCCAATATTGTAGTAACCCGTATGGTGTCAGGCAGGGACTGGACTTACGGGGGATACCTGGTAAGTTGTACAAATGTCTAATCCCTATGTTGTACATCTCTGAGAATAGAAGATTGTATGCCAACTATAATTGAAATAAAAATTTTAAAAGAATATGATCTGACTTCTTTGAAAACCAGCTCTGACCCTGGTCTATGTGGTGCTTATCCGTAGCAAAGTTCCCCGCCGGCCAGACAATCCCCCCGGCAGAGGCTGGTCCCCTCGCCCCATGCCTGGAGCAGCGACGGCCAGCTTCATCCCTCCACCTTAGCCCCTCCCCCAGCCCACACGTGGTCCCCGGGATGCTCCGTGAAAGGCCACGGCCTGAGTCCTTCAGAAAAGGCTGCACAACACCGACAACCCCTTGCTGTCCATAAAAGCGACACAAACATGTCTGGCAATTTTCTCATGAGCGTCCTATCATTGCGCTGGAGCAGCTCCCAGGCTTTGAGATGGGATGTGTTATCCAGGTTTCAGATGCACTAACTGAGCCTTTTTTAACCTACCCCGTTGGGTCAGGAAATCTGGGTTTTTTTTTACAGGTTTCAGCAGGTATCAGCACACGCAAGCCAGGCCAGCAAGGAAAGGTAACAAAGAGAGTTTTCACAGAGCCGGGCGGGCTAGGGAAGCAGCAGGCTCACAACTTTAGACATGGAGGTGAGAGATCTGCTATGGGAACCTGGAGAGAGAGAGAGAGAGAGAGAGAGAGAGAACTGCATGGAAAGACTGTCTACTGAACACAGTCTTACAGGGAAATAGCCCAGAAGGGAACGCTCCAGCCTTGTTCTCCGGCCTCCTGCCGTCCTCCTTGCCCTCCTGCTGTTGCCTGGCAGTGATGAAAGAGCCATGGACACTGACAAGAGAGAAATGGGTGGAAGCGGATCTGAGGGGACAAACGAAAGAGACATGGGGGGAAGGAATGGCACTCGCCCTGGAACCTAGATGCCATACCAACTTCTCTCACTCTCTCTTAATTAACTTTCTATTTAAAAATAATGTGAGATTTACAGCAAGATTGCAAAGATATACAGAGACTTCCCATGCCCAACACCCAATTTCCCTTACTATTTATTATCTTAGCTTTAGGACAATATATTTGGTATAACTAGTAAATCACTCTTGATTTACTAAACAAGTAGTTTTATCTAATGTCCTTTTTTTTCTGGTCTAGTATCTCATCCAGGCCCACATTACATTTAGTAATCATGTCTCCCTAGATTCCTCTTGTCTATGACCATTTCATTCATTTATATTTATATATGGCTATGAATTTTCCTCTAAGCACTGCTTTTGCTGCACCTCTTAAATTTTGATAAGTTGTGTTTTATTTTAATTTAATTTAAAATATTATAAATCTCTTTTGAGCCTTCTTTGACCTATGAGTTATCTGGGATTATGTTGTTTAATTTTCAAAAATTTTCCAGCTATCTTTCTGTTATTAATTTCTAGTTAATTCCTGTTTATTCTAAGAATATACTTCATATGATTTCTATTTTTTATATTTGTTAAGGTGTGTTTTATGCTTCAGAATGTGATGTATCTTGTTGATCATTCCATGTGAACTTCAGAAGGATATGTGTTCTGCTGTTGTTGGACAGAATTTTCTACAATATCAGTTAAATCAATTTGATTGTAAAAGTCCTCTATATTATTACTAATTTTCTGCCTTCTTGAATTATCAATTACTGATAGGGGTGTTGAAATCTCCCACTACAATGGTGGAATTTTCTACTTCCTCTCTAGTTCTATTAGATTTTACCATCTTTATTTTGATATTCTCTAATTAGAAGTGCTTCCATGTTTAGAATTGTATGTTTTCTTGGAAAATTGAGCCCATTATCATTATGTAATGTCCTCTGATAATCTCCCTTTTTCTGAAGTTAGCTTTATTTGAAATTAATGTAGTTATTTCCAATTTCTTTTGATTAGTGTTAGCATGCTATCTCTTCCTCTATCCTTTTACTTTTACCACCATTTTTACTGTGGCAAAATATGTATAACATAAAATTTACCATTTGAAGTGCATAATTAAGTGCATTCATATTATCTGTCTCTAAAACTTTTTAATCTTTCCCAATTGAAACTCTTTCCCCTTAGACACCCAACTCTCCATTCATTCTTCCTCCCAGTCCTGGAAACCACCATTCTACTAGTACCTCATATAAGGGGAATCATACAGTATTTGTTCTTTTGTGACAAGTTTATTTCACTTTGCATAATGTCCAGTTTCATCCATGTTGTAGTGTGTGCCAGAGTTTCATTCTTTTTAAAGGCAGAATAATATTCCACTGTATGTATATGACACTCTTCTAAAAAATTTATTCATCTATTGATAAATATGGATTGCTTCATCCCTTTGCTTTAAGCCAACCTGAATCTTTTTAAAGTGAGTTTTCTATTAACAACGTATAGTGGGGTCTTGCTTTTTGTATTCCACATTGTTTTTTAATTGATGTAATTAAGCCACTCACACATCAACGAATATTAATAAGTTGGATTAATATCAACAATTACCATGTTTGTAATTGTTTTTTATCCATTGAATTTGCTCGTGTGTGTGCGTGCCTGTGTGTGTGTGTGCGTGTGCCTGTGTGCGTGTCTGTGTGTGCGTGTGTGCCTGTGTGTCTGTGTGTGTGCATGTGTGTGCCTGTGTGTGCCTGTGTGTGTGCCTGTGTGTGCCTGTGTGTGTGCCTGTGTGTGCCTGTGTGTGTGCCTGTGTGTGTGTGCCTGTGTGTGTGTGTGTGTGTGTGTGTGTGTGTGTGTGAGAGAGAGAGAGAGAGAGAGAGAGAGAGAGAGAGAGAGAGGGAAAGGGGTGGAAGGGCCGAAGTGAAGGGTAACAGCCCTGTATGCTTCTGGAACGTCAGGTGGCCCAGGAGAGAACTTGAGCACAGCAGAGCCAGTGTAGCCAGCTAGTGAGAAGAGGTGTGATTCAGGCCGTTATTGAAGGCGGAAGTGGTCAGATTTGAGGATGGATTGAGAAAGGGGGTTGGGAAACGAGGGAAAGAGAAGCTTCCAGGTTGGGGAACTATGTGTGATGGGGAAGATTGGGGAAGAAGCAGATATGAGAGAATCAAAATAGTGTTGGCCATGTTAGACCTGAGCTGCCACTCAGATATCCAAGTGGAGCTATCCCAAAGATGGTGTTTAAAGAGATTTCTCAGCGGCGAGAGCAGAACTAGAGATACCGTCCAGGAGTTGAGAGCATGCAGTGTGTTCAGAATCGTGGGGCTGGAGGTGGTGTGGATAGTGGCCAGGGTCGTTGCAGGGAAAACAGGGGAGTGTGGGCTCTCGAAAGTCAAGGGGAGAAAATGTCTCAAGAAAGAGGGTGGGGCCAACGGTGTGAGAGGCCACTGAGAGGTCAAGGAAGAAAAGGACAAAAAAGTGACCATTGGATTTAGCAGCCACGCGGACACCCTCGGCAACAGCAATTCCAAAGGAGCGAAGCGCAGAAAGGCACACCCGAGGGAGGTGAGAGCGCAGCCGTGAGCCAGGGGTAGGTCAAGCTTCGAAGAAGCTTTGATGTGAAAAGACACTAAAGAAATGAGGGTGAAGGGGGCATAAGGTCAAGGCACATTTCAAAACAAAACAAAAACGATCTTTGAATATGGAAAATGTAAAGCTCACACAGAAGTAGCTAGAAGAACGTAATTGTTACCAGAGAGACCATGAGACCTTGGCTCTTGTCTTCTTGACAGAAAGATTTCAATCAAGAGACAAAGCAAGCAAGAATTCATTAACTCTAGCAAAGGTGTACTCGGGGCAGCGAGACGAAGAAGGCCTGGAGGAAGCGGGCTGGGCTGCGTGGCTCACTGAGAAGTCAGAGCAAAGGGGGCCTGGGAGACAGGTTCCGGGGTGAGCCCTATAGGAGCTGCCACTCACTGCCCACTGCTCCCCTGGCTACAGGTCCACTGGGTCCCTTGGAGTTTAGGAGAGACGTGCCTGTGGGGGAAGGGGGGGGGGGAGAACAGAAAGGCACGGGCATGCTCCCTGAGGGAGAGTGTGCTGGGACCTTTGTTTTCAGGGTTTTAAAGGCTGAGCGTTTAGGGGACGTCTTAGAGGAGAGTCAATAGAATATTCATTATTTGCCTGGCCGGTGTGGCTCAATGGTTGAGCATGGGCCTATGAACCAGGAGGTGGAGGTTTGATTCACCAGGATTTTGGGCTCAACCCCCAGTGGAGGGCACACAGGAGGCAGCTGATTGATGATTCTCTCTCATGATGGATGTTTCTATATCTCCCTCTCCCTTCCCCTCTCTCTTTGTTTCTTATTTCCTTCTTCCCCCACCCCCCTGGCTTCTCTGGTTTTAATTGAGTATTAATACAATTCTATTTTATCTCCTCTCAAGCACATAAATTAAACATTTTTTTAAAAATTTAGTAATTTTCCCATAGCTTGTAATATACATCTATCACTAATTTGAGTTCATCTGAAAATATCACGGAAGTACTTCATATGTAGTCTGGTACCTTATGATAGAATATTCCCAATTCCTCCCTCCCATCCTTGGTGACACTGCTATCATCACCTACTACATCATTAGTATCGTGTTTTAATTAAAGTCACCCATATCATTTTTTTAGTTAAAAAAAGTGCACTTCGTTGACCTCCTCTGTCCCATCAGCCATGTGATATGACACATCTCTCGCTGTAGCTGTTGGTCACCATGACGTGAGTGGACCATACATCTTTTGGAATTGGAGCCACACTTTCCTACTAAAAGCAAGGATGGCTGGCACAATAACTTGGTGACCAATGTTATTTTCTCAGGCAACTAGGCTGGTTGATTGTCCACAGCTGCCCAGAGCGACCATTGGCAGGTCGATGGTTGAGGTCTGTTGATCCAATTGCTTCCATTCAATTCGAACATCTTGTTGACTGGAGTAAACGGGCCATGTCTGCATAGTTTTGTAGTCATGACAGGCATGTTAAATCAATCATTCAGCAATAAATGCTTTGCCATGTACGCAGGTCCCAGCTTAGAAATGGGTGTGGTCCCAAAAGTTTATTCTAAACTTACTGTTTTTAAATCAGAATGCTTAACCAAAAGCATCTCTCTCTGTAAAAGCCTAATATGCTAAGTGTCGGACCGTTCGGCCATTCAGCCCATCTCCATGATGGGCACTGACCACCAGGGGGCAGATGCTCCGACTGGTAGCTTAGCTTGCTGCTGGGGTCCAGCTGATGGGGACTGGACGAGATAGGCCAGACACTCCCTGGAGCCCTCCCACGGTCCCTCCCAGGCCCTGACTGTGCACCAGTGGGGTCCCTCAGCCTGGCCTGTGACCTCTCCCAATCGGGGACCCCTCACGGGATGTTGGAGAGCCGGTTTTGGCCTGATCCCCACAGGCCAGGCCGAGGGACTCCACCGGTGCACGAATCTGAACCAGGCCTCTAGTATTCATATAAAGTGGTTGTAAACACATGCATTAAGTTCTTAACCAGGTTGTTACACAAAAAATCTGATGGACCTGCATGTTGAATTTCTAGAAAGGGGAAAAGTACTTTGCTTTATAATTTGGGAATTGAGGACTCCCTGCGTTCCCCCATGTTACCAGTCACAGTAACCAGAGCTGCTCTGAGAGACCAACACTGAACACAGCCGCGTCGTGCCAAGTATCCTCGACAGCTTTTCTGGGAGCCGCACCGAGCACCCATCTCTTGAGATCCGGTGTTCCTGGGTGTGCAGCTGGTTGCTGGGTGTTGTGGTTGTAGAGACCTGGGCTGTATAGGCTTCTGATAACAGCCACTCTCCCCTTCAAAATGGCGCGGTCTCCGAGGCAGAGCTGATTCCAGCAACAGGCTCTCCTTTCGTTCTCTCCCTCTCACACTGTCCTGCAGCCTTCCTTCCCGTCGGCAGCCATCTCCCTCTCCTCTCCACATCACCCATCTCTCGGTACTGATCAGCCTGCATCACACAAGATCACGCACGGGCTTAGCTCCTCAGCCACCTGCCACCCTCGTGTCTCAGCAGCCACGTGGTTAGTGGCTAGCGAGGGTCCGCACTCGGTTGGAGGCTTCGTGCCACCCCACATGGCACCGTGAGCTCTGGCTGTGCCCACCTCTCCCCAGCACCACACGCTGTCCTTCTAACAGCTTTCCAGTGAAACCCTGTGAATAGAACCCCCCCCCCCCCCCGCCGTACAACAAATGTAATTTAAAAAATATTTAATGCCTTCCAACTGCTTACAATTGAAAAGAGCCAAACTACCTTCTAAGACCCTAATTAGCTTTTCCAGCACCTCCTGGAGGTTTATTAAGGACAGTCTTGGGACTCGGGGGTTGGGCTCTGAGCGGGTCTTCCTGCACCGCACCGCCCCCCCCCCCCCCACCCCACTGGGTGCTAAGAAGCTCACAGGCGGCACTCTCACAGCCCACTCTCCCTCCTCAGTCTTTTGGTCCATTCTAGAACCTGGGACAACGTTTCTGTCACAGACAGGCTTATAGATCTATAGAAACACTGTTTCTTCTCCAAGCTGTTCTGCCAAACTTGGGGGAAACTCTTAATAAGAAGTTACTTGCCCTGGCCAGCTTGGCTCAGTGGATAGAGCATCAGCCTGCGGACTGAAGGGTCCCAGGTTCCATTCCGGCCAAGGGCACATGCCTGGGTTGCGGGCTTGAACCCCAGTAGGGGATGTGCAGGAGGCAGCCAATCAATGATTCTCTGTCATCATTGATGTTTCTATCTCTCTCTCCTTCTCCGTTCCTCTCTGAAATAAATAAAGAAATATATTTTTTTTAAAAAGAAGTTACTGCATTGGTGAGTGAGGCCCCTTCTTTCTTCACACAGGCCAGCTGGGGGAGAGGTAACAGCAGGTGTGCCCGGTTTCGGGTTGGGATGGCACCGGCCACCTCACCGGCCGCAGCCCTGGCCATCAGCGGGCGGGCTAAGGAGACAGGGCAGGTGGGTTTATCACCGTCCAGAGGGGCAGGACGAAGCTCCCTGCTGGCTCTGAGGCTGCGGTTGAGGAATTCTCTGATCCCCCGAAGCAACCGGGAGTTCCTGTTGCCAGAGGAACTCGCTCTCTCCTGACGGAGATGGCCCTCCTCGCAATGGCAGCCCTCCCACAGCCCAGCAGTCAGCCCTGGAGCCCTTCCAAAGCCCGTCCCATCAGGCCTTGCTGTTGGGGATGGAGAACCCAGAGCAACAACGTCCCGTGATCACTGCCCATAGGACCTGTGCTTCCACACAGGTGCAGGACAGCTGGACACGATGGCAGCCACAAGGTCCCCAAGTCAGTGCGGTTCCGTCTGACCCCAAGTGCGCTGGACGGGAGACTGTCACCCGCACACTTTTGCGCACTTGTAACTCACTGCGCCGCGTTCTGGGCATAGCATGAAGGGTGGAGAAGAAATACGTTTGCTTCCCAATAATTCGGTGCCAGTGCACAGACGTATGCAGGGGTGCGATGCGTGGGTGCCCGGCAGGGGCCTGGCGCTCCGTCCGGTGCTGCCGGAGGCCCAGGAGGGCCGTGTGACCAGTGCACAGGCCGGGGCTGAGGGGAGGAGCCCAGGTGGGTCGGAGGGCGCAGGGCCCGCTCCGCCGCACGGCCTGTCCCGCACCTATTGCCAGGCGCTGGTCCTCCACTAGGTTTGTCGCTCCGGCCTCCCGCCTTCTTCTCTGTTACCTGAGCATGATGCTGGTGCTGAGCGCGCGGCGCTCTCACCTGCGTGCTACTCCCTGCCTCGTGCCGAGTCTGGTGTTGCCTGCAGTGCCCGCTCCCCTCGCTGTGAATCCTGGGTTTGGTCTTGTCTGGAGCTGGACGCACTGTTGTCCTTAAAAACCGAGCGTCAGCAGCAGCAGCAGGAAGGGCAGAGGCCAGGTGGCTGCTCTCCCCAGGCCACTCGGCCCTGCCAGTGGACACGGGCTTCCACTACCGCGGCCACCACTGCTCTGCTCGGGGCAGGCTGCCTTCCCTTCCGGGGAGTCTTCCGAGCACCCCAGTCCTGCAGCCCACCAGCTGGGTGTTTACCACCGCTCTGGCCTTCCTCTGGGGGCAGGTGCGCGCTTCTCACCTGCCGCTGACAAACCATCCCAGCAACAGGACTCACACGGTGGAGCGAGGACCGACGTGAGGGTCCCGTTCAGCGATTTATCGTAGTTATGCTGAAGCGACAACTCAGGAAGCATAGGTACAAGATCAAAACACACATCAAATTACCCCCTAACCACCGCGTGATTGATTGGGATGGCATCACCGCTTGCGCCGCTGGCTCTGTGAGGCTGGTCTCTGCCCAGGCCCGGGCACTGCCGACCAGCCTGGCCCAGGAGCGCCGGAGCCGCGGAGGGCTGGGTGGGGCTCTCGCCTAAAACTCTCCCTTGCGGGGCCTCCGAGGTCCCCGTATCAGTAAGCGATCCTGGTCGGGCTCTACCCACCGGTGCCTCTGGATGGTCCAGCCGCCGGTGGTGAAGAGGCTGCACCTCTATTCCCCGACGGGGACGGACTCCGGGTGCTCGAGGCTGTCTCAGGCTCCTCTGCTCTCCCCTCCGGCCATCGGAGAGCCGTCCCTCGGCTTCCGGAGACACGCGCTCCTTCGGCCACGCTCTGAAAATGCACGTGCCCTTGAAGCGGCCTTATCCTCCCAGCTCTTTTTTTTTTTTTTAATATATTTTTTATTGATTTTTTACAGAGAAGAAGGGAGAGAGACAGAGAGTCAGAAACATCGATGAGAGAGAAACATCGATCAGCTGCCTCCTGCACACCTCCCACTGGGGATGTGCCCGCAACCCAGGTACATGCCCTTGACCGGAATCGAACCCGGGACCCTTCAGTCCGCAGGCCGACGCTCTATCCACTGAGCCAAACCGGTTTCGGCCCTCCCAGCTCTTGATGACCTAGTTTCTAGCTGCGCACAAGGTGGTTAATGGGGAGCAGCACTGACTTATTATCGTCTGGGGCTGATTAAAAACACAGACCCATGGAGGCAGGGACAGCAGGAGAATGTGGAGGAGGGGCGCTGTCCAGAAAGAGACCCTCAGAGGAGCCCCATCAGACCACGCAGTGCACAGCCGAGTTTCTAGGGCAGCGATCCTCAGCCTTCCCATCTCATGGCACGTGACCTAAGGACGAGTTCGGCGGCACCAAAAATGTTGTGTATTTTGCCGATCTGACAAAAAATAGGCATAATGCCTATTCATTCACTCCGATGGCTACTGTAGTGTTGGCTGTGGTCGTTTTTTCTTTGACCCTCTAAGGTGGAAGAGGTCAGTGCTCTGGCTCAGTGGCCAGCAGGGGATGCTCCAGGAGCGCTGGCGGCCCCGGTGGAGAGCCGCTGTTCCAGAGTGGCCACGACGCCCGCCCTGCGGGGTCCCTGACAATGGGACCCGCGGGAGCTCGAGGGTGGCCTGGCCTCTTCGCCAGGCTCCTGTCGCCTTTGGGGAAGCTAAAGGGAGGAAGGGAGTGGTTGGCGTCTGGTCCCGTTTGGTGGGACACCATTTGGGGTGGCGTGTGGGAAGCGGGTGCAGCATTCACCGCCTCACCCTCGGTCCCCCCCAGCGCCTCTCCCGGGGAAGCCCGCAGCTGGGGGATGAGGGTGCAACTTAAGGGTAAGGACGATGGGAACATGTAGAAACGGTTACTCTTGAATGAGATTTGTTCAGAAAGTCAAGAGAGGACAATCGAGATGCCAGTTACCGTTCTAAGAGGCGCTGCACCGTCCCCACAGCAAGCGCCGTTTCCAGCTTAGACCACGGTCCCCGTGGGAGGTTCCGGACACCGGGCTGCCACGCGCGGTCTGAGCATGATCGCGCTGACCGCGCCCAGGGTCACAAGTGCTCGGGACGCTGGCCAGCAGTGCCTGCTCCACAAACGGGGCATCCCCGCCCGCCCAGGGGTCTGGAAGCTGGAGCTCCTGGAACAACGCTGGCTCTTGGTAAAAGAGCTAAGTTACTAGAAATGGGCGTCATCTGCATCTCAACACATTCCAAGGCCTGGCTGGCTGTTGGCTAGAAACTCATAGGTTAGGAGGCGGGCAGGGTCAGAGGGTCAGAGCGAGCTCAGTCCCAGGCAGCAAGGCCGGAGAGAGGGACCCGTCAGAGGCGGCTCCCTGGGCTATTGCTGGCGATTGAAGAAGGCGCTCCTTCCCTCAGGGAGAGGCGGGTTGCGCCTGAGGAAGAACAAGAGTCAAAGCCCAGGTTCTGGGCCCCCGAGGGGACAGCCAGGGGGACACCCAGGGGGACACCCAGGGACAGCCAGGGGGACAGCCAGGGGGACACCCAGGAACAGCCAGGGGGACAGCCAGGAGACAGCCAGGGACAGCCAGGGACAGCCAGGGACAGCCAGGGAGACACCCAGGGACAGCCATGGGGACAGCCAGGAGACAGCCAGGGACAGCCAGGGACAGCCAGGGGGACACCCAGGGACAGCCATGGGGACAGCCAGGAGACAGACAGGGACAGCCAGGGGGACAGCCAGGGAGACACCCAGGGGACAGCCATGGGGACAGCCAGGGACAGCCAGGGACAGCCAGGGACAGCCAGGGAGACACCCAGGGACAGCCATGGGGACAGCCAGGAGACAGCCAGGGACAGCCAGGGACAGCCAGGGAGACACCCAGGGGACAGCCAGGGGGACACCCAGGGACAGCCAGGGGGACAGCCAGGAGACAGCCAGGGGGACAGCCAGGGGACACTTGGGGGACTGATGCTGGAGGCCAGACTGCAGGCTCCTCACGCGGGAGACCCAGTTCCAGCGGCTGGAGGGCATCTGCAGGGAGAGGCCTCTGCACTGCTGGCTGCTTTCTTCCTGCGTTTTCAAGCTGGTTCTTTCTTTTCCTTTGTGCTTTCCCCCACCCCACCCCACAGAGCTTTTCTTTAGCTGGAGGCCTCCCCCAGCCTGAGGGGACAGCCAGCCACACCCCCCGCCCCCCTTCCCCTCTGCCCGGGTGGGGGCAGGGTGGTGTGATCACTGCGGGCACCCAGATGGGAACATGGGCGCCCTGGGCACCACCTAACTGAGAACAGCTTGAGAGACAGAACCAGAGGGCAGAGGGGAGAGGGGAGGGGCGGGCGAGGAAAGGGGGGAGTGAGAGGAAGGGGGTGTCTATTCTGCCCACGGAAAGTGGGGCAGGCCTCTGAGCAGGACTTTCCTGTGAGGGGCCCAGGGAGGAAGGGGAACAGGGCCTGAGCCGCTGGCAGGCCTATCCTGGAGGCAGGGCTCAGGGCCAGGCTGCTGAGGTGGCCCTGTGGGTGCCCCCTGCCTGCTGTGGCTCCACCCTGCAGGCCACACACTCCCAGGCGCTGGCCAGTGGGGTGGGGGTGGGGGCCTCGCTGATTTTCCACAGATGAGCACCCCGCCCCCTTGGGTCACAAGGCAGTTCCCCCTGGATGTCTGGGTGTGGAGGGGCGGTGCCTGGGTGTGCTCTGTGCGAGGGTTGAGGGGACCCGAGGTCACCTCCCCGGTAGGGACCACCCGCTGTGTTCGGGGCATAGCAGGGGGTGGGGGTGGGAGGTGGGGGGAAGGTGGGGTTGGGAGAGCTCTGTGCCCTGCGCTCCCTCCCTGAGCGCGGGTGTCAGGTTCTGAGACAGCAAGTTCCTCCTGCGGGGCCCTGGCAGCGACCTGAGGACACGCGGGGCCCAGGGCTGGGCTGGGGGCAGGAGGCAGCAGGGAGCCAGGAGCAGTGTCTGGGGTGGTGGGGGGAGGGGCGCAGGGGAGGACTCAGCACCGGTGCCCTCCCCGTGGCTGAGGGACGCTGGGCAGGTCAGTGCACAGAAATGGGACCCGTGTCGGCCTTCTCGACCCGTGTCAGCGAGCCAGTGTCCTTACTTACAGCGGAGCATCCTCCCTTCAGAGCCCCGAGGGCGGAGGCGGCAGCATGAGCTGCAGGAGGGAGTCTCCGAGTTACCTGTGTCCTGCCGCGGGGACACGCGGGGGGTGGGGAGCTCGCCTCTTCCTGCCCATGCCCAGGGCAGCACTGGCCCCACGCTCTCTGCCCGCAGGGACCCCATGCTCTCTGCTGGCGGGGGAACTGGATCTCAGTTTTATCTTCAACACCAGCTGCTCTTCCCTCCCAGGAGGCGCAGAGGGCACCTGTGTCCCCACGTCACAGATGATTCCTGGGGGACGGGCCTGGAGGCCTGGGGGCCATGGGGGAGGCTTCCTCTGGGCCTGGGGACACCGCAGGGAAACACAGGGGAGGTCTCAGTGTGGCCCCCTGACGTCCAGGGGGTGTCCGGTCTCCATGAGGCCATAGCCCCACAGTGTGAGCCCAGGAGGTTGACCAGCTTGGGAGGGACCCATCACGGAGCTCCCTTATCCAGCAAGTCAACAGGCCCTAGTGCCAGCATGTCCCCAGGGTCCCTATTATGTGTCATTTATGCTGCGTAAGTTGGTATTTCTGAAGGTTACAGCCAAAGCATCCTATACAGACAGTTCTTGGGTTACATTGGACTCCATGTACGTCATCTCATGGTTATGTCGCCATCTCCCATTTATTTATTTTAAAAAAAGTTCTGCATTTTGACGTATGTACATATGTGCTTTATGTTTTTTATTATTTACTTACCACAAGTAAAGGCCAGGAATTATCTTTCTTTTAAATTTTTTTACTGTTTCACTTCATTACTGCTGTGTATGTGCTCCATGTGAGGGACATAGGTGCTTATGTAGGTGGTTCCGACTTAAGGCGAAAATTGTGTTTCATCGTGCCATAGGAACGGATCTCTGACATAAGCTGAGGACCTACTGTATAACAAAAGCATAATATGCTAAGTATCCGGTTGGCTGGTCAGCCGTTCAACCAAACAAAGCATAATATGCTAATGATATGCTAAGGCCACTCAACCACTCACTATGATGTGCACTGACCAACAGGGGGCAGTCGACCAGTCTACCAATCACTGTGACGTGCACTGACCACCAGGGGGTAGATACTCCAACCAGTAGGTTAGCTTGCTGCTGGGGTTTGGCCGATAGGGACTGAGCGAGATGGGCTGGACACACCCTGGAGCCCTCCCGCGGTCCCTCCCCAGCTGGCCAACCTCCTGCATCTCTCCCCGGCCCCGATGGTACACTGTGGGGTCCCTTGGCCTGGCCTGCGCCCTCTCACAATCCGGGCCCCCTGAGGGGATGTCAGAGAGCCGGTTTTGGCCCGATCCCGCAGGCCAGGCCGAGGGACCCCACTGGTACATGAATTCGTGCACCGGCCTCTAGTCATACATGATGCATGACTCTCAATTTTAAGTGAAGTCTCCTGAGGAGCACAGCAGGTGGTATCCAGGGTAAATTAGTGACTGATTCCCAGCTTTTATATTGTCCCTGAAGAGATAGATACCTATGGACAATTTTGGGAAAGAACATGATAGTTTTCTTACATGGCCACAGCTCAGAGGATTACTGACTTATTTTAAAATGCCCTACTTTTTATTAACCTGCTTCAGAGCTATCATGAAATTTACCAAAATTAAAAATACCTATTTTTATTGATTTCAGACAGGAAGGGAGAGGAAGAGAAAGAAACATCAATGATGAGAGAGAACCATTGATCGGCTGCCTCCTGCATGCCCCACACTGAGGATTGATTGACCCTGCAACCTGGGCATGTGCCCCGCTGGGAATCAAACCGTGACCTCCTGGTTCATAGGCTGATGCTCAACCGCTGAGCCACGCAGGCCGGGCTTTTTAAAAAATCTTTTTATATACTTTTCTGTGCCGTTTAAAGTATTAATGAGGCGACCTGAGTCAGGAGAACTACAGTGAAACACAGATTTGTTTGCTTGTCGGTGACTCAGGACATCGTGTGAGCGCCTCAAGAAGGGCCTGAGGGTGGTGGGGACCAGGTTGCAGCAGGGAGTTACTGAGGGGCAAGTGACAGACAGTCCTGCACTCGGTGTCCTAAGACGAGAGCGAAGAATCAAAGCGAAAGGTAAGTGGAGACTAACTGGGCCTCCATCCGGTTTCAGGGGTGGTCGTCTGAGAGGCCTCAGTGATTTCGCAGTCGCTGGTCCCTTGAGGACTTTGCGATGCTCGTGTTCTGCCCCCTGGGAAATGTTGATGAAGATGTTGGTATAAAGAACATTGCTGGGTGCTCACCGTGTTTCAGCAGGACGCTGAGCTTCCCACAGGCATCATCTCAGACAGTCCCCTCGCCGTGTGCCTCGGACCACCACGCGCCCGGGGTTCCAGGGCCTGTCAGGGCCCGTGGCGGAGGAGAGCTCGGGGATGGAAGCCAAGCTGTTATGTGCTGACGTCTGTGTGCCCCGTGGGAGAACACAAACCTTAGTCTCGCTCTGCCACTGACCACCAGTGTGACCTTGGGCTTCCTTCTCCTGGTCCCTGTGAGGACCACACACGCTCTTTGTAAACTGGAAGCCCTGTCCACGTGTAACAACACAGTCCACTGTCTGGGACCTTGCGACCTGTTCAGCGATCATCGGTAGAGCTCCTACTACGTGCGAGACTCTGTCCGGGCTCTGGGAGTACAGCGACGTGGGAGGCACGAAGTCCCTCCCTATGACTCCGGGATGCTGGCCGCAGGGAGCGTCCACACGCCCTTTGCAGACGGCAGGGGCTGCCCGCTCTGGCGGTGTGTCCCTGGGCCCTGCCAGCCCGCGTCCGATGAGAATCGATGCCAGCAGCTCCCAGCTGCCGCCCGCTGAAGCAGTCAGCGAGAAGCCTGCACCCTGACGAAGGTGCAGACGAGGAGGTGGGTGATTAGCGTTTAGACGGTCGGTACCACTGTGGTTGCAGTGCCCACAAGCAAGCTCCTGACGCGTCACTGGGTGTGATGTCGTCTGCTTAACAAGGCCCTGCTTCACACTCAGCTCTTTTTTAATGGGCCTCTTTCAGTAGTGGCGCTGGGGTTGGGGTTTCTCCATCCCTCTCCTGCTCCGAGCGCTCTCTGTGAGTGCACTCAGCAACGAGTACACTCATTCAGGACTCGGGTACTTGCAATCTCACTCAACCTTCAGCTGGCTGCCTGTTCTTATGCCAAACCGTTCTCCCTGCACTGAAATATTGACGCAGGCAAGGAACAGCTGGGCATGAATGAACCTCGTCCCAGTCACTGAGTGATGGGATTTATACCCTGGGCAATATGGTGAGCCATAAACTACTTCTGTGGGCATGATGCCCAGGGTGGCATTTCATTCAGGCAAGGCAGTGGGACCCATTGGACCTGCGAGTCTCAGATCAGTGGTTTTCCACAAGACACTTTTGTCCTCAGAGGACATTTGGCAAATTCTGGAGATGTTTTTAGTTGTCCCAACTGGAGGGTGGGAAGGGCGTTGTTATTGGTGTCTCATGGGTAGAGGCTAGAGGTGCTGCCAAACATTCTGTCATACTCAGGAACCCCCCACCCCACCTACAGCATTATTTGGCTCAAAATGTCAATGTGGTGAGGTTGTCTTTGCTGATTGGATGTAGGGTGGGAGGTTTGGGGTGGGGAGGTCAGACCCTGTGTCGTATGACTGATGGCTCTCACAGGGAATTCAAGAATGCATCATGGTTGAAATGGTGTATAGATGAGGTTTGAACTCTCAGGGAAAGAGGATTCTGGGGTTGAAAGGAAGAGCTTTTGTAACCATTCTTGGTGGTGAGGGTGGGTCAGCCAATTTTCTTGGTCCTGCTTTTGTTGGTGCCATGACTATGCTTCTGGCTGCAGATGCAGGGGTGTGTAGAGCAACAAGAGCGGGAGCAGGGGAGAGGTTAATTTCTGTGCTGCATTAGGAAGAAGAGTGAGCGCGCACTAGAATCGGTGGCTCTTAAACTCAGAACACAGACTGCAGGGTGAGGGACAGTGGGCACAGGTCCTGGTCGTTGCTTACTAGTTATTTCCAGACGGTTGTTCTACTGTTCAGTCTAATTAGCATATTAGCTCTTTATTATATAGAACTAGAGGCCTATTTGTGAAGCTGGGGGGGGGTGTCCCTCAGCCCGGCCTTCACCCTCTCTAATCTGGGACCCCTCGGGAGATGTCCAACTGTCGGTCCCACATGGGATCGGGCCTAAACCGTCAGTTGGACATCCCTCTCTCACAATCCGGGACCACTGGCTCCTAACCACTCACCTGCCTGCCTGCCTGATCGCCCCCAACTGCTCTCCCCTGCTGGCCTGATCGCCCCCTAACTGCTTGCTCTCCTGTTGGCCTGATCACCCCCTAATTGCTTGCTTCCCTGCCTGCCTGATCACCCCTAACCACCTCTGCCTTGGCCCCCGCCACTGTGGCTTTATCCAGAAGGAATTCGGACGTCCAGAAGATGGTCTAACTAGCATATTACCCTTTTATTAGTATAGATGTCACCCCAATAAATTTAATAAAAAAGGGCATAAAGTAGTGCATTGTGTCTCTCACTCTTCCATCATTTAACATTCCATTACTTCTTAGCACTTATGACCTTCTGACAAACTGTGTGTGTGTGTGGGAGAGAGAGAGAGGGAGAGAGAGGGACATTGATGTTACTCCACTTATTTATGCATTGATTGATTGATTGCTGTATGTGCCCAGATGGGAGATTGATCCACAACCTTGGTGTATTGGACAGTACTCTAATCCACTGAGCCACTTGGCCAGGGTGAGTTCACGCTTCTGCAAGGTTTAAGAGTGAGATTAGGGATTACCAACTGGTGACCTACAAACCAAATCGGGCTTACAGTGTTTTACTTTTTTTTCCAGGTTTCTGGATATATTATTGTAAGTTTAAGGTCTAAAGTGTGATGATTTGATACATGTAGTTATTGTGAAATAATTAACACAATAGGGTTCATTAACACTACCATCAGCTCACATAAATACCTCCTGTTTTGGTGATGAGAACATTTTAGATCAACTCTCTTAGCAAAGCTCAAGTACACACACAATGCAGCACCATTAACTAGGTCACCGAGCAGAGCGTGACATCACCTCACAGCTGAGAGCGTGCCCTTTGACCACCTTCGCTCACCCCTGCCCACAACCACCATTCTATGCTGTTTCTATGAAGAATCCACACATACATGAGATCACGTGGTGTCAGTCTTTCTCTGACTTCATATGATTCATTTCCCTTAAACATAGTGCCCTCCAGGCCCAGCCATGTGTCATAGGTAGGGTCTTCTTCTTTATCGTGGCTGAATAGCCTTCCATTATGAAGAAACGCACACACATCTTCCTCCATTCATTCACAGATGAACACTTCGGTTGCTTCCATACCTTGGCGACTATGAATAATGCTGCAATGAACATGGGGTGCGGATACCGCTTTAAGATCCTTTGGGTAAATGCCCAGAAGCAGGATTGCTGGACCCTATAGTGATTCTAGTTTTAAAAACAGGGAATGGGGGCTGGAGGCTTCCTCGCTCTCCATCACGCTCGGGGGTGGGAACCGGGGGTGTCTTCCCACCGTCCCCTGGCCCCGCTGCGATCCTGTCCCCCGCCCCCCGCAGCTCCACCGAGCACAACCTCAGCCAGGCCTCTGCCAAGCTAAAGCCCTTCCCGGCCACCCCGGCCTCGGCTTGGCCGACGGCCATTCACTCTAAGCGTCAACGCCCTTGCTCAGAGCAGCTCAGAACCTGGTGGGGAGTGAGAACAGCAGACAGTCTGGCCGGGGCCGCAGGAGAGATTAGCGTCCCTTCCTGCGCAGCCCGCTTCCCGCCTCCACGCCGGCACCCACCCGCCCCCCAGATAAATATGGTCCGAGAATCTACGACAAGAGATTTGAAACTAAATCAAACCCTGGACAGAGGGTCAACGGGAAAGGGTGAAGCTGCCACTTATGTGTGTCTGAGGCAGCCTTTAACGTTATTTACAGTCTCCATAGAGGCAGCCTCGCAGACAAGGCCTGCTCATGCGCGGTGGGCGGGAGGCAGGAGAGGGCAGCGCCCTCTCTCTTCTCTCTCTCTCTCTCTCTCTCTCTCTCTCTCTCTCTCCATTGCATCCAGGTGGCGGGACGTGTGAACAGATGAAGGGCTGAAATCACCGAGGAAATCGCTCCGTCTGCGCCGGATCACGACGCCTCCCCAGGACCCAGCGACCCCGGGGCTATCTGTCACCTTGTCCTCCTGGCAACTTTTCACCCCGTGCTCCCTGCGCTGGGGCTGCTCCAGGAAAAACAGTGGAAAAGTCCCGGGTTGGGAGGAGGGGAGCCAGGCGGCCGGTGAAATGCTGCTTTCGCCAGGGACAGCAGGCGGGGCGCTGGGGCCGCCCAGAGCCTGCAGACTTCCCTCTGCTGCCTCTCTGCCTGGAAATGTCCCAGAGTCCCAGGACCAGGTCCCCAACAAAAACCAGGCCTCAGGGTCCACTGAGGCGGAGAGTCCCCCGTTCCAGCTCTTCCCTGAGAGCTGCGGGGCCTTTGCTGAGGCGCTTGCTGGGCTTGATCGAGGGGCAGACCCCGGGCCCAGGCCTGGCCACAGCGAGGCTGCTGGTGTCGGGGTGGGTGGGCCGCCAGCTGAGAGAGGGTCTCACAGACACTGTGCAGATGCTGTCACAGCCTCGGCCCTGGGATGAGGAGCGTGGGCGGGGCAGAGCAAGGCGGCTTCAGGGGGTGCTTTTGGTGGTGACAAAAGGATCGGCCGCCCGTTCCCCAAATGCACGAGGTTAAACCTGTGAAGCTACATCCTGCTCTTTCAGGTCAAAACACACAAATATGGGCAAGTCCATATGGTTCAAACTAATGAAAACCCTAACTCGCACAGGACCGTAATAAGTCTGAGAAACAGCAAATATCCTCTCTCCCTCCCACCCCCGAGAAATGGGTCTGTGTCCTGCTCGTGCCCGGTCTGGGACTCGTCTGCCTTTGGGTAGCTCTGCTCTGGGGCCCATTTCTACATTAAAATGCTAAAACAAATTGAAGCCACTTAGCACGTTTTGTTTTTAACGGAACTCCAATTTTTTCCTGAAAGGCTTTGACATGTTATATTTCAAAAATAAGTTGTCATTGATGAAAGTTCAGGACTTTGCTGGAATTTCAGAGGCGGAGGAGTCTGCACAGAAGTGACTCGGGCTCCAGACTTGGATCTGTTCTGACGCAGGGCCTGCCCCGACCCCCTAGGTCATGGTCACCGCGTCTCCGTGCACTGCTCTGGATGCAACACTGTCTCAGACTGTTCTTGTTTCTGACGACCGTGGCAGTTTTGAGGAGTATGGATCAGATATTCTGTAGAATTGACATACTATTTTGTATATTTTTAAATTTATTTAATGTAAGAAGCATTTATTGAAGTCAGCATCTGTTTTTTTTTCCAGACACATTAGTTTTAATGCCTGCATAATATTCCACCTATAATTGTGACATTCAGTGCTTTTTCTAAAGGCAATAAAATGATCACCATGGGAAGGACAGCATTCCGGCGGCAGTGATGCTCAGGTGATCGCTGTGACACTGGCTGGCGTCTCTCCCAGGGCAGTGTGTGAGGGCAAGTATGTACATACAAAAAGGCACCATCTGGACGTATTGCCCTTGACCCAGGCCCTAGATCTCTGTCCACCCTCGGGCTCCGTCCCTGCCTGCTGACAGCACCCTGGGGCTCCGAGCAGTGCAGGGCTGTTAGAGCGAATGGCATGGCTGGAGGAGCCTTCCGGGGGGACACAGTCCTCTGCTCTGCGGGAAATGCTGCTCACTGGTCTGTTTTGTAGAATTGGTGCCTTGGGACTTGAGGTCACTCCGAGGTGTGGGTCATGTTGCTGTTAAAGGTCTGTGGAAACTGCTTTAGAACAGTCCCCCTACTGGGCTGCTCCTGTCCATTCGCCCAGTCTCCTCACGTGGCAGTGACCAGTGAGGGTTCTCGCTCTCGTCCTTTGCGTGATCAGATTCGTCAAGTTCACCCTGTCACCTCTGCTGCATCTGTTCTCGCCAGCACTCTCTCTTACCTTCACTATTGCATTTCTCACTGTTCTTCCTCCTCCCTGGGTCCAGGAGTTCTTTCTCAAGTCCACACCTTATTCATTTATGTGTATGTATGTATGTATGTATGTATGGATGTATTGTTAACGTAAAAAAATCATTGAAACCTGTAAAGAATTTTTGTGAGTTTATTTGAGCCAAACTGTCGACATATGCCGGGAAGCAGAACCTCAATGAATTGAGATAGTGCTCCGGAGAATGGCAGGGTTACATTCGTATTTATACATGAAATTCATTGGTGACAGATTTAAGGAGGTGGGATTAAGCAAAGCGGGGAAACCTCTGTGATAGGATAAAAGGTAAAATGATGGACACTTACTTAGGTGGGTGCAGGATCAATTAACATGATAATGAAGGAATTTGTAGTATCTGCCCTGGCGCCAGGAACATTTGGTTATGCCCCAGGGGCTCCAGAAAAAGGGAAGTTACAAGTTACCCAGACTCTTCAAAGGAATGTTATCTTAGAGGCAAAAAGGCAAATGGGCTCAGTAAGGATCAAAGTTGATCTTGTCAGTGAAGATACCAGCCTAGGACATAACTGCCTACCATAACTGCTTTTAGTCAAAGTTTAATTTCAGACCATCCTTTGTGGTTATTTTAGGTCTCTGAGTCTGCTAGGCTGCCACGCAGGCCTTCCCTGAGCTTGTCAGGTCAGCGTGTGGCCCCTTTCGTCCACAGTATGTATGTATGTATGTATGTATGTATGTATGTATGTATCTATCTATCTATCTATCTATCTATCTATCTATCATCTATCTATCTACCTATCCTATCTACTGAGCCCAGTAGAATTTATGCCAGAAATGCAACACAGATTAACACTAGGAAGTCCGTTCATATATGTCACCATATCATTAGATCAATGTAGAAAATCTTATGTTCATTTTCACACACGTTGAAAAGTGTGTGTACAATTTAACTCATACTCTCAATATAAACACATAATGAAAGTTGTCAATGGATATTTTCTCAAAATGATAAAATACGAATGGCTCACCCAAAAGGGGGCCTCAATTCCATGGGAAAACATACCCTCTTCTCTCTGGTGTCTGGGCCTGCACCCGACAGCACCCATTACCATCCGCAGTGGAACCAGAGCCTTCGGGTCACAGGCTGATAAAAATACAAAACCTGAGGCAAAGGAATTGGAAAGGATGAGCTAAAATTACCTCTACTTACAGATGATACAATACAACTGTGTGTCTTGAAGACCCATGGCAATTCATAGAAATATAATACAAAAATTTCAGCTTTAGTAAAGTTGCACAATATTAAACGAAAACAACAGCAACAAGCAAGTCTTCATCCAGCACATTATCTGAATGAAGGACAAAAAGGATTATTTCAATTGCTTCAGAAAAGGGGACACAATCAGTTGTGTTCAATTGATTCAACACTTTTTCATGATTTAAAAAAAGGCAGGAATAGAAGCCACTACCTCAACCTAATAAAGGCTGAACATGCAAAGGCCCAGTTAACCGCTTCCTCCGTGAGGACGAGCGCTTCTCCTCCACGGTCAGGATCAAGACAAGGATGCCCACTCTCACCACTTCCACTTGACATAGAGCATTCCAGCCTGACAATTCAGGGAGAACAATAAATAAAAGGCATTCAAGGTGAAAAAGATCTCTGCAGGTAATACAATCTTATATGGAGAAAACCCTGAAGATTCCACAAAAAACCTCAAAACTGTTAGAACTGATGAACACACTCAGCAAAATCACCACACAAAAATCAGGTGTGTTCTTGTACACAAGGAATACACAATCAGGAAAGGAAACTAAGAAGACAGTTCCATTTACAAGAACAATAAAAGGAATAAAATATGTAGAAATAAACTTAACCAAAGAGGTGAAAGATTCATACACTGAAAACTATAAAATATCGCTGAAAGAAATTAAAGAAGACACAAATAAATAGAAAGACAATATTGTTAAGATGTGAATATTATTCTGAGAGATCTACATATTTAGTACAATCCCTACCAAAATTCTAATAGTATTTTTACAGAAATAGAAAAAAAATCATCCTAAAATTCATATGAAATTTCAAAGGACCCCAAATAGTCAAAATGGTCTTGAAATAGAAGAACAAAGTTAGAATATTCAAGCTTCCTGATTTCAAAACATATTACAAAGAGGTGGTAATGGAAAGGATGTGGTGCTGTCATGAAGACACACAGGCCAGTGGAATAGAATAGAGTCTAGAAATAAACCTTCTTCAACTAGGATGCCAAAACACTTCTTTGGGAAAGGGCGGTCTCTTCCACAAACGATGCTGGGAAACTGCATATCCACATGCAAAAGAATGATCCTGCGCCCTTACATTACACATACACAAAACGAACTCGAGATGCGGGGAGATTAAACATAAGCCTCGGAACTATAAAACTCCTAAGACAAAAGAGGAGAAAAGCTTAATGACATTTGATTTGGCAAATCTTTTTTATATGACATGAAAAGTAGCGGCAACTAAAGCAAAAATAGATGAGACTACATCAACCTAAAACACTTGCTTCTTAAAAGAACACACTCAACAGAGTAAAAAGGCAACCTATGGGATGGGAGAAAATACTTGCAAATCATATATTTGATAGGGTTCATATCCAGATTGTACAGGGAACTCATAACCCAACAAGATAAACCAAATATTAAAACATAGGCAAAGGTCTTGAATAGATACTTCTCCAGTGATAACATATAAATGGCCAGGAGGCAGATGAAAAGATCAGCATTAGTGATCTTCAGAGAAATGCAAATTAAAGCCACAATGAGGTGTCACTCAGCCACATTAGGATGGCTATTCTAAACAAAACGAAACAAAAACAAGCAGAGGACATAACAAGTGCGGGCAGGGGTGTGAAGAAGTTGGAACCTTGGGCACTGTCGGTGGAATATTAAAATGGTGCAACTGCTGTGGAAAACAGAATGGCGGCTCCTCAAAAAATTAAAACCAGACTTGATATGACCTAACAATCCCACTCTGAGTCTATATCCCCCTCAAAGGTGAAAGCAGTGTCTTGAAAAGACATTTGCAGACATGTGCTCATAGGAGAACTACTTTCTCTAGAAGGTGGAGGCAGCACAGACGTCTACTGATGGATGGCAGACAAACCCAAGGTGATGCACACACAGTGGAACCCATGCCATCCTCAGAAGGAAGGAAATCTCATCACAACCACAACAAGGGTGCGCTCTGAGGACACTGTGAGGGAAATAAGCCAGTCGCAGAAAGACACGTGAGTCCGCTAGATGAGGTCTCTAACGCGGTCAGCTCCACGGAGAAGGGGGACGCTGCCCAGGGACGGGACGAGGGGCCGGGGCTGTTGTGTGTCCCGTATGGAGCTTCAGTTCTGCAAGATGCAGAGGCTCTGGACAGAGGTTTTACAACAGTGTAAACACACTAACGAAGGGGTGGAGATGGTAAGGCTTGTGCTTGCCATACTAAAAAGATCAATAGTCTTCACAGAGACATAATAACATAAGATTTAACAGAACAAGAAAAGCCCCATAAAATACCAAGAGTGAACTTAACAAGGAATGTTCCAAATCCGCACGAGGGGCATTAAAGCTGCCAGGGGACCGGAGCGGTGCGGAGCAGTGCGGACCGGAGTGGTGCTGAGTGGTGCGGGGCGGAGCGGACTGGAGCGGACTGGAGCGGACCAGAGCGGTGTGGAGAGGTGTGGAGCAGTGCGGAGCGGACTGGAGCGGACCGGAGCGGACTGGAGTGGTGCGGGGCGGAGCGGACTGGAGCGGACTGGAGCGGACCAGAGCGGTGTGGAGAGGTGTGGAGCAGTGCGGAGCGGACTGGAGTGGTGCAGAGCGGAGCGGACTGGAGCGGACTGGAGCGGACTGGAGCGGACCAGAGCGGTGTGGAGAGGTGTGGAGCAGTGCGGAGCGGACTGGAGTGGTGCAGAGCGGAGCGGACTGGAGCGGACTGGAGCGGACTGGAGCGGAGTGGACTGGAGCAGACTGGAACTGGAGCGGTGCAGACTGGAGCGGACCGGAGCAGTGCGGAGCGGTGCGGAGACCCGAGTCCCGCAGAGCGATTCACTCCCCAGAGCGGTGCCTTCTCCCCAGTTACAGAGGAAGCTGAGCCCAACAAAAACAACTACACTTTTTTTAAGCAAGACAAGTTGAATCTACATTTGATATGGAAAAATAAATAAGCAATAATAGCCAAGAATACCATACGAAGGATGACCAATGACCAAAGGCCAGCCCCAGCAGATAAAACCCCGAGCCCCAGAGAGAGACAGCGGGGCGCGTAACTGGTAGACGGAGCAAGGGAGCAATAGAGAAAGTGCAGACGCAGAGCCCCGGTGTGTGGATGTGAAGGTCGTGTGCCAGTGGCTGGGACAGTGGCGGCTGACCAACAACCTGAGACAACCAGGAGCCAGTTAGTGGAAGGTACAGCTGGCAAACCGCACACTGCTCTCAGCTAAGCTCCACATGGAGCAGAGGTCTGACTTGGAAAAGATCTAAGGGTGAGGAAATATGGCAAATTCCTTCACAAACTGGGACTCGAGGCAGCTCCTGAATGTGACTGAAATTCCAGCGACACTTCACAGCCACGACGCATGTGGGGCCAAATATCAGTGTCTGGACATGATACCCCTGGATCCCAGACCCCTGCAGAAATGGTCAATTCTAGGCCCGGGCCAAGTCCCAAATCACAGAAATCACCGGAAGCCTTCGCCCACCTTCTCCCCGCCGGGGCCAAATCCGGTGACATCTAAACATAAAGAATAAGGACTGGAATCGCCGGGAATGATTGAATCCTGGGGGCCCCCTGCTCGGCCAGCACCCCCTCTCTCCACACACAAGCCAGAAAGATTGATTTAAAGGTCTGTGCCACTCTTTTCCCTGACACTCAGTGATTTATTTCCTTTTGCTCTTGACGTAGAAACCCTTCCAGTGACCTCTGAACCTGCGTGGCCGGTCTCCTTTGCCCACCCTTCCCCTCAGAGCACCGAGCCCCTGCGGCCTGTGGGCTCCCGTCTCACCTGCGATATTTATAACTATCTTTCTCCCATAGCTCGTTTCCTGTCACCTGTCTCTCCCAGGAGAATATCAACTGAAAAAGGGCAGGAAGGTCTGCCTTTCTCACCATTGCATTCCAGTCCCCAGTTTAGGGCCTGGCCGGTGACCAGCTCCAGGTGACTGTTTCTGAATGAATGAATGGTGCATGCGGGAATGGGGCACGCGGGAATGGGGCATGCGGGAATGGGGCATGCGGGGATGGGGCATGCGGGGATGGGGCATGCGGGGATGGGGCATGCGGGGATGGGACATGCGGGAATGGGGCATGCGGGGATGGGGCATGCGGGCATGGGGCATGCGGGAATGGGGCATGCGGGAATGGGGCATGCGGGAATGGGGCATGCGGGGATGGGGCATGCGGGATGGGGCATGCGGGGATGGGGCATGCGGGGATGGGGCATGCGGGAATGGGGCATGTGGGGATGGGGCATTCGGGGATGGGGCATGCGGGGATGGGGCATGCGGGAATGGGGCATGAGGGAAGGAAGTCTTTCCATGGGGGTTTCTATGTCTCTTCCCTCGGCTTGGTTGGTCTCTACCTGCCATAAGTGCTCGTCTGTGGGCCACACGTCACAGTCTCCCACGGCGCTGCCCACGGAGTTCCCGGCTCCTGTGACTGTTTTCCTCTGAGAAGCTGAACTCCCTTCGAACCCCATGTTTCACAGAGACGGACCGAAACCAGCCCTGCCGCACAGACGCCCAAGGGCACACAGCTCCTTGCGGCCGCGCCTGGAACCACCCGCTCGCGGCCTCTCCAGAGCCTCCCCCTTTCCTCTGTGGGTTTATGTCCTAACTCTCAGCCGCAGCGGCCAACACGGCGGGGTCAGGTGATGCGGGAGTGGAAACAAGTCCTGGTGTCTGGGACCTCAGGGCCTGGGTGGGAGTCGCTGAGCTCGCTTGCGTCCCTGTGCTCCTGGCAGCGTTCTGAGCCCCTCATGTGCCCTCCAAGCGAGAGCCCTCCCTGAGCCCCGTGTCTAGAAGCCAAGCTCTCCCCAGTGGGTGCGTGTGGAGCCTACTGCTCCCCAAGAACCACTTTGCCAACTGCAGGGATGGAAGGCGACCCCCGGAAGTCCATGCGACCGTTTCCAGTGTCCCATGTTGGCTCAAATGACAGATGCAAAGCCGTCGTCTATTCTTAGCTCTCAGAGCCTATGGGCTCAGAAGGACAGGAAAGCCCTGTCAGGCGGTTCTGGCTTATGAAGAAGTAAGGGTGGGGCTTGCCTTTCCTTCAATAGTTTAAAACTTTAACTTTTTTTCTTTCTTTCTTTGTTTTTTGTTGGTTTGTTTTTTCCCACGAGAACCGTGCGGCTAAGAGGAGTTGGATGGCCTGGCCTGCCCATCAGTGAGGCCATTGCGGAGACTGAGATCTCAACCAGGAGCGTCCCCGAGGCGAGGAGGCGCCAGTCAGGCAAAGGCTCCGCAGATTCGGCTGCCCCAGGGCCGCTCGCCTGGACAGTCACAGATACCGGGGAGTCACCGGTCTGCACCCGGCCCTCCATCGCCACCCAGCCTGGCCGTGCAGCCCACTGAAGTGCCGGGTACTCACAGGGCACAGGGCTGTTGGCTACGAAGGACAAAGGCAGGCAAAACTCTGTCCCCTAAAGACACAGCGTAATCAACGTTTAACCACCGACGATCTGTGCAGCTTGTATTCCCGACTCCGGCCTCGTGGGTGTGGGGCGCGCACTGAGTGTCCACAGGGAGCCAGCTGCTGGGACAGATTCTGGGATAAAGATGACACGTGGAGGAGGAGAAAGTGCCACCAGAGCCTGGCCAGCGTGGCTCAGTGGGTGAGTGTCGACCTATGGGCCAGGAGGTCACGGTTCGATTTGCGGTCAGGGCACATGCCTGGGTTGTAGGCTCAATGCCCAGTGTGGGGCGTGCAGGAGGCAGCCGATCCATGATTCTCTCTCATCCTTGATGTTTCACTCTGTCTCCCTCTCTCTTCCTCTCTGAAATCAATGAAAACATATTTGTTTAAAAAAAGAAAGTGCCACCAGGATGCAGTGTGAGTGAGGACTAAGCCTGTGCTGTTGGGAGCTGCTGAAAGGGGGCCTGTGTCAGCCAGGGGGCCGTCTCCAGCGTCACAGCCACCCCCATGTTTAATTGAGAAGCAGGGTGCTAGCTGCCAGCCATTCTCTGCACTATCGACATGGATCATGTGGATAACTTATGAGGGAAACGAAGTGCACGCATCTGATTTGTAGGGTTTGTGGAACCTGATGCAAGACCGGAGCCCCCCAGCACTGGCGCCAGGAGTCGCACGTAACGCCGGGAAGCAGCTGTGGGACGCCCCGTGGCCCTCGGATGGCCAACACGCCCTGCTCCAGGCTGCTGGCTGTGTGGGTCATCCTAGGGCTGTTGTTGACCTCCAGATTCTTATGGTTTTATACTGGACACATTTCACCCTGAAAAGGTTAAACTTTTTCATTCACTCGGTACAGGGGCATAATCAGAATATAACCTAAAAGGAAGGGTTGTTTTTTAAAGTGGAATCAGTCATTTTCATTCTTTCAATAACAATGGAATGAGCAGCACCTGCTTCCCTCTCCGGTGGGATTCTCGGGTTAATTATATACAAGGGATGCTCAACAGGGTTCCCGTCCGAGCTCAGCCCGCTGCTGCCGGAGGCAGCCTTTCACCCAGTCAGCGTGCTCAGACTGAATGGCGTTTGGTTTCTCGGCCCTTCGGCGAGCAGGAGAGGACACTTCCTGCCCAGGGAGAGCCCGAGACACCACAGCGCTGGCGCAGGGAGAGCGCAGCACCGTCGCGCACAGCGCCTCTGGCAGCCTTTGCACACCCACGGACTCGCAGCGTGAGCTGGTTTGGTTAAAGGAGTCTCGTGCCCCTTGGAATTTGTGGGTTTGTCTTTGGTTTTCCTCTCCCTCTTCCCCCTCCCTCCCCTGTGCTTTACCATTCACAGCCCCTGAAGGCGAGATTCACACTCATCACATGAGCGCCCGGACGATGGACAGTGACAGAGGGTCCGGCACAGCCCCGCCTCAGCTGAGCGGTTCGCTCCGGCTTTGTGACGACCACCCCAACCCTTCCTCACCCCGAGAAGTCCCAAAGCCACGCTTAGGCACCTGGAACCCATCGGCGGCTCACCCCGCGGCCCCCGGAGGCGGCAGCTTCTATTGTCCAGTGCACACACCCCGCTTGCACACGAGTCCTGAGTTTGACTCTGTAGTGAGAGAACAATGAGTCAGTGACTGAGGGATGAATGGCTGATTCGGAATGAAGTGATGACAAACAGGGCACTGCTCGGGCCTGGTGCAATCCTGAGTCGGCGATGTAGGAGCCTCGGTTTTATGTTTATGCTGTTGTTTCCAACCTTCTAATCCTCTACTCGCCTCTGTTCAATGCAAGCTGCTCTGCCCACTGAGACGCTAACCCCGTGCTGGCCGCTGCTCAGCGTCCACGCCTGCGAACGCCTGGTCCTTGGCGGGGGCGCAGGCTTGAATCTGGCCATTGCCTTCTTCCGACTGGGGGGTGGGATGACGAGGATGTAAGAAGAGGCAGTGGGGAGCTCTCCGTTCACGCACATCCCGAGAGACTCCACAGTCACAGGCCGTGCCGTGCAGACCGGACCCGTTTCAGGGAAGGGCCGAGTCCAGGTGGCGAGCGTCTCAGAGAAGCCACAGGAGCCCGGTGTCCTTGGACCTCGCGGACTTGTCTGCTTTATCATGTTCTCATTTTATAAAACAGCCTTGCCTCCCACAGACCTGTTTTCCAGGTTGTTAACTTCTGGTTGGCTTTTAAACATGCTACTGCATGCATACATGTTATTTGGTATGACAGCAGGTTTGAGGGGAGCAGCAGCGGCCCCTCCTTTGAGGAGGTACCAGCAGGTTAGAGAGTCGGCACTGCGTGGTAACGCGATGGTGGAGTCGCCATGGAAGACGGCCCGGGACTCGGAGGGTCGGCGCATCGGGGCTGGGATGGCTGCAGTGCGTTTCCGGGAGAACGCGTGCGCTGGCCCCAGTGAAAAGGCAAACAACCAGATTTTAAATGTGGGCAGACGCTCTGAATAGACACCTTGTCCAGTAGACAGATGGCAGGTAAGCAAATGAAAAGATGCTCAACATCACCCGTCACTAGGGAGCGGCAAATCAAAGCAACGACGACAGCCCATGACACCTGCTGGACTGGCCAAACAGAGCATCGACGCTGGACGCTGGCGGGACGCGCAGCCCCGGGACTCTCGCTCACGCCTGTGGGAACCGACATGGTGCAGCCACATCAGAAGGCAGTTGGGAGGTTTCTGACGAAACTAAGCCTGCGGCTGGTGTGTGGTCCGGCCTGCATGCGCCCTGGCGTCTACTGCAAGGAGGGAACGTCCGCACACCCACAGTTAGAGAGACTTCACTCATCATTGACCGGACCTGGAGGCCACCGAGATGCTTTGCAGGTGCACAGATACGCGAACTGTGCTAGGACGAGACAGTGCTCAGAGCTGCAAATTAGCGAGCTGCCAGCCGCAGGGGGGAAGCTCACACCTACGCTTATCTCTGAGGGGAAGAAGCCGCCTGACAGGGCCACGCGGTGTGGCTCCCGCCATGACGGTCTGGAAAAGGCAGCTCTGCGAGGGCGCGGAGCCCAGGGTGTGGGTGGGAGGGTGAGCAGGCGCCGGGGACACAGGCAGCGTGCGGGCCTCTGTGCCGAGTCTGGACCGCAGCATCACGCGTCTGTCAAGATCTGTGGGTCCGGATCGTACCACAGCGAGCGCTGCCATGACCTGTGGCCTCGGCGCTAATGACAGCAGTGAACACTGGCTCAGCGACTGCAACCGAGGTCCTGCAGGTGATAGGTAAAGGGGGGCGCACATTCAGGGAGGAGCGAGGGGCATGGGAGCTACCTACCTCCAGGTCAATCTTTCTCAAAGGCTAAATTTCTCTAAAAACATTGTCTATTCATGTTTGAAAATCATAAATGTTCCTAAAACGTGGCTTTGGCCCAGTCAGGATTCACAGCGGCCAGAGAGGCTGGACAGGGGCTCAGGGCCCTGTCCACGTGGGGCGGAGGGTGACGAGCCAGAGTCCAAGCACCAAAGAGCTGCACTGCCCCAGCTCTGGCTTCAGGGCTGTCTGAGCGCCAGTAGCCCGTCAGCGGGCGACCTGCGGCTTCATCAGCGGCGCAGGGGGCCCACGTGCAGGCTCCTGCGAGATGACACGCGGGAACTTCCTTCGTGGAGTCTGAGGGGCTGAGACACGGGGCTGTCATCACAGAAGAGAGACCCCCGCTGCTCGTACTGCTGTAGGTGACCCCCTTGGCGCCAGCTGCCGCGTGGTGGCAGATCTGCCTGGGAGGAATGGAGTCACCCGTCTCCACCGCGTCTCCTCCTAGGCCAGTGATGGCGAACCTGGTGACACGCGAACCATTTTTTTGGTTGATGTTTCTTTGTTAAATGGCATTTAAATATATAAAATACATATCAAAATCTTTGTTTAACTATGGTTGCAAATATCAAAAAATTTCTATATATGACACGGCACCAGAGTTAAGTTAGGGTTTTTCAAAATGCTGACATGCCGAGCTCAAAAGGTTCGCCATCACTGTGACCTAGGCCGTCCCCACAGCTGCCTGTGTGTGCTTCTCTCATGGACACGTGAGCTCTGGGTGGCGTCTGACATCCTGGAGCACTGTCCTGGACACGGGGATGGATATAGCGTCTGGAGGGCCCAGGGCCGGACGAGGGCATGAACTTGACAGTTTCTCACCTGCTCCCCAGTTCCCTCTCCGTGACTCTCCTCCCCACCCCACCCACCTCCATCCAGGCTCTGCGGCAGCTTCCGCTCAGAACCTCCACGAGGGAGAAGCTCACGTTCCAGGCAGCTGGTGGCCTGGGCGCGTGTTTCAGCTCATCTGCTCTCACGATGGAGGAGGAGACTCGGGTGGAAGAGCTCAGAGCAGCCACACTCTGTGCCCAGCTGCGGCCTGTGGAGATCTGGCGGCGACTGGCCACTCGGGGCGGGGACACGGTCACGGCTCTTCTCATCGGTGTCCACACGCCTTTGGTGAAGGGCGCTTTGTTCCCAACCACGTGTTAGTGACAACAAAACCGACCCAGGCGGTGAGTGAGTCGCTCCTTCCCTCCCAGATACCAGGCACCGCGCTGCCTTGGCTGTGACAGCCACCGAAGAAGGGAGAGCCGGCCCGTCGAGGGGGATGTGCCCATGGAGGCGGGAGTCCTTGGGGGCTTTCACTCAACGCCCTGCAAACGGGTAATGAGATACAGTGTGCACGGAACTCGGGTGGGCGCTGTCATTTTAACGATAAAACTTGCTCCCTGCTGTCGAGGCTTTCTAGCTGTGGAGAGACCAGCGTGTCTCTAAGGCCGGCGTTCCTGGCGGAGGTGTCCAGAGACCAGTGAGCAAGGACACACCTTCCGGAGGCAGTGGGTGGGAGGGAGTAAGGGAGACGTGAGAGTTGTCTGAACACGTCTCAGTAGTCTTGACTTTTAAGTGACGTCCATGTGTTACAAACTACAAGCTTACCTTGAATTAAGAAAAAAGATGACTGTGGGGCATATGGGACGAGGCGTTTCCCTGGAGTTGGAGAGATCATGAGAGACTCCACAGAGGAAGTGAACTTGGACAGGTGCTTTTGTTGTTTGCCATTTTGATTGGTTTGTGTATAAGTCAGCTTAGTCTGAAAAGGCAGGCGGGAGAATGAGTGCATCATCGATGATCATCATGAATTTTTTGTCCCCAGTCACACAGTGAGCGGTCTGCACAGCCCATCCAAGCCGGGGCTGCGCGGGAAGGTATGTGTGGGGATTGCTTTGGTGGGATTAATGGTGTGGCCACTGGCGATTTCACTTCTCTGGGCTTCCCTGATCAATGAGGAGGACTTCGTTTTCCATCCTCGTCCCACACACCCGCCCAGGCCTGCGGTCGTGCTGCGGCTGTTTTCCCGGGTGATCGTTGTGAAGAGCCACTCTCCGGCCAGCAAAGGTTACCCTGCACGATTCACACGCAAGCCTGGATGCTGGGGTTCACCGACTGTTCTTCACCCGGTGGGTGGTCACTGACCCACATGACCCACAGCCACACTTGTACCGGCCTTCCTCCCTCCTGGGAAGGGGCTGACCTTCCCCCCCTGGGCCAACAGGAGATGAGCTGGTCTAAGGAGGGGCCTCCGAGCTGTCACATCGACCTGGGCTGTCACGCGCAAAGCACTGTCGCCGCGTCCTGCTCGGAACAGCCCCTTAGCTGGCCGAGCCAAGCTGTGCTGACGCTGGTGATCGAATTTTAACGTGCGGATGACAGAGGCGTTGGAGTTAATGTGTGCGTGGAGGTGACAGTTTTGAATGTCAGCCAAAGCACAAAGGCCTGTCTGAAATTAATTTTGGGGGGTGGCAGGAAGTCACGGGAAGACGGAGAGAAGTCATGTGCTGAGAACTGAGGCTGGCTGAGTGGAATGTGCTGCCATCTGCCCTAATCACAGCCCCGTCTGGGCAGACACAGGCCCCCGAGCCGGGCGGGAGGAGCCCGGGTGTCAGCTACTCCTGTCGGCTCAATTTCTGACCAGCCTCGTGTGCCACCTGCCACCTTTACATCTCCAGGGCCATGTCCCCTCATCAAAGCAGAGTTACCAAAAGTGGACATGGACCAAAAGTGGACATGGTGTGAGCTGGGATTTCATCGTTGAAAGGGGAAATACTTGGTTTTCTGGTAATGAAAGAGCCACACTGTATTTTATGCATCTTTAACATTTTTTTCTTTATTGTTGAAAGTATTGCAGATACCCCCTTTCTCCCATTGACCCCTGCCCCCTAGCACCCGCCCTATTTATGCATCTTAATCTTCCTTTTACATTGTCACTTACTGGAAACTCTCAAAGTTTCCCCATCGCCTAGCGGACAATTCAAACCTTTCCCTGTGGCGGGCAGAACCAGTCGGGCGTGTGAGGTGCGGCAGGCCCACGGGCGTCACGGCGTGGGCGATGGGAGGGGCCACGTGCCGAGGCCTGCGGGCGCCGCTGGGGCTGAGGCTAGGACACAGCTGTTTTGCTTCCACCCCAGAGGGAGCAGGCGACACGGAGTCCTGGACTTTAGCCCCGTGTCAGACTCTGACGCCCGGGGCAGGAGTGAGGATGGTGTTTTGAGCTGTTACGTTTGTGCCATTTGTCCCAGCAGCGATCAGAAAGTCGCACACCGGTAAGGTCTTCGCGGGTTATTCTGTTTCGTCTTCCATTGCCCTAGATGAACCTGCTCTGAACTCTGACCTGTGACCCCTACACATACTCTGCACATCACAAACTTTGTTGTTCCACATCCTGGTCTAGAGTTAAGGACAGTTTCCTTGGGTCCATGGTGGCCAGGCACCCCCAGTGCCACATGGTGGGGTCCTGGGCTGGTGTGGTGAGGTCTGATGCTCAGAGTGGGTTGAAGGAGAAACAAGGAGCAGGGATCCAGGTTGGTGTCCAGGAGAAAGGGCAGAGGACAAAGAGGGGAAGCCAAGTTCAAGGCCAAGTGTGGGACGAGACCCGGCCTTGGGAGCAGGGGGCAGGAGAAGGAGCGGGAAACGGTAGGTTTGGGAGAGTCGGTGTCCTCGGTCCCGGGCCCAGCGTTCCGTCCGAAGTGGTGGGGGTGCTTCCTGTCGACGCAGAGCCTCTGCAGGCGGGAAGGTGTGTGTGGGGGCCTCTGCAGCCTCTGCCCAGCACCCAGCCTGGCTCCCCAGCCTCTGCGTGGCTTCACCTGCAGAGCCTAGCCTTAGCCTTGCCCTTCATGTGCCTCCCCTGCTGGGTAGCTGCAGTCACGGCCTCACAGTTTAAAGTAAACAGCCACTGGCTGTGCAGGTGTGAGATTCCCCTATGCAGGAAGGTGCGAAGCTGGCATCAGAACCACTCAGAACCTTGCCGCCTAAAGCCCCCCACTGGCATGCTGGGCTTTACCTTGAAGACTGAAATTCTTAGTCCTCTGCAATACTTTTCACACACACGCATATGTACACAGAAATATATTTCATAGCTATTCTCTAAAATAAAACATATTATAGGAAATGATTCATAATAGAAATTATTTTATCAAGTGTATTATACATTAAGCTAGAGGCCCTATGAGTGAAATTCATGCAAGGGGCTCGGCCCTCGCAGCCCCTCATAGCCCTGGCCAGCCCTCACAGACCTGGCTTCGTCTGGAAGGTCATCCAGACGGTTGTCTGGAAGGTTGTCTGGATGGTCGTTCTGCTATTCAGTCTAATTAGCATATTAGCTCTTTATTATATAGGACTAGAGGCCCAGTGCATGAAATTCGTGCACGGGGTGGGAGGAGGGAGTCCCTCAGCCTGGCCTGCACCCTCTCCAATCTGGGACACCTCGGGGGATGTCCAACTGCTGGTTTAGGCCCAATCCTGCAGGGATCACCTGCCTGCCTCCCTGATTGCCCCTAACCCCTCTGCCTGCCTGCTTGATCACCCCTAACCCCTCTGCCTACCTGCCTGATTGCCCCTAACCACTCTGCCTGGCTGATCACCGCTAACTGCCTCTGCCTGCCTGCTGGCCTGATTGCCCCTAACTGCCCCCTGCTGGCCCGTTTGCCCCTAAACCCCTCTGCCTCGGCCCCCAGCCTAAAGCCGCAGTCTGACCTCCCTCTGCTGGAGGGAACCTGGCTGATTAGGGGAAGGCGCCACCCCCATCACCCCACTGCTGTTGCCACTGGCGGCCATCATGGCTACCTGAGCCTCAGGTGGCCCTGGGCAGTGGCAGTAGCCATCCGTGGCTTGCCTGAGCCTCAGGCAGCTGCTGTGGCTTTGTCAGGAAGGATGTCTGGATGGTCGCCTGGAAGATGTCCGCCCTAATTAGCATATTACCCTTTTATTAGTATAGACTAGAGGCCCGGTGCACAAACATTTGTGCACTCAGGGGGAAGGGGGGGTCCCTCAGCCTGGCCTGTGCCCCCTTGCAGTCTGGGACCCCTCAGGAGATAACGCCCTGCTGGCTTAGGCCTGCTCCTGGGTGGCAGAGGGCAGGCCCAATCCCTAGGTGCAGCCCCTGGTCGGGCTCAGAGCAGGGCTGATTGGGGTGTTGGGGCACCGCCCCCTGTCATGCACAGAGCAGGGCGGATTGGGAGGTTGCAATGCCACCCTCAGTCACACTCAGGGTAGGGCAGATTGGGGGGTTGGGGCACCGGCCCCTGTCACACTCAAGGCAGGGTCGATGGGGAGGTTGCGGCGCCACCCCCTGTCACGCACAGAGCAGGGCCCATCAGGGGGTTGGGGAGCTCCCCCCGTCACACACATAGCAGGGTCAATCAGGGGGTTGAGGAGCTCCCCTCTGTCACTCACAGAGCAGGGCCAATAGGGAAGTTGGGGCACTGCCCCGTCACACACAGAGCAGGGCGGATCAGGGGGTTGGGGTGCCGCCACTGTCACACTCAGGGCAGGGCCGATGGGGAGGTTATGGCTCTACCCCATCAAACACAGAGCAGGGCCTGTGGGGGGGGGGTTGGGGTGCCACACCCTGTCACACACAGAGCCGCAGGGCAATCAGGGGGTTTGGGCACTGCCCCTGTCACACTGATCCCGGTGCCGGGAGGCCTCTCAGCTCCGCTGATTCCGGTGCTGGGAGGCATATTACCCTTTTACTATATAGGATAGAGGCCTGGTGCATGGGTGGGTTGAACCCATGGTTTCAACCCATGGTTTGCCCTGAAGGGTGTCCTGGATCAGGGTGGGGGTCCCCACTGGGGTGCCTGGCCAGTCTGGGTGAGGGGCTGAGGGCTGAAGCTCCCAACTGCTCCTTTTTTCTTTTCTTTTTTTTTTATTCTGGGCCAGCTTTAGCTCTGGCTCCAGCTCTGAGGCCTCCACTGCTGAAAGAAGGTATCTGGTTTGTTTAGGTTCTATAATCAAAACTCTGTATCAACTCCAGCTCTGAGATCCCAGCCAGCTGAAAGCTGGTTTCTGGGGTTTTGTTTAGCATCTATATTTGTTACTATGTTTCAAACTGCAGGCTCAGAGGCCGGCAAGGCAGATGGGGAACGTTGCAGTCCTCCGTCACTGAAGCAAGCAAGCCTCGTGTTCAGTTTAAGCTGCCTGGCTGCCGGCCGCCATCTTGGCTGGCAGTGAATTTGCATATCGCCCTGATTAGCCAATCGTACGCCAATTACCATGTTTCTCTTTTATTAGATAGGATTACATCTAGGCTATTTGACATTCACAATACCTGTAGAAACTTCCCACCTGTACACATCTTTTCAACAAACCAAGTTGGCACTCCTTTACGGCAGGAAATGACATTTTAGACATTGTTCTGGTCCTACTGATGCCTCACAGAGGGCATTGTACATTGTAGAGGCTAGATAAATATGTATCTAGTGATTGATTAAAAAGTTCTGACCTGGCCCTAGGTGGTTGACTCAGTGGTTAGAGCATCATCCCATGCACAGAAGGGCCTCGTGTTCAATTCCCAGTCAAGGGCATGTGCCTGGGTTGCAGGTTTGATCCCCAGCCCCGACGGGGGCATGTGCAGGAGGCAACACATTGATGTCTCTCTCAAATACTCTTGGGTGAGGATTAGAAAAAAAAGTGGTGAGCTAGAGACCCTGGAAAGACTTCCTCCTGACAGTAAGGTAGTCCCTGTGACTAATACGCTTTCAGATATAACCCAGGAGTCCTACGCCCGAGCTCCGTGCAGGGAATTCTCTAGAGCTGCATGGTGGCTGTTCTCACCATGGTCTGGCTGCTTTAAACCCACAGCTTTGTCCATTAGCATCAGAACTGCCTGTTAAAATGGGAGAGGAGACGCACAGAGATAGGGTCCTTGTTAACTCATTAATATTTCCTGTAATGAACAATGTTGCGGGAGACAGAGCCGGGTAGCACACGTCATCAATCCAGCCGGACGCCTGCCATTTGTTATCTTTACGGAGCTGCTCTGCACGCTGTGGGCGGTTCGGTGTATTTATCAAATGCCCTATTGATGGGAACGCATGCACGCTGTCTCTGGACTGCCTGTTCCTTGGGCTTCACTCATTCATTCGCTCACTCAGTCACTCGTTCTCTAGCTGTTTGTTAGCGTGGATTTCTGACATCCCTACTATGTGCCAGTCACTGTGCCAGGTGCGGGGAAGAGAAAGTTGAGCAGGACGTGGTCCGCGGATGGGACAGACAACTGGACCGTGGGTTTGCGGAGATGAGTGGGAGCAGGAGACCTCAGGGCTGCCCTCGGTGAGTTCACCTGAGCAGCAGAGAGAACACTACCAATGATGGTAGCTTTTCCCTGACTGCGTGTGTGCCCAGGAATGACGGGGTTTGGGCAGAACCAGAATCCTGAGGTCAGCTCAGCCTATAGCAAGACTGGACGTGAGGGGCAGGCCCTGTCCGCGACTCGGGGTATCGGCCAGGCAGCAAGGAAAGTTGCTGACATTCCTGCGCACAAGGCCCTCGGATGAGTTCGCTGGGGCTGCCACACGGTGGAAGCTTAGTTCCGGCAGCTGGAGACGAGAAGCCCAAGATCGAGGTCAGCAGTACTGGTTCTCCTGAGGTTTCTCAGTGACCAAAGGCGTGTCCGCCCCATGCACGAGCCCTCAGCATGATCGCTGCCAGGGCACCGCTGCTTCCAGGGGAATAGATACCCACCTGGGGAGGCCAGGCTGCTTCACAAGGCAGGTGCTCCACGCCGTGCGCACAGCGACTTCTTGCATTTGGAAAAAGGCTGCCTTTGCTCATGTGTCCGTTCCTTTTTACAACAGGAAGGACACTGGCTGCTGTTGGCTAGTGCTTCTGTGAGGACCAGCCCTGTGGGGAACCGGCCCGTGCGGGGCAGGCTTACTGGGCTTCTCCTTCCGTGGGAACCGCAACCAGCCCAGCAGCCCAGCTCTCCTCTTCAATAAAGTGTAAATGCCAGCTTCCTAACGGCAACCCCAAACACACAACTCGACACAAAATGGAAACAACAGGAAATGAAATATACACTAAGTTGTTCAGAAACAATATTCAGATGCCGGTGGCCCGAGGCTCGGGGGTAAGTGCCCAGGGCCTCGCAGTGGGTTCTGGTCAGTGTGTGCTGCACAGGGTCTGGCCCGATCACCTTTTGTGTCACCGGGTTCCTAGCATCACCTGGAGTTGTCAGTATTAGGCGGTTCATGTCCTACTTCAGAGACCCCAATACGACACATACTCGGCGTCTCTGTCAGCAGCGGCTCCGTGTCTGTCCTTGCAGACCATCTGCCCTTGACAAAGAACCCACCCCAGCATCCAGGGATCCCATCTTCCTCTCCGCGTCACCGCGGGCACACAGCCCCTCCCAGCGCTCTGGGCCGTGGAGACATGGCTGCAATGAGGAATGACTTGGAACTCCCTGGCTTCATGCGGCAAAATGAAATATTTCCGCTGAAACTGCCGGAAGACTTCCCTATTCATCAGAAGGGCTTTCCTCACGGTTTCTTTTCTCTTAGTGAAAATGACCCTCCTAAAAAACTACCTGTCTGCCCTGACCGGTGTGGCTCAGTGGATAGAGCGTCGGCCTGCGGACTGAAGGGTCTCAGGTTCGATTCCAGTCAAGGGCATGTACCTTGGTTGCGGGCACATCCCCAGTGGGAAGTGTGCAGGAGGCAGCTGATCGATGTTTCTCTCTCATCAATGTTTCTGACTCTCTATCCCTCTCCCTTCCTGTCAGTAAAAAATCAATAAAATATATTTTTTAAAAAAATTTAAAAAATAAATAAATAAAAAACTACCTGTCTGTGGAAAAGGAGAACAGGTAGAGCTGGGCTGTAGTTTTTAGCTGTTTCTGCCTCTGTGAGTAGGTTACGCATTCTCCCTTCAGTCACAGTGGTTTTTTTTATTATTTAAAAAAAATTTAAAATATATTTTTATTGATTTCAGAGAGGAAGGGAGAGGGAGAGAGAGATGAGAAACATCAATGATGAGAGAGTATTATTGATTAGCTGCCTCCTGCTCGCCCCCGACGCGGGATCAAGCCCACAACCCCGGGCATGTGCCCTTGAGCGGAATCGAACCTGGGACCTTTTGGTCCACAGGCCGAAGCTCTAACCCAGGGGTGGGCAAACTTTTTGACTCGAGGGCCACAATGGGTTCTTAAACTGGACCGGAGGGCCAGAACAAAAGCATGGATGGAGTATTTGTGTGAACTCATATAAATTCAAAGTAAACATCATTACATAAAAGGGTACGGTCTTTTTTTTCAATAGTTTTATTCATTTCAAAGGGGCCGGATCCGGCCCGCGGGCCGTAGTTTGCCCACGGTTGCTCTAACCACTGAACAAAACCAGCCAGGGCCAGTCACAGTGTGTTATGGACCTTACCCTCTTGGCCTAGGGGACTGTGCCAATGGAGATGGAGATGGAGGGGGTGGGGTCTTGGCGTGCATTCGCTGTTAGTGAATGGAAATAAAACATAGGCTTTCAGGCCTTGATCTTGCACCTGAAGCCACGCTAACTCGTGCATTACTTCTAGTAATTTTTATGTGCTCCTTGGTATTCCCTACTGCTACGTCATGCTGTGTGCAGACAGAGGTAGCTCTGCGTTGTCCTTTCCTACCTGGGTGGTTTTTATTTACTTATTTATTTGACAACGGCCCTGATTAGAACCTGTAACCCAGACAGTGCTGACTGGCAGCGAGGAGTGTGCGCCTCCCTGTCAGGGTCCTGTCCTCGGGAGAGTGGAGGTCAGTCTCTGACAGGTCAGCGTGATGCCAGCGGTTTCTATAGAATCTATAGAATATATAGTATAGATGCTCTTTATCTGGTTCAGAAAGTTCTCTTCTGCTACCAGTTTGCTGAGTGTTTTGTCTCAAATCATGAAAGGGTGTTGCATTTTGTCAAATGCTTTATTTCTGCAACTTTTGAAGTGATCATGTGGTTTAATTTTTTTATTCTATTGATATGGTATATTCATTGATTTTCAGATATTAAATTGACCTTATATTTATGGAATAAATACCGGTTGGTCATGGTATATAATCCTTTTTTAAAATGAGTTGCTGGACTCAGTTTGTTACTATATCATTGAAGATATTTTTATCTATGTTCATAAGAGATATTGATCTTTTGTTTTATCTTCTTGTGATGTTTTTGTTTGTTTTGGCATCAGGGTAATAATACTGACCACATAGAATGTTTTAGAAACTGTTATCTCCTCTTACACATTTTTTGAAAAGTATGCAAAGAATTTGTACTAATTCTTCTTTAAATGTTTGTATAATTCACCAGTTAAGTCATCTGGCTCTGCAATTTTCTTCATGAGGATTTATATTTATATTTATATTTATATTTATATTTATATTTATATTTATATTTACATTTACATTTACATTTACATTTATATTTATATTTATATTTATATTTATATTTATATTTATATTTATATTTATATTTATATTTATATTTATATTTATATTTATATTTATATTTATATTTATATTTATATTTATTTATATTAGAGGCCCAGTGCATGGATTTGTGCACCGGTGAGGTCCCTCGGCTAGGCCTGTGCCCTCTCACAGTCCAGGACCCCTCGGGGGATGTCAGAGAGCTAGTTTTGGCCTGATCCCCACAGGCGAGGCTGAGGGACCCCACCAGTGCACAAATCCATGCACCAAACCTCTAGTATGCATATAAGATCTTTGGTTAATCTCTTCCTGCCCTCCCCTCTTCCCTCTGAGATTCATCAGTCTGTCCCATGTTTCCGTGCCTGTGGTTTCCACTCCTGCATTGAGTGTCTGCCCCCTGGTGGTCAGTGTGTGCCATAGCTACTGGCCAGTCAGTGGGTCGCTTAGACTTTTATATATGTAGACTAGAGGCCCAGTGCACAAATTTTTGTGCACTCGGGGGGGATGGGGAGCCCCTCAGCCTGGCCTGTGCCCTCTCAGTCTGGGACCCCTCAGGGGATGACCACCTGCTGGCTTAGGCCCACTCCCCGGGGGATTGGGCCTAATATGGCAATCAGACATCCCTCTGGCAGCCCGGCAGCCCTCGGGGGATGTCCACTTGCCAGCGGGGAGCAGGCCTAAACTGCAGTTGGACATCCTTAGCGCTGCTGAGGAGGCAGGAGAGGCTCCCACCACCACCGCTGTACTGGCAGCCATCAGCCTGGCTTGTGGCTGAGCAGAGCTCCTCCCATGTGAGAGTGCCCTGACCACCAGAGGGCAGCTTCTGCATTGAGCGTCTGCCCCCTGGTGGTCAGTGTGTGTCATAGTGACCAGTCATTCCCAGTCCTTCTGCTGTTAGGGTCAGTTTCCACATTACCCATTTACTATATAGGATAGAGGCCTGGTGCATGGGTGGGGGCCGGCTGGTTTGCCCTGAAGGGTGTCCCGGATCAGGTTGGGGGTCCTGCTTAGGTGCCTGGCCAGCCTGGATGAGGGGATGATGGCTTTTTGCAGCTGGTCACACCCCCTTCAGGTTGGGGGTCCTGCTTGGGTGCCTAGCCAGCCTGGATGAGGGGATGCTGGCTGTTTGCAGCTGGTCACACACCCTTCAGGGTGGGGGTCCTGCTTGGGTGCCTGGCCAGCCTGGATGATGGGATGATGGCTGTTTGCAGCTGGTCACACCCCCTTCAGGGTGGGGGTCCCCACTGGGGTGCCTGGCTAATCTGGGTGAGGGGCTGAGGGCTGTTTTCAGGCTGGTGGGCGACTGAAGCTCCCAGCCTCTCCTTTTTTCTTTTTTTGTTTTTATTCTGGGATTAATTTACCTTGTATAGCTGTCACTGGAGCTGAGAGCAGGCTCCAGCTCTGAGGCCATTGCTGGCTGAAAGCAGGTACCTGGGTTTGTTTAGATTCTATAACTGAAACTCTGTTGCCATCACTGGCCGCTCTAAGCTCTGAGGCCCCGCTGGCTGAAAGCAGGTTTCTGGGGTTTGTTTAGGTTCTATAATTGCAACATTGTTTCATCCGGAGCTCAGAGCTGAGCTGTGGCAGGCGGGGAATGTTGACTTCCTCCATCACTGGAGTAAGCAAGCCTCATGTTCATGTTCACTTCAGCTGCCTGGCTGCCAGCCGCCATCTTGGCTGGCAGTTAATTTGCATATCTCGCTGATTAGCCAATGGGAAGGGTAGCGAAGTTATGGTTAATTGCCATGTTTCTCTATTATTAGATAGGATTATATTTATATTTATATTTATATTTATATTTATATTTATATTTATATTTATATTTAGTGGTATAATCACCTGAGGATATTTTTCCACTAATTTTTTTAGAGAGAGTGGGAGAGGAAAGACAAAGAGAAATATTGATTTATGAGAAACAAATTGATTGGTTGCCTCTTGCATGCATCCCGACCAGGGCCCGGGCTGGGGAGGACCCTAAAACCGAGGTACATGCCCTTGACTGGAGTGGAACCTGGGACCCTTCTGTCAGCAGGCTGATGCTCTATCCACTGAGCCAACCAGCTAGGGCTTCATGAGGATTTTTAAAAATTATGAATTTAACCTTTTTATCTGTTATATCTATATTCAGACTTCCTATTTTTTCTTGACTCAGTTTTGGTAGTTTGTGTCTTTCTAAGAATTGGTCCATTTATGTAAAGTTAACTAATTCTTGGTATACTATTGATTGTGGTAGCAATGTCTCTTATTTCATTGCTGATTTATTGGTTTGAATGTTTTCTTTGGGGGTGGTCAGTAACTAAAGATTTATCAATTTTTTGATCTTTTCAAAGACCCACTATTATTTTTTGTTGATTTTAGCTATTGTATTTATCTTCTCTACTTCACTTATTTCCACTCTGTTCTTTATTATTTCCTTCCTTCTGAAAACATTGGGTTTAGTTGGTTTTATTTTTTCTGATTTCTTAAGGTAGGAAGCTAGGTTATTAATTAGAAAGATTTCTTATTATTTAATTAGACATTGTGGCTACAAATTTCCCTCTAAGCACTGCTTTTTTGCATCTTATACATTTCAGTAAGTTTGTTTTCATTTGTCGCCAGGTATTTTCTAATTTCCTTTGTGATTTCTTTTATGATCCTTTAGTGATTTAGGACTATGCTGTTCAATTTCCATGTGTTTGAATTTCCAAAATTTCCATATGCCATTGTTTTCAAATACTTTCTGTTTTAATCCGAGGATATACTTTGTATGATTTTAATACTTTTAAGTTTATTGAGGTTGTTTGATGGCCTGATGGTATGAAGAATACTCAAAGGGATTTTAGATGAGCGTGCGCTCTGCTGCTGTTGGCTGGAGTGTTCTTCTGATGTCCACCAGGGCCAGTTGATTTGTAATATTAAGTCTTCTATTACTTTGTTTAGCTTCTGCCCATTATTCTTTCCACTGCTGAAAGTGAGTTCCTGACGTCTCCAACTACTATTGTTGAATTTACTTTTCCTTATCTTCATGTAGATTTACTTTGTCTGGAATAAATACATATTGAGAATCAGTAGGTTGCATGAAGCTTTAAAATAAGAATGAGTAGAGAGATAGGAGGCTCCTAAGTTAAGGGAAATTAGGAAATTTCTGGGCATTTTGTTCTTGTACATATAATTTTCAATGTTAGTGTTACAAACATGTAGTTTTTCTCCATGTGCTCTCTGGCCCTTGATCTTCATAATAACCCAGATTGTAAAAATATAATGCTCCATTACAGACATGGAGGCTCCGGTTACCTTCAAAGGACTCTTCCAAGATCTATTATAAAATAATGAAAAGGTCTAGTCTGGTGCCTGACACATCCCAGATGTTAAGTCATAAATAACAGAAAAGATGAACGAATGACAGGGTTAAGTGAAAACTCACTTCTTTTGCCTCACAATCTGAAGGAAATTTTTCCCTAGTAAGTCTCACACATCTATAAGACTTTTAATAGAAAATCAGTACTAGATGATCCCTAGTTTCTGTGAAGTGTCTTTTTAATCAGGTGAAAAAAATATTACTTATATTAAAAGGTATTTACACTTATACTTTTTAAAATTAGATTTTTTTTTTTCTTCTAACAGGCACCCAATTTGCCACAATTTTCAGTGGCAATGTGTGTGACTGTCAGTTACAGGGAATGCCTATTTACCGGGCCAGCTCACCAAATGGATTCTGCCGGAGGAGAGAAGCCTGTTTAATTTGTCTTTGTAGCACCAGCTTCTCGAATGTGCGTGATGCAGAGTAGATGCTCAGTGAGTGTGGTTGGCATAAGCTACAATCCATGCCCTGACCGACATGTGCTTCCTGCCCAGAGGCTCCTCCCTGGGCTGAAGGGAGGCGCACACTGACGGCAGCTTCCTGCTGGAGGGAGACCCGAGCTGGCCAGAGGAGGCACCGAGGAGGGACGTCTTGGGGGGTATTGGCTTCCTAGAACCTTCCTCAGACCCCCTTTATTTTTAAAATATGAAATAATGGTATTTTCTCCGTCTCAGATAACATGCTCCTTTACACTTCCTGTCAGCAAGTCCCTCTCCTTCCCTCTCCACCTTTAAGAGTGTCCTATAGGATAACCCACCGGCTGGACAGCATCCGTTCCTCCACTGAACAAATTACTCCGCTGCCTGCTGGGCTGCGGGGGGAACGGGGAGTGACCCGATCGTATTCCTCGGTCTTTGCTTCTTGATTCACGCGGAGGTGCGTTGGTCCCTTCCTGTCTCATAAAGGGTCTGACCTCCAACATCTGGCTGAATGGTGACCTTTTCAAATGCAGTTAATGATTGGAACACGGTTTCCCTTGTATTTTCAGCAGGATCCTGGGTCTCCCCTGCACTGCCACCTCATCCTGTTTGGGCATTTGCAGTCACTGAGCAGTGGCCTGGAGCTTCCATTTTCACTGCGGGGCTCAGCAGTGGCATCTGCGTGACAGTGTAGGTTCAGCTGGCAGGTGAGGGGACCGGATCACTGGAACACTCAATGACGTCAAACCTCCACGCAGCGTGGGGGGCAGAGGGCCCCGGAGAACGTGCGGAGCGGAGCGCTTTGCTAGTGACTAGAGACGCTGCCCGAGTGAGCGTTCTGTCCGTGACCCAGGAGAGCCCCAGACCCGACATAGATTCCCAAGGCGTCCGAGCTCAAGCTGGAGCTCGGGGCTTGGTGGGCACCGGGGCACTGATACTGGGGTCTCTCTACTCATGACTTCCCGGGTGCCGCCCCATTCCCCCCGGAGTGTGTGTGCTGGGGGACGGGAACCAGAGATCCGAGCTGTCACCACGGTGTGGAACCCTCAGCCTCAGTGGCAGGACTGTGGGTAGCCTGCTGACTGAGTGCACAGGGGAAGGGAATCTTTCTGATCTCATTTACCTTAGACCCAGGAGCCCGAGTGCTTTGCCAACTTTCCGCAAAGAATCCCACTCTGTTACGAGCCCAGCTGCATGGACTTGGTGTCCTATAATCACATCTTCGCAGGCGGCCCCGGAGCCATGATTAGCCTGCAGGGATTATTGGTGGCTCTGTCAGTCATGTCCTAACACGCGGTCTTCCTGGCCCTGCCCCGCCCGCCCGCTGCTCTGTGAGTTGCAGCTGAGAGAAGAGCTTCTCTCGCCTCCAACAGCTACTGTGCTTAGATGAGGGCAGCGCTGATTCCCATCCTTTGCTCAGAGGACAGTTACAGCACTGGGCTACAATCGGATGCAATGTGAAGGGGCTAAATGCCTACGGAAAAGGTTAAACATAAATGCAAGCTCTGGTGAAGATCTCATCACCCTGGCCGCCTGCAAGTCCTGCTTTTGCTTGTTGTGCTTTTTAAAAGTTGTCCCGGGGAGACGGACGATGAGGCCTGAGACAGGTCAGCACAGCCAGTGAGAAAGGCCGGAACCAGAGAGCTGGCTACACGGCGCTGCTGACAGTTACCTTCTATTTATCGAGCAACAGTTGGGATGAGGCAGGACTGACTGGATGGGACAGGAAACACAGATCTGTGGTCCAGAGGGAGCGTTCTGGTGATCAGGCTAAGGCAGGGAGTGTACACCAGGCACTGACTAGGAGAGGTCGATGCAGGGTGTCAGAGAAGGGCAAGAACCACAGCAGCAGTGGAGGCCACAGAGCTGAATTCTGATGCAAAGGTAATGTTGACCCTCCCCCATCCTTCCTTCCTTCCTTCCTTCCTTCCTTCCTTCCTTCCTTCCTTCCTTCCTCCCTCCCTCCCTCCCTCCCTTCCTCCCTCCCTCCCTCTCTCCCTCCCTCCCTCCCTTCCTTCCTTCCCTTCTTCCTTCCTTCCTTCCTTCCTTCCTTCCTTCCTTCCTTCCTTCCTTCCTCCCTCCCTCCCTCCCTCCCTCCCTCCTTTCTTCCTTCCTTCCTTCCCTTCTTCCTTCCTTCCTTCCTTCCTTCCTCCCTCCCTCCCTCCCTCCCTCCCTCCCTCCCTCCCTCCCTCCCTTTCTTCCTTCCTTCCTTCCCTTCTTCCTTCCTTCCTTCCTTCCTTCCTTCCTCCCTCCCTCCCTCCCTCCCTCCCTCCCTCCCTCCCTCCCTCCCTTCCTTCCTTCCTTCCTTCCTCCCTCCCTCCCTCCCTCCCTCCCTCCCTTCCTTCCTTCCTTCCTTCCTTCCTTCCTTCCTTCCTTCCTTCCTTCCCTTCTTCCATCCTTCCTTCCTTCACTCAGTGAGTCATTTTATAAATATTGATTGGCACCCATTATTTGTTGAGTCTCGTGAGAAGCACTGTGTATACAGGGTGGGCAAGACAGACAACGCTCCCTTCATAGACTCCGCAGGGAGGCCTGGAGGAGGGAGAATTAGAAAGGCCACTTGGAATGAAGTGTGAGAATAAAGGAAACCAGTACCTCATTTATCCATTTAATAAATACAAAATTCACAACATGGAGCCCTAATTTAATTCAGGGTTTTGGGAAAGTGCACTCAAAAGTAAAGTTTAATAAGCAGAGGGATACATAGGAGTTTCTGAATTGCAAGGCTCAGATGGAGGAGACAAAGGCAGGACTGGGAAAGGAAGGGGAGGGAGGAGACTGGGCTCCGGGCTCAGGGAACAGCCCCGCCCAGCGAGAGAGCTGGGCGAGCTGGGCGATCAGCATGCTTGAGACGCAGAGTGTATCTAAGACGGGTGGGAAGGATGAGATCAGAGAGTCAAAATTCAACTCGTAGACTTAATTCCAACCCATTCAACGAAACTCTTTTCACTCATAAATACCTCGTGTTAGAAAAAGCTATCAGACATAATAGGATGACACATTTTATTTAAATACCACTTTGAGGTAAGGTGGATATTATTGTGCTCTCTTTTCCCAAACATACGGAAGAAAGGAAAAGCACAGTGAGCACCGGTGTGGCAGGCAGAGCAATGGCCGGTGGAGGGTGCCCATGCTCACCTCGGACCCACAACAGAGCCACCCTCCTTTGGAATAGGGCCATCGCAGACGCAGTGACTCAAGCTGAGGTCACACCGGTGTCATGACGAAGGCAGCGTGAGGGACAGACATGCACACAGGAGGAATGCCGCATGGAGATTAGAGTTGTCCAGGAAGCCAAGAAACTTCCAGAAGCCAAGAAACAGGTCAAAAAACGTCTGGAAGATGGGAGAGAGGCCCAGAACAGGCCCTTCTCTCTCCCTGCAGAGGGAGCACGGCCCGCCAACACCTGACTTTCGACTTCTGATCTCCAGAACAGCAAGACAGTACATTTCTGTTGTTCTAGTCCAGTGATCGCGACCCTATGACACGCATATCAGAGGTGACACGCAAACTTATTTTTTTGGTTGATTTTTCTTTGTTAAATGGCATTTAAATATATAAAATAAATATCAAAAATATAAGTCTTTGTTTTACTATGGTTGCAAATATCAAAAAATTTCTATATGTGACACGGCACCAAAGTTAGAATTTTTCAAAATGCTGACACGCCAAGCTCAAAAGGTTCGCCACTGGTTTGTGTTTTTGTTTGTTTGGTTTTAAGCAGCCCTAGAAAACTAATACAGGGGCCATGAGCCACGCCAAGTGGTTGGTCCCTAGAAGCTGTTGATGGTCCTCGGTGGACGGCCAGCATAGCCGCTGGGACCACAGTCCTACAACCTCAAGGAACTGACTTCTGCCAACAAACCAGGTGACTGGACTCTTCCACAGCCTCCAGAAGGGATGCAGTGCTGCTGACTAGATTGTAGTTTATTCACCTAAATCACTGTCCGATAACAAATTTGTATTGTCTTTTTTGAAATATATTTTTATTGATTTCAGAGAGGGTAGGAGAGGAAGACAGAGAGATAGAAACATCAATGATGAGAGAGAATCATCAATTGGCTGCCTCCTGCATGCCCCTGACTGGGGGTGGAGCCCATAACCCGGGATGTGCCCTGACTGGGAATTGAACCATGACCTCCTGGTTCATAGGTCAATGCTCAACCACTAAGCTATGCTGGCTGGGATAAATTTGAATTGTTTGAAGCTGTCAAATTCATGTCAATTTTTATGGTACCCAGAGGAAACTAAGTATGATTGTATCAGAATTTCTTTTTTTTGTATTGCTGACTAGTATTCGATTGTATTCCTATTTCAGTTAATTGGTCAGCTCCCCTGGTTTTGAGCAGTGAGTGTCAGGTTAGCTCTTATTCATTAAGGTGTGATTAACATTCATCTATAAGGTCTTTGTCACCATATGATTTCATTTTTATTGTGAAATATCTAGGAGTAGATTACTGGGTCATAATGTAGGACACATCTAATCAGTTTTATAAGAAATTGTCAGAAATATTTTCAAAGTATTGGAAGCCTTCTCACCTCACCAACAACCTGTGATGTCCCAGGGGCTCCACATCTTCGCCAACATTCGTTTTTTTCCTTTCTTTTGATTCTTGACATTCAAGTGAGAATGAGATTTTATATATTCTGGATACAATACTTTGTCAGGTATATGTATTATGAATATTTGCCCCAGTCTGTTGTTGCCTGTTCTTTTTTCCTTGATGGTATTTTTTTAGATGTCAGAAAATTTTAGCTTTTAAGTCTAATTATCCATTAGGTTTCCGTGGCCTGGCTAACAAACCTTAAATTTGTTAATGAATAATTGAGAGAAGCTTAACATTTTTTTTTTTTAAGTTTTAAGCTTAACTCTTGGGCTTTAGTAAAATGAGGCTCTATAACTTATCCTAAATAAATCTGTGGAATTATAAATACACTTGTCTTTATAGTGGTTCTCATCATGGCCTTTTTAGTATTTCATATTCTCTAATATTTAATAGAGACTTAGTTCATTAAGTTCTGGTGCGAAACACCAAATAGCCAAGCAAAATGATGCTACAGGAGAACATTTATCAACTTGGAAAGTTTCTTCATCAAAACAAAGTTACAATCGTTATGAATAGTATGCCTAGTGCTTTTAACTACAATTACAGACATGAGTGGGAGGAGGCCCTAGTGCAGGGGTGGGCAAACTTTTTGACTCAAGGGCCACAATGGGTTCTTAAACTGGACCGGAGGGCCGGAACAAAAGCATGGATGGAGTGTTTGTGTGAACTAATATAAATTCAAAGTAAACATCATTACATAAAAGGGTACAGTCTTTTTTTTTTAGTTTTATTCATTTCAAATGGGCCGGATCCGGCCCGCGGGCCGTAGTTTGCCCACGGCTGCCCTAGCGTCTCTCAGAGCATGCCCAGTGGCGAGCTGGTGAGCATGCTTTGCTTGTGTCTTCTAAGAGCTCTATATTAAGCTGCAATTGGCTAAATTAAAATCTTTAAAATCCATGGGCGTCTCTGGCACAGACTGGGTCCACGTTGCTAGCGAGACTTCTGTCTGGTGCCCACTCCTGTGCTATCTGGCATCAGTAGGTTCTGACTGATAACAAGTAGCTACCTGGTTTGAAGTGTTTAAAACCAGATTTCTGCAGGAAAAACAAATCTAATTTGCAGTGCTGGATGGTTTCAATGGTGAAAATACTCTGGCCATGGCTCATTCCCAGCTGCCAGCAAGACATTCCTGGACACAACAGGTGGGAGGTGGCGGGCCGGCTCTCAGGACGAGTGGTTAGGGCGAGCCACGGCTTCCTCCAGAGCCAGCCAGAGCGCTGCCTCCACAGGCATGGGGACCAGCACGGGGCACCTCTGCAGAGGAGGCCCAGTGGTCGTGTGGGGGCTCTGCCGGGCATGTGGCCTGAAGACACGAACGTGTACAGATGCGCTTCGGTAAGACGTTGTTCAACAGACAGATGGCGGGCGGGTTCGGCCACCGAGCCACAGTTGGCTCAGCCGGTGTGGAGGTGAAACTCATGTCAAGCCAGGAGTGAATTGAGCACAAGCTGGCCTGCCCTGAGCGTCGGGAGGCCCTCTGAGACACGCTGGGCCTCGAGGGCGGGCTATGAGCAGTGCTGTCACTGTGTGGGAGCTGGGAGTGTGGGGTGGGGGCGCCACGCCAGGAAAATGCAGCTAATAGAGCGTTTATGGATCATATTGTTTCGGGAACTCAAGGGTGTTTTCGTCAGATATATCGATTCTCTCAGACCTCAGATGTGAGAAGATCGGGTTCATGAGGAAGGCCGGGCAGTCACCCCAGGCCTGGCTCACGTCACACCTCGGGCAAGCTCACTCACAGGACGCGCCCGGGAAAAACAAAGTGATTCCTAGGAGTGGGGGCCCGGCCCTGTGGAAGCCGACCTCAGCTGGTGACCGGGCACGCACAGGGCCACTGCACGGTCCGCGGGCACAGGCCGCACTGAGCCCAGGAGCCGGGTTCCAGCAAAGCAAGCGGCTCTGAAGAGCCGGGCACACGGGCGCTGAATGCCACTCACCTTCCTCCCCGAAGCATTGGTCTCGTGGTTCGGCCTGGAACTCCTGGGTGGAGAGAAGTTTGAGTCAATAGCTCCCCATGAACTCCAGGCCATTCTCTCACCAGGGACTTGGTCACAGACCAAAGGACCATGACATCAATGCTCTTGTGTGCTGAGCAACTGTTAAAAAGCACTTAGCATTCCACTGTCACCGCTAAGCAGTGGACACACAATGTGGTCACCCATCTGGGGGGGCCCCGCCCCCCATTCTGCCCAGTGTTGCCCTGGTAACAGTGAAACCCTGCCTCACAGCGACAGGGCTGGGCCCTGCCCTCCCAGGTCACAGCTGAGCCTCCCCCAACCCCCCAAACCTCTGTCTGCAGCAAACTCCTCTGGGAGTCATAAGAGGACCCGCTGCTCCTGGACACCCCTCTATAGGGAACTTGCACCACGTCTAGCCCGTAATCTCTGGGGCGCCCAGTGCAGTCTGTAGGGACGCGCTGACCTCCCTCAACTGTGGGATCCTGCTCTGTGCGTTAGTAGGAGAGTGAGGCTGGTGTTCACTGCTGAGGCAGAGTCAGTGAGGGGCATGCCACAGCACAGCAGGCACGCTTATCCTGAAAAACACCTGGCATCAAAGGCATCTAACCGCATCCCACTGTGCACTAAATTGTTAGCAAGTCCCCCAGGGGACCCTCTTTCCCATTGTGCAGGCCTGAGGGGTGGAGCCTGGACCTGAGGCCTGAGGGGTGGTCCCAATTGGGAGGAAAAGTTTACCCAGCGGAGGGGAGCCTTCTTCCTGGAGACAGGAGAGTGGTGGGGTCTGCCTGCTGCAGGCAGAGCATGAGCACGCCCTGGGGCCAGCGTGTGGCTTTTGGAAATCTCGCAGAGCTGGCGTTGGAATGGGCACCACGTTTTGACTTGTGGGGAAACAATCAGGAGGCAGAGCTGAATTCGGGCGCGTCTTGTTTTACACACCACAACTATGGCGTCCCAAGCTGTCTCCGCGCTGCTGCCATGGGAACCAGCCATGCTGCTGCCTAAGGAACACAGGGCGGTGGCCCTGGCTTTCCTGGCTTTACCGCTTATGGACTGTCAGCAGAGGCGTCACTTCCCCCCCCTGACACTCTGAGTTCTCCTCTAGAAAGCTGGGGAGGGGAGGGCTGGGCAGGGTCATCCTTAAGTGTCTCCAGATCTAAAGTTCCAGCGCCACAGGGGCAATGCCCCCACCTGGGTCCTTGGACCTGCCGGGAGGGCGCTGGGAGACCGCACAGGTGGGGCCACAGTGTCATGGGGGCTCGTGGGCAAGTCCACTGCCCAGCGAGCATCCCTCGTGAAGCCAGAATGACACTCTGAAGTCCAGCTCCTCTCCCTGGAAGGCAGTCCCTTCCGCCTGGACAACCAGGAGGACAGCTGGGAAGGCCCAGCCAGCGGCAGGCGCGCAGTGATTGCAGTGGTGAGAGCACCTTCTCAAACACAGGTGGGCCCCGAGGTAAGGGCACTGCCACCTCCTGGGGTTGGTTGTAAGGGTTGGGAGAGCACCCTCAGCCCTCGCGGAGCAGCCCTCCCCGTCGCCGCTCTCCTGATGAAGTGGTCTGACCCTCTGACAAGGGTCCCCTCAGCCATCTCTCTTCACGCCTTGTTGGCTTCGTCTCGCATGATGGATGACACGACACGCCGGCGGCTGCTGGGACCCGCTCCGTAAACGGCTCTGCATCGTGCCGCCGAAGGAGGGGGCATCTCTCAATCCCGGCTGAGCATTCTGGCTTCGGGTCTCAAGTATGGAAGCGAGTGATTTATGAGATACGCAAAAGCACAAATGGCCTTCCAGTCTTTCTGACAAGGATAGACTCCTGCCCGACCGCCACTTCCTCTGCGCTGCCCTGGAAGGAAGGGCGGCCACCCTCCCCACCACGAAGCCACATCAGGCGTGTGTGCTTTAGGCGTGGCCAGCAGGTCAGGGCCACTGGAGGGCTGGTACGCCACATGCTGACCCAAGCTCATTGATCTCAGCTTCCCCGAGGGGCTGCAGGTCACACTCATCTCCCTGAGAACAGGTTTTGAGGCAGAGAGGGCCTGTGCCGCAGCTTAGGTAAGACAGAGCTACGATCCTGTGTCCAGGGGCGGGGGTGTGACACGCAGCCCATTGGTGGCCGGGGACGTGAGCACCTGAGCCCCACGTTCCCTTGCTTGGGCCCCCAAACGAGGTGCTGCTCAGAGATAAGACGAGACCAGGGAGGTGCTGGGCTGCGATGACAAGCCATTCTGCTTTGTCCAGGACGGAGGGCGTCAGGGACGTAACCCTTTTAACAACACAACACGAGTCACCCAGGGTGACAAGTCCTTCTCACACGGGAAGCTGGGTAGTCCGACACCAGCGGACCAGCTCTTCGGAGGGGAGGAGTGAAGGGAGGCTGGACGGAGCGGAGAGGCCACTCCATCTTTCTTAATTGAACCGAGTTAGCAAGCGGCACGCTGACCACAGGGACACTGCCCGCTGGTCCAGGAGGCTTTGCGGGAACCTGCCTGGGATGGACGCCCTGCCGAGGGGACCGTGAGGGACCCGGCAGGTCACAGCCCCAGGAACTGTGTCCTGTGGGTGACTCCTGGGACTGGGCCGGGGCTCGCTGAGCCTGGGTCACCCTCGGCCGTGGAAGGCGCGGCCCGGGAGAAGCCGTTCCTCCCTGCAATGCTCACACTCAGGGATGACGGTTCGTCTTTCCTCGAGTGACATTGTCTTGTGGGGCGGTGGTGGTGGTGGGGGGAAGTGACAACATTTTTTACAGCCACTCATTGTTGTTCTAGTGAATGAGGAGCAGAAAACCACTTAGGGCTGGAAAACGATTTCAGACACCGTTTCGGACAGTCAAGCTTGCAAAGCGGGCCCCTCCTGGGGACAGCCCGGTCCCCCTTGCGGGCAGACACTCCTCTGAAGGTCACAGGTTGGTGCTGTTCTGATCGATTTGGCCTGGACTCGCCTCGGTGGGACTGTAGAACACGCTGACTGCGTGAGAAGCAGCCTGAGATGGAAATCAGCGTGTGAAAGTTCTGGCCGTAAGAGCAGGGAGTGACACATCACCGAAACCCGTCTGCTTTGACCCACAAGTTTGCTTTTTGTTGAAAGAAAGAAAGAAAGAAAGGAAGAGGTTCAGGCTGCATACTCCTATGTAGGCTCTGGAGATTCTAGTCCCTAAAGTCCCTTCTCTGAGCCGAGACTGACAGGCAGGGGCTGTGGGTCAGTTCTAACCATTTCCCCCGATCTGTTTTGTACTCAAATCACCAGAAATGGCCCCTGGGCAGAAACATAGAGACTCAAGGAGCAGGCGTCTCACGCTCGGAGAGGCTCTGAGATTGGATTTGCACGGGGCCTGGCCTCATGGAGGCACCACGGGTGCGACTTAGAGCAAGTCTGGCCCCTGCGTTCGCGTCCCGGTGGGGACACTGACCAGTGTCTGTGTCCCTGTCTGTAAAGCGGGGACAATGGAAACACCATCTCGCAGGGTCGGAGTGAGGAGCCACGGAGTCCACGCCTGCAAAGCGCCGCGGGCAGCGCCTGGCGGGCACGGCCAGAGGGTCAGCATCACCTCGAAGGGGCCTGAGCGCGTTGTTCCCAGCGCCGGGTGCGCGTGCACATCAGCAGCCACACCTCTCCCATCTGCTGCCCGACGGCACCCGGCAAAACGAATGACGTCTCAGGCCGGGGCCCAGAAACCTGTATTTAAGATTTCTGACGTGCAGTCCCAAAGCACGCAGCTGAGAACGGGGCTAAGTCGTGAGACCCGGTGCCGTGGGGGCTCTGCGTGTCGTGCCCGTGGGTTTAGTTCCCGACCCAAGACCTCTCAGGCTCCCTCACTGCCAGGGGTTCTGAGGGGCCTGTGGCGTTCTGCCTGAGGCGATACTCCCTGAGGCAGCGCCTCCACCGCCACGGCCACGCAAGCCCCTGAGGCCGGCGGGGGTGTCGGGGGGTGGGGGAGGGAGGTCACAGTCACATCTCAGAGTGCGGATGGTGGGTTGGGGTGTAGTGGCCTGGACGGCTCTGCCCGGGGCTCCCCTCTCCCCACCGTGCCATCGCGGAGGCACTGTGCTCGCCCTGTTCTCTCTGCCCACCTCCCAGCCAGGGCCCCACGTCAACGGTGTGTTGAGTCCTTCCAAACAAATCCCCCTTCACCCGGCTCCGGGCCCCTCAGCTGGCTTCTGCCTGCATGTCCCTCATCCCACACGGACGTAACAAGCTCTCTCACACGGAGCTACAGTACCGCTCCACTGACATCACACACATGAGAGTCCACATAACATGTTCAAGGTTATACATGTGAGCGTCACATAATATATACAAGACTATGCATGAGAATGTCACTAACATGTATAAGATCATGCATGTGACTGTCACATATGTACAAAATCATACACCCGAGTGTCACATAATGTGTACAAGATCATAAATTTGAGTGTCACATAATATGTACAGGATCATACATGTGTGTGTCACACAATATATAAAATATCACATGTGGAATGGTAATATAATCTGTGTAGTATCATGTGTGTGGGAATTCCATGTAGCATGTATAGGATCACACATGTGAGGGTGTTACATTTATATGCACAATGCCATATAAGTGAGTGTCACATGATATGTACAGGATCACACATGTGAGGATGTCTCATAACATGTACCAGCCACACTGAGCACTCCCACGTGCTGCCTTCCAGAGTGTGCGAACAGAGAATGCAGCTGTTTTCTGATGAGCAAAGATTTTACTTACAGAGGAAACAAGTAGCCAGGTGACTGCAATGACCTGGTGGCCTGGGCCGCAGACATGCTCCATGGAAATGGTGGGACCCTGAGAGGCCGGCTGCGCCCCAGGCAGTGTGTCCATAGCACGGCGTGTCCACAGGAAGGCGTGTCCACAGGGCGGCGTGTCCACAGGGCGGCGTGTCCACAGGACGGCGTGTCCACAGGGCGGCGTGTCCACAGGACGGCGTGCCCACAGGAGTGCTGAGGCAGAGGAGGCCACACAGCCCAGCGTGGCTGCTCCTCCTACTGTTCCTGGGAAGCCTGGCACTATTGCACCCGGTCCTCAGGGGAAGTGACCTGGAGAGCGAGAGCCAGAATGAGAGCGGAAGAGAGAGAGAAAGGGAAAAAGAAAGCCCTGAGGCTGAAGGTCCGGGCACCAGGGCTGTGGTCACCTGGCAATCGAGGCATCAGTGGCCAGCAGGCTCTCTCCTGGAGGGAGGTAATGGATTGACTGGGTTTGTGGTCACCTGGATTTCAGATCAACACCAGTATTCAAGCTCTGGACTCAGCCGGAAGCAGCCGCTGGCTTTCCCGTGACCTCGCCGGAACCTCCCATCGGCGCTCTCACTGACTCTCCGGGGAATGGCGCGCTCCGTGTCCCGCAACAGCGTCTCTGCGTGTCTCACTGCCTCCGGAGCGCGGCTCGGCGTGGCTGAGTACAGTCTGCCTTTAATGCGGGTCCGGGATGACAGCTAAACCACAACACTCCTCGCCCCAGACGGAGGTTCAGGGCCATCCCCCATGGCGCTCATGAACCCGCACCTGGGACACCGCCGCACGCTGTTCACGCCGACATGACCCACCACCTCTGGGCCGGCCGCCCCCTCCTGCTGTCAGCCACTAGTAACAGAGGTGGCGCATCACCGTCACTCAGGCTCCGTCCTGCTTCAGGAAAGGGGGTCCGGGCAGCACTCAGTGATCCCTGGGCAAGTCCAGCTTCCCTGCCAGGCAGGATGCGCGGCCAGGAGCCTGCAGGCAGGGCCGCTCCGCCTTCCCAGCCAGGCTGGGAGGTGTCCCCACGGGAGCCCGTTACCTGGGACAGCGAGAGGCAGGGTGGTCAGGACCAGGGCTTCCGAGGATCCCTTCCCCGTCCGGAAACCCCAGGTGCATCTCCTGCATTTGACCCAGGCTATGGTCTAAAGCAGGGGTGGGCAAACTTTTTGACTCGAGGGCCACAATGGGTTCTTAAACTGGACCCGAGGGCCGGAACAAAAGCATGGATGGAGTGTTTGTGTGAACTAGTATAAATTCAAAGTAAACATCATTACATAAAAGGGTACGGTCTTTTGTTTTTTTAGTTTTATTCATTTCAAACGGGCAGGATCCGGCCCGCAGGCCGTAGTTTGCCCACGGCTGGTCTAAAGCCTCCCTTTGGAGACTTGGTTATAATGCGGGAAAAAGAGAGGGGTCAGCCGGTGAACTCCACGCGAGGAGGACTGGGGGTTGACCCCACAGAGGGCTGTGGACTCCCTGACGGAGAAGCCTGGCGCTCCCTCTGTCGCCCTACACCTCCTGGTGCAGAGGCGAACAATTGTTTGCATGAACATGTGGGGGCTGTGGCTCCGCAATCACACAGCAGGAGTGTGGGGTGCAGCTGGGCCTCGGGGACCCAACGCTGGCTGCGAATTCCATGAACGCCTGGGGGTCTCGGCTCGGGTCTGCCTGTCTGTGCCTCTTTGTTCTCTCAGATGGGCTTCTCGGGGGCTGGAACAGTCTCGGGGGGCCACGCACAGGGACTGTTTATCTCCCCCCTCACTCGGAGAGCCTGGGGCTCGGCTTCTGATTGACGGCCGGGTGGGTCACATTTGAAGAAAGGGGAACAGTATTTCCCTTCAGGGGCGCTGCTCTCAGGAGAAAGGAGGCCCCTTTCCGGACCAGCCGTGGGTGCTTGCTGGGCCTCTGTCAGGAAAAACGATGCGAAGGGTGCCCACAGGCTGCCCCTGGTTTTGCATAAGGGCGGGAGGCTGCTGGCCAGCACCGAGGAGAGCTCCGCCTCCCTCAGAGGAGAGGACACTGGGCAGGGCCCAGCATGCCTTCCTGCTGACTCCCTCCCTGCGCTCCCACCGTGGGGTGTGGCTGGGACCCCCTCCGCCTCCAGCCCTGCAGCGTTATTTATGCGCCTGTTTCCGTGGCTGGGCGCCTCCCAGGGGTCAGCGCAGGGTGCGCCGGCTCCTGGCACTGAGCTTGGCATTCTCTCTCCTGCCATAAAGAAAAATGATTGTTTCTTGGTTTAAAACTGTTCCCAAGTCTTGGAAGCAACAAGTCTTTCACACAACAATGTGGGGAGGAAAAAGCTTTCCGTGGCATTTCCCATAAATACCGCTCCAGAAGAGGAGGGCTCCTCCCGCAGCCCAGGCCGGGCCCGCCTCCCGCAGCCCAGAGGTGCTGGTCAAAAGCCGTGGTGGTCGTCTTGCGGCTTTACACACGGATGGTAACAATGTCCGTATCTCTAAAGACGACGTTAATAAATGCTGATCAACACGCTTCCTAAACAGCGTGAAGTGGTGAGCATGTTGGCAGTGTTGAGGGCACAGTGGAGAGTTTTCCGTGTTTGTGGACTTTACTGAAACGCGAGGAACCCATGATTCGGTCTCACCAGCCAAGGCTCGCAAAGCACACAGCGGGCGCCTGGGCAGCCGCAGGGAGGGACTCCAGGCCCAGCCACGTCCCTGACTTGACGGGCTTGTCCCGCCCCGCACACTTCGCACACCTCGCTAGAGCGAGGGGCTGTTCTTGCAGCCACTGCCCCCTGGTCCTGTTAAGGGGACCACATACCTCTTTCCTTCCACCGTCAAAGCTGCCGACTCCAGGGAGTTCATGTGACTTGATTGATGGACGGGCTCCCACCCTCCGAGGGGGCTTGTCACAGGCGAGAGCAGCATTCAGGATGAAGAGTCTCGCCATATGCAGATTTCTAGTTTTGTTCCCAAAATAACTCCTGGTGTTGCTGGCTCCTGTTCCTCCCGAGCTGCCATCTGGTGTGTGTGTGTGTGTGAGTGAGTGTGAGTGTGAGTGTGCGCCCACACCCGTGCAGGGCGATGCCACCTCCCCACAATCTGCCTGCACAGCTCTCCACCCAAAGCCGCCCCCACAGTCCCTGGGCCCGGGCACAGAAGACCCTCAGAGCCAGGAATGCAAGGCCCCACTCTGGCCTCCCTGCCCCATCCCACACGCCCTCATGCTTGCCCGGAACGTGCTGGCCTTGGAGCAGGGGCCGGGAGACTGGTGGCACAGGGCTTCCTCATGGGGCCAAGCTCGTGGCTCCGGGGCCTGGCCAGAGCGCGGCAGTGGCTCCTGGGCCAGCACACGGCAGCACTTAAGGACCCGGGGTTGCAGACGTTTTTTGCACAAACTGAACAAGTAACTCAAACCGTGACCGGTCCCCATCCACTTCAGGAATGTATTTATTTCACATGTCTTCGGTTTAGAAATGACTGGGGCATTGAACTAATTAAAAATAATTTAATATGTAGGAATAAATCCTTCCCAAGCTGAGACCCTGTCAGCCAATTTCAACCTGGAGCGCCAGCTCAGAGCCGAGCAGCAAATCTCCGGGAACAGGGCGCCTGCCTGGCCAGGGAGGCAACCCCCTCGCCCAGGTCCTGCCAGGCGGCTCCCTGTGCTGTGGGGCCCCAGGGGCTGGGAGTGCAGCTGCATCCAGGAACTGACAGCGGAGGAGGGAGGCCCAGGGAGCCACGTTCTCTGTGGAAGTGACAGAGGGAGGGGGAGGAAACCAGAGACCCCCCGACCCCTCCCCCCCCCTGCTCTGGGGCTCAGAGGAACTCACACAGGAAGCACTTATCCCAGAGAGCAGGTCAAGGAAAGGACAGGGAGCCATGTGCACAGGGACCTGGGGGAGACGCAGGGGCTGGAGATGGAAGGCTGTTCTGCAGGGGGGGGCTGCTCCGGGAGTGAAGGGCTGGGCTGGCGGGGACCCCCAGCCCTGCTGCGCCAGGGGACCCCCTTCACCTTTGCCGGGGTCCCGACCCGCAGAGGGCGGGGGCTGGGGCGGGGGCGGGGGGCTGGGGCGAGGGGGGCAGCGTCTGCAGTGACTGCGGATGAGGAAGCAGGAGGAGGCTCTGGGACCCGGATTTCTTTGTGAAGTTGAAATGCACCTTCGAGACAGCTCTTCGGATAAAGCCGTGCCCGTGTAAAGAAGAGAAAAGGAGGAGAGTTGGGTCATCTAAACACTTTGCCTGATTTAGACAGCGAGGCACGGAGACTGGGAAGCCGTGTCGGTGCTGAGTCTCTGAGGCAGACGAGGGACAGCTGGCCAGGCCGGTGACGCACAGACATCAGTGTTCCATCCTAGCTCTCTGCACAAAAGCCAGTGGACACGAGGCCAGGGGCCGGGGCAGACATCTCCTGGTCCACGCGCCTCGTACCAGCGCCCGTGATGGGCCACGTTCTCCAGGCCGCAGGCTGAGGGCGAGTCTCACGCTTACTCACCGCCAAGGAGGTGACGCACCAGCTGCAGAGTTTAGGAAAATTGATCCACAAATCTCCTACGTACGTGGAACCCGATGACAAGCAGATGTGCCTGGACCCTGTGCCAGGGCCATGGGATGCGGGCCTTCCTCCGAGAGGAGCGCATGGTTCCGGGCCCAGCAGACATCCGTGACGAGCAAACAGGCGCTGTCTGAGGAAGTCGCTGAGATGAAGTAGGTTCCCAAACCCACATCATCACTCATGCCGTGTCATCCTCCCGGAAGCTCCCCGTCCCGGGAGAGTGATGCATGGCCGCCGGCGGGAAGCCAGGCCGCGCTGGCGCCCCGGGGAGTGCGGAGCTGACTGGCCGCGTGCTCGGCGTCATGAGGAGCTCTGGCTCATGGGGCAAGCAGGCTCTTTTGGGGGAAATCTCTTTTAATATTAACAGTTGCACAATGAATCCTGCAGCTCACAGGGGGCACGTGACTTAGCTTTTCCATCACCAGGAAATCAGGACACAGAGCTCCGTCTCCCTGACGTTTTGAGCCCTTGGTCAGAGTGTGTGATGTTGGCTGGACGGAGAGGCTCTTCAGTCACGAGGACCTGCTGGTCCCCTCAGTGGCATCACGTTCCCCATGTGCCCTTTCCCTGGTCCTATGGGCCTTTCCTTCCTCACTCATTTCTCTGAGGAAAATGCTCAGACGTGCATTGTTTAGGGTGACTTGAAGGGGGAGGGTGATTCCCATGAGCTCCATGTAAATTTCATACAATGAACATGATGCCTTTTTAGGAAAAACTTTCAAGTCCTTGAGGCTGATGTACAGGAAATGTAAAAGGGAGTGAGGAAGACACGGAAAAATGCTGGCTCCCTGGCAGGTGCGGCTCAGTCGCTGGGTGTCATCCCCGACTCCAAAAGGAGGCCAGTTCGATTCCCAGTTGGGGCACATGCCCAGGTTTTGGGCTCAATCCCCAGTAGGAGACAGGCAGGAGGCAGCCAATAGATGTCACACTCTCACATCGATGTTTCTCCCTCTCCTCACCTCTCTCTCTAAAAAAATCAATAAACTATTAAAAATAAACAATGCTAGCTACTTTGACCACAAATTATTAAAACTAAATCAATAATTTTTTCCCCCTTACCCCCACGTGCTGGGCACTGATTTGGGATATGAATACATGTATTATGAGTTACCAGCCCACCCAGAGACCTACAAGCATTAGATAATATCCAACAAGAAAGGATTTAAGAAGCATTCCTAGACAACAGTAGCTATGCCATTAGAGGGCACCTGTGATTAATTACAGATCAAATTGTACAGACAATAATTGCTAAAATATCTCAGAGAAAAAAGAGATCCCTTTAGGCTTGGCCTGGCAGGTACACTGTTAAGGGAAAAAAGCTCCAATGGACTCCTGTTGCCAGGAGGGGAGTGACTGGCAAGCAGAGAGAGCGCCAGGCCTCTCAGTGACCAGCGGACAGGGGGAGCAATGACCACTTGTCGCACAGCCCGCAGATGCAGCTCCGCGCCGGTCCTCTCGCCACAATACCCTTGTGAAATAGGTGCTACTGTTCCCCGCTGATGAGCGAGGAGACTGAGGCTCGCGGTGAATGCCTTTGCCAGAGCAGCTGCTGAAACAAGGGCCCGGTGTTGCACACGCAGCCATGAGGTCGTCAGGAAGGACAGGCGCACCTCTCCAGCTTAAAGAAGCAGAAGACTAGGCAAGTGTCTGGAACAGCGTTTTTGGTCACTGGACTGCAGACACTGTGGACGGTGACCCCCGTGAAGCGGGAACAAAGCCCTGTGCCGCCTGGGCCCTGGCCCTCGGCTGGAGTGGGGACCCCAGCCTGGAGCTCTTGCTTAATCAGGAAGACAAAGACGGATTCCTGGGAAGCTCAGGTGGCTGACGGTGCGGACCAGCGAAGAAGACCTTGCAGTGAGAGCTCTGGACATCTCGGGGGGTCACTCTGAGTCATGGGGTGACCTGTGGACACGTGAGGAAAAGCTGCGGCGAGCCAGAAAAGCACCACGGCGAATACTCCACCGAGAAGCTCCCGGAGCCCGGAGAGCAGGGAATGGTTTATATTTTAAGAGCCAGCCTGGAAAGGCCTCATAAAACATGGGTCATTTGGCAGAGTGCTCACAGAGGCATTGCCTTGTTAGTGGGAATAAATTAGCTCCAGACCGGAGAATGCCCTTGGCCTGCCCTCACAAAGAGCAAGCACAAGGGACCAAACTAGTAAGTCACTTAATTGCCTTCGCGGACAAAGTCTAGAACTCTTTAAAGGAACGACGAGTGACAAAATCCAGCTCCAACATCATAAAACCCCAAATGCCTGGCATCGGAGCAAGAGTGCCCAGGCACGCACAGAAGGGGACAAGGAGGTCACCAAGCGACAGAAACAGGCTCAGTAGTTAAGAGCGAAGGGACGGAGCCACGGGAGATGCCAGAAGAGCCATTGTAAGCCTGCTTTATTGTTAAAGAAGGTAATGTGGGCAGGAAAACGACAAGAAGAAAATGGAAAAGCATGAAAGTGGCCCAAATGGAAGTCCTGGGGACAAAAAACACAACGTTGAAAAAAGGAGTACACTGGGAGTAAGGAATTGCCATCACAGCAAGCCAGTGGAGGCCGGAAGGCCGGAGCACAGCCGAGGAACTGCCTGATATGGAGGCCAGAGAGGAAGAGGCTAAGACACAGCAGGGCCCAGTGATCATGTGACAATATCAAATAATGAAATGAAATGTAATTGGAGCCCTAAAAAGAAAAGAGAAAGGAGACAGAAAAAATATGTGAAAAAACAATAGCCAACAAATTTACAAATGTGTTGAAAACTATAAACCCAGCATATCCAAATGCTCGACAAAACCCAGACAGTATTAACTTTTTAAAGTCACACCTGTCTTTGTATTTTTTTAATTAAATTTTATTGGGGTGACATTGGTCAACATGAACATAGAAGGTTTCATGGATTTCTAAGTTATAAAACCTGTGCATTGCACCGTGTGCCCACCACCCGAAGTCACATGTTCTCCTGTCACCTCATATCAGGACCCTCCTGCCCCCACCCCCGCCTCTGGCAGCCGCCTCACGCTGTGGCGTTCACGAGTTTGTTTCACGGTGTGTCCCGCATCGGAGTGACACCGCACGGTCCTCACTTCCTCTGCCTCCTTCCACTGCGCATGATGCTCGCAAGGCCCGCCGTGCCGCTGTGAGTGCGCCGTTTCCGCCTTTCTCAGGCTGAGTGGTATTCCCTGCGCATGCGGCCCACAGCCCCTTCGTCCAGTCCTCTGTCGCAGGCACTGTGGCTGGTTTCACGTCTTGGCCCCTGTGAATAATGCTGCAATGAACATAGGGGTGCATAGATCTTTGCATATAAATGATTTCGAGTTCTTTTGGTCTATAGCCAAGAAAGGGATCACTGGGTCGTGTGGTAACTCTAGTAATTTTTTGAGGAATCGCCAGACTGCTTTCCATAGTGGTTGTACCGTCTGCATTCCCGCCAGCAGTGAGTGAGGGTTCCCTCTTCTCACAGCCTCCAGCACTTGTTGTTGCTTGTCTTGTTGGTAATGGGCGCTCTAAAAGGTGTGAGGTGCATCTCATTGTGGTTGTGATTTGCATTTCCCTGAGTGCCAGTGAGGCCGAACATCTTTCCATCTATCTATTGGCTGTCCGTACGTCTTCTTGGGAGAGGTGCATTTTCAGGTCCTCTGCCCACTTTTTGATTGGGTTGCTTACCTATTTGGTGTTGAGTTTTACGAGTTCTTTATATATTTTGGAAATTAAACCTTGGTGTGCAAACAGAGCTACTGTGGCAGTTATCAGCTCCCATCTGCTTGGCTGCCTGTTTGTTTTGTTGTCTGTTTCTTTTGCTGTGCAGAAGCTCCTCATCTGATATAGCCCCATTCGTTTATTATGGCCTTTACCCCCCTTGCCTTTGGGGTCAAGTCCATAACATATTCAATAGTGAAAAATTGAAAGCTTTTCCCTTAAGATCAGGAATAAGACAAGGATGTCCACTCTCACTGCTCTTATTCAGCATAGTGCTGGAAGTCCCAGCCAGAGCAATAAGGCAAGAGAAAGAAAGAAGAGGCATCCAGATAGGGAAGGAAGAAGTCAAACTGTCATTTTTTTGTGGACGACATGATGCTGTAGATAGAAAACCCTAAAGACTCCACCAAAAAACTACTAGAAACAATAAACAAATACAGCCAAATTGCAGGGTACAAATTCAGTGTGCAAAAATCCATTGCCTTCCTGTATACCAACAACATCAGAAAAAGAAATGGGAAAAACAATTCCTTTTGCAATAGCAATCAAAGAATAAAATACCTAGGTTGTCACACCTGTTAACATAAAAACCATTCGAACCTGTGAAGAATTTCTGTGAGCTTCTTTGAGGCAAACTGTTGACAATTGCTAGGAAGCAGAATCTCAACATATTAGGATTATGCTCCAGAAAATGGCATTTTCCACCTTGTTTATACATTATAATCAAAGGAGGAGGCAGAAGTGGGTTACATGAAATTCACTGGTGATGGATTAGGGAGCCAGGAGAAAGCAAAGTGGCGGGGGTTCTGGGATTAATTAAAAGTAAAATGATAGCACGTACTTCTTTTTTAAAAATATATTTTTATTGATTTCAGAGAGGAAGGGAGAGGGAGAGATAGAAATATAAATGATGGCAGAGAATCATTGATCGGCTGCCTCCTGCAAGCCCCCCACTGGGGATCGAGCCCACAACCTGGGCATGTGCCCTTGACCAGAATTGAACCTGGGACCTTTCAGTTCGCAGGCCAATGCTTTATCCACTGAGCCAAACCAGCTAGGGTGACAATGACTTCTTTTTACTTAGGTGGGTGCAGGATAGTTAATGTGGTAACAGTGAAGGGATTTGTGGTCTCTGTCCTGGCACCCAGGGCATTTGGTTGTGCCCTGAGGAGTCTGGGAAAAGGGAAATTACCCTGATATTTCAAGATAAGGTAAAGATTGACCTTTGTCAGGGAAGATATGGCCTAGGATGTGACTAACCACCATGACTTTTAGTTAAAGTTTTAATTTCAGACCATCCTCTGTGGTGACTTTAGGTCTCTGAGTTTGCAAGGCTGCCTAGCAGGCCTTCCCTGAGCTTGTCAGGTTAGCATGTGGCCCCTTTCATCCACATACCAAACAATGAAGTGGTTAAAAACCCAGGATAAACAAGTAATAATTTAAATATTAAAATAATAATAAAGAACAAAGTTGGAAAAGTCACACTTTCTGATTTGAAAATGCAGCACAAAGCCACAGTAATCAAAATGGCATGGTACTGGTATGTGGGTAGACATGTAGATCAATGGGGTAGAATTTTGAGATCAGAAATAAACTCTTATATTATGGCCAATTGATTTTCTACAAAGATGTTGAGACAACAGGGAAACAGTCTTTTATACAAATGTTACTGGAATAGCTGGTTATCCACATTCAAAAGAAGAAAGTTGGACCCCTTCTTTGTATAATACACCAAAACTAACTCAAAGTGGGTCTCCCACCTAAAGGTAAGAGCTAAAACTTTTTAACTTTTAGGCAAAAATGTAAGTGTAAGTCTTTGCCATCTTCGTTTAGGCAAATATTTATTTCATTTGATAGTAAAGCATTAACAACAACATAAAAAATAGATAATTTGAACTTGATAAAAAGTTAAAATTTTGTCTTGCAATGATTGTATCAAGGAAGTGAAAAGACAAGACACAGAATAGGAGAGAATATTTACAAATCTTGTATCAGATAAGGGGCTCATAACCAGAATACATAACGCTCACTCCAGCTCCATATTAAAAGACTCATTCGGAAGCAGGCAAAGGATCTGAACAGACATTTCTCCAAAGGTGACAGTCAAAGAGCCTAAGCACGGAAGACACTGACCGCACCAGCTTCAGGAAACTGCAAATCAAAGCAAGTGAGCACCGCTTCCCGCCCATGAACGCCATGATCCGAACGCAAAACAACACAATAGGCAACACTGTGTGTCGTCACAGATGTGGAGAAAGAGGTATCCTCACAGTTTGCTGGTGGGAATGCACAATGGTGCCGCTGCTTTGGAAAACTGGCAGTTCCTCAACAAATTAAACATAGCCTGGCAGGCGTGGCTCAGTGGTTGAACATTGACCTATGAACCAGAAGGTCATGGTTTGATCCTCGGTCAGGGCACATGCCTGAGTTTTGGGCTCAGTCCCCAGTAAGGGGTGTGCAGGAGGCAGTAGATAGATCAATGATTCTCTTTCATCATTGAAGTTTCTGTCTCTCTCTCCCTCTCCCTTCCTCTCGGAAATAATAAAAAAATATATTTTAAAAAAACCTAAACATAGATTTATCATATGACCCAACAATTTCACTCCTAGGTAAGTTCTCAGATAAATGAAAACACATCCCCACAAATTATTGGTCACAGGTGTTCATGGAAGCATTGTTTATACTAGCCAAAAGTGAAAGCAACTCAAGTGTCCATCAAGTGAAAACAGGGGTAAATCCACCCAGCAGAATACGATGACCCCATCCAAAGCAGCGAGGTACCGACACATGCCACCACAGGGATGAGCAAAGGCCCCACATTGAAGGATTCCATTTATAAAAAATGCCCGGGACAGGCAAATCCCTAGAGACACAATGAAGATAATTTTGTTCCAGGGCCTAGGGGAGAGGATGAGGGGGAAGGGAGGCTAATGTGTCAGGGCTTCTTGTTCCAGCGAAGAAACTTTTCTAAAATCAGATGACGATGATGGTCGCCCAAGGATATGAATATGCTAAACCCCTTGGATTGTAATCACTGAACAGGTGAATTGCATAGCATGATAATTATATCTTAACTAGAGGCCTGGTGCACAAAATTCGTGCGGGGGGCGGGGGGGTCCCTCAGCCCGGCCTGGACTTCTCACAATCTGAGGCCCCTTGGGGGATGTCTGGCTGCCGGTTTAGGCCCCAGATTGGGCCTAAATTGGCAGTCAGACATCCCTCTCACAATCCAGGACCTCTGGCTCCTAACCACTGGTCTGACTGCCTGATCACCCCTGACGACTCTGTCTGCCTGCCTGATCGCCCCTGACCACTCTGCCTGCATGCCTCATTGCCCTTAACCACTCACCTGCCTGCCTGATCACCCCTAACCACTTGCCTGCTTGTCTGATCACCCCTAACTGCCTATGCCTCAGTCCCTGCCACTGTGGCTTTGTCTGGAAGGACGTCCAGAAGGTCGTTTGGCTGTCCAGTCTAATTAGCATACTATACTTTTATTATTGTGGATTAAGCTGTTAAATACAGAGATATGATCCCAACACAAGGGGGGTGGGAAGCTCATCTGCACTGATTGCCTCCTTTTTGACTTTTGTGCCATTGGATGGATTCACTAGTAGAAATAATTGAGTAACTGAAAATAAATAGCCTGGTGCAGGTGCCTGTACCTCTGTGTGGAGAGCTGGAGTGCATAGGACCATGCCCTGGATGTACCTTTGATGACTCTCCTGTTGTGAAGAATTGGGGCCGAGCATTGGTTTATACAGGGCTGTGTCTGGGAAGGTGTGACTGCGCTTCTTAGGACGTTAGAGATCTTTCCCTTTAATTGTACGAACCCCATGAGGGGATGTTTTGTGATCAGCTCACCCGTCCCTCACATGGTACCTTAGGGAGCAGCATCCCCTGAGCGGCAGGCGCTGGCCCCCAGCTGGAAAGCGGGTGCTCTGGTCTCCACTTTCACCTCCAGCAATTTGTTCTGGGCCCCTGGGTTACTCTAGCCTCTGATCCCCAGTTTCCTCAACCACATAACAGAAAAACAATGTTTTTCTTTCTAATCTTACAATTTTTGAGTATTAACCTAAATCAATAATGCCTGTGAAAATAATTTATGAGTAAATGTAGAAAGCCCTTTACACATGTGAGATATTACTGTTATTCATCCTATATAATAAAAGCCTAATATGCTAAGTGTCCAGTCCACCGGTTGACCTTTCAGCCAATCAAAGCATAATATGCTAATGATATGCTAAGGTCGCTCAACTGCTCACTATGACGTGCACTGACCACCAGGGGGCTGATGCTCCGATGAGTAGATTAGCTTGCTGCTGAAATCAGGCCAATTGGGGCTGAATGAGATGGGCTGGACCTGCCCTGGAGCCCTCCAGCGTCCCTCCCCAGCTGCCCAACCTCCCATATCCCTCCCTGGCCCCAACTGTGCACCAGTGGGGTCCCTCGGCCTGGCCTGTGCCCTCTCACAATCTGGGACCTCTCGGGGGATGTCAAAGAGCCGGTTTTGGCCTGATTCCCGCAGGCCAGGCTGAAGGACCCCCACTGGTGCACAAATTCTTGCATTGGGCCTCTAGTTATAATATAAAATCCATGATATAATAAAATGCTAAAGAGGAGGGTTATGAAAATAAATTTGTTAGTAGTTTCTGCTCTTTAGAGCTGGCCCATGTGCGCATCACAACGGGGGATATGGAGTCCAGGTCTCATGTGAGAATACAGAGAATTCTGTTTTCTTAGAGAAGAGTCTGGACATAAAATGGATCCTATTGCTGCCAGCTTAGTGACTTGCTGAAAATATGAAATATGATAACTTATTGGAAAATAAAGGAGAAAATCATAGCTCCCACCCATACTTTGCACTTGGCATGCCTGCTTCTGCGATGTGTGTGTGAAGTAAAACACGAGTTCAGAATTTATGATGGAGTCAGGTTCTCTTCACACACCACTTCACTTGAATTCTTTAGGTTGAGCCTTCAACCTCTGTATTTTCTTGATCAATAGTGATTTTCTCATAACATGCCCTGTGCCCCACATGCCATGCCTCTCATGTACCTGGCAAACTCCTATGCATCCTTCAAAACCCTGCCGTGCACAGGGCAGGAAGATGCTCTGATCATTCCACCTTCGTCTCCTTTGCTGTGGAGCATGCTGCTCAGAACCTCCTCTGTCTAGACCATAAGCTCATGTGCACGGGATGGAGAATGGAATTGCCTACCTCACAGACACATCAGTGCTATGATGATACAAACCGTCCATGTTTCAGTAACGCGCTCTTATGAAAAATGGCCAAGGGCATTAATGAGCAGATAGTGCAGCTGCTGTGCATGATGATCTGGGAGAAGGGCTGAGTCTCCAACCACGTGAGCACAGAGCCACCAGCCCCAGCCCCCGGAGGGGCAGCACTCAGCGGGTTGTTCAACAGCAGACCATGCTGGGAAGCTACAAAGCAGGAGCTTCCTCGGACAGACCGCCATAGGAATTCCATCTCCGTTCCAAGCAGGCATGGGCTGCGGCCCTGCCAAGGTGGCAGGCTGTGACCCCACCCTGTCCCAGGCTCACCCGTTCCCTCCTCCCCCGCCCCTGCTCTACCAGCTGGCTCTGCTCCCTGCTATAGGGTGTGGCTTGCCCACCTCTCCTCTTCGTTCTGCTCTCCAGGGCCTGTTCGGCATCTCGTTATGGTGCTCATTGAGCTTTGCTACTGGGCATCGCTTCCCTCTGTCTTCCCTCTGTCTTCTCTCTGTCCGGGCCCCTCCGGCCCTCATGGAGCTGCAGCAGATCCTGGACGCGTCCACACGGCCTCTGCTCCAAGCGCGTCCCCTGCGTCTCCTTCATCACAGCAGCAGCACGGCCGCGCCTCTCTAGGGCTGAGTGTAAAACAGAGGTGCAGGGAGCCTTGCTCAGACGATAAAGAACTTGAAGACAGTGGCAGCGCGTGCGGCAGATGCGGGCTCTGCGTGGCCACAGGGATGAAGGCCCAGGAGGCCGGTCCTGCCCCCGACCAGAGCCCACGCAGGCGGGGATGCTGTCCTCGCTCACCGCTGTGTCGCAGCGCTGCTCAGGGTGTTCCTGTCAATGCATAAAGAACCTTCTAGATCTCCGTGTCCACACAGCTCTCCACACACATATCTCTCTGCTCATTTCGAGCCTCTCCATCATTCCGAGAGGTGAGCTTGGTGATCAGGAGTTTCCTCGCTCTCTCGCCGCCTTAACTGTCATCGCAGGGACTCGGAGGAGAGGGAGAGGCCGCAGCCTGACTCTCTCACAGCCCTGCTGGCCCAGAATCTCAGGCGCCGCGGAGGAGAGAAGCCATTCCTTTTCTCTCTCGGCAACACAATAGTAAGGCTCATGCTCAACTGCATCACATTCTCTGTGTTTGCAAAGCTCACTCACCTCCGACCCCCCACAGCTGAGCGGAGAGACGGGCACTGACAGCCGCGCTGAGGCGGAGGACGCCGCGGGCCTGGGCGGGCTGACCGCTGGCTGTCCCCACACAATTTCAAGCAAATAACCCAAACCGCCAAGAAAGTCAGAGCTGCCACGGCTCCTCAGAAGCCTGCGGAGCTGGAGGCCGTGGGAGCCCAGCGCGGGGCTTCCTGGAGGAGGCGGCACAGGCAGAGCCGCTGAGATCTCGCTTTGTTACTCTTTTTTAAAAAGTGCTGCTTCTTCGTTGGGGTAAATATACATTGCATGCAATTTACCGCTTCAGCCCTCTTTAAGGGTACGGTTCTTGGGATAAGTAACCATCAGCACCAGCACCCACATCTTTCTCATCTGCCCGCACTGAAATCCCACCCTCATTAGCGCCAGCACCCACACTCCCGTCCCCGGTCCGCGGCCACCTTCTCCTTCCCGTCCCTTAACCGTGACTCCTCTGGGCACTTTCTGTGAGTTTGATGGGACAGGATTTGTCCGTAGTGTCTGGCTTTTAAACGTAACATAAGAGCTTCGAGGTCTCTGTGGTGTAGCCTGTGCCGTGATTCCATTCCTCTCTCAGGCTGAGCGATCGTCCATGTGCATGGTCTGCTCGCCTCCTGTGGGCGCTGGGGCTCCTTCCACCGCCGACTGCGATGCGGCCGTAGGGGGTGGCGGACACCGGCGGAGCTGCTCCGACTGCGCTGGGGGAGCTGCTGCATCTGGGGGTGGTTGTCTCCTCTTGTAGCGGGAGGTAGGCGGGTTGCATGTGTAGCCTCCATTGCTGCCTCTCGTTAACTAACCCGCTGCTCTCCATCTGCAGCCCCGTCTGAGCTGACTTCCAGGGGGGCCGAGAGGCTGGGGTGAGTCTAAAGGATCCCATGGAAATCGGCACAGGGCACATGGTGGGGCGCGGGCCGCGCTTGGGCCTGCACCCGCCCCACTGCCGGGTGGCACTGTTTCGTGCCCGGCGCTGGCCTGCGTGGACGCCAAGCTCCCAGCATCCTGGCCAGGTCCTTCCTCTTTGTGCCCAAGCGCCCGGTAAGGAGCCCGCACCGAGGAAGGCTGGTGAGGAGTAAGAGCCTTTCCTGGGACAGGTCACCTCTGGACCCAGCCTAGGCGGCGGAACTCTCATTCCGTGGCCGCCCCTTGGTGTACCCGGTGCTTACGAGGCCTTGCTCAGGGGCCTCCCCCTCCACACCCCAAAGTCTCCGTGGGCCTGCGGGCGCCTCAGCCTCTGCTCTGTGCTTGCCTCGCGCTCAGGCCTGGCTCCGGGACCCTGTGAGCCCGTGACGGCGCCAGGCCTCCCCGGCTGGATTAGGAAATCAAACCCTAGGCCTCGTGGTTCAATGTCCCGCACGAAGCTCTGAAGGCCAGGATTAATTCAATATGTAAAACAGCAGATCCCGCAAATTCACGTGAAACATTGCAGCGCAGATGACTTATTCAGACGCGAACACGGCACACAGAGGCTGTAAGTAAATTAGTATATTGATCTGCATTCATGGAATTATTTAAATGTGCCCTCTGGTCCTGGGCGCCGGGCTCTCTGATGCTGTTAATGCATTTTTCATTAGGGCTAGTGCTGGGAAGCCCAAATTTCATTTGGCTGCAAAAGATTAATTTCCTCTTGACAACCATGGCCAGATTTTTAAAAAGGGGGGAGTGGAAACAGTGACCTCCAGGACAGCTCTCAGGACCGGGACTTAGAGGACCAGGAAAACACTTAAAAAATAACATATGTGTACTTTTCCTCTTGACTGCTTGTCTACTAGGAAGGAAATAGCATTTTGAAGAGAAATAAATCAGAATCGAGGCTCCTGGCCCTGTCTCAGCCAATGGCTGAGTCCCAGTCTCAGAGATATGAGCAGACAGCACACAGGCAATTAATTTCAAAATATTTTGGACCAATCGTTTCCCTCATCGGCCTGTTGGCTTGTTCCTCTCTAAGTATTTCCTCAACAACCTCACAAAAGGAGCAGATACTAATAGGACTAGTCCATTAAGGCTAATGAAAGCCATTAAAATTAATTCCGTTTGGAGATTTATTGGGAAATTTTGGTCTCCCATTGAGACCATTGATGCACGCCGGGGAGTCACCCAGCAGAGCCCCTGAAGCGACTGCGGCTGGGGCTGTGACACCCTGGCTGCCCCCGCCCCCCGCCCTGCAGGCCTGGCACCGGCTCCGAGGGGCTCCAGTGCTCTCACTGCTCAGCTCATCATGGCAGCTGCACCTCCAGCCCCTTCAGGCTGTGAGAGGAGAAGAGGGTGTGAACCATGAAGGCCAAACTGGGAGACGTTTTCACAAGAAGGCGGACCCGCTGACATTTTATGATGTGGTTTGTGAACCATTGAATGTCCCCCCTTAAAATGTATCCCCAGGGTGTGCCCAGTGCCGGGGAGCCTGCGGGGAACAGAGTCCTTAGATGTGAGCATTCTGTGCGATTCGGGATCTCCTGAGGGTGTACATCCCCTGGAGGGTGAACCCCAGGCTTCAGGGAGGCCTAGACCGTTGTTTGACCTTATAGCTCTCACAACGTGTGAAGGCGGGAAAACCGGCCGTGACATTTGCATCCCGTCCCCACGTGTTACAGGGCGACACGCAAAGCTAACCGGGTGGAATTGCAATGGCGCCTCAGGAGGGTGCCCTGAACCCCTGGGCCTCTGTGATCACAGTAGCCCTCGCCCGGGCTGATGGAGGCAGAGGGAGACCTGAGAAAATGAGAGGGGCTTGGCTGCTCTTGCTAAAGGAAGAGGCTGGACGCAGAGACAGTGGTTCTCCCAAGCCCCTGGGCAGAGACGTGCTGCCGCTGTGTCCCCACCGAAAGAACTGCAAGTCCATCAGCGTGTGCTGCCGTCAGCCCTGTGTGTGGGCCTTTGTTACAGGAGGATGGAAACTGGCCCCCAGGGGGATGGGCCAGAGGCTCTGCGGCCAATGAACGAGCACGTGGAGAGGAAGTGGCGGGGAGGGTGAGGCCAGCACTTCAGAAAATGAGGTGCACTTGGGATACACATGGGGACACTGAGCGGGGCAGGAACACGGGGGCTGGGCAGGTGGACAGGGTGCTGCACGAGAGGGGAGGTGGGCGGAGGGCAGCGGGGGCAGTAAACCCCCCCTGGAATCAGCCAGCAGCAGGCCTGGGTCTCCCAGGTCCTGTGGTCAGAGTGGGGCAGCTTAGCGGACCCTCTGCTCCAGCTCTCACACACTGTGCAAGGCCGCGGCGAGCGGGGAGCCTTCTGGCCCACGCTCCTCAGGACGCTGGCAGGACCCGTCCTGGGGACGGTCTGACTAGAGGCCTGACTGTGGACAGAGACCCCCCTGAGGTCCTAGAGGCCACCCCGGCTCCTTGCCATGGCTTCTCCAGTCCCCAAGGGGGCCTCCTGCCACAGCTGCCACAACCAAGCAGGTCAGGCCCCAGGGAGCCACGAAAGCCATGTCCCAGCTCCCTGGCTGGGCTATTAGGAGCAGCCACGGCCTCTCCCACACTCGAGAGGAAACGTTCACATGAGGCAGGACACCAGGAGGTGGAGCCACTGGGGTCTTCCCACCACGGACACCAGTCACCCTGGACCCCATCCCAGTGCTGCCTGGATCCTAAATGTTGGGAAATATGTGACTCCTGCCAACTGTTTGTCCAAGGAGACGAAGCGTCCATTCTCCATGGTCCCCATGGGCAGTTGTCAGATCTTCCAGGAGGCCATGCAGAGGCCGTCTTGCTGGGGGGCCTAGAGACGCAGATCTTTTTGTCAATGTGAAACGGTCCAAGCCTAGCATGCCAGACACAGGTTCCACTGTAAGAAATGTACAAATGAACAAAACAAAACCAATCTGAGAGTCAGATAAGCCAGTGCGGTGTCTGTCAGCAGTGTCTCCTTGAAGGGGCCCTCAGGGGTCATTGGCAGAAATTCCATCACCTGGGAACCCACAGGAAGACTGCTCAGGGCCAGAGAAAGTGCGGGAGATGTTGGCTGAATGAGTGTGTGGTAATATGGTCCCTGATTCCTTTAATAGAGGGGACATCTTAGGCCCTGCCATGCAGCCTCTGTATGATGCATTTACATCATCCTATCTAATAATAAACAAACATGGTAATTGACTATACCTTTGCTATTCCCCCATTGGCTAATCAACATGATATGCAAATTAACCACCAACAAAGATGGCGGCTAATTTGCATATTGCAGGCAGGGTGGGACAGAGCAGCCGCCATCCCGGGCCGCAGGCCAGACCCAGAAGCACCAGAAGCTGCCCAGAAGCTGGCGATCAGAGGGAGATGGGGAGATGGGGTTCCCCTGCCAGGCCTGACACCTCTGGCCTGGGCAAGGGGCTGATCCTGCGATCGGAGGGTGATGGGGGTCGACGCCTCTGGCCGAGGCATCAGGCCTGGACGGGGGGCGGAGCTGGCAATCGGAGGGATCTGGGGGTCCCCTGCCCAGGCCTGAAGCCTGGGCCAGAGGCTTCAGGCCTGGGCAGGGGGGAGGGAGTGTGGGGGTGGGCGAGCTAAGCCGGTGATTGGTGTGAACTATACAGGGAATCACCTTTTCTGACTGCTCATTAGTTAAGCTCCCTGTATGCCACTGGTAATATTCTTAGTAACTTGGGTAATAAGAATCCAAAAAGGTGATCTAGGGTTTTTCACCACACTCCTGGTGAAAAAAACAAAGGTCTGCTGCTGGAGGGCTAAGAAATGTCATATCCTGCCCTAGCCGGTTTGGCTCAGTGGATAATGCCTCGGCCTGCCGATGGCAGGGTCTGGGTTCAATTCTGACCAAGGGCATGTACCTAGGTTTCAGGCTCCTCCCTGGCCAGGGCCCAGGTCAGGGCTCATGCAGGAGGCAACCAATCAAAGTGTTCCTCTCACTTTGATGTTGCTCTCTGTCTTTCCCTTTCTCTTCCACATTCTCTAAAAATCAATGGAAACATATCCTCAGGTGAGGATAAAAAAAAAATAAAGAAATTATTTTTATATGAAAGACACATCTTGAAAATGCCTAAAGAAAGTTGTCATTTTTTCATGGTGACGGGACTGGAGTCCGTGTTGATGAAAACACATTGGTGGCTGCGGTGACTGGCAGTGGCTGCAGCAGTGGGGTGATGGGGCTGGTGCCTTCCCCTGAACAGCCCAGTCACCTCCCACAAAGGGAGGCCAGACTGCGGCTTAGGCCCTATCCCCAAGGGGAGCAGGGAGCGGGCCTAAGCCATCACTAGGACATCCCCTGAGGGCTCCCAGGATGTGAGAGGGGACAGGCTGGGCTGAGGGACACCCCCCCCCAAGTGCACAAATTTCATGCACTGGGCCCCTAGTCCTATATAATAAAAGGCTAATATGCAAATCTACTGAACGGCAGAACAACCAGTCACTATGACGTGCACTGACCACTAGGGGGCAGAAGCTCAAGACAGGAGCTGCCCCCTAGTGGTCAGTGCATTCCCATAGGGGGAGTGCTGCTCAGCCAGAAGCCCAGCTCATGGCTGGTGAGTGCAGCCACGGTGGAGGGAGCCTCTCCCACATTCGAGGCAGCACTAAGGATGTCCGACTGATAGCTTAGGCCCGCTAAGCCGTCAGTTGGACATCCCCCAAGGGCTCCTGGACTGCGAGAGGGTGCAGGTTGGGCTGAGGGATCCCCCTGAGTGTACGAATTTCATGCACCAGGCCTCTATTTTTAGATAAGACTCCAGTCACCTGCAGAAACTGGAGTAATTACAGGGAAGATGCTGGAGAGATGGAAAATGTGGCGTTGTTCAAATCCTGGCTGAGTCGGCCTCATGTGCTGGCTGATGGTGGCTGCACAGCTCCTTTGCTGGGAGCTGAGGCGTGGCTCTCGACACCCATTCTACGTTCTGATGGTGCCATTTCTGCTGTGCCCCCTTCTGGGCATAAAAGGAGAAAACTCACTCTCACAGGAGCTCGAATCACCCTGGACCACTTCAGAGGCGCCTTGGAAAACAGTAAGCGGACAAGTCTAGTCCCAGCTATTCTGCACATACATGAGACTGCGTGTGTGTGCATGTGTTTGACGTGGCAAAGAACCCAGGAAGCCGTCAGTGACCAGGAGAGCAGGGCGGAAGGTTCCCGAGGTGGGGAGAGTCCAGGCTTCTCTGGCTCCTGGAGTGGTGGCCAGGGAGCAGCAGTTGTTGGGTGGGCGGCAACGGGGCTTAAGGTTGAAGCAGGAGGAGCTGAGAAAATAATGCCAGAATCATCCTAGGGCAGTGATGGCGAACCTTTTGAGCTCGGCGTGTCAGCATTTTGAAAAACCCTAACTTAACTCTGGTGCCATGTCACATATAGAAATTTTTTGATATTTGCAACCATAGTAAAACAAAGACTTATATTTTTGATATTTATTTTATATATTTAAATGCCATTTAACAAAGAAAAAATCAACCAAAAAAAATGAGTTTGCTTGTCACCTCTGACACGCATGTCATAGGTTCGCCATCACTGTCCTAGGATGACAGGCTCCTCCGTGATATTTGTGAACATGTCTGCACCCTTTGCTGAAAGGAGACTCGACAACAGAAGCCTTTCCAAGGTGCCAGCAGCCTCGGAAAAAGAACAACTTGAAGATGTACCGGTTTCCTGCTACGACCTGAGTAGTTTTTATTTATAATAAATTGGGCGCCGTTGCTGCAGAGCGGGGAGAGCTGACACCCTGCTCATCGGGGTCCTAGGAATGGTCTGTGAGAGCCTGGGGGGAAGCAGGGAGCGGTCCAGTCCCTGGGCCCCTCCCCAGCTGACCTACAGCTCTGCAGCGAAGGCAGCACCAGGCCCACGGGCAGGATGATGGAATGGATCTTTGTCACCGGCTTTCATGGGCCCAGTGCCTCTTGTGACCATCGATTACTTTAAAGAAATAATGTCTAGCCGGGTCATGCTCTCCAGCGTCCACCCGCGCCTGGTGCCACCCAGAGCACCCGAATCTGGCCAGTCCTCAAGGCCTCACCTCCCACTGCTTTCCCAGATGAGGAATTCAGTATAGAGCCCTCCCAGGCCGGGTGAAGTCATTAGCCTCGAGGCCACAATAGGCGGTAAAGTCGGTTTGCCCTCCACCCCCAGAGCAGGAGTCTCGTCAGCAGTCTTTTCTGAGCATCTCCCTCTGCAGTGGTTTGCTCTCTACTGACCACGTGTGTCTCCTTCAGCGGTTCTCAACCTGAGGGTCGCGACCCTGAAAATACATCCTGCATATCAGATGTTTACATTATGATTCATAACAGTAGCAACATTACAGTCATGAAGTAGCAACGGAAATAATTTTATGGTTGGGGGTCACCACAACATGAGGAACTGTATTGAAGGGTCGCGGCATTAGGAAGGTTGAGAACCACTGCGGCTTATGTTAACAGTGGTGTTTGTGCTTTTTCTCTTTTTTTTCTTTAATTTAAATTCTTTATTGTTTAAAGGATTATGTATGTCTCCTTTTTCCACCATTGACCTCTCCCTGGCTGCCCCCACCCCCTAAGTCAGGCCTTCCCCCCTCCCCCGCCGTGTATGTCCATTGGTTATGCGCATATGCATGCATGCAAGTCCTTTGGTTGGTCTCTTACCCCCACCTCCCACCCTTCCCTGCCTTCCCTCTGAGGTGTGACGGTCTGTTTGATGCTTCTCTGTCTCTGGATCTGTTTTTGTTCATCAGTTTTTGTTGTTCACTATATTCCACATCTGAGTGAGATCATGTGATATCTTTCTCTGACTGGCTTATTTCACTTAGCATAATGCTCTCCAGGTCCATCCATGCTGTTGCAAATGGTAAAAGTTCCTTCCTTTTAATAGCAGTGTAGTATTCCATTGTGTAGATGTACCACAGTTTTCTAACCCACTCATCTGCTGATGGCACTTAGGCTGTTTCCAGATCTTAGCTGTGGTAAATTGTGCTCCTTTGAACATAGGGTGCATATGTCCTTTCTGATCGGTGTTTCTGATTTCTTAGGGCTTTTTCCCTTTTGACTCTAAGCCAGTGTTTCTCAACCTTGGCTGCACATTAGAATCACCTGGGAATCTTTTTAAAATCCTGATTTCTGGGCCTCATCCTCCGGAAATTCTGTTTCTTTGTTACTAATGTTGTGGCCCCACCCCATAACAAAGAAACAGAATTTCCAGAGGATGAGGCCCAGAAATCAGGATTTTAAAAAGATTCCCAGGTGATTCGAATGTGCAGCCAAGGTTGAGAACCACTGCTCTAAGCAATCTGAGAGCAGAGCTTGCCTAGCAGTGGAGTATTATGGTAGTTCATTAAATATTTCTTCAAGGAATTGAAGAACCATAAATGGAGGGCTCATTTGTCCTTATAGACATGAAAAGATAAAGACACGGACAGATTAAACGTTTGGTCCGGTTTTGTGTGTGTTTTACATGAGAGGAACTGAAGAGCTCTGCCCCGTGTCCGGAGGACCACACTGAGGTCCCCTAGTCCTGTGACACCTGTTCCTGGCCGGCCATGGGGCCGCTCATCCCGGGACCGGGGAGACCACGGCGACTGCCACAGGTGCAGGGCTGCGTTCACGAAGCTTCACTGAAACAGCAGCTGTGTGCGTGCGGTGGGTTTCCAATCGGCCTTAAAGAGAATCTGTCTGCGTGACATCACCAGGCCTGCCTGTGCTTCATGTGTTTACAAACCACTTTTCTGAGTGACATTCCGCCCTGGGCACTTTATACGCTCTGTCTCCTGTAAGACCTGACAGCCGTTCCAGGAGGTGGGGAATAAATGTCACCCACAGCCAGCACGAGTCACGCCACAAGGGGGGGCATCCTGGGATATGGGGAGGGAGGAGGAGGGAGGGGAGCCCACACACATACGAACTGCCTGGAGTTGCCACCCTTAGAGACCCAGATGAGCCCATGGAGGGTTCCACACGGACCGAGGACATGCCACGCTCTGCATTCTGAGTTTTCTGATTTGTTCTTCCCGACGTACAGTCCAGGCTCTGTCTGCATTATGGGGGCAGGGTTTGATACCAGAAGCCGTCTGTGTGTCCGTGCATTCGCAGAGTTTCCTGCATAGAAACAGGCGGAGTGGACGAATCCGATCCTGAGTAAACACACTTGGTCTCTGGTTATTCACAGCCAACGTGGGTCAAGCCTTTCTGTGAAAAAGCCCATGGAGCTGAGTCCGCGGAGGACTCCCTCACCTCCTTGTCCAGCACCTCAGCTTTCTTAACATAAAAAACATTGAAACCTGTAAAGATTTTTTGTGAGTTTATTTGAGCCAAACTGTCGACATATGCAGGGAAGCAGAACCTCAACGGATTGAGATAATGCTCTGGAGAATGGCAGGTTACATCTGTATTTATACATTGCAGTCAAAGGAGGGACATAGGTGGGCTACATGAAATCCATTGGTGATAGACTAGAGAGGCGGGAGAAAGCAAAGTGGGGAAACCCCTGGGATTGGATAAAAATTAAAATAATGGACACATACTTAGGTGGGTGCAGGAACAATTAACATGATAATGAAGGAATCAGTGGTCTCTGTCCTGGCGTCCAGCACATTAGGTTGTGCCCCAGGGGCTCCAGAAAAAGGGAAGTTACAAGTTACCCAGACACTTTAAGGGTATGTTATCCCAGATGCAAAAAGACACATAGGCTCAGGTAAGGTACAGGTTGACCTTGTCAGGGAAGATACCGGCCTAGGATGTGACTGCCCACCATCACCGCTTTTAGTTAAAGTTTAATTTCAGACCATCCTTGGTGGTGACTCTAGGTCTCTGAGTTTGCAAGACCGCCACGCAGGCCTCCCTGAGCTGTCCGGTCAGCATGGGCCCCTTCCGTCCACGGCTTCTTGCTGTTAGAAACTCTCCCCCACATTGCTGGTTCTGCAACAAAGAAGCCACGCTCACCATTTCCCCAGGATGTGCCAGCCTGAGCCCTGTGCCTGCGACATGGAGGCTCCCGAACATAAATGACCAAATGGAGCACATCCGCCTGGCTTCCCGGTGGCCGGGTGGAGAGAGGCCGACTGATGTGGCAGTTCGCTGGCGGCCTGGGCCTGGGCTGCCATGTGCCCAAGGGACCAGGCCGTGGGTCTACGACTGCGTTTGGTGGACTTTAGGGTCAACGTTAGCCACTCCTAAGTTTTCAAAGAAGTAGAAACTCCTTACCCCATTCTCTCAGATGAACCACAGAGAGATTTCTGTGGACACGAGCACCAGCAGAGAGAGAGTTTCCTGCCTGCCCACAAAGCAGAGCGGTCTCTCAAACCCTCGACACAGAGAGAAGCAATTCGTGTCTCCTGGCCGACAGCCCGCGTTTCCAACGGCCCTCAGCCAAGTGGGCAGCCGGCAGGAGAGCCAGCTGAATGGCCTGGCTATGCCTGTGAGATACAATCATCTGGTGAGAAAAATATGTGTTCAAACTGGCACCAGCTGGGCAGGGGCTGGCCAGGCGCGTCCATGGCCCATGGCTGCTCAGATGCCCCCACGCTTGTCCCAGCTGCTCCCCTGGTGGTCAGAGAGGGGGCTGCTCCCACCGCTGCTGTGAGGGTAACACTCTCATTTCCTACTAATCTGCTGTTTAAAGCTCATTATGCTTACATTTTTAAAAAAATATTCATACCTAAACTGGTGCAAGTGAATTATATCTTTTTATTAGGAGAGGTTAAGAGTCAGATGGCCCGGCTAGAGGGAGGGATAGGAATCAAATCAGACTTGCGATTGCTCCTGGAAGTCCTCCTGTGGGAAGTCCACCTGCTTCCCACCCAATGTGTTTTCCTTACTCTCAGCATCTCATCACCAGCAGGCTCTCCTGGCACCTTATGAAGGGGGCTGGGGGTTGGCACCATCACCACTGGTGACTCAGAGGGCCCCAACATGTGTTTAGTGCTAATCATTCTGCTAAGTGTCATGGATCCGAAATATAAAATCCTCAGGGTTAGGTTTCCTTTTGCCACTCTGATTTCTAAACATGTTTTATTATAAAACTAGAGACCCTGTGCACGAATTCATGCACCAGTGGAGTCCCTAGTCCTGGCCCATGGGATCAGGCCAAAACTGGCTTTCTGACATCCCCCAAAGGGTCCCAGATTGGGAGAGGGTGAAGGCCAGGCTGAGGGACCCCATTGGTGCACAGTTGGGGCTGGGAATGGATGTGGGAGGTTGACCAGCCAGGGAGGGACAGCAGGAGGGCTCCAGGGCATGTCCAGCCCATCTTGCTCAATCCTGATTGGCCAGACTCCAGCAGCAAGCTAACCTACCAGTTGGAGCATCTGCCCCCTGGTGGTTAGTGTACATCATAGCGACTGGTCAACTGGTCAACTGTCTACCCCCTGGTGGTCAGTGGCCTTAGCATGTCATTAGCATATTACACTTTGATTGGTTGAACAGACGACTGGACGACCGGACGACTAGACACTTAGCATATTAGGCTTTTATTATATAGGACTAGAGACCCGGTGCATGAAATTCATGCACTGGGGGGGGGGGGTGTCCCTCAGCCAAGCCTGCACTCTCTCCAATCTGGGAACCCTTGGGGGATGTCTGACTGCCGGTTTAAGCCCGATGGGATCAGGCCTAAACCGGCAGTCAGACATCAATCTCACAATCTGGGACTGCTGGCTCCCAACCGCTCGCCTGCCTGCCTGCCTGATTGCCCCTAACTGCTTCTGCCTGACAGTCTGATCACCCCCTAACCACTCCCCTGCCAGTCTGATCAACACCTAACTGCTCCCCTGTCAGCCCAATTGCCCCCAACTGCCCTCCCCTGCTGGCTTCCCCTGCAGGCCTGGTCCCTCCCAATTGCTCTCCCCTGCAGGCCTGGTCACCCCCAACTGCCCTCCCCTGCAGGCCATCTTGTGGTGGCCATTTTTTTGACCACATGGGGGCAGCCATTTTGTACAAGGGCGTGATGGTCAATTTGCATATTAGCTCTTTATTATATACTAGAGGCCCGGTGCACAAAAATTTGTGCACTCGGCGGGAAGGGGGGGGGGGTCCCTCAGCCTGGCCTGTGCCCTCTCGCAATCTGGGACCCCTCGGGAGATAACGCCCTGCAGGCCTAGGCCTGCTCCCAGGTGGCAGAGGGCAGGCCCAATCTCTAGGTGCAGCCCCTGGTCGGGCTCAGAACAGGGCCAGTTGGGGAGTTGGGGCACTGCCCCCTGTCATGCACAGAGCAGGGTGGATTGGGAGGTTGCGATGCCACCCTCAGTCACCCTCAGGGTAGGGCTGATTGGGGGGTTGGGGAACTGCCCCCTGTCACACTCAAGGCAGGGTCGATGGGGAGGTTGCGGCGCCACCCCCTGTCATGCACAGAGCAGGGCCCATCAGGGGGGTTGGGACTCCGTACCCTGTCATGCACAGAGCAGGGTCGATCAGGGGGTTGGGGAGCTCCTCCCTGTCACGCACAGAGCAGGGTCGATCAGGGGGTGGGGGAGCTCCCCCCTGTCACGCACAGAGCAGGGCCGATCAGGGAGTTGAGGAGCTCCCCCCGTCACTCACAGAGTAGGGCTGATAGGGGAGTTGGGGTACTGGCCCCTGTCACACACAGAGCAGGGTGGATCAGGGGGGTGGGGCACCACCTTCTATCACCCACAGAGCAGGGCCGATCAGGGGGTTGGGGCGCTGCCACTCTCACACTCAGGGCAGGGCCGATGGGGAGGTTATGGCTCTACCCTGTCACACACAGAGCAGGGCCTGTGGCGGGAGGGGTGGGTTGGGGTGCCGCACCCTGTCACACACAGAGCCGCAGGGTGATCAGGGGGTTGGGGAGCTCCCCTGTATCAGGCACAGAGCATGGCTGATCAGGAGGTTGGGGCGCCTTCCCCTGTCATGAACAGAGCAGGGCGGATAGGGAGGTTGTGGCCCTGCCCCCTGTCACACACAGAGCCGCAGGGCGATCAAGGGGTTTGGGCACTGCCCCCTGTCATGCTGATCCCGGTGCCGGGAGGCCTCCCAGCTCCACTGATCCCGGTGCTGGGAGGCATATTACCCTTTTACTATGTAGGATAGAGGCCTGGTGCATGGGTGGGGCTGGCTGGTCTGCCCTGAAGGGTGTCCTGGATCAGGGTGGGGGTCCCCACTGGGGTGCCTGGCCAGCCTGGGTGAGGGGATGATGGCTGTTTGCAGCTGGTCACACACCCTTCAGGGTGGGGGTCCCCACTGGGGTGCCTGGCCAGCCTGGGTTAGGGGCTGAGGGCTGAAGCTCCCAACTGCTCCTTTTTTTCTTTTCTTTTTTTTAATTCTGGGCCAGCTTTAGCTCTGGCTCCAGCTCTGAGGCCTCTGCTGCTGAAAGCAGGTATCTGGTTTGTTTGGGTTCTATAATCGAAACAATGTATAACTCCAGCTCTGAGATCCTGACTCGCTGAAAGCAGGTTTCTGGGGTTTTGTTTAGCTTCTATATTTGTTACAATGTTTCAAACTGCAGGCTCAGAGGCCGGCAAGGCAGGTGGGGAACGTTGGTTTCCTCCGTCACTGAAGCAAGCAAGCCTCATGTTAGTTTCAAGCCACCTGGTTGCCGGCTGCCATCTTGGCTGGCAGTTAATTTGCATATTGCCCTGATTAGCCAATGGGAAGGGTAGCGGTCAGACGCTAATTACCATGTTTCTCTTTTATTAGATAGAATGATATGAAAAATGTTCATCTTCAGCTGCACCGCCAGTTGTCCCAGGGCCCTTCCACTCCCGCCTGTTCCTGAGCTTTTCTCCAAGTTATCTGAATCAAACACTATCCTCCATTTTCTTCCAAATGCTTTAGTTTGCATTTCAAGGTAATAGTGTTTTACATATTATTATAATCCATCATTATAACCTAAAAGTAACAATAATTTCTAAATACCATCCAAAATGCATTACATATTTAAATGCTCCAACTGTCTAAAAAAATTTTTTTTACTGTTGACTTATTCAATCAGAATATAACAGTTTACTTATTTTGTTTGATTATTATATAACTAGAGGCCTGGTGCACAAAATTTCTGCACTGGGGGGAGGGCAGTCCCTTAGCCCGGCCTGCGCTCTCTTGCAGTCCAGGAGCCCCTTGATCAATCGCCCCACAGAGGGAGGCCCCGCCCACTTGTCACAGCGCCACTGGCCAGGTAGCCTGGGCCTCCCTCTGTGGGGTAATTGATTGCCCCAAAGAGGTAAGCCCTGCCCACCCAGTCAGGGCTCTGTGATGGATTGCTCCTGGAGAGGGAGGCCCAGGCTACCTACCAAAGCACCGCCACTGGGTAGCTTCAGCCTCCCTCTTTGGGGCGATGGCGGGACCTCCCTGACCAACTGCATCGCACCCGCCTTGGCTGGCCTGGCGCCAGCGGGTGTCATGGCATGGTTGTCCAGAAGGTCACTCCGTGGTTCGGCTGTTGGGTCGATTTGCATATTATGCTTTTGTTATTATAGATACCTATTTTTAAAATTTCTCTTAATCCAGAACTATCATGTGTCCTTCCCTTTTCAATGTATTTTTTCCTGTTATTAGCTTCCTGGTTGACTTACTGAAACAATTAGGTTGGAATGTCCCAGGTTCCTGGAATCATTCAGCTTCTCTCTTCCTCGTATTTATTGTGGACAGAAAGTTAGATTCTAAACTTTAATTGGATTCTGTCTCAATTTATTTTTGGAATACTTTCTAGCTGGGACTGTGTTCCCCTAATACTTCACATTAGGAAGCAAACACTGGTTGTCTAACTTTTAGTGAGGATGGAATTGATTGGTGGTCAGTCACTCTGGCATTTTGACTCAGCAACTCCTTTCAACCCGGGAGGCCTTCCCCCGCCCCCCTGCGCCCCCCCCCCCCCCCCCGCCCTCGCCCAGACTCCTGCTGACTCAGCCTGGCTGGGACTCCATAAGGGCTTCCTAAAAGCAATTTCAAAATCACTGCCATGGCCCTGCAGCTCACACAGCGATCTCCTGCTGCACGTCACGAGCCTATGAATGGGCCTCTAGGGGGTTTTATAACACAAAACGCTGCAGTCTGAGAATTGAGCCAAACCTTAGGAGGTATTGGAGAAATCGACAGGATGGATAAAGCCGCAGGGGGCAGGCTCTCTGCAGGCTCTGGGGGGACACACGGGGTGTCTCAGTCGCCATGTCTATGAATAAGGGTGAAGGTTAAACCAGGAGTCCTGAGGCTTCTTCAGGGATCAGGGTCCGTGCACGCTGGCCTCGCCCACACCCCGTGCACGTGACCCTGCACCGGCTGTGTCTGCTCCAGACCAGCCAGTATCAGCCTCTCATCAGGAGTCGAAGGTGTGTTTGTGTGTCAAGGAGTAGATTCCACGTGAGGAGCAGGAGGACCGGCTCTGGACGCCCAGCTCAGTGCTGTTTGCTCAGGCGGAGATTTTCAACTTATCAGCAGAGAATGGAGGAGCCCAGCAAAGGGCAGGGGACGGCCACCACCACCCACCCAGACAACCCTGGTCTGTGGACAGAAGGGGCCACATGCTGACCTGACAGCTCAGGGGAGGCCTGCATGGCGGTCTTGCAAACTCAGAGACCTAAAGTCACCACAAAGGATGGCCTGAAATTAAACTTTAACTAAAAGCGGTGATGGTGGGCAGTTACATCCTAGGCTGGTATCTTCCCTGACAAGGTCAACCTTTACCTTAACTGAGCCTATTGTCTTTTTGCATCTATGATAACATCCCTGTGAAGTGTCTGGGTAACTTGTAACTTCCCTTTTCCCAGACCCCTCAGGGCACAGCCTAATATGCTGGGTGCCAGGACAGAGACCACAGGTTCCTTCATTGTTGTTGTCATGTTAATTGTTGGCTGTTAACTATCCTGCACCCACCTAAGTATGTGTCTGTCATTTTACTTTTTATCCAATCCCAGGGGCTCCCACTCACCCCCCGAACCCCGCCCCCCCCCCCCCGGGTCCACTTTGCTTTCTCCCGCCTCTCTAGTCTATCACCAGTGGATTTCATGTCACCCACCTACGTCCCTCCTTTGACTGCAATGTGTAAATACAGATGTAACCCGCCATTCTCCGGAGCATTATCTCAATCTGTTGAGGTTCTGCCTCCTGGCAATTGTCAACAGTTTGGCTCAAATAAACTCACAGAAATTCTTTGCAGGTTTGGATGTGTTTGTGTTAACAGGTCTTACAAAGGCAGCAAACTGAAAGGAGAGACGCATCTCCACCCTCATGGGCCTTCAGGGTAGCCCTCATTACGCCCATCCTAAGACCCCCCTCCCCAGGGACGGCCCCCGCTGACCACAGAGGCCGTATCTCTCCGCTCTGTCTTCTCCAACCCACTTCCAAGATTTCGGACTGCGGCTGGCAGACAAGGTTGGGATGTTCAGACTGGAAAGAAGACCTGGGAGGCACCTGGAGAGTTACCTGTGGAGGACGAACTCCGGCATTGGGAGGTTCCAGTTAGGCCTGAGGACCAGGGAGGAGGCCGAGGCCCTGGGGACACAGGGAGGTGCCCTCCAGAGTGAGTCCCTGTGGCCCTCCCAGGACCAGCGAGGTCTCTCTGCAGCACTGGCCCTGGGCACCCTCATCTCTCCTATCCCTGAAACCCAGGATCCCCACGCTGGTGGCAGGCGGGACTGCGCGCCGTGTGACTGGCCAGTTCTAACTCCCCGATTCAATACTTTCTCACCCATCTTCAGCCCCAGGCTCTCCACGATGCTCTCGCTCCAGCTTCAGGAGCACGGAGGCCTCCCTTACCGGATCTCCCATGTATCTGGGTGATGCGCGCTTTGCTTTCTATTTTACTCAGATTCTGCTCCTGCGTGTGCAGAGGGCTCCCTCCCCTCCTCTCCGCAGGCCCGCGCGCCTGTGTGCTGTGGGACGGGATGCCCCCTCATGTCCCCTGGCGCCACCTTTGTGACTGAGCACGTGGTTTATGTTCCGTAAATGCGTGTGGAAATGGAATGAATGGATGTCAGGGATCTCACCCAGGAGCATGGAGCTCACTGCAAAGCCTTCACTGCCAAGGGGAGAGCCTGGCCCCGCCCAGCCTGGCTTGGGCCCCACAGGCACCGGCACCAGCACCTCCTGTGCCCCCCAGCTCCGCCCCACCCCGGCAGCCTGGCTCAGCAGCTGTCTCTGGCCTGCACTTCCTCTGGCACGTTCATCATTTGTTCAGAGGGCAAAGGAAGGAGTTTTCTCTCAGCTTTCCTCTCATTTCCTATTGCAACAGGCGGGTGAGGTGGAGCCCAGCACAGCACATGGACAAGGATATGCACACACACGCACACATGCACACCTGCACACACACGCACACACGCACACCTGCACACACACGCACACACGCGGGGCCCCGGCGCTCCATCCTGTGGCACCTACACGCTGGCTGTGCAGCTGTGCCCCGTCCCTTACCTCCCTCCCGCGTCTCCGTCGGGGCAGCTGCGCCACAGAGGGTCACTCTGGCCCTGCTAACCCCATGGGGACTCGCGGGTCGTGAATGCCACGGGGATGTGCGAGCACCCTGTGCGCTAGCCCGACTGCGTGGACGCCCAGCGTGGTCCTTGTTGGTATTGATGTGCCGGAAGCAAACCAGCCTCCGTCTCTGGAAGACGTGTCACCTGCCTGCAGGAAGTGGGTCCTCGCCGATGGGGAAGTTTCTCTCCAGGGCCTCGAGGGAAGAGGAATCCCACAGCGAAACTCAAATCAAATATCTTCTCGTGTATTCTGACTCTACCGGCGGCAGAAGCGCGAGGCCTCGGACCCGGAACCTGCGGGAGATCGCCGGCACCTGCGCGCTGCTCTGAAGAGCAGGGCTCTCCTTCCGGGCTGGAGGCACCTGCTTCTCCCAATGCTCTCAGATTCTAATGCAAAGCCCAGAGCCGATCACGTGAATTTTAAAAGTGCTCTTTCCCCCACAACAATAAGAGCTGTGTGTGAAAGAGGAGGCGTGGGGCGGGGGGGGGGGGGGGGGGCGTGCTAGGTGCCTCTGAGTAATTCGCTGATGCTTTCAGAAGCAGGAATGAAACGGCGGTGGCAGGAGCATCACACAAATGAAACAAATTAAATTGTTTTAAATCTATAACCTCTTGTTGAGAGAAAAACGTGAAATAATGCATAATGCTTATTTAGATTTCCACTATTTTGCTTTTATTATAATATGCACAATAAACATTCCACTGATTTCAGAATATTTATTTTTTCTAAGGCATAAATACACATATAAAACCAATGTCTTCAGCTTAGAAATGGGCATAACTAAATGTTGGCACACATTTCATGGACTCTTAAGGCCTATAACTTATGAGAAAGTAATTTGTAAATATTGTGCACAAATCAAATGGAAACAAATTTAAAGAACGCCTAGACTAGTCAAATGCATGGCCATAGCTACCTACCGCCGGCGACCAGCTCCAGGCCCCAGGTCCTGTGCTGCCTGAAGGAGAGGCAGGTGGGAAAGGAGGGATGGCGCTCAGCGCCGAGCTCGGCCCGGAGGAGTGGGCGCAGTGTCCGGAATTCACCCCACACCAGCCACTAGTTCCCACTGAAAACACCACCTGGCCCCCTGGACGGGTAGGTGCTCACCTCTGACCTAGCTGTGACTGACCCTGCAGCTCGCGTCCTTGTGGAAGGAACGTGCGCAGCTCCGGGTAGTGCGAGGACAGCTTGTTCCGCTCAGCAGCAGTGAGCACGAGGGGCTGAATCTGGGGCTTGGGTGAGCGATGCCAGGGACCCTGGAGGAATGGGGGTGACAGTTCCAAGAGATGGGAAACGTGAGATTGGTGGACAAATGTGCATCCAGCTCGCCACCCGGAGAGGACAGCCCCTGAACGGTTACCAAGATGCTAGCTGGCAACGCGCAGTCGGGTTCCGTCACAGCGCAGCGAGCAGGTTCAGTGTCCAGGCCGGAACCTGCTCCCGGCTCTCCGCTGCACGCCATTTCGGAGGCCGTGGCGCTGGGCTGACAGCAGACTGTATGCTTCCTGGAGACTGTGGGGCGGGGGGGGGGGGGTGTTGGGGGGGAGTGTCTGACGCATCCTCAAACCCCCATGATGTTGAGCACAGTGTCTTACCCACACGCTGAGTAAGTCCTGTTGAAGACTGAACAACTCTGCAAGTCCTATATGTTAGAACCTGGTGAGTTTTCAGAAGACCACGGGGAATGACAAGCGAAGGAGGGAGAGAAGGGCAGGTGGCTCTGTCCACCACTGCCACCGCTCCACAGCCCCAGCACTGCCTTTCCCCGTGGCAACCTGAGCAGTGGGATTAGCACAAGGTGTCTAGCTCTAGCGCCTATGACGGTCTCCTGTCCCTGAAACCGGCAAGGATGCCCACAGGATGCAAACCCCTGGAAAAACCAGGATTCTTTGCTTTTGCCACCAAGAGCCTGGGAGCCAGACCCCTTAGCCATTTTTGGTCCCCAAGTATACGTTCTGATGTCGGCTTCAAATAAAAATACCTGCTCTGCCTGACATGTGTTTTTAAGAAACTTCAAGGTGCATTTCCCTCTTGACTGTCTGTGGACATGTCAACAGTCTCGCCCAACCACTCCAGCCCGGTCAGCTAGTGAAGAGGCCAAAGGAAGTCCAGAAAAACAACCTCCTGATGGGAAATTCCAGGAAATAAAACCAGTTTCTGGAGCTGCCAAGATAAAGTTAAGGTTGAAATGCATTTCCTCACTTCTGCTCAGAAATAGACGGGAAGGGCTTCCCTGGAAGCCGGAGACAGGTGCCCTGGGAATTTAGAGAGCGATCTGACAGGTGCACATCCATCATTCGGTCCACCCGGGGGCGGTGACTGGAGGCTGATGTTATCAACCTGCTTAATCTCATGCTCATCACCTCTTCCTGTACCTCGCTACAGAACGTTCCGGAAGAGAGACAGTTATACATCTGCCTCTGATGGCAGTTTGTGACCATCAACAACCAGGACCAGCCGGTGAACCTGTGAAGTAGAGTCTGTGTTCACTGTGGTGGCCACTTTACTCACTCATTCCATCATTTATTCATTCATTCCATCATCCATTCATTCAATCATTCAATAGTCCCTTGAGCACCTTCTCTGGCCAAGTACAGGTGTGCTGCCTGGGGCCTAAGCACTGCGCACATGCTGTGTGAATACTGAGTGAATGAATGAGTGAACAGGAGACCTCGCTCCTCCTGGGAAGGCAGTGCCAGTGCGGCGGGGAAGCTGGACCAGCAAGGAGTTGGGCGTCACTGGTCGCGTGAGCGCTACAGGAGAGCTGGGCCATGCACGCGGCCAAAGGAGGACAATGTGCGGCCTGAGGGGCTCCTGGGCCACTCTTCCAAGTGGGTAGACCTTGTAGGCAGCAGCATAGCAGTCTGCCCCCCAGGATGCTGGCCCCCAGCTGGTGGACATTCAAACACACCGTGCGGAGGTTGCCAGGGAAGGAGGGGTGGGTGGGGCATAAGGGAGAGACTTAAGGTCAGAAGCCTGGAGAACCAAGGGGTCCTGAGCCCTCCCCTGGGATATGTGTGCCCTGAACTCCCACCTTTCATCCCTGCAGACACCCCGCGCTTTCGGTTCCCATGCCCCCAACCCTGAAGGGACCATTTTTTTAATTGATTTCAGAGAGGAAGGGATTTGGGGAGAGAGATAGAAACATCAATGATGAGAAAGAATCATTGATCAGCTGCCTTGTGTACACCCCACACTGGGGATCAAGCTCATAACCCAGGCATGTGCCCTGACCGGGAAATGAACCATGACCCTCTGGTTCATAGGTCGACCATCAACCACTGAGCCACGCTGGCTGGGCTGAAGGGATCGTTTTGGGGGTTCCGTGTCCAGGAGAAACTTGTGTCAGCGGTAGATCCTCATCACATTAAATTGCACTCAAGTCTGAAATCCTGATGATGGAATTCCAGACAGGGAGCAACATGTGAGGAAGATTTTCGAGGGAATGAGTGTCCCCGCTGGCCGTGGAGGTGGGCCGCTGTCTCTGTCTGGGGGTCAAGCCTGGTTGGCTTGTATCTATAAACATTATCTTTTGTGTTCATAAACATCTATTGTTGCCACAACAAACTATCATGAGAAAACACTCATTAGTATTGATATTATCTATTTATATAAAAACCCTGGGTGTAACGCCCGTCATGTCTGAGGTTTGACCAACCAGAAGGAAGTCAGTCCTTGGCAATGGCTGCGCCCTCCCCGAGCTGTTTCCCATGAGGGCGAGGTTTGAGGCAGGCACTGGCCCTTGGAGCATGGAGGCATATCTGTATAAAGTTTTAATACGTTATATTAGAAGTCGTGGTGGTACTGTTTTACCCACAGCATCTACAGGAATTGCTGCAAATTTACTTCTCGGTGGAAGAACCTTTCATTCCCAACATAAATTACCAATTCCTTTAAATGAAACTTCAATTTCTAGACTTGATATAAACAGTGAAGTTGCTAAAACTATTAAAAAGGCCCAACTTCTCATTACTAATGAATGCACCATGGCATCCAGTCATGCTATAAACGCCATAGACAGATTACTAAGAGAAATTATGAATTTGAATGTTGTATTTGGTGGGAAAGTTCTCCTTCTTGGAGGGGATTTTTGACAATGTTTCAGTATTGTACCGCATGCTATGCGATCGGCCATAGTACAAACCAGTTTAAAGTACTGCAATGTTTGGGGATGCTTCAGAAAGTTGTCTCTTACAACAAATATGAGATCAGAGGATTCTGCTTACAGTGGATGGTTAGTAAAACTTGGAGATGGCAAACTTGATAGCAGTTTTTATTTAGGAATGGATATTATTGAAATCCCCTGTGAAATGATTTGTAATGGATCTATTATTGAAGCTACCTTTGGAAATACTATATATAGATAATATAAAAACATATCTAAACATGCAATTCTTTGTCTAAAAAATGAGCATGTTCAAAAATTAAATGAAGAAATTTTGGATATACTTGATGGAGATTTTCATACCTATTTGAGTGATGATTCCATTGACTCAACAAATGATGCTGAAAAGGAAAATTTTGCCATTGAATTTCTTAATAGTATTACTCCTTCAGGAATGCCATGTCATAAATTAAAATTGAAAGTGGGTGCAATCATCATGCTATTGAGAAATCTTAATAGTAAATGGGGTCTTTGTAATGGTACCAGATTTATTATCAAAAGATTATGACCTAACATTATCAAAGCTGAAGTATTAACAGGATCTGCAGAGTGAGAGGTTGTTCTGATTCCAAGAATTGATTTGTCCCCATTTGACACTGGTCTCCCATTTAAATTGATTCGACGACAGTTTCCCATGATGCCAGCATTTGTGATGACTATTATTAATCACAAGGACAAACTCTAGACAGAGTAGGAATAGTCCTATCTGAACCCGTTTTTGCACCTGGTCAGTTATATGTTGCTTTCTCTTGAGTTCGAAGAGCATGTGATGTTACAGTTAAAGTTGTAAATACTTCATCACAAGGGAAATTAGTCAAGCACTCTGAAAGTGTTTTCACTCTTAATGTGGTGTACAGGGAGATGTTAGAATAAGTTTAATCCCTTTATCAGTCATCGTTTGCATCACTGTTGTTTTTATATCATGTTTTTGTTTTTATATCATGTTTTTGTTGTTTTTATATCATGCCTCTGTTGTTATATACTTTTGTTACTGTTTATTTATTAATAAATTTATATATTATTTTCATATACATTTTACTTATTTCCTTTCATCTCTCACACTTCTATTATAGAGAAAGGGCAAATAGCAATATTAAAATATTTCCTCTTAGGCACTCCCCATGTGACCTTAGGCACTCCTCATATGACCTTAGGCACTCCCCATGTGACCTTAGGCACTCCCCATGTGACCTTAGGCACTCCCCACATGACCTTAGGCACTCCCCATGTGACCTTAGGCACTCCCCCACATGACCTTAGGCACTCCCCACATGACCTTAGGCACTCCCCCACGCAACCTTAGGCATTCCCCATGTGACCTTAGGCACTCCCCATGTGACCTTAGGCACTCCTCATATGACTTTAGGCACTCCTCATATGACCTTAGGCACTCCCTGTGTGACCTTAGGCACTCCCCATGTGACCTTAGGCACTCCCCATGTGACCTTAGGCACTCCCCACATGACCTTAGGCACTCCCCATGTGACCTTAGGCAAGTTGCTCTGCTGGCCTAGCAGCACGAGAGAAGCAGAACGCACCCAAGTCCCACCTGGAAGCCCCAGAGGAGGGTGGTGGGACAAGGCACACAGGGCACAGGTCTGGTCCTCATTCCACACCTGCCCCCCACCCCAGCCATTCCCTGCCTTTCGGTCACAAGGGGGCACTTTTGCAGCTGAACGCGTTCCCCCCATGAGCACAGTGATCATAACTCATCACTTAATTTAATAACCTTCACACTGAGCCCATACTATGGTCCAGGCACCATTCTAAACGATGCCCATACATCAAGTCATTGAACTCTCACAAACCCTATGAACCGCATATACTGTGACCTCGGCACTTATGCACTGAATTAACTCATGCGAATGAAGAATGCTTTCTTTACTCGAATGCGTCCCTACTCCTGCGGCTCTTCCTACTTCCCCGCGTCCCTCTGTGCCTGCAGCCACTGGTGTGCATCTGGTCTGCACACAACCAGGGGAGCAGGGAGACTAATGGGAGGAGTGGAAATGCCTTCAGCTTGGCCAACGGAAGGGGTGGAGAGGGTGTCTAGATGCTGCGGCCAGGGACTGAAGTGGAGAGTGGTTTGTATTAGCACGGAAGGAGGTCCTGCCAATCTCCATCTCATGTAAGTTTGAGTTATTTGTCCTGATTGATGTCTTAGCTCCTCACTCACTAAACCAGCTGCTTCTCCTTGCTCTCCTCTGAGGGCTGATTCGTGAAGCTCCTGTGATACTCACTCTGCACGCTACACCATTGCATTCCTCAGGCTGCGTCACCTTCCCGATGGGGCACCGGGGTGAGAAACTTGGTTGATTCTGACTGAGTGACTGTGAGCCAGGACGTGTCCACCATGTGGGTAAGGACCCTTTACTGTTGGCAGCCCTCTTCTGTGTGTGAGGGGACTGTGTCTGACCATAAGATGAGAAGAGGCACAAGTCGCAGACCCTCAGCTCACATGGTTCACAGTGAACACAGCTGACACTCTGATCATTTTTGCATTAAAATACAAAATCCGAGTTACTCACATGTAAAGAAAAAAGTAGTACGAACTCTGCCTAGAAGACCTGGGCAAAAAGAGAAGACATTTGGAGTCAAGTTTACAAGGTAAGCACATGTTCACAAGATAAAGAGGAAAGTTAAGAGTATAATGTACATAAAACCAGAGGCATAGAATCAAAATATTGTCTACACTTAGGTATGGGAAACCACAGAGGGTATCTGAGAGAAGGTGGGGTGGGTTAGAATGGAAGGAATTGAGGTATAAAAGTGTGGCTATAAAGCCCGGGTAAGACAGTCACTAGAGTCTTGGCTAAGAATTTTGAACTTTATACATTTACTAGAGGCCTGGTGCACGGGATTCGTGCACTGGTGCGGGATGTGGCCTGTGGGGATTGGGCCGCTGTGGGAGCACCGCTCATCCTAGTCAGCCTAGCGGCACTCCCACTGTGGGAGTGCACTGACCACCAGGGGGCAGCTCCTGCGTTGAGTGTCTGCCTCCTGGTGGCCAGTGTGCATCATAGTGACTGGTCGTTCCACCATCTGTTCGATTTGCATAGATTTGCATATTAGCTTTTTATTATAGCGGATTGCTTAATTACTTATTGATGCTAGTGGTAACACAGATCACATACAAAGGCTCTTTGCTAAGTAATAATATAATCTTCTTAGCCATCTAAGCAAGACACTCACAATCGGTCTGTCTGAGGTGCCAATGACTTTCAAATGGAGATAAGCCGCTGGTAGTGTGGGTGAGGGCGAGGTGAGCATGGAGACTGGCTGGCACAGTGTTGGCATCGGGTTCTGGGTGAAGTTACATCCTGAACAACAGCAAGCCCAGGAGAGGGCAAAGGGCGACACACGGGAACAGCAATATTTAGGGGGAGGGCAGAGGAAGAGACAATGAAAGAGACTGGACATAGCTCAGGACTGAGTGGGCCCCAGAGCTGAGACCAGAAGGCCGTCAGGGGAGCTGTTACTAGCCTGACCCCCCAGAGGGCCTCAGTGAGGTCCAGACCGCAGGGACCCACCGCCTGCGGAACCTCAAACCTCCTGAAATTTTAGGAGGAACTCAAATCCCGAAAGCCTATGAACAACAAGCCCGGCCTGGAAATACTTCTCAGTGGAGGGCTGGAGTAGGGCCGATGCTCTGAATCCACTTCCAATCCCCCCCACCCCCCAGGGCACCCCAGGCCTGACCAGCCCCTGCGGCCTCGGAGGTGGGACTGCAAAGGGCTGCGTGCAGGGCTGCGGCTCTCACTCGGTTGAGGAACAGCCCTGCCTCCGCAGTGAGCAGAGCGACCGGAGGTCTCTGACCTGCCTCGGAGGCTCCGTTTCCTGGTCCTAAAGGAGAGAAGATAGGCCGGCTGCAGGGGTGGAGGGTGAGGCTGCCACGGGATAATCCGACTACAGCTGGCGAGCTGGCGCCCAGGGAGGGCGCAGTACATGACAGGCATCTGTCCCGGCTGCTGGGGGCTCAGAGGGCTGGCAGCACCACAGGCAGTTTGTTGGCACAGCGCTTTCAATTATCCGCACTGCTGGTCCCTCCGCGGCGATGGGAGCGCGTGTGCCGCACAGATAAGAGGGGGAGGCCGGCCGCCGGCCCGCTGCCTGTGGGGACCGAGGAACCGTGCCCAGCTGCGCTCCTCATTTTCCGAGAAAGCATCCCAGTTCCTCTTACCTGGGCTCGCAACTCGACCCTCTGAGTACCGCCTCCTCTGGGCCTGGGACGCCGCTTTAGTGTCGCCGGCAGACCTCCCTTTAGGGAGATACCAGGAGGGGCTGTCTTCTGGGCTGAAATGTGTCACGGCTGATGCTGTTCCCCGCGCTGTGCCCTCTCTGCCGGCTGGCTGAGAATTCCTCGAGTTACTTACGGGAGAGTCAACGGAGTGATGGTGAAAGTCCCACCTACCAGACCTGAGTGCTCTGCCTGAAACATGGGGCGACGCCCGGCCCCAGGCTTCACAGAGGTTTGACTTGGAGGTGAGTGAGTTTGTAGGTTTTAGTTCTGGCCACTGGAGGGCTCTCATATTTTCCCGCTAATGAAATAGAACCCGTGAGCGTGACTAACACTGGAAATCGCAGAGGGAGTTTAAAGCCAGTGTGGTTTGTGTCCAAGTCTCGACGCGCCGGTGAGTCCAATGCTTTAGAGCAGGACTTTCCCCGGGGGTGCAGGAACGTTTAAAGCTCACAGCACCTGCCTACCTCGTCAGGCACCGGCCTCTTCTCCCTGAGATTGGTAAAAAATGACAGCGGTCAACACAGCATAGCTGTCCCGTGTGAATGAATCAAAGTTTTCTATTTTCTTTTTGTCAGATCGACAAAAAGTCTATTTCTTGGCGTGCGGCAGTTTCAGGGGTTAGTCCATGTGAGGCGGGAAAGGCCGGGGCCACTGCGGAGAGCAGTGGTGGCGGCTGGGACTCAGGCCCCCACTTCCGAGGGTGGCTGCTCCCTCGCCTCTGGTTCTGGGCTGATCCTTTTGGCCGTCTCTCCTCTCCTGTTTCTGCAGGGCAGGTCCCTGTGCAATAACCTAGCTGGTTCTTTCTGGAGGCACCTCCTTTCTCTTATCCCTACACCCTTCTACCACAGACTCTCCCCAATAAGGGCCTTCCCTAACCACTGTATGCGGGGCCTACAGATCTTTTATGAACTCCAGCAGCACATCCCTCCAAACACACACACACACACAAACACACACATACGTGCACACATGTACGCACACACATGTGTGCTCACCCACTGCTGCTGTCCACGGTGGCTCCACCTCTGTCAGGTCAGCCAGGTGTGCCAGGTACTTGTGTGGAGACGTCAGCCTTTCCATCGGTCCGGTTTGTGCACAAAGAAGTGAACAGCCGTCTGGAGGGTGGTGGCCACGTGGACGCAGTGCCCCGGCTGCTGAGAATGTCCAAGGAGTCGAGGGGACATGGGGGCATCCTCCACAGTCAGGTGTCATGTTCACAGTCAGGGAGGCACCGGACTGTCTCTCTGGCTGGAAACAGTCCATCCATCGCAGAGGTAGAGATGGGCTCTTGGGGAGCCACCTAGAAAGGCCGCTAGTCACCAGCAGTGGGCTGGGCTCAGCAGGAGCTGAGGGCAGGAGGGGGGGTGGTGAGCTGGGTGTTTGTGAAGAAGTGGCAGCTCAGACGGCATCTGGAGGTTCTGCAGGGGCGACCAAGGCCCGCCCGAGCATCATGAGCCTGTGGACCTGCCTGCGGGACCCCGGTCCCTGGCTGAGCCGGCTCAGGAGGTGGCGGGGCTGACAGTCTGGCGGTCTCTGGAGCGTGGTGACAGGAGGGGACAGATGAGCCTGTAGTCCTTGCTGAGACCAGGCTGGCTCACTTGTTGCTTTTTCGATATCATGGACTCCATCTTCTGCTAGTCCTGCCAGTTTGGTTCCATCTCGCTGACTTTGAACTTTACTGCACAAGTAAAATAATGCCCATTTCACCCCCAGGCCCCCTTTTGTTTGCCTTATTGTCGTCCTTTGCCTGCCGAAGGTCGCTGCCATTCTCTGTTCTTTACATAAAGTTTTACTGTTTTGTGACCCCGTTGATCTCCCTTTGAAATAAACATATACTGTTCCCATTGCCAATCTCTAAATCATGCACAGAATTGGCTTTTAAAAATGATCATCCATTACTCATCATCATGTCTCGATATCGGTTCACTAGGTGCGGCAAACGCGCCTACTAGTGTATGAGGGAAGTAACAGGGAAGCCAGGGGAAAGTAGGAGAATTCTGGGTGCTGTCTTCAGTCTCCTGTGAAGTTGAAACCAAAAGAGTGGGCAGCAGTTCACCCACTGTAAGCGCCCTGCCAGTCCGAGCTGGTGGGGGAACCATGTGGGCGGGGTGGCGGCAGGGCAGCGTCAGCTGGGGGCCTGGGAGACACCTCCTTTCTCTTATCCCTACACCCCCTCTACCACAGACTCTCCCCAACAATGGTCTTCCCTAACCGCTGTACGCGGGGCCTACAGATCTTTTATGAACTCCAGCAGCACATCCCTCCACACACACACACACACACACACACACACACACGCACACACACGTGCACACACACACACGCACATATGTGCACACATGCACGTCACCCCACTCAGCATCCCTCCACTCACGTGGGGACCCCCTAAGGCCACTGGCTCCTCCCGCTGCTTCCTCCCCTGAGATGATTTTCCCCTGAGAAGCGCATGCGCCCTCCTTCACCCCGAACCTGAGCTGACATCACTGATCTGGCTTTCTTTCCTCATTATGATTCTCCAGGTACCCAGCCCCCACGAGTGGCACCGGCCGTGCCCTGTCGTGCTCCCGGCTGCAGCCCGTGCCTCCCTCCCTTTCTGCTCCCACACGAAGCCTCCTTCAGCGCCGTCCCCCTCTCACTGTGGGGAAAGTTCCCGTCGGGCTGGCCTGCTGTGGTCCATGTCACAACAAGGATGTCAATGCGAACCTCAAAGGCGGTGCTGGGAACTGCTCCTCTCCCTGCCTTTGAGAAACTCTCTTCCGTGCTGACAGGGCTGCCCCTCCCTGGCACCAGGGCCACCTGTGTGTCTACGGGCCTGAGTCCAACAGCGACGACCCGATGACCTGTCAGATGGCCGCCTCACACCTCCCTGTCCTCCTCTCCCTACCCAGCACTCCTCACTTGCAACCTTATTCCTTCCCCAGAGCGTCTCCTGGGTCAGCGTGTGCATTCCCCTAACCAACAGGGGCTCCTCCCCTGGCAAGTCTGCAGTGCCTGCCCCCCTGAAGCTGGGTGTGGCCGGGGACTCGCGTGGCCAATGGGTTGTGACTAGGAGTGGCCTGTGCCACATTCTCGGAGGGACTTTTAATCACCCTGGCACAGTTTTCTCTCCTGCATGTGAGTGTGGGACACGAGGGTGTGGAAAGCAGCCGGGCGGAGCGCACATGGAGGCCAGCTGCCCTGGAGCGCGCCCAATGTGCCAGCGATTCCGTGCCAGCGATGTGCCCAGCGAGAAGGGCCTGTTCTGCTAAGGGACTCGGCCTGTGGGGATGGTTAAGCACTGGGTGACCCGGAATATTGAGACGATCATGAAAGGCAATGTCAGGAGTGAGAGACAGATTAGCGACTGGGTTTGTCTTCATGCACTGCCTCCTCCACAGCGTTCCCGTGGGACGGAGATCCCAGGGGACCAGGTCTCTTACCTGGGAGAACGCGCAGGTGATGGAGCAGAGGGCGTTATGGACTCCGGCATTTTGGGATAAGACAGCGTCTGGCTCTCCGGTCGCACTGGTGGTGTCTGGCCAGGTCGGTGCCCACATATGCACTTCAGGAAGCACGACTTGTGCCAAAGGCAGACCCTGGAGCCCAGGCCCTGCCACCAGTCGCCTCTAATCCACTCTGGGTGTCACTAACACGCCGCAGTCGCCACTGTGTCCTCAGCATCTCGTGTCCATGACGTTCAAGCAGCTCCAGATACCAGCTTTGTGATGAACAGCAACCGCTCTGCTGTGAGTCCTGGCCAGGCTCCAGGCGTCCGATGGCGTCTCTCTCCTCTCGGCCACGCTGGGAGGCGATGCCCCAGAGAAACAGGTAGGAAGTAGGTGGCTGAGGAGATTTAAACCCAGACGCCCTGGAGAATATAGCCTGCTGCCCCAGGTGCTCACTCACTGGAGCCCGCAGGCCTCGCAGGGGACAGAGGCCCACCCCAGTGCAGTGTCCTCCTGACAGCCTGCACAAGACCCTCCTCGTGGCCCTCCCCATGGTCCCTCCCCATGGCCCTCCCCATGATCCCTCCCCATGATCCCTCCCCATGGCCCTCCCCATGGTCCCTCCCCATGGCCCTCCCCATGATCCCTCCCCATGGCCCTCCCCATGGCCCTCCCCATGATCCCTCCCCATGGCCCTCCCCATGATCCCTCCCCATGGCCCTCCCCATGGTCCCTCCCCATGGCCCTCCCCATGATCCCTCCCCATGGCCCTCCCCATGATCCCTCCCCATGGCCCTCCCCATGGTCCCTCCCCATAGCCCTCCCCATGGCCCTCCCCATGATCCTTCCCCATGGCCCTCCCCATGGTCCCTCCCCATGACCCTCCCCATGATCCCTCCCCATGGCCCTCCCCATGATCCCTCCCCATGGCCCTCCCCATGGTCCCTCCCCATGGCCCTCCCCATGGTCCTCCCCGTGGCCCTCCCCGTGACCCTCCCCGTGGCCCTCCCCATGATCCCTCCCCATGGCCCTCCCCATGGCCCTCCCCATGGTCCTCCACATGGTCCCTCCCCCTGACCCTCCCCATGGCCCTCCCCATGGCCCTCCCCATGATCCCTCCCCATGGCCCTCCCCATGGCCCTCCCCATGTTCCCTCCCCATGGCCCTCCCCATGGTCCCTCCCCATGACCCTCCCCATGATCCCTGCCCATGGTCCTCCCCATGGTCCCTCCCCATGGCCCTCCCCATGGTCCCTCCCCATGGCCCTCCCCATGATCCCTTCCCATGATCCCTCCCCATGGCCCTCCCCATGGTCCCGCCCCATGGCCCTCCCCATGCTCCCTCCCCTTGGCCCTCCCCATGGCCCTCCCCATGATCCCTCCCCATGGCCCTCCCCATGATCCCTCCCCATGGCCCTCCCCATGGCCCTCCCCATGGTCCTCCACATGGTCCCTCCCCGTGACCCTCCCCATGGCCCTCCCCATGGCTCTCCCCATGATCCCTCCCCATGGCCCTCCCCATGGCCCTCCCCATTACCCTCCCCATGGCCCTCCCCATGGTCCCTCCCCATGGCCCTCCCCATGATCCCTCCCCATGGCCCTCCCCATGGTCCCTCCCCATGGCCCTCCCCATGGTCCCTCCCCATGGCCCTCCCCATGATCCCTTCCCATGATCCCTCCCCATGTCCCTCCCCATGGTCCCTCCCCATGGCCCTCCCCATGATCCCTCCCCATGGCCCTCCCCATGGCCCTCCCCATGATCCCTCCCCATGGCCCTCCCCATGATACTTCCCCATGGCCCTCCCCATGGTCCCTCCCCATGACCCTCCCCATGATCCCTCCCCATAGCCCTCCCCATGGTCCCTCCCCATGGCCCTCCCCATGATCCCTTCCCATGATCCCTCCCCATGGCCCTCCCCATGGTCCCTCCCCATGGCTCTCCCCATGATCCCTCCCCATGGCCCTCCCCATGGCCCTCCCCATGATCCCTCCCCATGGCCCTCCCCATGGCCCTCCCCATGATCCCTCCCCATGGCCCTCCCCATGGTCCCTCCCCATGGCCCTCCCCATGTTCCCTCCCCATGGCCCTCCCCATGGTCCCTCCCAATGGCCCTCCCCATGGTCCCTCCCCATGGCCCTCCCCATGATCCCTTCCCATGATCCCTCCCCATGGCCCTCCCCATGGTCCCTCCCCATGGCCCTCCCCATGATCCCTCCCCATGGCCCTCCCCATGGCCCTCCCCATGATCCCTCCCCATGGCCCTCCCCATGATCCTTCCCCATGGCCCTCCCCATGGTCCCTCCCCATGACCCTCCCCATGATCCCTCCCCATGGCCCTCCCCATGGCCCTCCCCATGATCCCTCCCCATGGTCCCTCCCCATGGTCCTCCCCATGGTCCCTCCCCATGGTCCTCCCCATGGCCCTCCCCGTGACCCTCCCCATGGCTCTCCCCATGATCCCTCCCCATGGCCCTCCCCATGGCCCTCCCCATGGTCCTCCACATGGTCCCTCCCCGTGACCCTCCCCATGGCCCTCCCCATGATCCCTCCCCATGGCCCTCCCCATGGCCCTCCCCGTGGCCCTCCCCATGGTCCTCCCCATGGTCCTCCCCATGGCCCTCCCATGATCCCTCCCCATGGCCCTCCCCATGGTCCCTCCCCATGGCCCTTCCCATGGTCCCTCCCCATGGCCCTCCCCATGATCCCTCCCCATGATCCCTCCCCATGGCCCTCCCCATGGTCCCTCCCCATGGCCCTCCACATGGTCCCTCCCCATGGCTCTCCCCATGGTCCTCCACATGGTCCCTCCCCGTGGCCCTCCCCATGGTCCTCCCCATGGCCCTCCACATGGTCCCTCCCCGTGGCCCTCCCCATGGTCCTCCCCATGGCCCTCCACATGGTCCCTCCCCGTGGCCCTCCCCATGGTCCTCCCCATGGCCCTCCACATGGTCCCTCCCCATGGCCCTCCCCATGGTCCTCCCCATGGCCCTCCCCATGGTCCCTCCCCGTTGCCCTCCCCATGACCCTCCCCGTGGCCCTCCCTATGGCCCCTGGGAACCATGGAGCTTTCTCTGAGGTGGCCCGCAGGCACAGGCTTCTTTTTTCCTTCAATCCTCACCTGAGAGGACATTTTTTCTATTGATTTTAGAGAGAGTGGAAGGGAGGTAAGGGAGGGCGGGGTAGAGAGAGAGAAACATGGATGTGAGAGAGACACATTGATTGGTTGCCTCCTGCAAGAGCCCCAACTGGGGACGGGAAGCAAACCAGCAGCCCAGGTACATGGAACCCTCGACCCTTTGGTGCTGGGCCAACACTAACCACTGTGCCACCGGCCAGGGTGTGACTGTGCCTCTTGATGTTGGGTCCTGTGACTTCCCCTGACTCCGTGTGTAATGGGGTGACCCTGCCTGACCTCCAAGGCGAGTCGTCAGTAGCCCCACAGCGCCTCCCTCCGCCTCTGGGAACAGTCACTCCGAGGGCAGCCAGTGTCACAGGAGGCGTCTGAGACCGCCTGTGCCCGAGGACTGCAAGGCGGCCCATTTGTGCACCATCCCGGTCCCGAGAGAGGCTCCACACACAGGAATGGAGGTGACACCAGCCCCAGCCGCCATCTCTCAGCAAGTGTGGGGGACCCCAGAAAGAGCCGCCCAGCTGAGCCCCTCAAACCACAATAAAGTGTCCAAATACAAACGGAGCCACTTTACACGGCGCCGGAGCTGCCGCCCAGAGGAGCTGCCGCGTCTGGGCTCCAACCTTGGATGTCAAAGCGTCAGGCGCCCTGCACGGCCTGACGCAGCTGGGCCCGTCTGCAGGTGCCAGGAGAGCAGGCGTGACCGGGCGCTGAGAGCCCAGGGGTGAGAGTTAGCACCACAGCGTCATGCTCTCTGCAGGATGGCAGCGCCTTCCTCCTGAGCTGGTCCTTCCCCGCCCGTCCTCACAGGCCCGCCGCCTGGCCTGTCCCACGCCCTGGGCCTCTGCCTCATCCACCTCTTCCCAGGTCGCTATCCCCCGTCTCCAATCAGTGCTGCCGCCTCTCACAGTGAAATGTCTTACTTCTAGGTTAACAAGTGTTTTTCTAAACCGCCAAAATTTGGGCAAGTTTCTTTTACCCCAAAAGGTATTTGGAACGGGAAGGTACCCTCTGTCCCCCGTCCCACTGTGGGCATATTGTCATACCTGTGGCTGGCTTCTACTCATTTGTAAAATTTTAATAATTTATGTGGTTGATCTATGGCCATGATGTTGCCTGAGAGCTTTTTGGAACCTGACTCCCCCGCTGAGCGCCTGGGACGAGGTGTGACTTCTGCACATCCTTGCTGATTGGTTAATGAGCAACCTCAGCTCAGAGGCCGGCTGCTCAGCTCTGTTTCCTGCCTGGGAAGTGGCGTGCTGTCTGCGCACAGGCTCCCTCCTGGCCGCCTGTGTCCTCGACTTCTGCCTCAGGGCCGAGCTCCCGGGCTGAGCATTTCACCAAGCGGCCCCGCTGCTGGGAACGCCCTCCCCTGTCCCCTCGTGAAAACCTGTTCATTCTGCAAAACCAGCTAAACGCCTCCTGCCCTCCGATGGCTCAGAACAGTCCCTGTCCAAGTCCACGGTGCCCGTTGAGCACTGAGCCGTGGCCCTGCACCCACTGCTCGCCAGGGACTGAGGCGACCCCGGCACAGGTGGCCCCGGGCAGGTGTCAGGCCTACTCTGGTGAAGGAACACCCCTTACAGGGAGAGAAAGACCACGAGAGATAAGGCGTGGACACCGTGTTGAGGGTTTGTCACCACCAAGTGCTATTAATAGACAACTGGCAGGCGCTCCGGTCTCCCATCTCACGCCTTCCCTCTTCTCTCAAAGCGCCAGCCAGTCTCCAGCAGATGCTGCGCCCCCCCCCCCCGCCTCTCTCCTTGAACAGTTTCTTTGTCCTGAGATGCCTGAAGCCTCCTCATATTCAGCCCAAAATAGCGCCGACCTTTGCTTGCTCATCACCGGGCGCCCGGCAGCTCACGTCCATGCCCTGGTGCCGCGCCTGGCTCCCGCGCCCGCCCTGCTCTCGCCTGACGGTGCCCCCTCAGAGGGGCTGGTCTTAGCCCTTCCCTGGCTTGAACATCCCCTGGCGCTTTCTTCTTTCCCAGGTTCCGTGGCGCACGGGGAGGGCTGGGCATGGGAGGTTGGGGTGTGGGGGAGCCCACCCAGCACCCACCTGAAGGACAGCCTGGCCCCGGCCCTCTGCCCGGCCCCGGGCACTGCCAGCAGCAGCCTGCCCATGGACTTGTGGGGGAGTTGGGGGGGCATTTCACTGGGTTGGGTTTTTGTTTCTTTCCTTTCATCTTTCTGTTTTATTTTTTCTTTCTTCTTCTTCTTTTTTAAATTTAAATGCTATTGGTCCCCCAGATGATAGGCTAAGAGGTCTGCTGACATGAAGCCATCCTCCTCCAGGCCCTGCCAGAGTCCAGGACACGTGTCAGCTCTGCCCCAGAGATGGCTCCCTCTGCAGGGGATCAGGAGGGCACCGCACCACCTCGCGCCTGTCACCTGGAGGGTCCAGACCAGACATGGAACCTGCAGAAGGGAACAAGCCACAGGCATGAGAGTCACTGATTAAAGTGACAAGATAACATTTCTAGAACGTTCTATGTCTTTATGCTTCTATGCTCTGTTTCTTCAGCTTAGAGTAACCTGCTCTTTAGTGAAACCGGCCGCATTGCCCCAGGCGAGTCTCTCCTCCAAGTCCCTGCTGCTGTCGTCTCAGCCGTGTCCGGTGGTTACACGGCCGCCTTGTCTCTGAGCTGCTCACGGAGCTGCTGCTCCTCCATGCTGTCGGCTCCTGCGGGCAGGACAGCCTGCCTGGGCTCCCGGAACCCCTCCAAGAAAAGCACAGCCTTTGAAACCGCGCCCAAGAACGGCTCACTGGAATTTTATTTTGTGGCCGAAAAAATGCCCTCAAGACGCCCCTGAGTTCACCCCAACATGACAAGTGCAATGTGTGCCGATGAGCGGAGGGGTCTGAGGAGGGGAGGGGGAGAGATTGCCCTTCCATGGTGAGCAGGGTTCTTCGTTCCAGTGGGACTTAGTTAGTAGTAAACTCCTCTCATAACCATAAGTGGTGATTTGAACACTTAACATTTGAGAATTTTTAAATACTAGGCACTGTGCTAAGTGCTTTGCATAGGACATTAAATTCAAATCTCACAAAACCCTAAAGAATAGGGGTCGTTATCCCCAACCAGCAGAGAAGGACACTGGGGTTCTGGCCAGAGGTTAAGCCGTTCGCCCCGGTCACCCAGCTGGGAGGAAGTGATGGCCTCGCATTCCAGCCGGAGGCAGGGCCTGCTCTCCAACGACACCTCGCCTGTCTGTCCACAGGTGGACACCCTCCCTCTTCCCGAGTCACAGTCCTGCCGTGACCACAGATGGCCCGGAAGTAGTCTGAGCGTGGAAGTCGCACAGGAGGGGGATTATAACCTACATTGCCACGCAGTGACAACCGCAAGTCCTGTTTCATCCATTCTCCATCCTGTCTTCGTTCCTCCCACTCATGACCCGAGTCAGCCGTGGCCACTGTCTCCGGGCGCGTGTCCCATTCTCTCCCCAACAGGCCCTCGACTCCCACCCACACACTGACGGGGGCCAACAAAGCCCTGGGGCCACGCCGCTGCGCTCTCAGGACCCTTCTCCGTCCTCACCCTGCGGGTCCTGTTCCTCCGTTGTCAGCGCCCTCAGCCCTTCCTCACACTCTCGGGGCGCTTCCCGCCACGGATCCGGTGCAGCTCTAAAACTCCCTGCTAGTGGCAGAGAACTGAAATTTACCAACTTATAGGAATCACCCTTTTTGGTTTAAAACTCTGAATTTTGGTTAACTGCATAATCATTTCTTAGTTTCTTTCCTTCCCTCTGTGCTGCCTTGGGCGCTTTTGCTTTGTCACCAGGCTGGAGTCCAAAGCGGCCTGTGACCCTTGTCCATCAGCCCTAACGGCTCCGCCAGCCATTGGCATTGGTCCACTCACGCCTTGTCTTAGACTCAGAGCGACCTGGAGAGGCCTGGCTTCCCTGACGTCACACGACCTTTACTTGCCCCATTGCTGACGTCCACACTGACTTGACCTCAGAAAGGCACCCTCAGAGCTCCCTGATCTTGCCTGCCATGCCCTCGGCCTCACTTTTTCCTATTAAGTGCTTAGTCGTTGCGGATTGGCCTCCCTGCACAGTGATGCTCAGAGCAATTACGGTAACAGAGCTGAAGGTATGATCCGTAAGCCCTCAGTTTGTCATGCTTTGCTTAACCTCCACACCACATCCCGTCTCTGTTGAAATAAGTGCCAAACCAGAGGCTGTTTTCAGGATAGAGACCCCATTAGATTTGCCACCAACAGGAACAGAATAACTCAGGCCATTAGGCCAGTTACATAAAGGGGAGGGGTTCACCTATTGATTGAAAGGTGGAAACGAACTAACATGTGGACCAATAGTCTCAGGTAGGCTTTGGCCATGGTGTGGCCTCAAGCAGAGGAGGCGAAGCCTCACAGGGCCACTGGCTCAGGTCCAGGTTGAAGCCTGAAGAGCAGCTATGTATTTGCAGTGAGGACGCATGGCCATCCCAGTTCAGAGGAAGTGGAAGGAAGGGTCAGGGTTTGATCCTCTTCTTTAAATGTAAATATTGGTCCTCTGGTCTCAGGGAAAAAAACAGAGAACAGAAACTGGTATTTACACAAGCTAAGAGAGACAGTTAGGCTCTTCCTTTCACCAAACATGCTGTTATCTATAGATCCTTGGCAATGCCCCAAATTATACATTCAGAAGTAAGATTAGGCCTTTGTCTACTCAACTCAGACATTCCTGAAACAAAGCATAACGTCTATTTTATGACTTGTCATGTCACAGTTTGGAGAACTGTGTACCTCAGATGTTGTTATTTCCAGGCCAGACTGATCCCAGTGCCTAATTCAGGGAAATGCTCTGAGCTGACATCATAAATCAGAGTTATCCTCTAGAAGATGGATAATGGTACCCCAAGGGGCCGAGTCCCTTAATCTCTGCTAATAGAAACAGTTGAAATTTTGGCTCATTAGCCTCTGTCATGTTCAAGTCAGAAGTTAAAAATATATAAGAGAGAGGAATAGATCATCATCACCATCATCACCACCACTATCACCACCACCATCACCATCATCACCATCACCACCATCACTACTGCCATCACCATCATCATCCCCACCATCATTATTACCATCACCATCACCATCATCCTCACCACCACCATCACCATTATCACCACCACCATTACCATGATCATCATGGCTGTTGCAAATCTGGGTTGACTGTGGAACTCCAGAAATAACATTGTGTTAAGCACAGGTCATATAGGTCAGATCTTAAGGTCCTGAAACAGATCAGATATGCCACCCCAAAATATGCCACTTTGGCATAAAGATGAATTTGAGCTAAAGGCATTTAAACAGCAACAAATGTAAAAAGAACTTTCTCCCTCCATCTATCTGCCTAAAAACAAGACACACCTTTCTCCAGGAGAACAATCATTGCACGGGACAACGCTTACCACGTATATGGCCCCAAGTTCTAACCACATCTTTGAGTTACTCATCACTGAGTTTTCCCACATGAGGGCACATTGTACATGTATATAAACACTATTTTTCTCTTGTTAATCTGTCTTCTGTCCGTTTAATTTACAGACCCCAGTCTCTGCATCTAAGAGAGTAGAGGAAAAAAGATTTGTTTCCTTCCACTGCATGGGCAAAGGAAGGACCAGGTGAAGAGTATTATAAATGTCATGTAAGATGAAATACTGATGCCTCCATCTGTGCTGAAGCTGACACGGAAAACAGGCTCAGAGCCCTGCCATTTTGGGTAGACTTCATCATTACTAGATAATTGGCCAAAAGTACACAGATGAATGGATGACGACATCAGAAAGTTCCAGGGGCAGCCGTGCTTTTGCCTCAGGTGTGGCAGGGAAGGCAATGCGACCTTGCCCTCTGTGCAGATGCCAACCTCTTCCGAGGCCAACCTAAATTTTTCCCATGAGCCCTCGAGCCAATCAGGGCCTAGGAAGTTAGGGATTTGTTTAGTCTGGGGCACAGAGTACGGCCGGCATTCACCACGACTGCACCCGATAGCTCCTGTGAGGATGTCAGCATAATCTTTAAAAGTAAATAAAAGGGCTTTTATTTTTGCAAATTGGAAGTTTCTTCAGGTGTGCTTTATTTTGAACATACTTATCCTGCAAAACTTGGCACATTTCATCATGGTGAGCTTATTATTGCTGTTGTTATTATTTTACAAAACACGGAGCCTCAGCTAAGCCCAGGCCAGATAGGAAGACAGGCTAGATATGAAAGTGGAGGCCTCTGGCCACAGTGCTAGGCACGACACCCCTGGTCTGCAAAGGGGCGAGGGAAGGGGCCGTTAGACAGTGAGGAAGTGAACGGACAGGAGAAAAGTGAGTAGGACAAGGAGGGGCTGGAGGAGCAGAAGGCGGAGGCCACGGTAAACAAGTTCCACAGACATGGAGTGAGGGGTATTGATCCGAGCACCCCATCAAAGCCTCACCGCGAATGTGAATGTCAATCTACTATAGAATTCTATATCGCCTGGGGTTTCACAATATGAAACACGACGCAGAAAGGCAGCAGCGGTCTGAGTTACCGAATTTGCTGAGAACCAGGTCACTAGATCAGAGTTCAGGAGACTCTGCCCCGAGTCCTGGAGCGCCGGCCTTAGAGGTCGCCCTTCGCGCAGAGGAGCGGAGGTCCTCCCGCCTTCTCTTGTTTGACAGATTATCTCGTGGCTCTTAATTGTGTGGTTTGGGAAGCTGGGCTGGAGGTTAACTGTGCTTTTGCTGGGGGAGCTGGGGATGCCCTCCGTGCCTCTCCAGGGCGAGGGCTCAGCTCGGCTCCACCTCCCTCTGAGCTGGCATCTGTGGGGAATAGTGAGTCGCATAAGCCTGTGCCTGCGCCTGCGCCTGCCCGTGCTGCTGTGCTGGAAGGAGGCCGGGCTGCGGATGTGTGCAGCTCTCTGATGACACGGGGGCTGTGTGTTTCATCAGACGATGAGGCCCAGGCCCACGGGCACTGCACAGTGGAGACCGCGCACCCCCCAGGTGGCCCCAAGATCCTGTCTCAGGCTCTGGGCTCTGGCTCTGGAGCAGAGTTCATTTCAGAGGGAGCCTGGCCTGATGAAGGCTTTGTGAGCCTCCAGTCTCATGACAAATCCCTAGCGCTGACCGCCTGCTGAGTACTTGAAAGCCCGTCAGCAAAACCTGACGCACTGGCAGCTCAGGCTGGGCTCTGCTGGGCGGCTCTCTGTTTTACTTTGTGTTCCAGGCCACCCCTCACCTAATCCACCTCAGAGGCAACCTTCTGCCTCACAGCCCCCACTCCCACCCACCCCGCCCCGCCCAGGCCCCTCCATCCACACTCGACACTCGCAGCCTCTCGAACAGCATTTCTAACTGAGCAGTGGCCCTGCTGTGACCAGATGGGTCTCAGGAATGCCAGGGAGGCCCCTCCCCCACGCCACGTGACTGCAAGTCGCTGAGCGCCCTGGAGGCAAAGGCTTGCGGACACGCACCCAGCTCCTCTCGCTTCTCCGGGAAGAATGGGTGCCTGCCCTGTGCACACAGTGAGAAGCCCGCTGGGAGGAAAAACACCCACCTACGGGGAGTTTCACACATCACCGCACACCCAGGCCTCGCACCGTCAGGTCCCCTCTTGAGCCGTGAGGCCTCCCCTAGGCCTGCCCGTCCTCCAGCAGAAAGATAGCAGCCGGCTGCTGCTCCCCTCCGCCGGTCCAGGGAGGCCCTCCACGTGCAGAATTCCATGTAGTCATCACATGCGTCCACAAGGAGCTTCTTTTAATACTTGCATGTTAACAAATGTGGGTACAGGAAAAGAACGTCTGTTTTCTGAGCCCCACACGTAGCCAGCAGGGACTGTGGGAGCCCCGGCTCCAGAGGCCTTGGGCTAAGTCTCTGCCCTCATCTGTCTCATTATAGCGTCGAGAAAAAGTTAAAAGAAAAAGTCACAGAAAGGTTTTGCTGGACGAACGCGGCAGGGGTGTGGGACCCGCAGCCACAGTTCACCACGGCAGTTTTCTACCGCCCCCCGCTGCCTTCTCAGCGGCACCTCTGGCCTCCTCCAACTGCAGGACCGGGGCTGGGGGGCTGGGTGTCGGGGGCCCAGAGGGAAACCCACACCCTTCAGGTCGCAGCCACTCTGCCTAACGTTTCTGAGTTCCTGCCACGGCCACATGAGGATGAGAGCTGAACACCAGTGGAATGCGTTTCAGAAATGCTCCCTCCTGGTCTCTTCTTTGTCGGGGTCTTTTTCTCTTGTCCCCAAACCTCTGAGAAGGATCACAAGACTGATCCACAACAATGGCTTCTAAGGGTCCCTGTTACCTCTCCGTGGGCAACTGCGTTTTCACTTACGTAAATGGGTTTCTAATGATAAAATTAGATGTATGGCGGGGGGTGGGGGGGTGATGCGTCTGCACAACCTTCGAAATCTTTCCAAACGACAGACCCTGTCTTTATCAGTGGGTGGAGAGCCACAACGCTTTGCAAAACTGAGACCTTTTTTGTGTAGCAACTACTATCACCTTCACAGGCCACAGGGAAAAATAGAGACTCCTAGAAAGGGCCCTGCTGATTCCTTAATCTGGAACCTGCCCGACATTCCATGCTCGCAACCACTCAGCCGTCTCCTTTTCTTGCACCAAGAGCGCGAGCCCCCCTCCTGGCCGTGGGAAAGGAGACAGCGCCGAGCGCAGGGCGCGCAGAGACAAGTGAGCAGAGCGGCCACAGGCACCTTCCCCATGCCTCTCCCCCTTTCTATTAGTAAATACTTTTATGTTGATTTGCTTTTTAAAAATGGGATTATTGGGGTGACATTGGTTAACTGCAAAGGTGTCGGGGATTGGGCCCACGCAGCTCATGGACGACAGGGAGTTCCCCAGACATTTCCTCCTGGCATTATGGTCCTTTGTCACTACCCTGACTAGGCCCACGCACGTCGGAAGCTGCGCAGTTCCTGACAAAGCGAACTTTCAACAGCCAGTTGGCTTTCTCAAGACAAGTACCAAGCTCACTGAGAAATTCCCAGAGTGTGATTATTCCCTCTGGACAAAATGCCTCTTGGGAAGTTCATGGGCAAAGCCAACTCAGCTGCTGCCCGGAGGAGCCAGCAGGGACGGCAGAGGATGCGCAGGACACGCCCAGCGAGAGGCAGCTCAGCGCTCGGCCCACGTTGTTCATTCAGCAGCAGCTCCTGGGCAGCCGGTGCTGCCAGGCCTTCGGGAGGGGTGAGACCAGAATCCCCCACAGCCCGTTCCAACCACCTGGCTGCAGCGGTCAGGCACCTGCTGGGCAGCCCACAGCCCGGACCGCGCCTGCGGCTGGTCCCCTGAGGAAAGCGCGTGGAGGACTCCAGCCACACACCAGGGGATCCTGACCACGGGTTTCTTGAACCCTGACCCTCCTCGAGAACCTCCGTCTTCATCCCTTCATTTTTTAAATATATTTTTATTGATTTCAGAGAGGAAGGGAGAGGGAGAGATAGAAACATTCATGATGAGAGAGAATCATTGATTGGCTGCCTCCTGCACACCCCCCACTGGGGATCGAGCTCACAACCCGGGCATGTGCTCTTGACCAGAATCGAACCCAGGACCCTTCAGTCCACAGGCTGATGCTCTATCCACTGAGCAAAACCAGCCAGGGCTCAGTCTTCATCCCTTTAGACAAAAAGGAGGAAGCGGAGCTAAACTTCTGTTTTCTAGTTGGTTTCGCTGCTTTTGTTTTTGTTTTAATAAAAATTCCTCCCATCCATAGGTTACTGATGCCTACACAATGGCCTAATCTTTCCCTCATGACTGCCTGCCTTTGGGACAGAGAGATCAAGTTAAACCATTTAAACAACGGGGCGAGTGCTGCCCGAGACTCTGCCTCCTTCAACCGCTTGATTTTTAAGGTCAGTTTATTTTTGAATAGTTTTAGATTTACCAAAAAGCGCGAAGGCAGCACAGGTGTTCCCATGGCGCTCACCCAGCTTCCCGGATGTTTTAGCGCTGCGGCACCTGCACGGCGGTCTCAGCCCCGTAACAGGGTGGCGGCTATGAACGGAGCTGCAGGCCCTAGTCAGGCATCACCGGCTTCTGTTGTTTGTTTCTTTTCCTTCCAGAACCCAGTCCACTGTATCTTATTGCGAATAGGACACCAGTTGCTTTTAATTTATGACTATTTTTAAGGAATAAATTCAGATTTTTGACATCCCAGGAGCTCTAAACTATGAGCAATCCCTGTCAACGTCAACAAGAAGTTCTTTCTTTCCAACTAAGGGAGAGTACGCAGGTGACTAGTTCCTCTCTCCCCGCTGTCTGCAGACAGGCTCACGGGTCAGCGCCAGTGTGGCACGGCCACAGGCCTGTTCATGGAGGGAAGTGCGGAAGGCAGCATGCGGCGGGACATTGCGTCATCGGAGAACTAGTGGCGCTGAGCAGGCTCCCGAGCTCACATGGGCGAGAAATCTTGCTCAGGTTGAAAGGTCACTGTGCGAAATCATGTCATTACAGCTAAAGATCGAATTTAAACACAGTGGGGCTATTCCTCTGTCCTTTGCAGGAAAAGGTAAGCTCTGCCCATTCTAATCAATGATGACAATGAAGGTAAATTAGTCGCTAAAATCTGCTACACAGGCAGCAAGCGGGCAACAGAGATCAGGACACTGGGCCAGGAAGGGTGATCCATATTTCAGGAAATAGTTCCACAAGTTTAGATGGTGTCAACCCCAGATCAAGGAAGGTCATGGAGCCACGGCCACATCCGGCTTCCGGACGCCCTGCGGAAGTGCCTCCGGGCCTTGCCCACCTCCCCCCGACCCCGCCCTCCCCCCTCCCCCCTGGGCACGAGCTTCTTCCTTCCTGTTGACCAATAGCTCTGACCCTCCCGTTCCTAAAGGTGTTTAATGATAGTGTCACAGACACCATCCATGTACCACCCTAAGGACAGCCCTTCCCTCTGACCCCACAGTAATCCTGGGCCCTTTTCATTTGGCTTCTTTCTCATGTCTCTGCTTCTGAGATGAAGACTTCCTCTCTCTGACTCAGTGCTGGTATTTTGTCTCCCTGGTTTGACCCTCAAATTCCTCTTGATCTGAGGATCAGCCTGTCTTCCCTCCTCTGGGCCACGCCGTGTGGGGAACCTGGCCGACGGGCCCCTGTCACACACTCCCAGTCTTCGCTCCCCGTCTCCCCTGCTCCCCAGGCCCCGCTGCAGACTGCCCGCTGCTGTCTGAAAGCCTGCGGGCCTGCAGGGGACGCTGCACAGAAGCTGGAGAGAATGACCAGATGGACAACCCCTCTCGCTGCAGTGGGTGCCGCGGCCGCGGGCGAGAGGGGTGCGCGTGGGAACCCTGCATCGTCTGTGAAGCTGAGGGACCACCCCCGCATGATGGCATCAGGTCAGAAGAGGGAAATAAAGTGGAAGACAGAGCAAAAGAATGGAGAGGAGACAGACGAAGGGACAGCCATGGACCCACGAAGGGGCTCTGCTCACCTGCATCATGGCCACATTGAAAACTATTTTAAATTTAGTTTGGTTACCTTTCCTTTGTGGCTCTTGTGGGCCAATGTCCTTAGCCCACACGTGGCCTTTCGTGCGGTTACAGGGCCTCTGGTGATGCGAGACTCCCCGCCCACTGGCTGCCCACGGGCACAGAGCTCCGGAAGCTGGTGCCGCTGCCTGGGCTGGGGCAGAAGGTGCATGGAGCTGCTGCCTGGAGGCCACAGCTGGCCCTCAGGACGCAGGCTATCGGCCAGGCCCGACAGGGGAGCAGCGACGGGAGGTGGTGGAAAAAGGTGCCGTTCTAGGTTCAGAGCCAAGTACTAAACAATCCAGAGGTCTGTGAATAAAAAAAGCTTGGGGCCAAAGTGGAGATGATGGTTGCAAATGGTGCTGACGCATAAACACAGCTGGAGACATTTTACTGAGATGAACTGAAAGGGCAGCCTTTGAAGGCAAAGCTCATCTTGGATTCACAGAACGGCAGCCACTGCGAAGGCCGCGCCATCAGCACGTGTGGGACAGTGGGTCGGGGAGTCTGGCCCAAGTACCTTCCGGAAGAAAGGCCGAGTGGAGAGAGGGCGTCCACTAACCATCAGAGAGGACGGAGATCATGGCTCCGAGTGATGAGCTACTGAACTGACGTGTGGTCCACAGCGGCCGGTGATTAGGAAAAAACGAATACTTTGTCCATATAGAGTGGCTCTTGATGGAAAGCACTATCGGAGAGATTTGAAAACCATGAGGCATAAATCAGCATCTGGGAGGAATTCCTCAGCTGCAGCCAGACAGGCTCTGTCCCTCCCGCCACGCGGCTCACTGGCTCTCTCCGGAACACAGGGCGTGTCCGTACCCGCCTCAGGCAGCGCGTGGGACCAGCCCCGAAGCAATCACGGAGAAGAGCGAGCAGGGGAGGAACGCGGAAAACAATCTCCTTGGGGATAGTAAAGGCGGATGTTGTACGCGGCATATGTGGGAAGTGATTTCAGTTAGCTCGGTGCCTGATGGAGAAAAAATAAATGGACCAATAATTTTGGAATATGCACTTCAAAATTCAGTTCCTGTTCTCTTGTAGGTAGAGCATGTTGCCAACGCACTTAGTATTTACAATCATACGCCAGGCGTGCGCAAGTTCTCGACCAAAACCACAGTGAGGCCAGCAGCACACACCGCCTTCACCAGACGACATGCGTGCATTTATGAACAACAGAAAATCTGACTCAAAATGGTCTCAAATTGAACATGATGCCTCATGTGACTGACATGTCCAGAAGGGGCTGGCTCTAGGCAAGCTTGACATGGTCCACATGCCCCGCGGTGGGCGGTGAGCCTGGCTCCCTGTGGCTCCAGCGGCTGCCACAGCTCCAATAGCCAGCGGCTGCCACAGTCACACCCGCAGGAGAGAGGTGGCAGCTTCGTCCCAGCACCCCAGATGGGGCGAGGGGACACTTGCAGACAGCGTCCAAGTTCCCACTAGAAGTTTAAACAGGGCGAGACACAAAGAGCTACGAAAAGGGGCTGCCCCTGGGCCAGCATCCTCAGAGCCCAGCGCCCCTCCCACCCTCCGGTGTCCCCTCGTGGACAGTGGCTGGGGGACCAGAGACCATAGGGTTTATAGCAGCACAACTAGAAGGAGGAGGAAGTGCAAGAACACTTCCGAGGAGCCATGCCGATGGTCACTGGTGGGGGTGAGGCCTCAGCACGGAGGATGCAGGCGAGCAGGTGGAGGTCGAAGGCGGAGTCCGCTGCTCTGAGCCGGTGCAGACGGAGTGCAGGTCCTCCTGGGAGCCCACTGCTTCACGGCAACCGGAGGCTCCCTGTCGGGGTCGCGCCCTTGACCCAGTCCCGGGGCTCCTGTCGGCTTCCACACTGAGCCTGTTCCACGGACGGGGCCGCTGCCCAGAGCTCGGAATGTCACCTCAAAGCCGGACTCCTGTGTCCTAGTCACAGAGGCCAAGGTCCCGGGAGGGTGGTGCCGTGGCTGATGCGAGGGCCGTGCTTGGCAACAGCCACCGAGGGGTCGCTCTCCCGCCAGCAGGACTGCCTGCAGCTGCAGGGGGGTCCCTGGGCCACGTGTCCAGGTGGGGAGCCCAGCAAACGTTTTCCCCTGAAAGTCAATGCCTGTGAGGTGGGAAGGGCTGGCCGGGGCAGCCGGGAGGCTGCTGAGCAAAGTAGATGATCAGCTCAGTTATCCGTTTATCGATTAGTTTGCCTTTGAAAGTGCAGCAGCAGGAGAGAGCACCTCCGTGGTAAATGCGACACCCGCCCAGGTGTCCTGTGTCCTAACCTTCAGTGGGTCTTGCCCCCGAGAGCACGTCTTCTCGTGGCCACGTCTCCCCCTGGGGTGACGCTACAGATTCACAAGATGCAAATGTGTGGGCACAGACTTAGGGTGCATTCGTGGTTGTAAGTCCCCCGGGGGGGTCTGCCGCTCTCCCTCCGCCTCTCAGGCCGTCGGCGTGCTCCCTCTCCCTCAGCGTTTATGCATTCAGCAAGGACGCCGCTGGCAGCGGGAGGAGAGCATGATTTATCATCGCGGCGTAATGGGCCTGCTGCTGCGGGAGGTCAGCCGCTCCCGACGCGCGTCCCCCTCATTAGCGCCCTGTCCCACTAATGGCTGGGTAGGGCGCAGGGCTCACAGGAAGGCATTTACCAGGAGCACTTTGTTTAATGGACGCCGGGCGCTTTACGGGCCACGCTAGCACCAAGCTGTCTGGTGACAGTGACACATTCATGGGTGAAGAACGCCCTTCCCCCAGTCCCGGTGGGAAGGAAAGAACCGGCTTTTAAAACAATGCGTCCGCCCTTCCCGCCCACTCCACTGACGTTCCATCGTGGGCATGTCTTTCCAGTTCTTCCTCTGAAGTATCTCCACTGTGACTTCTCCATCCACCGTCATGGCCTCCTCATTTCAGAGCCCCGTCTTCTCGCTCTGCCTTCCAGGAAGATGCCTGCCCGTCTCACCCAGTCCGTTCCTGGCCCGAGTCCCTGGCTGGTCCCCGCACGTGAACGCTTTGCCCTGACGAATACAGCTCCATGTCCTCAGTGGTGGTCCCTCCACTTGGTCCTCCCTGAGCTCCCCGAGCCTCCGCCCGAGGGGAGGACGTGCCCACAGGGCAACCACAGGAACCGGGCTTCGTGTGCAGCAGAGAGGAGTGGCCCTTGCTGCCCTTGCTGTAAGCTGGTTACGTGACGCGGCGGCACAGGCTCCCTCCCGCCTCGTTCAGGCTTGTAGAACCGTGTTGGGCCCACGGTAAGCGTTAAAAAATACAGTCAATGCCTGAGTTAGAGTCCGTGAAATTCCAAGGTAAGTAAGAAGACACAAAGAATTATGTGTGCAGCCTTAATCTCAAAGCATGCAGCCAAGAAGTAAGCAGTTATTATTATTATTATTATTATTATTAATTTTAATCCTTACCACGGGATATTTTTTCCATTAAGTTTTTTAGAGAAGGGAGGGAGGGAAGAGAGGGGTGGAGTAAACATCGATGTGAGAGAGACACATTGATCAGTTGCCTCCCACATGCACCCCGACTGGGGCTGGGGATCAAATCTGCAACCTAGGTACATGCCCTTGACTGGGAATCGAACCCAAGACCCGTAGGTGCATGGCCAAGGTTCTAACCACCGAGCCAAGCCAGCCAGGGCAAAGAGCGGTTATTCGTATCTCACCCCCACGTGATGTGCACAGTGAGCGCCAGAGAATGGTGCCAACGTCACTGTCCACCGAGCGTCACGTGAGTTCATCCCATGGTGGCCTTCAATGGACGTGTGACGGTGGAGGTGCACCTGGGCACGCAGGGCCAAGATGGATTTATGAGACTTTCCAGGAGGGACGAAGAGGAGGCCCGACAAGGTCACCGAGTAACTGCGACCTTGTTTATAGACGAGAAGTAGACGCACCGCTTTTGAACTTTCCCCCCAATTACCAACCTTAAATGCTGCAGTCACGGTCACCTGCGCCCACCTGTGCCGCTGCCTGCACTGACCGCTAAGCAAAGACCACGGTGCCTTGTTCTCAGACTCGTACCGGGACTGTTCTCTGGACAGACTGGCTCTCACGCAGTGTCCGAAGTTCTTCAAGACTCAAGCAGCCACTGTCCCGCAGGCCACAGCGTGCGTGCCCCCATCACGTGCAGGTGAGCTAACTACATGGTGCACTCAACAGAAAATCATTCGTCTGTGAAGAATTAGTTCGCAGGCAAGCTGTATTTTACAATAAAAAGAAAACTGCATGATATTATTTTCTGATGATTCTTCTGTGTAAACTTTTACAACTGCTATTACGGCCTCCTCATCGCCCCTCCCTCCCAAAGAAAATTCCAGATGAAAAGTTTTGAGTCCGCCTCCGCGTTACAGGACTTGGTAGAGACGCATTGGCTGGTTATGGAAGATTATTTCAATTCTGACTTCTTCCCATAACCATATTTAACTTTAAAGTGAAGATATTCATTAAACATTCTGAAGTCCAAATGCAAAATTTATTTTAGGCCCGCAAAATGTGGTATTTTCTTTGCCTGCATTTTGCCACCGTAGTATTGGTTAGAGAGGGTGTTTTCTTATGTGTCCAATCAAAGAATCCTAAAAAATTCATCCATCCATCCACCCACCATATCTATCTATCTATCTATCTATCTATCTATCTATCTATCTATCTATCTATCTATCTATCTATCTATCTATCTATCTATCTATCTATCTATCTATCATCTACCTACCGACCTGCCTACCTACCTACCATCTATCTCAACCTCATCTATGGACACATAGAGTTGATGTTCACCATCCGACTGGAATGTGCTCCAACAACACAGGGTTTGGGTTTCTCTTCTCCTCCCTGTTAACTCTGCTGCTTTTTCCTCATCTTTTTCTGTCCTGTCCCCCAGGACCCCATCAGCTACTACACGGAGCAGTTCTTGCTGCCCGTGGAGTGCATGGATCCCTGCCCTCTGGCCGAGGCCCCCCACGATGTGCTGACCGCCCCCCCGCCAGGGGGAGATGTGTCCCTGCCCCTGGGACAGCGCCCCTACGGGACGTGTTTTCAGACCCATCCCCCCTCCGGGGTCTCTGAGCGCTGTTACCAGGGTGGGCTTTAGTGAAGGGAGGGCGGGCGTGGAAGGCAGAGAGCCTGCGGGAGACGCCGCTCTGCCCAGAGCTGAAGGCTCCTCAGCAGTGATGGGCTCTGAGCCCTGGAACTCGGGGGGACTGCACCCACGTGAGGGGAGGGTCCGCTTCGCTGCACAGGAGGGCCAGGCTGGGCTTATGAAACACAGACAATAAATTAACTTTAGCAGCTTACTGATATGTGAGGATGCATTTGGCATGCATGCCTTTTCGGGGTTTCATATACATTTCTGTTCCATGCTGTACTGCTTACTGAGGGCGAAGACCAAATTCAGCTATTTCTTGTCAGTCAGTTATCATCTTATCATTGAATAGAACACAATTAATTGGACGCTATTAAATGATTTATTCAATCATTGTAGTTGCCAATAAAGGATAAACTATTCCATTCTTCTTTGTATGTAATTAATAATTGTATACAGCAGACAATAATTTGACATTATTAAGCAATTACCATTTAATTATCTCAGTTAGCAAAATCCATTAAGTGCCATTCAATCAATTTTCCTACAATTATGTTATTTAGGAAATTATATTTAACTTACCCTTAAAAATCAGGATAAATTTGAAAAAAATCACAGTTTTCTCAGCATAATTTTAAGAAAATTAAATCGTTCCATATGTGAAAGGTATTTTTTTAAAGATGAGAACTTCAAATAAAACATAATTTGACAAGTTTTTCAAAACTACACTTTCTGATGGATCCATGTCACTTTTCATCTCAAATTACCGACCCTGATCAAATTACCAAGCCTGCTTTAGGTGGGGGGTGCATCCATTTACAAATTATTAACTCGAGCCAATTTCCATTAAGCTTTTCCAGCTTTGATTTCTTCCGTCCCTGCCACCCACAGAACTTGTCTTTCACTACAGATCTTGCCACTGAAGAGTATTTTGAAATACTTTTCAATCTAGTATTTTGTCACGAATGTATTATTGCTCTGCTCTGGAGTTTTTTCTTGTTCACAAACCCTTTCTTCCATATAAACTTCCTGACGAGCAGGACAGTGTGCATGCCTGTGTGCGTGAGTGTGCATATGTGTCCGCGTGCTCTCATGTATGTAACAGATTATCGCACATGTGGTGGGGACTGACTTTAATGGAAACAAAATAAATTGGTTGACTGTTGGCATGCAGCTCTGACCAAGGCTGTGGAGTCCCTTCTGACGAGGTCGCAAGATTTAAACCATTTCAATGATCCGGTGGCAAGGTTTATAGAAGCAGCTCTATCCAATCTTCTGGATTAGTTATTCCATCCCGTTCCTGCTTCCTCCGTCTGTTTTATTTATTAGGAAAAGAGTAATGGAAACTTCAGAGTGCTCAGTGCTGCCATTCAGCCTGGACAGGCCGGGCAATGGCTCGGGCTCAGCTAGACCACAAGGAAGGGCCAGCCGGGCTCTTTGGTTGAACCGGTGGACAGGACCTGTGCTCTCCGACCCCTCTCACGTCTTCCAGCGACTGACTATTAAGCATCATTCCCAAGCGCCCCAGCGGGTATCTCACCTGCACTTCAGGCCCAGCAGGTCAGATCCTACTTGTAAAACCCCAGTCCGATATTTTGTCTGGTGGGTTTCACAGACACGCCCCCCGCCCCGCCCTCCCGCCCCCCCCCCCACCTGGTGCTGGTCCCCTGGGCCCCTCTGGCGGAGTGCTTGCAGCCTGGAGGCAGGGAGGGAGGTGCAGGCCTGTGCCTACTCCGCTGGCTGCTCACAGCCGCGCTCTGCTGGAGACCAGGAAGGCTGGGATGTGCTGGGTGAGTGCAAATCCGCTCAGACAGGCGCGGGGGGGAAGGCGACCCTAGTCAGATGGAGAGAAGCTGCTATGGCTGCTGCGGGCCAGGGGACCCCCTCTCAGCCTCGTCCTGGCTACTGTCCCACTTACACAGACTTGATGGTCATGGGGCTGGGAGGGGACCCAGGACCGTGGAGCAGAGCGCCCCAATCTCTACCCTCTGTGCCATTTTCCTGTGGCGTTGGCTCACCGAGGCCCTGAAACTCAGCCCCGGACCTCAGCTCTGCCCTGGTGCAGCCCCTGGCGCGCCCCCCCCCACACCCCTATCTTACAGCCTCTGGCCCCCCAGCACTCCGCCCGCCCTGCCCTGTGGGGTCCGTGTAGGCCTTTCTGGCTGTGCGGCCTGAGGTGCCAGTGCTGCCTGTTTCAGTGGGAAACCTCTCTGTTTCAAACCTGTGTTGACTTGCCAACGCTGATGGGCGGTTTGCCTCCTGCTTCCATCCGGGAGGAGCGGTGCGGTGGGCTGGCTCCTCCTGCCTTTCCTCACGCAGCTGGGATGTGCTTCCCCTGGAGGCAAAGATCCCTGATTAGTAAACAAGGAAGGAAACACTCTCTACCCACTTAATTCTCCTTTCCAAGGTGAAAGGAAAGGAGGCTTCAAGACATTTGCATTTTAAATTCAAAATTTGCATTTAAAGCCCTTAACAGGGTCCTCTGCCTGTGGACAGCTTCCTGTCAGCAAGGCCTGGGCTCAGCCTGGGCTCGGGCTGCTCAGTGGCTTGGCAGTGCGGCGCTTTGTGTCTTAATTTGCGGAATCCATGCCACGCAGGATGTGTAATAAGGCGGCCGTGTCCACCTGAAACCAACGCCATCAGCATCCAGTGTCTCCCTCACCCCAGAGACCAGTGTCCCCCTCCCTCCAGAGACCAGTATCCCCAAAACCCCAGAGACCAATGTCCCCCTCATCCCAGAGACCAGTGTCCCCCTCACCCCAGAGACCAGTGTCCCCCTGGCCCCAGAGACCAGTGTTACTCCCTCACCCCAAGACCAGTGTCCCGCTCACCCCAGAGACCAGTGTTACTCCCTCACCCTAGAGACCGGTGTCCCCCCTTGACCCCCAGAGACCATGTTACCCCTGAGACACAGTGAGTGTCTGCTGGGTGGGAGGAGGTTGGACTCTCTGCCTAGAAGGCTGGACGCTGGGCGAGCTGAGGCCTCACTGTAGGAGAATAAGGCGCCAGTCTTCATTCTCAAGGATTCCCGACAATCTCCAACGTGTTGAGACCTAAACTGGAACCGAAGGTCACCATCTACACCAGGGCCACGGTCCTCATGGCTGTGGTTTCTGTATTGTCACCTCAGCACAGGGCAGCAAACAGCCCGAACTCCTGTGGGTCTTATATTTAATCCATTGTAGTGGTGGGAGCTGGAGGCAGCGAGAGCCCTGGGCTGTGCTGTGGGTGGACACCAGCCTGGAGGGGCCGGTACCTGCTCAGGACTGAGAGTTACCAGAAAGGGTTAACTTGGGGGAGTCTCCAGTGAAAGCTGGGAGATGATTGCAGGTTTTTATCTCTGCTCCCCCCAAAACTCCCCTAGAGTTACATGGGATTTTTATATATACTAATATACTAGTGGCCTGGTGCGCGGATTCATGCGCATTGCAAGGAAATTAATTAGAAGGTGGCCAGTGGGGCGGGACTGGGCGAGACAGGCTGGACACGCCCTGGAGCCAACCTCCCACGGGCCTTCCCCTGCCGGCTGCACCTGGGGCAGCGCCATGGCTCAAAGGGTATCTGCCCCAGACCATGGGGGCTCAAGCTATTTCCTGACCAAATATCTCAGAGTAAATCCTTCTAATATTTACTGACCTTTAAGATAGTCTGTCTGTTACCGCAGTTACCTGCCTGACTAAGAGCTAGATGTGTATCCAAAGTTGAATAAAAGGCTGGCGAGGCCTGGGCACCAGTGGAAGTCCTTTCTCCTGCATTGGGCTTGCCCGTCTGGCCCCCAGTATTTCCAAATTATTATTTCTTGTCTCTTTCATTTGCTTGCGGACCCTTTTCCAGATCCTGAACCCTGAACCACGCGGGACATGGGACATTCACACCAGGGAAGTGGATGCCAGGCTCATCAGAGAAAGGAGAGGAGGAGCCATTCAAAGAAAGGGGGCCAAAGAAAGGTTTTCACTCTGAACCCTGAAACGCTCCAGGCCCCCCACTCCTGTCACTGTGTCAACAGGACAGCTCAGAGCCTCAGGCAGGACGTGGCAACTCCACTCTCAGGAGCTCAGAGAACTGATGCCCAGAAACCTTTCTGTGAAAGCCCGCATCCGCCGTCACCCCGTCCACAGCCGCCCAGGCCCACGGAGCTTCCGGCTGTCTTTCCAGTGCCTCCCTCTCGTAAACGAACGACCAAAGGTCACCCAGAGCCTCATAAAAAGCATTTGTATTAAAGACGGGCCAGAATTAAGTATAGAAAACAAAGGACTTCATAAAAATCAAGGCGAATGCAGAGAAGAAAAAGCTTCAACCACCTTCGCAATGAACAGCTTCAGAGAGAAAAGGACCATCTTCATCAATGCATTTCCTACCGGATGTCATCAACAACTAAGAACCAGGGAATAAGAGGGAACCTGGAAAATTAAGGACACAGAGAAATTTAATGGACAAGTCGGGAGATGAAACTCCCAAGTCTTCACATGCTGGGTGCACAAGTTCATGCTCTCTCCCTGCGCCCACACCTGGGAGCCCCCCTGTGCCCACACCTGGGAGCCCCCCTGCACCCACACCTGGGAGCCCCCCTGCGCCCACACCTGGGAGCCCCCCTGCACCCACACCTGGGAGCCCCCCTGCACCCACACCCGGGAGCCCCCCTGTGCCCACACCTGGGAGCCCCCCTGCACCCACACCTGGGAGCCCCCCTGTGCCCACACCTGGGAGCCCCCCTGCACCCACACCTGGGAGCCCCCCTGTGCCCACACCTGGGAGCCCCCCTGCACCCACACCTGGGAGCTCCCCTGTGCCCACACCTGGGATCCCTCCTGTGCCCACACCTGGGAGCCGCCCTGCACCCACACCTGGGAGCCCCCCTGCGCCCACACCTGGGAGCCCCCCTGTGCCCACACCTGGGAGCTCCCCTGTGCCCACACCTGGGATCCCTCCTGTGCCCACACCTGGGAGCCCCCCTGTGACCATACCTGGGAGCCCCCTGTGCCCACACCTGGGAGCCCTTCTGTGCCCACACCTGGGAGCCCCCCTGTGCCCACACCTGGGAGCCCCCTGTGCCCACACCTGGGTGCCCTCCTGTGCCCACACCTGGGAGCCCTCCTGTGCCCACACCTGGGAGCCCCCCTGTGACCACACCTGGGAGCCCTCCTGTGCCCACACCTGGGAGCCCTCCTGTGCCCACACCTGGGAGCCCCCTGTGCCCACACCTGGGAGCCCTCCTGTGACCACACCTGGGAGCCCCCTGTGCCCACACCTGGGAGCCCTCCTGTGACCACACCTGGGAGCCCCCTGTGCCCACACCTGGGAGCCCCCTGTGCCCACACCTGGGAGCCCCCTGTGCCCGCTTCCAGGTGTCCCACAGGTCCCATGACCAGTGTGAGGACTCAGCCTGCACCCTCCTCCTCCTTTACAAAGTGTCAATGCGGCGGAGGGCCCAGGGCCGTGTGCCCGGAAAGCTGCGTGCCTGCGTATGACCAGCCCTGTCCTCCTGGCTGCCACTCCCCTCGCTCTGCTTATTGCTGCTACCCAGCAACGCCCGTGCCCGCCAGGCCTGGGACACAGTGTGTCCTCATCGAATATTTTTAAGGAAATGAGGGACTGCCGGGTTCAAAGAAGAAACCGTCTCCAAATGCAGACCTTGGTGCTTCCCCCACCTGTGCCCCTTACTTCCCAGGTGAGGACGCAGGCAGGGTCCCCGCGGGAAAGGAGGGCATTGCCCACAGGATTGGACGCCGAGTGGCCACCCGCACGCCTTTGTGTAAGAGTGACCACAATTTAGGGCCCAGACAGGCGCACTCTGTGAGCGCCAGGAGGGGGCAGAAATACTCATTTCTGTACAACCGCCCAGGCCATGGCCCCGGGAACAGGCAGCCAGGTCGCCTGCTGAGGGTCCGTGTGCGGACGGTGCATAGAACACTGTGGAAATTCCTGGGGGAGAGCGTTTCTAGCGGGTAATGCGCGTCTGGCCAAGTGTCACAGAGGCCGCTGCAGAGGACGGGCGGTGCGGGGCGGCCCTGCCGTGTGTTATCCTGCACGGGAGCTGGAAGCCGTGGGAGGGCACGCACCGCACACTGACCGTGGGCGCCGAGCTTCCCAGAAACTGCTCCATGTCCGCATTGGGGTGTCGGCCAGCGGTCAAGACTCTTCTCTCTCCCCTCACCCACGATTCTCCATTACATATTTTTCTTTTTCCAGGATCTTTCATCTTTTTTAGGGGATGGGGCTTCTCTCCCCATCAAGCCCACTTCCGGCTTGAAGCTGGGACGGAGGGGGCGGCAGGCCCGCAGCTGCCCTGGGCGCTGAGCAGAGGCCCGAGGGGCACCCAGTGAACCACACCAGCCCTGTCATCTCCAGACCAGGCGTGCACCTGCCCCCACCCCCGCCCCCGTGCCCACGCAGACCGCGGATCCGCAGTAGCCTGCTGCTGACAGGTGCAGCCTGCAGAGAGGACATGTTCTCTGAAGGCAGAGGGCTAACAGATGGACTAAGGATGGGAGATGCGGGAAGATTCCCCATCTAACCGTGTCGGGGCCCTCGCACGGCCTGCGCCCTCCAGGGGGGCCCCAGGAGATGCGGATGGACAGGCAGCCAGGCCTCCCCACAGACCCACCCAGGACGGTGCTGGTCTGAGCCGCAGTGTGTCTGAGGCCTGG